>NC_088245.1:95510130-96135130 GCF_036013445.1 Caloenas nicobarica | reverse complement strand
CCGTTTTTAGAATGAATTATCATTTCATTTTGGGACACTGAAGCACATCCCCATCTGATGTGTTATTTATTCATCACTTAATTAGCAACTAGTTGTGAAGTCATATCTTCATCTTTATTCTCATTTCTCTATTGCTTTTGAGAAGCAGTGGTAACAGGTGTAAGAATTGCTATATCAGCTCATACCAAATGTCTCTTAGCCCACTATCATATCTCTCTGACTGAGGCTAGTATCAGGTATTTAATGAATAGCATAAAAAAGTGAGACTCCTCTGGAAAAATCTGCCAGCCTCCATGATTTTCAGTTTAGGAATATCTGTGGTTGCAGTTGGTTTCTTAATGCTTAATCTAAGGGATATTAAATTATTGCACTTATTTAGCTAATATGCACCTAGTTAAAAGATATCTGTATGTGTAGTTTTTGACCACATTTTTCCTTGTAAATCGTACTTTTTGCAACATATTGTTATAACCCGTGTCATCATTGTTGTTCATTGCATTCGTTAAACACCCAGAGCTGTCCAGTGTTAATCACTGACATCGCAGCGAAATCTACCTCTGATGCACTCATGCAGATTTCTGGAAGTTGTTTACTTTAAAAACTGTTTGCTCTGAATGCTATTAGACGTCGGTGTACAAACGGTATAAAGCACTGTGTGTCTGTGCAATTGTAAAGGGGAAAACTGTAAACTCTCCCCTAATTTTCCGGATTTTTCATAGAATCACAGCATGTCCTGAGATGGAAGGGACCCACAAGGATCATTGTGTCCAGCGTTTCCAGTCCTGAAATCTCAAAGCAGGACTTCATTTGCTTTAAATTGCACTAGGCCTCTAAAGCATTTCTGAAATAATGTTTGAATTATGTTATTGGGAATTCAGGAAGAGAAAATCTGAATGTCTTTGGGTATTCAGTTATGGAGTAATTTATGTCTGAGATTACTTTTTCTCAAGCTCCTTTCACCTAAAATACTGAGTTCTACAGTATAAGGGATAGGAGTGTGTAATCCCTGAGATGAGGGTTTCTGATGACTTCAATGAACTTTTTTTTAAAAGAAACTGTAATACATTTTGAAAACCATTAAAATCTGTATTTTTTAATGCAGAACAGGAATTCTTTCAAGAACTCATTACTCCTCCCTTCCCCAAAAGATAAAGCTTCAGAAGTAAGTCACCATTAAACCTAAGACAGAAAATCGAATAGAGATGAGGATTAAGTATTGCATCTCTTGAAACAGGCAATATAATTTTTATTTGTCATCATAAAATGGTGGAGGACAGGATATTTATCCTGTGGCCAGGGCATTCTTGAGGTATGGTGCCTGGAGACATGCACCCTTATTCAGGAGTCAATGATGAGTTAGTTCCCAGATGTCTCAGATTAGACATAATCCATGGCTCCCACTACACACACAGACCTTTCACCAACACACAGTCCTAACTTCTCAGTAAGTACTTCCTCATGTTCTTCGCCTCAGCATCTTCTTCACTTTTATCTACCCTGGAAATGGTATGGAGTTTTCCAGATAAGTCAATCATTGTTGCCTCAGGTATGCTGAAGAGCAAGAGGAGAACAGGGAGGCGACAGACAAAGGGAGAAGCTGATCCTCACAATATTTTTCCCAGTTTTTTGTGGTGTTGTGAACTGCTCAAATTCTTCTCTAGTGGGTCTTCCAATGCTCTTTGGCAGAATGTGCAGATGGTGCAAGAGAAGCCACAATTGCCTACACGTTCTCTGCCTCTGCCATAACTTGTCAGCCTCCAGTGTGGATTCCTGCTGCGTTCAGATAGGCAGACAATAGGCACAAGGTGCCTTTCAAGGAATTAGAGCTCTTATTCTTGCAGAGTGTGAAGAACCCCTGTAGAAATCTTCGAAAAGAAGTCTGGAGTGTAGGGGAAGAGAACACTAAGTATTAGAGTTACTATCTTGTGAAGTCTTCTGCTGAGGCCACTTTCCAGATGCTTGCCATTAACTGAGCTGTGTGGGAACCCAACTGTCCATTTATTGGCAATTTTATTATTTACATGTTTCTTAGGCCTAGAATCAATGAAATCTTCAAATTGAAATATTTTCAATAGAACAGATTTTTAAATTATTTATTATGAGCAGTCAAAATGGTTTTTATCATAGCGCTGATTTATTTTTCAATGTAGGGCTAATTTAACATGAAACTATACTGAAATATTTACTGAAATATTGCAATAAAACATTGATTTCTTTCAAACAGTTGTTTTTTTCTAAATGACAGTTTGTCAAAATCAATTTAGTCTGGCAGACAAAGCATGATTTTGATACCATAATACTTTTTAGCAATGTGGAAGCAACTACAGTGCTATTGGAATCTACTCATTAGGGTGATGCACACTCCTAACAAAGGAAAAATGCATGTGTTGCAAAAACTGACATCTTAATCTCTTCAGTACAAGTGGGAAAGTAAAGACTTAGGATAGCCTGTATTTACTTAGTACCATATAGTAGCAGTGGCAGAGCTAACTCCAGGAATACAGAAGTGTATTGAAGCCTGAGCTTTCGAGTTCTTACTCTCACTGTTATGTTAGACAGCACAGGTAACACCAGTGTTTTAGCATATAACGATAACACCTTTGCTTTGTCACTATATTCTGTGTCACTCTAGCGAATCTGTGTTTGAAATAAATTTATTACATAGATATGCTTAGTAATTTATTTGTTTATTTATTTATTGACCGATTTATTAGATTCGTGCAAAAGTAATTGCAGTTTTGGACCATGAATTTTAAATCATTATAACTAGGCTCAAATACATCTTTATTAGTCAAAATAGGAACCATTACAATCAACACAGTTTTGCCAATGAGAAATAAGTTCGTAGCATAAAAATCTGTGCTTCAGGATTTGACAAACTCTTGGAAAGCATTTTCTGCATCCTGCTGGTTGTGGAGCCATTTTCCCTGCAAAAGTTGTCGAGATGCTTGAGGGAGTGGTAGTTGGTTGGCGAAAGGTCAGGTGAATATGGCAAATGATGCAAAACTTCGTAGCCCAATTAGTTCAACTTTTCAAGCGTTGGTTGTGTGATGTGCTGTCAGGCATTGTCGTTGAGAAGAATTGGGCCCTTTCTGTTGACCAGTGCCAACTGCAGGCGTTGCAGTTTTTGGTGCATCTCATTGATTTGCTGAGCATTTTTCTCAGGTGGAATGGTTTTGCTGGGATTCAGAAAGCTACAGCAGATCAGACCGGCAGCAGACCACCAAACAGCAACCATGACCTTTTTTTGGTGCAAGTTTGGCTTTGGGAAGTGTTTTGGAGGTTCTTCTCAGTCCAACCGCTGAGCTGGTCATCGCCAGTTGTTGTATACAATCCTCTTTTCGTTGCACGTCACAATCCAATCGAGGTATGGTTTGTTTTTGTTGCATAGAATAAGAGAAGACGACACTTCAAAATGACAATTTTTAAAATTTTTGGTCAGCTCATGAGGCACCCACTTATCAAGCTTTTTCACCTTTCCAATTTGCTTCAAATGCCGAACGACCATAGAATGGTCTAGCTTGAGTTCTTCAGCAACTTCTCGTGTAGTTGTAAGAGGATCAGCCTCAATGATTGCTCTCAATTGGTCATTGTCAGCTTCCAATGGCTGGCCGCTATGCTCCTCATCTTCAAGGCTCTCGTCTCCTTTTTGAAACTTCTTGAACCACCACTGCACTGTACATTTGTTAGCAGTTCCTGGACCAAATGCATTGTTGATGTTGCGAGTTGACTTTGCTGCTTTGCAACCCATTTTGAACTTGAATAAGAAAATCGCTCAGATTTGCTCTTTGTCTAACATAATTTCCATAGTCTAAAATAAATATAAAATAAACACCAAGTAATAAGTCATTAATAAAAAAACATAAAGCAAGAAAAGCGCATTAAAATGATGTATAACATAACCACATTTATTTAAGAATGTGATCCAATGTCAAATGGCAAATTTCAACAATGCGAAAGCCACAGTTCCTGTTGCACCAACCTAATATTTGTTAACTTGTTTCCCAAAGAGGCTTCCGTGGAACAGTTTAGTCCTTCACAGTAGGATCCAGTTGTATCAGATATTTTCAGAGAAGGAAACATTACATACCTATTAAGTATTTCTCTAAGGATTTATAGTTATAATCAATTCTGACTGGCTAATCTCAAAAGACAGGGTATATTCATAGCGGGCAGACCTTTATGATCCTTTGTAAAGTTACATCCACTCAACAAAGGTCTACTGATTTTAGAGTATTATTTGCTCTGTTAAGTTAGCTGATTGAGTAGATGAAGAATGCGTGGGTAAATATTGAGTCCTTCTCACTCCAGATGGGGGCAGATGCAAAGGGATGTTAATATCTTTTCTACTGATGAAGTCTAAGATGAGAGATGTAGCGTTAGGACTGGTTATACCATCCAGCGGTGTGTGTACAGATA
The DNA here is from genome assembly GCF_036013445.1 of Caloenas nicobarica. Taxonomy (NCBI): domain Eukaryota; kingdom Metazoa; phylum Chordata; class Aves; order Columbiformes; family Columbidae; genus Caloenas; species Caloenas nicobarica. The sequence goes on along the minus strand of NC_088245.1, from coordinate 96,130,711 downwards.
TAACCGTGTATCCTTAAACACATAGTAAGGTGGTTGAACTGAAGCGGAGCCTGACTATGTGTGTTTTTCTACACTGGGACTGTAAAAGTCATTAACTGCTACATGCTTAGACGGGGCCATTAATTCCTAGGTAAGGCCATGGGTATCACAAAAATCACAGAAACTCTCAGCATACACCTATTACTGGGGCCATACTGGGATAATTTTGTACTTCTCGAGATCCTGCTGTCAGGCTTACAGTCCAAACTCAGGAAAGTAGCTCCAGATGCATGCAGGGATCTGGCATTTGTAAAGAGCATGTCATTGCATTAGAGTGATTGCTACGGGAGCAGCAAGTCAGCTGTAGAAATTACTCTAAGATAGAGATTTGCCCATTTATTTTTGTGTTATATTTATTAAGGTTTTTTTACATGTTAACCATCACAGAAAGCATATATTTTATATACTAAGTAACATATATGGCTATATATAGTAGTGAATTATAGCGAGGAGGAAAGTAAATATTCCAATTGAAACTGAAAGCCTCTTGAAGCTGTGGCATTTTCAGTGCTGTCTTCCAGTGAGGCTGCTTGTAGCAAGCAATGACCTGTCACCTTGCCCGAACCTCCTGAATTGCTGCAGAAAGTTTTTTTTTCCTCTTTTTGGTGTGGGCACATGTCATGCATCTCAGACACTGCCCTGCTTCCTCTGGCATGCACCTGATGCAGCTGACAAACTCGTTTCTTCACCGAAATCATCCTGTGACCCAACATGAGTGCCTCTATCCACAATACCTCACTGCTGGAGGTAGTGATACTGTGACTTCTTATATCACTTGGGAATTAGGTTGTTTGGTTTGGTTTGGTTTTTTTTGAGATGCTGTATATCATGTCCTGTATGAAAATAAGATGTTTTTTTAATACACTACTTTTCACTAGTTCAGTTTAGATTTGTTGAAGTAGAACAAAGTTACAGATCTAATTAACCACCCCTCTGCAGAATGCCCAGTTTTTGTTCAGGTTGTTCTTTTGGGCAAGTGTTGCATTTTCTTCCTTTGCATGTGAAATAATATAGTGTCAGGGTGGCATTGCTTATATATATGGGGAAAATAATCTGTTTAAATTGACTGGAACTACAACTTCAAAACACATCTTATGATCAATATTTTAGAAATGTGTTGATTTTGGAATCATTTCATAGAGGAATAAAATAAAATAGGCAGGCAAAAATCCCAACTTCAAAAATGTCTCTGTAGTGGCTACTAAGAATACATTGACATAAAAAAATTATTCCTTATAATTTTGACTGTATCTTAACCAATGCATTAGACTACCAGTACTGTGTGCACGTTAGGGTAAAATAAATGTTAAAATTATTCATGTAATAGTGCATAGACAAGCTCATAATTATTTATACCTTGTTGATTGCTTAATAGAACATTAGTCACCTGAATTCTCATTTTATTTTCCTTTAAGATCTCTCACCATTTTAGAAATAAACAAAGAAATACTTCGAACATTTTACATAAATGTGTCCTGGCCTGTTGTCACTGAATTTTTCAAAATGACATTTTGCTTTTTGTTCAGATGGTGTTTCTGCTTGAACAGCTCATATGCATTTTTGTAGTGTCTGAACTGCTTCTCCTTGTAAGGTAGGCATTTGCCTCCAGGGTACAGTCCTATGTTGCACTCAGCCTTCTGCAAATCCAGTTAACGTTTTAGAAAGGTAAAATCATAAATAGTTCTGTGTTCACAAAGAGGAGTAAGTACGATAAACCAACACTAAATGTTGCATTATTTCACTCAACAGTGTTTTTTGTTCCTGCACATTAAAAAATACTGTTTTAAAGAATATCCTTCTTTCAGACCTGTAGTGCTAGTAAAACTAACTCCTGCTTCCATTCCCACTGTGAGCATTTTTTTCCGAGTATTTATTTGGATAAGATTAGAGGATAAAAAAAGTGTTTATTTTTATATGTATTTCATTTTACCAGAGTTGCTGAGTATTTTTTATTAATAAATAGGATGACTGCAAGTAAAATGTAGAGAAGTGACACTGAAAGAAAGTTACTCCTTCCTTTCTGTCCTGCAATTTCGCTACTATATTTAAAGTTTTCAAAACCAGCTGTAGACTTGTACTTATTAACACGTTGAGATTAAAACTGTAAGGTATACTTTTTCATTGTTTTTACTGCAGACTCTGATGAAAATCATAGTGATTCTAACCTTCTGTCAGTTATTTTAAGTGTTCTTTTGTACTTTGAGGGCTTATCATAAATTTCTAATGCTAGGGTCAATGAAGTTTGTTACAAGTTCCTTTACTGCAGTGACATGTAATGCATATTGTAGTGCAGCAGAGCGGCCACTGGAGGAAAAACCCTTTAAATAAGCTGTGAGTGACTTCCAAACTCCCAGAACAACCTGAAGAGCCTCTGGAGACTGCGTAGGTTTTCTGCTCTGTTAATTAAAAATTATTTATTCAATGTGGGGAACCTACCTTGATAGTAGTCACAAATTCCTAATCCCTACGTTGTCATCTGTTACAAGTGTGGATGATTTCTGAGTAGAATTCTTCATTTTGGTTTAAATGTTTTTATTATCTTCTTGAGTGGAAGTGTGAGCAAAGGCAGCTTCACCTTTTGTGAACAGAAGCTATTTATGTTGCTATTTTTATTGTTTGAAGAAGCAGCAGAGAAATTAAGAACCGGGGGAAAAAAAAAACAAATACAAAACTGAAAACCAAAACCAAACATAGTACCCCCCCAGCCCCCATTCTTCCTTCAGTGCTAAATCTACTTCTTCCACCAGAAATTAGATAGAGCTTGGAATACTCAGTGTCCTCCAGAGCCACTAGATTAAATCGAATCGAGATTGCTTAAGTCTCCCAGCTGATGCATTTGAAAAATTGCGGAAAGAGCTGGTGGCTCCGGTGGTGTGAGCAGCATGAGGGCAGCAATGAAGGATGCTCGATGAAGGATGCTCCCTCCCCAGAGCCTTCCCTCAGGATTTGCCCTTGGGGGACCAGTGCCATGTACCCCAGGCTGTGGGATGCTGCAGCCAGCCTTGGTCTTTTAATCCCTTTCCCCTCATGCTAACAGCACTGCCCCGTGTACCCACTTCAAAGAGAGACTGCCAGCTGCGAAGGGAAGGAAAAACTAAAAGAAACATCGTGTGTGCTCTAGGTCGACGCTGTCAGTATTCCCTGCGATGTTGAAACATGGTGAGCCCCTGAAGGAGCGCAGCCCGAGAGCCCAAAATTTGTAATCTGGCTGCAGGAATTTGCTTTCAGTTTATCTGTTGAAAACCACCTCAGAAATGACAGCACCCTGGCAATTCCAGTTCTGCTTTCGCGGGAGTCCTTTCTGCTTGGTTTGTAGTGGCGTTGTGGCCGAGCGATGCAGAAGGGTCGGAGAAGAAGGGGAGAGCCTTGCCGGGGCTGTTCAAACCGGCAATGGTGTCTTCAGGCCTAAGTTCAGCATCAATGTGAGGCACGCTCTGGTCAACAGAGTTAAGTGCATTCCTGGTGCTAAGTGATTTGCCAAATAAAAGTAGGTAAACGTGCTTTTCCGACTTGGTGTTGTAATTGGGGAATAAATCCTTTTTAAAGGATTTGTTTGTGGAAAAACGTACTGGATACAGTTTGAATATTCATGGTCTGTTTAAAAGTACAATTTGATAAATGACTTTATACTTCATGACGAAGAGTAAAATAGTTTATGAGTAAACTGTTATTTTTCCCTTTCATTGTTCTCACGCTTTGCTAATTCAAGTGCATCATCGTACTTGCAGTACTAACTGGCACTTTGTCTTATGCCACTTTTTAAATTTTGAAACCAAAAGTTAATATTCTGTAGGAAGATCACAAAAGAAAGCCAAAATAATTGCTAATTATTAATTAGAAATTGTTTACTTCTCAATGAAGGAATGGCAAATGGACTTAAGGTTTAGGTGACATCAGATCAAGCACAAGAATAGTTTCTCTGACCACTTGATACACTCCGAAGTAACTCCCTAATCCTGAGATAATCCCTGCTTGTACTGTACAGATACTGAAAAGGTAAAGAACAGTTCAGACTCATTAGATGAGACATAATACACACACACCCCATACGAATAATCTGTATGGCGATGGTTCAGACCAAATGTGAGGGAGAGGTGGTCAGTGGGATCTATCAGGCTGTGGATGAGATTGACAGTTCAGTAGTGGAAATCTTGGTTTGTAAAGTGCATACCAACATCTTTAGGAAGAAGCAATTTCACATCACTAAATGACAGGATTAGCGGGATCAGTCAGTATCTTTTGCCACCTCCAAGATATGTATGTAAACAAAAAAAACAAACCTAGTTTCATTCTGCAGGATTTTTTTAATATTTGTTTTTTGTTCTTTGAGCTCTTATAAGATGGTCTGCCTCTTGCTCTTTTCCTGTGCACCTTCATTTGATTTCGACTGATTTGTGTGTATGGGTTGCAGGTGAAGCACAGTGTGGTCTGCACTTCTCTGGCTCTGGCTCCAAGGTTGAGGCATCAGTAAATTTCACCTCTTTATTAAACAGAATCAAACAAACAGCAACAGACACCTTAAAAGAAACTTCAGGAAGGATCTGAAGCTTGAGGATGGTCAGTCCTGGACTGAGTCTGAATGTCAAGACCAGAGAGCCCAGGTCAGCAGGAGCTCTGGGGGAGATGATTTGCACAGTTCTTTTGTAGATGCTTGTCAGTACCAACGTATGGGGAAAGTGGACAGTGTTCAGATATTTTAGTTTTCTAAACTCACCTTTTATATTTGAATAATGCGATTTTGGGTGTATGTGTCTTGTATGAGTAAAATGCATTTCTTCAGCATTGTTGTTATCAAAGGACTGGGAAGCTGCCATATGAGGAAAGGCTGAGAGAACTGGGCTTGTTCAGCCTTAAGAAAAGAAGGCTTAGGGGAGACCTTATCATCCTGTTCTGGTATTTAAAGTGTGTCTACAAAAAAAGATAGAGACTCCCTTTTCACATGGAGTCACATGGAAAAGAGGAGGGGTAGTGGGTACAAGTTACTCCTGAGGAGATTCTGATAGGACACGAAATTTTTCGCAACGAGAACCGTCAGCCACTGAAGTAGTCTTTCCAGGGAAGTGATGGATTCCCCAACATTGGCAATTTTAAGATTTGGCTGGATAGGGTGCTGGGCCATCTTGTCTAGACCATCCTTTTACCAAGAAAGGTTGGACCAGATGATCCTTGTGGTCCCTTCTAACCTGATAGTCTTATGATTCTATGATACTTAGCACAGCCAAATGACCAAGAATGCAGAAGCATTAGACCTCTAATATTTGCTTTGTAGAAGCTGATCCCAACACTTATGTTCAATAAATGATTGAATTGAGGTCTGAATCATATTGGTGACATGATTGTAACCTCCAATAACGGAGTGTGGAATTGGGGCAATGTGGAATCTGTATTGACTGCTACATGAGAGAGCCAGGGCTGGAGCAGAGGGCTGGGCTGGGCAGGGGTCATCTGGAAGAAGGCGCCGTGCTGAGCGGGAGGGCCGCAGCGCTCTGTTCTATGGAGAGGTGTCAGATGCAAAATCTAATGATGGCTGTTGCATCTTGAAACCGATTACAAAGCTGAATCGTATTAGTACTTGTCAGATATAAAAACAATTATTAAAGTGTTTTATGGATTTTGAGCAGTGAGAATTCACATTTTTAGGAATTTTTTTCCTGCAATTGTAAGGGCTAAGAAAACTTCTAAAAAACCTGGAGTTCTTCTGTATTTTATATGACCAGAGTTTATTTCCTTTACCTTTCCTTTTTGTGCTGAGCTTTTGTGTAAAGGTATGTACCTCTGAACAGAACTTCTCTAGTCAAGAAAACTGTATGCCTATAAGCATATAGATGGGATAAGAAATCAGAGGGAGATAGTCAGGACCAAGAAGCAGAATTGCACAGGTGAACTTGGAACAGTTCAACATACATAAAAAAAGAAAGGAAAAGATGCATTAAAAAACCTCCCAAAAACATGAGAGTTTGATAGGATTTATTTTCGCCTGACTTTTCAGTGAAGCAGACGTTATTTTTGATGCTTCTGTCAGGAGGTTGGTCCTTTAAAAAGTCTTTATGCAGGATCCTACCAAGTCTTTCTTGATGTGCATTTGCAATAATGTAAGTCATAAGTGACTGAAAGAAGCACTATATACAGGCTCTGTAAAGTAAGTAGTAGCTACATTTCTTCGGTCTACCATGAGGCCTTTGTGTGTAAAACAAAGTTCATTTTACAATTCTGGTAGGAGGTAGAAAGATTTGATTACAGAAGTGGATAGTACTTCATTTTGTAGCTGTTCTACTTAACCAGTGATGTGCCCAGGGCTCTCCATGGTATTTCTAGCTGTGTATCTATAATAAGCATATCTGAAAATGTTGGAGAAGGAAGGGGTCCAAATTATCTGAAAGATACTATGATTCATTATTTCTCCTCCCAGTGAGACCCCTCTGGCTGGACAACTCTACAGCTCAGCCATCTCATTTAAATTTTCAGACACTTCATAGAGAATGGCAACAAACCAGGTTGCATTAAAATCCCTTGTCCCATATATTATTGAGAAAACAGAATAAATATTTCTCCCACTGTTTTTTTTTTGTATTTTTGTAAGGACTTGTGATATCTACATGGTGTTTATGAAGAATATAGACAGAGTAGTTTAGTGTCGTCATTACCTGACTGACCACTGGCTACAACATGGCATACTGTAGTTTGAAAATATCTTTTGTTATAATTTAGAATTTTATTTGGATATGTGCAATAGGGGCCCTCTTTTTCAGATAATGAAACCTGGTTCACAACCAATAAGTGCCCATGTCATGCATATTTCATGTCAGTGTTTACCCTTCAGTGGGCTCTTCCGTGTTTGTCCACTCAGAGAACTTCTGGTCATTTAACTAGTTGTGTTTTTATTGAACAGATTTGAAATGATGCAATATGCAATGAAACTGGGTTGGAAGTTGCAATCCTACTATATTGGCTAATCACAAAAATTACTCATTTTAAGTTATTTGGATAACAGCTAAAACATAATTAAATTGAATCTGGGTTGCAAGGCACATTTAGGAAAAACTTTGCTGTATAATGAAAAGCTTAAGGGAAGGGAGAACAAATATGACCTGGGTTGTCTGCCACTTTGAGCTTGAGTATAATTTTACCAGGACTACTTCAAACCATTTATTTGATGTCCATCCCCATTTCTTTGAAAAATAAGGGATGGGGTGATAGGTGTTGGAAAGTTGGAAAAGATTGTGCTTGGTGTTTGCAGAGGTTTCAGTCTGTACAGAAAGCTGCTGCCAAACCACTTCCCAGCCTGATAGATTCTAGCATATTTAATTAAGGTAGTCGATTATATTTGGGACAAATTCTTTGATTTGCAGAATGTAGAAAAAAATCTTAAACTTTGTTAGTTTCTACATATTAAGCTGATCAAACCAGTGTCAAATGAACTTTTATCCCAGTGATTAGAATACAGGACTAAGGCTGCTTTTGCAGAGAACTTGAACGTAGACATAAATTACTGATGCTCCAGTTTTAAAGTAAAATGAACCTTCTTTACTTTTACTGATTGTATCAGTGCTACTGTGCACTTCCAAGGGATGGGTCACAAATTCCACTTCAGATTTTCACATGCTGAGGCGAACAAACCCACTTCAGCAAACATCAACCTGAATTACTCATGATAATGATAATACCTGTCACTACTTATGATTTTAATAGTTTTGTAGTTGGATTAAACATGGCAAATATTTCACCTGAGTCTTAAGTACAGACCTCATTCTTCTGTCCTCCATTATCCTCTTGAGATGTATAGTGGGCTTTTAGTGAATGACTGCATGGAAATAATGCTTAGATTTACCCTGCTTATGCCAGGCTGGAATTTTGATTAGTTAAGATGAAAATGTCTTCTTTGCCTACTTTGCCTTTGTGTAAAATAAGGATTGAGTGCTTTGAGCTGTACAGATGATTCTATAATGTTTGTATTCCATTTAGTAATGTTGGGATATGGTGCCATCATTTGTACCCTCATAACATGCAATTAGGTATTGAATGTTTGCCTTCAAAAATGTTCAGCTTGAGCTGCTTCTTTTGACAGGTCTGGCAGTGGACCATGAAGTGGAGCTTACTCAGTTCTCCTGCTGCATCACATCCCACAGTATTTTCTTCCTGAAATGTTTAGTAGTGTTTTAGTGTTTAGTTAACAGGTCTTATTTACTTTGCTTCATATGGCAGGTGAGAGGCATCAAACCACTTACCTATGTTCTCAAAAATGTATTTAAGTGCCTAGCTCTGTCTGGTTTAGGAGGATATTGGCTGAAGTGATGTGCTTGCTGAAATGGAGTGAATGATGAAAAAATTGTGGTAAAACTTGCAAGTTCTTGGCTGCCAATACTATACGCAAGCCACTGTTTTACAGTACAAGACATCTCAAAAACCTTTTTAAACTTTTTGTAATTATAAAAAGGTCCAGTAATTTCCTCCACAGCTGAAATACAGCTTCCTAGCTCTATAGGATATAATTTTTTTGGTTTGCACTTGTAATAGCTTTTGGCTTAGAAGCCTCTCCAAATGAACAATGCAGTAGTAGTATATATATGGAAGATAAATTTCAAGAGTAATCTCCTCTATTTCTGCTGCAATGAACAAAAACTGGGTTAAAAAATGATCCTACTGCCCCATGCCCTTTTTTTTTCATCTTTGTCTTCATCTTCTTTGCCACCGCTGCCTTCTTGTATCATCCACTTTCTTTCACCAGAATACTTTTCTGACATTTCTGGAGTGCAGTTTTTCTGCTTTTACATTTCTTCAGTTTCCTCCCTATTGCTAAAATGCCAGACTGTTTTTTTACTAGAAGTTTTCAGATTTTGCTTTTCTGAACAAGGCAATGACAGGACAGCATTAATGTCCCTTCCCTGCAAATACCCCACATTCAATACCACAAAAGGGAGGCAAAGAGCTTGTGCTATGTTTCCAGCCATCCATTTAAATGGGATGAAATTCCTCAAGTCACCCACATCAAAATGGGTTGGAGCAGGCTATATTCCTGCATGAAGTTTAATCTCAGTGGAACTGGTGGTTCCAGGGGTGCATCAAAACATGTGGTGGCTGAGCTTATTGAGGTGACGGTGTCGCCTTCCTGATACAGCTGTTGTGTTTTCAGGACTCAGCTGGTGTCACTGTGCCATGATGTGGTCCCACTGCTGCACCATGGGCACGAGAGCTGTCTGTGGGACCTTTTAACTCCTTGTTCTCATTTGTATGGTGTCTTTACTGGCTTTACTGAATCCTCCTGTATGTCACTTACCATGCAGAAAAACCTGTCATGTCTAGACAATTTTCTTCTTGCAGTCCATCAGATTACTTTTGGAGGCAGACCTACTCAAACGTCGCTGATAACCAGAATATGTAGGAATGCAGTACTAAAATGGCCTAATCAAGCAGATCTCAATTGGCTAAATTTTATCTGTCAATTTTCACTGACTGTCTACCTGGATGTTAAAGACACACCCCTGGCACACAATCAGGAGATGAATCTGTTTTAGTCCTGAAGCTGATCAGGGGGTACCTACTCAAAATACATCAAACAGTTTGCATTGTATGCGAGTCCTTTAGTACTGGAAATGACAATGGGTTTTTGTCAATTGGCATGCTCATATCAGATGCATTTTAACTGGTATCTGAAATAACCTTCAAAGGCTGATGGTTCCATCCCGTGGTAAAAAAACCTAAGCAGTGAGGTTCCTGAGCTTTTGCAGAAGGCACTGTTTACTGCACTGCACTGTTTACCTGGGCCTGCATTGCTTAAATTTATACTGCTGCTGCGTGTGCCTTCTGCAAGCACTGAACCAATTTAAGTTTTGCCTGTAGAAATGCTTTGGGCATAAGAACATTAAGCTTGCAAACTGGAAGTCATGCCTTTTACATAATGATTAGTAGTACAGTAAGAAAAACAACGTCTTTACCAGTCTTCAGCTGCTGAACCTGAATTTAAGAGGCTGCTTCTGCCCGTCTAATGCCACTGGTTAGTAAATTACTCTTAGTTCTCATAGTGGATAGAATTGTGACTCCATCTAATTCTGCCATTGCAAGGGATGGCATTCAGTAACTTTCATGGTACTTTCCCATTCTCTGTTCCTACGCTCAAAAATCTGCAGTGGATTTATTTAAATGCAGCCAGTATTTCACCCATTTACAGATTAAAGGACTTCCCCATGCCATGTGTGCAACATAATTAAAGTCAGGAGGATGTGGTTAGTAAGGAGTTAAATAATAATTTTAACCTTCAAGGCTAGGGCTGCACAGAACGGCATTCAGGCTGAAATTATTTGAATATTTGCTAATCTTGCTTAATTACTGTGTCTAGTGAAAAGTGTGCCCTTCCCCCATGAGACTTGGAACTCCAAAATGCTGAAAATATCTTCATGCAAAATGTCAGCAGGCTAAATTAACCTAGACAGACAGTCCTATAACTGCAGCTATACCCTTGAAGTAATCTTCAAATATCCAGGCTAGGGTTTCCTTAGCGATTATATTGTGCCACATAGGGAAACCTCAAGGTTTTTAAATAGTTCTTCTGATACAAATCATGGTTTCCCATTCCAGAAACAATTATCCTAAGCTAGTTTCCTTATCAGTCTGATCTATCCAAGTTAGGAAATGAATCTTCAGTAACAAATGCTTCCATTAGTTGTTCTAAGCCAATCCACAGATGGAAAAACACTGGGTGAACTGTAAGGAATGATGTTTGTTTAATGACTACTCTCTGTTGAGAGCCCATGTGGCAGTAAATGAGTCAAGCTGATGAGATGCACAGACACGTGTACAGGTTTATACATAATAAACAGTTTTTGCAGAACATTTCGTGGTGCATGAGCCAATGTGTGCTGCTACATCCTTCACCTTGCACACTGTTCCTACTCAGGAACATGCTTATAGCTGGAGAACTTCTCTCATTACCCAACAAAGAGGTAATATCTATAACTCATACTCTTCTGCGATTCAGGCATCCCATTCCAGCTGGAGTGGTGAGGTTAATGCCAGCTCAGCAGTTGCACAAATGAAGGTGGATTTTCAAATTAGAGACATGAATTTTGACAAGGCTGTGTTCCTTCCTAGGTGTTAAAGTTTGTGTCGGGTGTTTTGCAGATCAGTAGTCATGATGTTGGTGGGTATAACCCATTTTTTTGCTGTTTCTGTTTCCTCAGCATTATCACTTTGTGATTTTGATATTTATGGTGGCTCAGGTTCTACAGGACCTTCTAATGCATATGTCAGGTAGCAGAACGGTTGTATCAGAGATTTTGCATCTCTCAAACTTAGTTATGCTATGGAAATCCAGTGCATGTTTTAAGTAGTCGGGAGCATGATTAGACATGACCGTTACCATCATCTCCTCTCTGCATTGACTGGAGTCTCTATTACAACTTTTCTGTCTTATTTCCTGTTCCCCGACTCTGCATACCATGGTTAAAATGGCTTGATTTCTGTTCTGGTATCAACTATCCACTGTAGCTTTCTTCACAACCAAACACTGAACTTCTTAGAGGTCAAGAAATCAGACCAGTAGTCAGTAAATTATAATACAGTGCTTCTCTTTCTATTACTTTATCAGGACATTTCACAAAAATTTACGCAAATAATTTCCCCAAAAGAAAAAAACTGAAGAGAATTGTTAGCTAACACCTGAATAACTGCAAATGGCTTGGGGATGTGTTTTTCAAAAAACAACTTTTCTGGGATTTTCTTAAATTTTCTTCTAATTTTTTGTAAGCCAAATCTGTGTTTCAGTGAGAAACAGTATGAGATTTCACTTTGGAAAGAGAGAGTAGGATTTGATTCTGATATTACTGCTGTTACTGATCGGTCCTTTTACATTTGGGGTTCTAGTGGATTGTGATAGGCTTACTGTAGCAGAATGAAGATAGTAGAGTCTGTTCTTCCCTACAATTTTCTTACATAACTTTATCAAGTTTTGCAATATAATATAATCTTTATATGATACAATTTGCATTAAAAGATTCCCCCATCCTGTTGCCACTCATGCACATACTTTTGGTTGCCCTCCTGCTCAGAATATAGAGTGCCCTGACTGTTGCCCTCTCTGATGGGTTTTTCCAAATCCCATTAGGAAACTTCTGTTTTGTAACAAAAAAGTGAGATCATTTTTGCCCAGACTGTTTCGGTCCCACTCAAGAAGATTTCTTTATTTTTTTTCGTGTTTACTTAAAACTAGTTTTTGATAGTAAACGTTCAAGTACTGCTTTCTTTGTATACAGCTCCTAATGATCCAGGAAGTATCAGTCACTGAAACAGTTTTTCAAATTCTTAGTCAGTAGATGTAATTTAAGAGACTCAGACTGTGTGGAGGGCAGTAGACATAGAACACTTTTAAAAATGCAAGACATGTAAACTAATTTTTGCCAGCAGTTATTCAATAGCATGAAAAGTAGAAAACTTCTGACACTGTGATAACTTTGATTATTTTTCTGTTCGTTCTGGTAGATATAAATTCCTATAAATCTGCATTGAAAGCATCAGTTTCATATATTGCTATGAAATCTTCTGGGCTTGTCAGATCATGGGTGATCTGATTTTTCTTCTTTTGGTTTTGGGCTCTTTCCCGCTTTCAGAGCTGGAATGTCCTCAGTGCCTTTGGTGCCATTTGATTCTATAAAAGCATACTGCATAATTTTACTTTTATTTTAAAACATCCTTTTGGTCGTTTAACCCATAGAATAGTCAATATTACATACTTTAAGAAACATTCAGTGATGTTCACGCAATTCGTTTCTACTGTTTTTAACGTTCATTCTCTATTTTCTTAATACAAGCATGTGTGTGTATTTGACTAATCCTTTTCTTCTTTTTTTGTTTGATTTGAAAGGGTAGATTTGGATTGGCTACATGTGTGCACAAGGGAATTAAGTGGATTGTAAGAACAGCCTTTCAGCCTTGGCTGCGCTATCTTCCTGTCTTGTTGCAGGTTTGTAGGTTGTAAGGGAAGTGAATAGGTTTCCAGTTAAATTGTGCCAGGATGGAGAATGCTGCTGCTTACAAATTACTCTTATCCTTAAAAATGAGAGACAAGGAAGGAACTTTGACCATGGAAGATTTGTTGTAGGCAAAATGACTGCTGTCACGGTTGTTGTGATGCAGAAGTATGTGTGCGTGCCCTGACTTTTCTCAGTGTTTAACAGAAAGGCGAAGTCCAGCCGGGTAGTTGCAGGAAGACCGATTTGCTCCAAGGCTGAGATAGGGAATCCAAAACATAGCAGAATAGCAACAGGCTATCAACATATGAGTCTTCAAAACCGGTGGGGGGGAACAAACACAAATCCCAGCGCGTGCCTTTATAATTTACAAGGAACAAAATATCAGGAAATCCTTCATGATAATCTCTCTATGACAGCTAAGGAAGATTGACTTGGAGCTTCAAGGAGCACCTCAGGTAATTGCGATTTCTGCTGCATGCAGATTTGTTGCTGTTTCAGCACTTCTCAAAATAAAGTCATCATCACTTAAGTGAACGTATATAATACAACAGATTTAGCTGATAAATTGGTCCGAAGTTTTCCTCATGTATATTCACTGGACTTACCCCACAGATGAAATCGGTCTGTAGTTTTTTTTTTTCTATAGCACTAAATTACATTCTGAGTTATTATTTTGCATCAAAAGGCAAATGCTAATAATAGCAATCAGCTTCTAAGGACATACTGAGCTTCCAACATCCTAAGTGTGTTAGTGGCATAATGATTTCAGCTATTGTGCTTTATCAGCAATAAGCTTGGGAATGGGGCCAGCTGAAGAGTATGTAGTATAAAGTAACACCACTGACGTACTAACATTAAGAATTTTTAGTATTCCTTAAATGTACAATGTTTTAAAAACTATTAAACATAAGATTGTTCTCATTCAGTACCTGGCTCGCTTTATTAACACTAACTATAAGATTTGCTTAAAGAAATTGCCAGGAGAAAGATTTGCTTTCTCACTGCTGCATTAATCTAAGATTCTACACATGGCTTAAATTATACATGATGGAAAAGGGAGAAGAGTAGAGAAATTTAATTAAATTAAATGAGCAAGTTGTCTCAGTCCAAACATATTTGGTCAAAAACTGTGCCAGCAATTGCTGTAGCAGTGTTCAGGCTGACCTCAACTGAAATACAGCTAAAATGTACTGTTTGAACTTTAAAAAAGGAGAACTAAAAATAAAAACCCCAAACAGAAACCCCTTAAATACCTGGTGAATAATATTAGCAATCAAAAAAGAATTTACAGATACTAAGGGAAGGGTTTTTGTGTATATGACAGAGACATGCACTTCTTGATGGAGTGTATTGCTAGGAATTCTGAAAAAGACTTGCAGGGAAAAATCCACAAGATGCATCATTTTTTTGCAGGTTCCCAGGTGACCAGCACAGTACCCATCTACTAGTTCCTCTACTAGACATCCAGGGATGTTAGGGCACTAAAAGGTTTTGCCTGAACACACCATTACTCATAAAACCAGTTTTCCCCATACATGCACAAAATGGTTATTCAGAGTTTTCCGGCTTTTGCTGCCTCAGGTGACAGTCAAACTCTTCTGTGTTGCAGAGCTACGTATCCTTTGTTGAGCTCATCCTTCATCCCAGACTGATGACTTAAAATAAGGCTGTGTAAAATGGAAAAACAAACACTACTCACCATGACCATCCAACCAAAGCCTTAGGCTGTATTCTTTTCTTCTGTACTGCTTCATGAATAGAGTTGTATTTTTGTTCATTTTAATTCTTACTTTTTCTTCAAAGTTTATCTATCTTCGATGTTTTATCGTGTTACTATTACAAGTGTTGTGATGCTTTGATGCATCAATGATATTTTCTTTGGCAGAAATTTTTATTATGAAACACACATGAAACAACATAAAGGAAGATTAAAAAATCTTCCATTGTGTGTTTGATATCAAAACTGTTGAAAATAGTAATTTATCTTAATAATCCATTCAGTAGAAACCAAGGTTTGCTTAACATAAACTGCCCTTCTGAATTTAGTGTTAGTGAAGCAATACCAAAATTCACCAAAAAAAAAAAGACAACATATTGACATCTCATTTTAGGGAAAAGTGGACTCACTGCTGCAGGAGGTGAGGATGCAATGACATCAGTATTTATTCCACTGGCTCTGCTGTTTTCTCCCTCCTATAGCCTTAAAATACTTCCCTCACCTTTGCCACAGCTGTGCAAGGCTGGTGATCGTGACAGTGCAGTGCTTTGTACAACCGAGTTGATGATTTTTTCAACTAATATGCTTCACAAGGAAGTGCTGTATCACTTGTATCGGCACAACCAAGGGACAGTATGCAATGACAGAGAAATACAGATACAGAAAGTTGAAACAAGCTTTTATCGCTGTATGGGAGTATTCTTTCAATTTTGGTTTTAGGTGTTTTTCACTTAGCATGAGAGAGCAATCTACTGGCTTTTCAAAACCGGAAAGTTTCCCAGAACTGGGGTCCACCACCTTTAGGAGTTCTGGTTTCTGGTTTTCCTCTCTAGAAATAGTCACTGCTCTGGGTTTAAGTTTTCCCTCAAATTTTCCTTTAAAAGTATCTCTATTTTTATATCCCATCCTAATTACAGTGTTATTAGGGCAACGGATCTTGTTTACTTATTCGTTGCTCTGATGTTGTTTAAGGGAGTTTTCCTTTGTCACATAAAGATGCTTTGGGCATATGTGAGCTGGCTAGTGAGCATTTTTTTCAGTTTGGGCTGTAAACAAAGTGTTTACACTAAATGACTGTTCCTTTTCCCAGGAGAAGTTGGTGGTGCTGAATTGCATTATTATATCTGAATATATATGAACTAAATCCATGATTTTCCTGACATACACATGAGAACTGATCATCATAGGAAAACATAAATCTGAACAGTCATGGTGGCCACCACTAGCTCTTGGTAATGAGGAGCTGCTCTCAGGAAATGAGAAGCTGGATGATACCTCTGCATCAAGTGACCGAACTCACAATTCTATTTTCCTGTTCATTAATTAAACTTTATTGGTTAAAGCCACTTGCCTGGAATCCTGGCTGTTTTTACTTCACTAGGGGGTTGGGCTGAGGGTAGTCACTCTTGAGTTGCTGACTTACAACTGGAATTGCAGGACATGAGTCACCTGAGATCATCCGTCCATCCACTGTCTACATAAGCCAATTGTTTTTAATATGTTATTCTTTTCTACCATTCCCTCTCCTGTTGTGCTCCCTCTCCTCTGCCATTTTTGCCTTCCCACTTCTTTTGTCATCCTGCCTTATGTATCTATGTATAGAAAGCATGGCACTCTCTTTATGTGACGCTAATACAACTTCTGTTGCTGTCGTGCTCCCCTCTCTTTTTTTTTCTTTAACTTTTCTTGGTGTAGTAAGTGCTTTCGTTTAGGGACTGACTCAGAGCCTTTTGCTGTGGGATCCTGTTTTAAATTAATCCTGTAGTGCATTCTTAGTACAAATCTGTGACGATAATTAATACTGTCTTCTGAATTCTGTTGTGGTGAGCATTGCATGTAAGTGCCATGCATTCAGCATAGCAAAAGAATTTTTAAATGGGCAAAGAGAGGTCTTTAAAGGATAAGCTGGAAAAAAAAAGTCTTTATTATGCTGTTGTACAGTGCTGTTGTGAAAAATTGGTTTACAAGGAAATTACACCAGTGTCTTTAAAAATTGCATTTAGGGTCACAGAAGCATCACTGACTTCTGTTCACAGCACATGACAATGCAATTGTCTTCAAAGAAAACCTCGTGTTTATTAATTTTAATAAATAGAACCCCCTGGAATAAAATATTCTACTATCAAGGACAAATTATATGTATTTAAATAAAACTTAGCATTTAAGAAATGTATCAGGTAAAATATCAAATCTATGCAAAATGTAAATACATGATAGACATTATACTTATCACTGTTTGACAAGAAGCAATTTTTGAGTACAGTGAAAGTGATGCTTTCATCTGAAGAAGTCATTTTTCTTGAAAACTAAAAATAGCTTCTTATTCAGATAGATTATCTAGCTATGTTGCATGGAAACCATTTTTCTCTATTACTGTACTTATGTAAGCGTACTTTCAGACACTGGCTTCAGGCTGAAAAGCACAATTGTGTTTTTGTTAAATTAACAGTTTAAGGTCAGGTTCTTTCTCCCTCTGCTGCTTCATAGATATGTGTAGCTCTTATTTCACGTAACCTCTGTGCCTTTGTGTGACATACCAAGCTTTCGTAATGTAATGGAGGGGTTCTCAGTAAAGCATTGTGGAAGGTTGACTTCCATCTTCTGCCGTTAGTCAGGTTGGTGTAAGTTACGGCTTCTGTTGCAAGCTCTCTGTGGATCCCAGAAGATGGTATTAGTGTAAAAATTTTGAAGTTGAATATAAATAATTCTATTTTTCTGTATTGCTTATGAAAATGAAGCCATTTTGTTCTGGCGAAAAAGGATATCTCAGACTCACTGAACTGGGTTTTATTTTGTTGTTGGTTTTTATGTTGTTCCACATGAATAGCTTTTGGACAGACCGAGAGCTGTTTGGATAAGACACTTTTCAGTGCTTTTGAATCTTTGTGGTTTAGTTGTATTTAACACTCAATTTCCCCTTCTTTTAATAATTATTTCACTGCGAGTGAAATACTTTTGTATTTCCTTCAGTTATTGGAATATGTTCTGAACTATGTTTTTCGCTTAATAAAGACTTTTTTCCTCTAGAAATTTCTTTTCTGTATATTTTGTGTGCAAGACACTGGAACAAAACATTTGAAGGGGAGTTTTCATGGGTCCATGGGTTCTTCATGGTTTTCCATTTCCCCTGCCTCTCCCCTAGCCTTCGGAGAGCTTTGTATGTAAACCTCGGCAGTTTCTCGGTGTTCTTGCTGTCTGCATGTATTGATTTCTGCGTCCTCTACTTGCAGACCTTCAGAGATACAAAGCTGTAACAAATAAGCTGTAGTCCTCGGTGTTTATTAGCACAGCATCTGTATCTGTCAGTGCTGTGATATGCCTTTATTATAGATGAAGAGATACTTCAGTCTCGGGTTTTGACTGTGTAGGAGCATGTGCCCTCTGAAAATAAGAAAAATGAAGCCTCTGTGATAGTGATCTGGAAGCAAAGCATTTGACTGAGACAGAATGTCGTACGAAATGGTGCTTCTCTCCATGAAGCTCACTGTGGCTGGAGTGTAAGAACAGAGTGGCTGGACACAGAAGACGCTGCATGGAGACTCCCAAAGGCCTACGAGAGAGCCTAGGCTTGTTCGGAGGTCATAAATTGGTTCTACCCCTTCATTTTAAGGAGGAACTCTAACGTGCGAATCTTGAGATTATATATTTGTATTAGCTGCTGTTTGTAATCTTCTTTTCCCGTTTTTTGAAATATCTGGTTCCTGCATCTCTATATAAATGTACATTGAGAAGCCTTCTGCTACTGATCATGGCTTTCTCAAAAGGAAAAACCTGCACAGGTGCCCCAAGCTCGGTTAGATGTGTCAGGTATCAGTCATTTTCTTCCACGTACAGCTGACCCTTGTCACGGCCTGTGAGCAGAAGTGCTGTAATAAATCATCCTTGGAGAAAAACACCTCAAGACGTGCCTTGGACGCTGGTGCCCAGTGTTCCTTTCAGGAGCCCGGCTGGTAAGTGCCGTGATTATTTTCTGGCCTTTGTAACAGCACCTGAAAGAGCTCTTGGGCCTGTCTCTTTAGACCCAAGATGCAGCACAGGGTGCTACTGTCAACTTGCTAAATCTCTCCAGTTCAGTGGGATTACATTTTTCCACTGAAAAGGTGAAGGAGGCTTCCCTGATTTGCGCACTACTGTCATCCTGAAAACATCATCTTAAGGAAATGTTGGCTGTAAAACTTCCTTGCCAGTTGCCTTGAAAATGCATGTCTCTCAATGGGGTGGAACAGAGGTCAGCTCCGCCATTTTAAGAATCTTGTTACTCCCTTGTGTTTCCTCCAAAGCTGTGTCCTCCTGTAGTTAAGTGTAAGGATTAGGACTCCAAATCTTACTTAGTCATTTTGCATCCTTTAAAAATCTTTCAAAGCTCATATGATTCTTCCTACCTTCCTAATTACCAACAAATAATATCCCAGAATGCCTTCCTGCTTCTTCTAATGGCCCTTTTCAGCTACATCTCACTTCAGATGAAGTTTATTTGAAGTTTCCAGAACAGACAATTTTTGGAGATACAACATGGCAAAAAGTGCTAAGAGACTCTTTAGAACATAATTAACACCTATTTATCCTGAGTCTCATATCTTACAAATGGCTTTACAAAGCACTCTCAAGGTTTGGCCAGAAAGGTCTGCTGATGAGAAATGTCTGCAATATCTGAAAAAGAAACAAGCATTTTGTTGTGTTAAGAGTTTGTTTGTTTGGGGGGTTTGTTTTGTTTTGGTGGTGGTGGTTTGGTGGTTTTCCTGTTTTTTTGGTCTGCTTAGGTTTTTTGTTTTGAAGATCGAAAGACTAGAGGTGGAGTTGAGAATCCTGGAAGGAAAGCGAAGAGCCAAATAATGAATGATTATATCTTCCTCTCATTCCTCTATTCTATGGCAGAACATGCTCTAAGAAATTGAAACTCACTGTATTTATAATTTTTGGAAGGAATAAGTTATAGGATCAAAGGAATAAATCCCACTGAAATGTTTTCCCTGTTATTAGAATAAAATCTCAAATGCATAGCTTCTTTCACCTAAAAAAAGCAGATTAAAAAACCCAAATCAGAAAAGCATCTAAATTGCACAATTTCCTTCAGCTACAGAGCTTTTAGTCCCCCTGAATTTTCCATTCACCTATAGAGAGGCAGCCTGACAGGACTGCTGTGCACAGTTATTAGGTTTAATTGCCATGGCTTTGCTTTGCTTTTCTTTAACCAGAATATGTTTGTGGCTAAAAATAGAGCTATTCTTTTCTGATGTAGATATAACATCTGTAGGAGCTTAACGGGTTATGTACTGTTTGCCAGCAGAATAGTGATTTATAAAATACTTAAAAGTGAGCAACTCTATTTGTAGGGAAGCTAACAGTTCTTAGCTGGGGGTTTGTTTTAGATGGTCCAACCATATTTGCGTGTTTTTTTCTTTTAATTTTTACTCTGTAGTCCTCCGCTTCTTCAGCCCCCATTTCCTGTTTCTTTTTTCATTTAAGGTTTTTTTTTTGGGCAAATGATCCATTTCGATGTATGGGAAGGAACAATGGAGACCTCATTAAACATAAATGCTCAGATAAAATTAGATGTTTACTATTTAGCATTTTGTATGCCCTGTGTAAAAAATAGAGGACAACCTACAGAGTAAAGGCAAAGATGAATATGAATGGTGTTGTCCTGTCCTGTGACTCCAAATGGAAGACAAGCCTTGCCAACTCACCACTTCAAAAGTGAGTACTCTAGGCCAGCTACTTATAGCCAGCTACATCTATTCCAGTTGACAGACTGTTTCTCCACCAATTTTGGCAAAATGAACTCAAGGCTACTATGCAGTGACTGTACCGAAAGTAAACTAAAATTTGCTATCAGCAACACTAAGTCCATCATCACCTGCCAAAAGTTTTGTCTTTCTATTTGTTACGGTAAATCAATTATCATATCAAACAGCTAGACTTCTTTTTTTTTTTTTTTTCTGAATTCTTGTTCACACAATGTGCTTGTTCTCTTCTTGGAAGCTGGAGTATGCCAGAAAAAGAATGAATTTTATTTTCTACTAGAATATAAACCCAGTAATACCACGTGCAGAAAATAATGTAAAACTCCTCAGGGTAGCTCTGTATCATGGTTCTCAAAGATAATAGAAATATTAATAGTGTCATCTTAGATATCAAAGATGTGGGCTGACCTATGGGCTACTCATCAGTAGCATAAAATGTCATCCTTTCTTTGGATATATAGTTATGTTTCTATATAGTTTTATAACACAATTTTGATTGCTTGTGAAGGGAGCAGAACCAGACTGGTAGCCCTGAGGGTTGCAGTCTCCTGTTGATGCACAACACAGGTATCTGCAGTCAGTCCTGTGCCAGGATGGGAGGAAGCTGAAGGGGCCCGATTCCCAGGCACAGCAAGATCCTCCTTCTGGAAGCCAAGCCCACCACCCTGGGGCCCGGAAGGGTATGATCAGCTGGTGCCAGCTCGGTTCTGCATCACCCACCCACTGGTGGACCACACTGTCTTGGAGTCGACCACCTCTCAGCTTGGATCCAGACTGAAGCGAGAGGTTTGTCTGAGGAAATACCTTGGTTTATTCTTTTGCAACTGCTGACGTGATAGAATGCTGTTAGCTGAAAACACCTTATGATGAAAACCAGGTTATTTTAAAAAGACCTCCATTACTTTATTGATCATAATATCATTTGAGTAGGTGCATCATAACAAACAGCCAGATAGAAGACAGTAGTCAGCAAGTGGGACTCCTATCTCAAGGTACAATTCAATTATTTCTGCTTGAGAATTTTATTCTTAGCTCTTAGATATTTGGCTGAATGGTACATGTTTTCCAAAGGTCTTACTAGGAGAGGTTACCACACTCTTCTGAGAGAGTTTCCATCCTCCTATATTACTCCAATTCCAGCAAGCAGCTCTTCAAATATGGAATAAAATTACCATTCAGCATTTTGTCTCTGCATTTTCAAGGTTTAATTTGGTTAAGGACCATGATGTTAACATCCTGAAAAGCAGTATAATTACACAGGAGGTGGAAAGCAAGGCTGAAATCTGCTCAGGAGCTCATTTCAGAAGCCCAGGACACCTGGAGTGCCAGTGGGACTGTAGGAGGGAATTGCTGTATTATCACTCTCCCTAGGTTGGACAGAAAATTGCACACGTCTTGTCACCAATGCAAAATTCTCCCTAGGCCCTGCTGATACAATGCTATTTGTGTCTGGAGGAAGCCATGTCTGAGGACGAAGAGATAATTTGTTCTCTGTGACTTTGGCCTCCCAGCTGAGTTTCCTTGCAAGGGTGAAATTTAGGTCTTATTCAGCAGCTAACTTAGGTCTGTCTTCAACCTGGAGCACGTATGTTGTCCCCTTTTCTTCCGTGTGACCTCTGGCCAGGCAAAAATGTAGGAATGTACTGAAATGTTTCAGACAACATGAATTTATTTAACTGAACTTAAACCAAAAAAGTTCTTAATCAGCTCTCAGCATCGTTGCCTTAACCTTGTTTGTTATGTGCTCTTTAAGACTTCATTATGAGGAACAAAATATTTCATATAAGCTGTGAACCACGCTTGATATTGGACTGACCATCTAGCTCTTGTAACCTGCACTGGATTCAAACAAATGACCTGCAGTGCAAAAGATTTCAGCTCATTTCATGCTCTTTCTAAAACTAAACACATTTAAAAGTCTTTAGAAAGGAGTTCTTCAGTCAGTTAGCATATTATATCAATAGGAATGGGAATTGTTATTGGTTACTCCATGTTTTCGAGAGTGTTTCTACAGATTTTCATTTTGCGGCTATTACAATTACACTAATTATACACATAAATACACCCTGCACTTGCAGACAGATTTCTTTTTGTTTGAAGAATGTACATACCAATGGGATCTTTTCAATATAAATTAAGCCAGCTTGAACTATTTAAGTTTATTTGTATGATAGACCTTGCCTATGAAACTTAGCATTTTGGTCTTGATTATAAACAAGCATATCTGGGAGTATACTCATTTCTCCTGTGAAGCCTCCCTGCTGTGAAGAGGGAGTGAAGTTTTCTTTAATTTTTTTTAAAGTTTACAATTAGATTTAAGCCAATGCAAAATATCTGTAGATGTATTTGGGTGGAAATGCTATTCAGTAGCCCTTTTTTCACCTCCCAGACATCAGAGCCAGTGAACAGCAAACATTTCTGAAGTTTGTTGCACTGGTACCGTTGTCTGCAAACAGATAAGGAGAACAGGCACAAGATATCAGTCCTGAGTAGCTCCCTCCCTCTCCTCTTCCTTCCAGAAATGGGGGAGTGTACCCCAAATTGCAAGTAGAGAAGTTATGTTAGCAGCCATACAAGTGTCTGTTGAGGTTATCATGGGGAGAAAGAGGGACTTCAGAGTAAGTCTTCTCTTGCTTCCTTTCATACTTGGCCTTCAAAATGTCCACCTGTCTGCCAATAATGGAAAGAGGGGAACAGCAAAAAGGGTGTGCAAAGATCATGGAGAGGGAATAGACAGAGGCTTCAAAGAGGCAGGATGAACAAATTATTAGCAATGGGCTGGAACTGCTGTGGTTGGTCATCTGAAATAGACTGGGATCTCTCTCCAACAGAGCCCTGCATTGAATAATTAATGATGATGTCAGACATAGTGGTTAAAAAAAGCAAACCGCAAACCACAAACAAAACCAAACACCCCCCCTTCCCTCAAGTGTGGATTGTGCTGAATGTGATTAGAAAGATTTCTTCAGCATTGGCTATTATTAAGACAAGTTACTATGCTTGAATTTCTTTCTTTCCGTAATTGTTACCAAAGCATTCCCTTTGTACCTATGTGATAGTTAAACCCTCTCGTGAGTTCTCTTGTCTAGGTCTGAACCAGCACTAGCTAATATCAATATTTGATCTTTGGTGTCATTTGGATCCACAGGGTTGGTTTCCTTGATCACAACTGAACAATCCTTAGACAAATACCTGGCCCCAGGCTTGCCTTTCCATTCATTTTCCGTGTTTGTTTAAGGTTACAACTTACTTTATTTCTTCTATTTCTGCTTGTAATTGCTAATGCATCTCTGCAGTAAATTTCTAAAATGTCCTTGTGTGATCCAAGCTTACTTCAGTATCCTTTATTGACATTGTCTTTCCTTTTCTGTTTTTCTTCGCATCTTTCTCATTTTTCCTTCTTTTTTTTTTGAAGAACAGACACTCAAGCAATTTTTTTTTTTTTTTGCCAGCAAGTTTGAATTCAGAACTCTCACGTTGGGAATCCCCTCAGTGCTCCTTCTTTCTCTTCCATCACATTTTCTTTTTGTGTTTCTTATTCTGGAAACAGCTGTATCTTTTGTGGATGGTTTGGTTTTGTAATTTATCAGATTTCTCTCTAATCCTCCACAAAGGGAGCTATTCTCATCTTCCTCAGCCTTCTGCTAGTCAAACAAAAATGCCCGCACCCTTTTTGATGCAATTTTTCATCATCAGGAAGGTCTCAGGCTGCTCATGACCAGTTTCTGCTGGAATGCCAATGAGAGACCTCTAAGTTTTAATGCTTTCCAGTGCATTGAAAGGGTGATGGCACACGAATAATTGACTATTATTTTAATATGCAGAGAGGTTAGTGTATCAGTGGAATTGGTTGTATTTGTATTTCTTCCCAAACATCCTTTTGCATTTTAGTATGTCTTTTAGAGCATAAACTGTACAGAATGAAGACTGTATTCATGTCTATTCTGTACAGTAGCTACCAAATACAGCCTGATCTAAACCAATACATTCAGGTATGGCTTTAACATTGCTATATAATAATAATTAAAGGAGACTTTTTGTAGTACTGTTTCAATTCACTGTTACTGCTTGCTGCTGTTTTGCCTCCCTGGCTTTTTTTTCCACCTATTGCCTTTTAAAACAAGGAGCACAAAGACTGTGGGGATGGATGTTAACATGCAAATTCAAAGGGAAAGTCACTTGCTCTGTTTAACATTATGAACTGATGCTTTAAAAAATTATCCGCCTCAGTGCTAATTTTACCTTGTGATGGAAGTTAGGCTTTAAATATGTAAAACGCAATGAGAGGGCAGCAGCCCCTATCAGTAGCCTGGAGAAGTTGTCTTGTTTGCCTCAGAATAATTGTGTGACCTGCCTCTCAAAACCAGGTCTGCTTAACTACCAAGCTACCTAGAAACACAGGAGAGTGCTGCAGAAACCAGACAGTGGTTCAGCTGAGGAGGAGCTGCAGGAACTCTGGAAGCGTGCAGGGAGCTTGAAGGAAAAGTAGCGTCCTTTTAGTTCATGAAATGAACGTTTTTATGGTTGTAGAGATGTAGGAAGCCCAGAAACTACTCTTCCGAGATTGTGATGAAAGAAGACAGATGAGCCCAAAAGACTGAGAAGACAAAATCACTATCATGTGAATAATGTGTGGCATAATAGGGAACAGACTGTGGAGAGCTTTACAAGGTAAGTGATAACAGTAGTAACATCTTTCATGCCCTCCAACATGTGTTAATCAATACGTGTTCTGCATTGATTAGTAAGAGAAAGGCAACTCCTAAACTCTGCAGAGGAAAGGGAGCAGAGTATTGACTTAAAGAAAGCCAAACATCCCCCTCCTCCTCCTCCTCTCCCTCCAGTAGTATTTATGCATAATGGATTTCTTTAAACAGTCTAAATTTCATGGTTCGGAGAATGAAGCCTCCATGGACTGTGCCACTGCTACCAGAAAGAGACAGTTCAGTATCTTTTCAGCTAAAGCTGTGGCCTTTAGCAAAAAGGCCCTTATTTAAATCAAAAACAGCAATGGTAGCCCATGCTAATTACATTAGGCACACTCCAACAACTGATAGCCATTGACCTGTATGGAACATTTCCAGTTGCAAACTGATTAAAACCGCTTCAGGCAATTGTTCTGTTTTACGGGGAAGCGTTGATGCCTGATGTAATGACCTGACCAATGCTAAGCAGATGCAAAGCCTTCTAAGCAGAGTGGTACAAATATAGATGGCCAAAAGGCCATGCACTGTGTGCTTACCAGCTGTGAATGCTGAGAGCAGGTTTCACAGCCATGAATAATCCCCAGCTGGCTAGTCATCCTTGGCACATTCCCATGTAGCTGAATGTACAGTGACTAATTTATTTCTGGGCTGAGATGGATATGTTTTCAAAAATATCTTAGTTTCCCAGGTAGTGCAAGAAGTTACATTTATGCCCCATTTGGATTTGGTAAATGAATGAAAAGCATCAATGGAAAGTCATTGCTCTGTTCGTGGCAGCTCAAGCACTTCAGCCCTTTGCTAGTCCTGGGTTAAAAACAGCTGAAAGATTGGGAACTCCACTTTCTGGTGTATGCTTCTGTATAAAATAGGTGGGCCCCCCCTTTCCTGCCAGTAGTCCTTGAGGAGTTTTATGTAAAATGTAGGTATTTACATAATTAGGATACACATTTCAGGGCCACTAAATACGAGAATGTA
This sequence comes from Caloenas nicobarica, assembly GCF_036013445.1. Taxonomy (NCBI): domain Eukaryota; kingdom Metazoa; phylum Chordata; class Aves; order Columbiformes; family Columbidae; genus Caloenas; species Caloenas nicobarica. The sequence continues at coordinate 96,104,568 of NC_088245.1, read as the reverse complement.
ACTATATTTGACATACTGTAGAGCCCTGAAGGCTTTAGAAACTTAGATTTGCTGTATCTGAATAAGGTCGTTGTCATAAATTGATGTTACCCTTCCTGTATCTACATTTGACTGTATAAACCAAAGATTGCCACATGTTGAACGCCACACATCAGGATGTGAACATGTATCCAGGTTGTTTTGGCTCTTTACAAGCTGGTCTTCTGTACTACTTCAAGGTCATGTGTGACTTTCCCTACACCAATGCTGCAATGAATGGTTAGAATGAATGCATTTCTGAATTATCCTTTTAATTATCTCTTTATTATTTTCAATATGCTGAAGTTATTAAAATTCAGAACTTTTAAATGATTCTTTTCCTGTGGTGCATTGCTAAATAACTTTTTCTTTTCCATTTTTTTACCAAATTAGAAAAAAAGTAAGGAAAAAAATGTAGATCATTTAAATATTAAAAATAGGTCTATAATGAAGAATTCTCCCTTATCAGTGTTGTATATTAAGTGATAAAAAGAAAAACGTTTGCTTGAAATTTCCAGACACTAATTATTATTCTTGGGAAAGAGAAAATTGTTTCAAATGGTCTGATTTTGCTGCATGTTTCAAAATCCAGCAAAGGTAAGTCAGAAGGAGGCAGACGAGCATAGCGGTAAACAATGATGAAGATTCTGACATTCGTGTTTGCAGTTCAATAGTTTGTGTGCTTCCAAGCTCAATATAAGTTAGATCAACTCCCTTACCTCACTAATCCTTTCAAACCACTTATGTTACAGGCTGCTGCTGTTGTTGGTCAAAAAAGCAGAAAAGCAAGGTGAAGATGTGAATAGCAGGAGAGGAAAAGTTAAGGAACTTCAGAGCTGTTGGGAAACAGTCAGAAAAAAGTTAATATTCCTGTCTGTTTTCTGTAATATCCCCATCTGTTTTCCTCTACTTGAATGGGACAGCTAGGCTTTCATTTAGGTTGAAGGAGGATGTACACGTTTGGTTGTGGAGTCTAATGGACATTAAAGTCTCAAGCCAAACAAACAGAGAAATTCAAGCTAGTACAGAGGTATTGGAATAGGGCCCCATCCCTGTTCAATCAAAATAGATTTGCAGTGACCCACATATCATGTAAACTCTTTTTTTTTTTTTTTAAATTTTTTTTTTTATTTTTTTTATTCTTTCTTCCACAAGAGGGTCCTGGCCCGTTGCTATAACAACTTCGTGGCATTATCAGCGTACCAAACACAGCTTACCCAGAACATGGAGCCTCAGCTCATCCCCTTTCACTGTGCCCTGTATATCCTTTCAACAATAATTTTACATACCGCTCACCAAGGATTCACTCAGACCTCCACGCAAATTAAAGTTTTAACCAGATAGCACTCAGCATAACTCTACATTCTTCCCAGCTTTTCTGTCTTGCTAGTTGATGGTTGTTAGAGAGAAGGTTAGTGTTTGGTGTAAGATTTTAAACAAATGAAACAAACAGCATACATTTGCACTATGAAATTTAATTACATTATTGTGTAAATTGGATTTTTTTTTCCCCGTTTCTTATCTGGCAATAGTTACACATCTATAATTGAATCTACAAACAAGGGAGAATGAGCTGTGGGATTATGCGAGGCTCATGCTTGGGACTTACAATGACTATGTCATTGGGAAACAACCAGTGAAGCAGCGTTTCCATGGCTGGCATGAAACTGGTACTTCTTTTTCCTTGGAGAATCTATTTCATATTCCAGAAGTGCTATATTTTACTGCAGCAACTGGGAGATGGAGAGGACTTAGCTCTTCAGAATTACAGAAAATGATGCAGCAGCTTTCAAGTAAGAGAGTTGGCCTATTATTTTCCCTTTCCATGAAGGGTCTCAATTTGGCTGGACAGTATTTGTGTTCCAAGTGAAGATCGTGGTCTCCCCCAGTATCTCCTTTGGCTTGTAACCTGCTTGGATTAGGTTTCTTTCTAATTTTCTGTTTGGTCACTATACGTTTCTTTTGGAGTGGTGATTTTTTCCTTCTCTAAGTATATTGAAATTAGAGGAATTATTTTGTTTGTTTTTGTGGAAAAAGTGAGATTGATTCAGAAGGTACTCATTAGTTTCCCAAGGAAAAGAAAAAAGAGCATTTAAGTGAGAACAATTAAATAGAAGAGGTTTCACTTTGTAGCCCTTTGGTGGTACTCATCTGCATGGACATCTGAGGATCAATTCCTTTCTTCACTGTAATAGGTTTTGACTCATTTACCATTTGGAAGGCGTAAACGTGAGCATAACTTGCTCGTGTGTGGGATCCTGCAAGTCTCTCCCATTTGACCGTGTTGTACTTGGTGTGTAATGCTTTGGTCTTCACTGGAGCAGGAAGAGGAGCTTGTTGTATAGGTGAATGTCCTAGCTGTCTAGTGACAGAGTTAACTTGACATTTGCTTCTTAATGGCTCCCTGAGTATCTGAGCATTTTAAACCTAGTGGAAGAACAAGAAGCCTTAAAGATACGAGTGACTTAAAGGCATTTCAAAATACCCTTCAGAATACTCCTAGCAGTGACACTTGTCTGAATTAAAATCTCTACAACCGAAGGCAGTGATCATCCCTGTTAGACAAAATAAGTAACACCTCACTTTTTGGTTTCCTTCTGTCTTGTGTTGGGAGTGGGTCAAATTTTACCTTTCTGCTTCTGTTACTTTGTATTTAAAATGTTCAAAATGGCTGGTGATATTAACTGTTGTCTCATTAGCCTCCTTTTTTGTGGTCACTTTATAGTTGGCTTGATTAATTTCTGTCAGAGATTCAGGAGATGTAACGTGTTTGCCTGTACGCTGGCAGGCAGTCTCCCATACATTTTGTTACTAGAACAGAGAAAGAGGCAGAGCAAGACCTGTGTGGCGCTCACTCTCCCACCCAAGTTTGGGTGGGGAAGAGGGTGTGGATGGAATTTCAGTTCCAGCCTTCGCAGGTGTCTGGCTGATGGAGCACAGGAGGAGCAGCAAGAAGCAGCTCTGCAGCAGAGCACCTGCTGCTGGGAATCACTGGTCTCCTCACTTGGAGGTGATATGAAGGGGTGTTTTCTGAACCTTAAGTAACTACCCTACACATAGACCAGGAAAAAGGCAGAGTGGAGCTCTGAAGTATTGTCTTGGCATTTCCAAAGTGTTGATACTTCTTGGTTCTCTTGCTGAACTGTGACTAAACTGGTTAATTCCGTTCTTTTTTTTTGTCCCTCAGCACAAGTGACCTGTGTTTTCTCACACATTTTTCTGGATTAAGAGGTACTGTGTTAACTTCTGAGTTTTGAAGACAGGGGAAGTAGGGAAAAAAGGCAAAACTATCACCCATTTAGCATGGCCGATCCAAGCAGAAAAATGTTCATTTAGAATTTTACAAATGGTTTTCTGATCATGTCTGTAAGTCATGCCTGTGTAAACAAATCTATGTTTTACTTAAAAACAAATTGTTTCTGATCATATGCTTTGCACACTTCTGTCAAGATTGTTCTAAGTCCTGCTTAGCTCTATTAATTTTGCTGTGGTAGCTGACCACAGAGAAATTACAGCAATACACAGTTAATGCCTAAAACATAGGAATTCCTGCCTCCAGGTTTGTTTACATCTGCTTGTTTGGTTGGTTTGGTTTTCCCTGGTACTGTTTATGAGTGGGTGATGAACACTGCCATGTATTTGTCTCTGATTTGCCTGAAGCCTTCAGCTTGATCTACAGATGCTTGGAGAAGCGCATCTGGCATCAGTACAGCAAGCCTGTAACATGTTAACCTGTTTTCCTGGGGAGGTTAAATTGCATCCTCACTCCTAATGTCATCTACTGGTATTTAGGCTGGTCTTGGTTTTCCCCGTGTGTTTGAAAACAAAGGTAGAATTCAGATTGAGTCCTGCCAGTTGGTGTTCCTGCCTGTTGGTGTTCCTGCCCGTAGGTGCTCTGATGCAACCCCTGTCCCTGCTCATTGCAGGGGGGTTGGACTGGATGACCTTTGAAGGTTCCTTTCCAACCCAAACTATTCTGTGATTCAGTGATTCTATGTTTTACAGTAATGTTCCAGTTTTGCCGTTTTCCGCCAGCCCACTCTGTGTATTACAAGATTAATTCTTGCAGATACTATTTCTAGCTGGGCATTTACTGTGTATGTGAGATATTAGGAACCAATATGTCTACCTATTCAAGGTAAAATCCTGCCCTCTTTGAAGACTTCGGCAGTGAGCCATTCAGGAAAGCGTGTGTTTACCCTTTAAGTGTATATACTGTCAAGGATTATTTACCTGGAGGTGTTTACAGCTTTGGGAGTTGAAATTCCCATTCTGATAACTTATTTTGAGGATGTCTGGGTGGAAAAGTTGCAAATGAACATCACAGTCATGACCGAAAAAGGAGTTGAATGAGTTAAGTATTTCTTATCGTCTTTTATCTCATTTCTCTTTTGACTCATTTATAAAGAAAAAACGAAACTCTGATACAGAAACAGCAGGGGCTTCTTCTATGACTAAGTTAGCAAAATAGAACAGAAAGTGGGAGAAGTTACACAGGAGGCATGAAATTTGTTTGACATCAGAATTTTTGGCCTGTGCTTTTGCCTGCTACTCGTGACTCAGTCGGCTATTTCAGTCTGATGCCTCTGCAACTTTGGCTCATCTCTTTTCTTTTTTTCTAATCTGTATTAATTTTGTAGTAGACAGGGCTGGAGTCCCTTGCTCACTTACAGGTATCTAGTGTCCCTCTAGGTGCTGCAAGTATTCCATCTGGCCTCCAGGGAGGGAGGGAGTCATCTGGTGGTCGTGTGTCCTACCTGCAGTCTTGTGGAGAAGTCTTAGATATCCAAGACCAGTAGGTTTGTGTGTCTTCCTAACTGAATCTTGCCCACAGCTACCAAAGGGACATGTGAATCAGCTTCCAGGCCAGCCAAAGGCGACTACTACATGAGGGTGTGAGGCCCAAGACTAGGTACACCAAGATCTGCCAGAGCCACCAAAATGCAGAAATGCATTAGGCTCCAGGAGAATGAATTTTAGTGTCAGAGATGCATTTGCCTCTACATATTTATACCTGTAGTAATGAATTGCTTGGCAGGCGGGGGGTCTTTTTTGCCACATTATGACTATAGTGTGGAAGTACTTGCTTGGCTTTCTTATTAAGAAGTCCTCCAGACTGAAAGTTAATTTCTCTCTGGAAAGAAAAAGAAACTTAGTTTGGGCTTAGGGTCTGATTGCGAATCAAAATTTGTTTTAAAATTTTAATTATCTTGTCATTGTTTGTTCACTTACCCTTTTTTCCCCTGAAGTAAGTAAAAAAGGGTTTCCAAGAAATATGAAATTGCATCTTTAGATAGTCTAATAAAATTAAGCTAGTAACTGTGTGTGCAAACAATTTATTCACCACCTTGGGATGAAAATGTGGAGTCTGTTTGTAAGATGATAGCAACACACCAATGCTTGTCCGGTAGTCTGCAAGTCTGTCTGACAAGTAAAACTGCCAGAACCAATTGTAGCTGAAGTAGGTATGTTATTTCTTGCTTTATTTCTACAAGCAAATGTGTCGTGAATTTTTTTCTAGAGGTGTATGGTGTATTAGAAGAGGTTAGTTATCCATTTACTGTCTTGAGTGGTAATCAGTCAAAGAATGATCCTTCCTATTTACAGAACATCTGGAGGCAGCAGGAAAGTGAAATATAAAGCTTTTTCTTAACCTATACTAAACAAATATCAACTCTTCAGCTGAGGGGCTGGCAGACAAGAGTTGCTTGCAATTATGTGGCAAAAACTGGAATAACAAGACAAAAACTGAATTTGCAGTAGACATTTGTTTCAGATGCTGAGGTGTTTAGTTCAGAGGTGGCTTTGTTTCAACCCTAGTTAGTCCAAGTTGAGTAACTTGCCTGTGGAAACAGAACTAGGGTTTGTGTGATGTCTCTAAATTACAAGTGCATTTGTCCTAGGTTGCATATGCAGTCAATGGAAAGAGAAGTGCACCTCCAGAGGCTTTAGTTTGCCTAAGATCTAAGTGTTCCTCCAGAATAGTTTGTCTTCTCCACTGGCCTGGGGCAGTTACGCATCTCACTCATGTAAGTGCTTAAAATTCAGCCGGATGAGCCTGGGCCTGAGGACTTGTGGTCTCTGAAAGTAATAGATGTTTTCTTTTTCTTTTTCCTGTCATTCATGAAAAAGAAGAAAGTGTTGTCATCACATACCCTGTATTTAGAATCACTGTCCATACAACAAAATAGAAAATTGGTTTCATTTTGGATGTTTATGATAGAGTGTAGTATTTCTTTCCTTGGAAGCATTTGCTGCTTTAATATCTGGCAATATTTGGTATTATTGGCTGTGAATGAGTTTTTCAATGATCACAAGTGTTCAGAATATGGAAGCTGTAACTGAAATATGCACTCATGATCACATGTCTGTGCTTGAGAGGGGTCCAGGGCTGGAGAATTAAGAGTATGATACACTAGCAGTAACATACAGCATGGGTATCGTGGGTGAGCTTCTCATGGGGTACCATTCCTGTTGTCATCCAACATCCACTTGAGTTCCTTTTCATTACCTTCACTGCATAATGGCTTAAAGGATGAACTTTGTTATTTTTGGTAAGAAAGAAGAGGGAAGGGGAGAGGTTGAGTAAAGAAAAGGGGAGGAAGGCAGGGATGGGAAAAGGAGAGGGAAAGGAAAAAGGCAAGTGTAAAGGAAACAGAAGCAATGGTTTGAAGTGGGAAAATTGGTATTATTATCAAGTATTCAGGAAGCTACTAGAAGGTTCGGAAAATGATGGTTCAATCTGGTTGCCTAAAGGTGCCAAGTGTTCAGTTCGTGAGTCATCTTGTGTCAAGTATCCAGTAGAGTGAAAATGTTCTTTTTCTTGAAAGATGTGAGATGGGTTACTGTATTGCAAGGTCACAAGCTGGTATTTGGGTGCCAGATCCTGAGTGCTCTGAAAAAAACCCAAACCTTGAGCACTAAACGAGCTATAAGTAACACACTAAAAGACACTATATGGTGGACTATATTTTTTTGGTAAGGAACCGCTGAAAAAATCCTAAGAAATCCTTGTACAATAAGTACTGTTTATTTTGTTTGTGCAAGAAATCAAAACAAAACAAAACAACAAAACACACAAAGAAAACAACAAAACCCAAACAAAAACATTGTCAGCTTTCTAATTTAATTTCTCTCGATCAATATTTACATTCCTAGATTTGAACAGGCTTTCTCATATTTGTAATATTTGTATTTCAGAACAGATGTGCTTCCATGATTACTTTATATATTTCACGAAAAAAGCTATTTTGTTTTTATTCATATATTCTTTCAAGTGATGTGTACACACAGAGCATGAAAGAAGTAACACAAGGATTATAGATCTACCTGAAATTGTTAAATTTTTACAGACTATAAATAGTGTCTGTTGGACAGAATTTTTAATTTTCATTTGTAATTTGTTGTGCTGTCTCTTCATTAATGTCAAAAAGGAAATAAAATCTCCTACTAATCGTTGCCACTGATTTTCCATTCTGTTTATATATGTTGTCATTTGTTTTATGAAAGACAAGGGGAAAGCTTATTCTGGCATCAGTAGTAAATGATTTACATAATTTACTAGCAGTCTCACTATTCATATCTGTTGTCAGATCATCATTGTGTACTGGTGAAATGTATCCTGGTTTCACCATGGTGTTTACTGGTGGCCTCAATTTACTGAAGTTATTTGACATTTGGGTACTCTTTTTATTCTTGTCCTCTTTTTGATGGGCTCTTGGTCTTTACATGCTGCCAATGAGAGCAACATCAGCAAACTAACTGCTGAGGACAGTGTGAATATTAAAATGTTTTCTAAGACAATAAAAATGTTCTGAAATAGTTTTGTCCCCAGCTAAAATAGTTTATTTTCTGCAAACTTTCTGAGTGTTTTCTAAGGTCCAACAGTTCACAGGCTATCAAAGATGGATGCAAATATGTGTAGGAGTACAGAAGGGAAAAATATGAAGCATTTTTGTCACAGGGAAAACTCTTTGGCAGGAACAGACTCTTTGAATTAGTGCCAGCCGGATTATATTGGTAGACAGAGATCACGTAATAGTCCAAAGCTACCGAAAGAGGACAGATGCAAGAAAGAAATGTGTTTATCTCATGTTTATGCGGATGCAACTGATGTGCACTTATGTACGTCAAACATCCTCAGAAGCATCAAAGTGGCTGCCCATGGAGTTTGGGGTTGCTTGTTCACTAAAACTTGACATGGTGTAAATTTGGCAGATTCTCTAGTTCAATTAAAGTAATTATTTTTTATATCTAAATAAGGTTACTTTTTAACCACGTTCACTTCAATATTTTCATTGAGCTGTTTTAGTTGAACAAGCAGAAAAACAGATACCGGTTTAAAAAGTCATTACATCCTGTTGCATACCTTTATTCCACTGCTGCTAATACTGCAGATTTATGTCGGTGACAAAGTAGAAGTGCTGACAGGAAAGTGAGCACTAACAAATGCAAAAATATTGTATCTGTAGTGCACGAGATAAACTGTGTTACTTTTTTATGAGAAATACAATAAAATCTGCATAGCAGGCTGACAGCTCTACTGCCCTTAGCTATCACATACATCTCCCTAGCTTTAGCCAAGTTGCATCATTGCTTTTATACAGATATTCATTGTCAGCTGATATTTTACCGCTTTCTATTTTTTGCACCCTGAAATGGCAGTTACTGATTCTGAAAGAAAGAAGTGTTTTCACCTGCTACCCCCAGCAAATGCATTAAGCTGAAGAGGCTTGCTATTTCTATGCAGACAACTTCTTTTTAAAATTCATGTCATTTCTAAAGATAAGAATAATAATAAAATCTTGTATGAGAAAGAAATGAGCAAATCTTGGATTTTAACCACACACTCTAGTTAGTGATGGGCTGATGTTTTCCTGGAATGGAAATGCTGGAAGTGTAGTGCAGCTCTAGGAATAAGCTGAATAAGCCTTGAGTTCAATACACAGGCAATTGGGAACTCTATTGTTATCTTTTTTCCTATATCATAAGTATAAAGTAACACTGTCTTTCTTTGTTCTGCATCCACAGGGTGTCAATTATGTTTACTTCAACAGTGGCTTAAATCTCAAAAGTTGAAGTAAAAAATAAAGGGTTTACTAAAAATATTTCAAGCATATTAAATTAATATATGAACAGCCTTTGAACGTTTCTTTCCATCTTTCCATTCATCTGGTGCTTCCTAATGTGTATTCCAGACAGAATCAATTTTGTAAATACTAAATAATGAAATTAGTTTAGTGAATATTAATTAATCATTAAAACTGTTGCAGCATGTGTGGATATTACTGTGCTGAGGTTCACACAGTTTGATAATGTATAGGGTCTTATTGCACTTTTGGTGAGAAAGGGAAATGAATGAGTTTGGTGTTTTTCGGTCCAGTTGTGTTTATTTACAAAGGAAATGCATGAAGTCAAGAATATAAGCAAAGTCCTGTTTTCCCAGTCACACTGTGCATAAACAAGAGGAATCTCTCTTGTGTTCACAATTAAGTTGGTCACTGCCACAAGCACTCGGTACCCCCCAACCCTGGGGTCTTGGCTTTCTCGCAGGGTTGCACACACAGACGTCTCCTCATGGATGGTGCGTTTTCACTCCCATCCTTTCTTGTTTTCATACGTAACTTTATAATGAAACTGCGTCTTCATTTCCAGATTGTCCTCGGACACTAGAATGATACATAACTTTTCTTGCTGAGCTGAATCATGTGTAAGGTGCTGTCCTCCTAGTGTTTCAGCTGTTTCCATTATTTCTTTGTAAGTCTGTGTTCTCTGATAAAAGCGTATCTGTGCAAATATTGTATCGCCATTTGGCTGAAGTACTTGCCAGGCTTCTTAAGGAAAATGCATTAGGGTTTGGGGTTTTTTTGTTTGCTTGTTGTTTGTTTTTGTTTTGACTTAGTTTGGTTTTGTTTTGATTTGGTTTGTTTTTTCCCCTCTGGCTTCAGTGAAGGCATATGACAGATAAATATTTTTAGTGTCAATCTCTATTGAAGATAGGTGTCATTCTGTGTTCCTTTTATTTATACTGGTTTAAAATGTATCACCTAGTGACACTGTATCATGTGCTGGTAACAGATAATAAAAATATTTACTTATTTTATTGCCAAACGAGGAAGAGCACCACTCCTCAAGCCATTCTGTCCGACTTCATTGCAACAGAGCATTTGTATTTCCAAATTGTTTCCATCTCTGCTGCATGGACTATTTCTGTGCTGTAACTAAATCGTACATGTACAAAAGGATAAAACTCAGTTGTAGTGTTTTCTGTGAAGCTGTTTCTACTTGTGGCGTGATACGTACACAAAATGAATGGGGTTTCATCATTATGTTTGCAGGCCCAGTAAGAACTGCACTGCATGTTTAAACAAACATCAGGGCTGAAGTTGTATGGTTTATGATTTTTCCAGTTTGCTTCTGAGACAGAAATCAGCAAAAAACTTTGGAAATTACTTAGTAGTTTAAAAATTTAAAGAATGAGAACAATATTGCTGGACCAAGATTGCTGAGAGTTTTCTGATTAAAATTTTCTGGTAGAACTTCTCAGTTAAAGTGATCAGTGAAAGGAAACTGTGTACACTCCATAATATTTTTCAAGTATTGTGTTTAAAGAGTATGTCTTGAGGAAAGGTTATTAACTTTTTTTCTGCATATGAAAAGTAAAAGGATAAAATACTCAGTAAAGATGCAATATTTAGAATAGAAATTTATAAAAATTATTTTTAGAAGGGAGTTTTCAAAAATGCTTAGAAATAGTTTAGCTAATCCATCTGAAGGAAGTTTGAGAATCCTGGGAAACTTGTGATGTGTATTGTTTAAAAGAGAAACAAATAAGGAAATACAATGACTGCATCAGATTAGTTCGATTGCAGTCTATTGTGATTCACTCCTTACTAATGGATATTTTAGTTACTGAGGTCCTTTTGAGGAACTGGTTTGAAATCTATATAGTTCAAAGAAAAGTCTGCACATGGGTAAATGCCATTTCCTTAACGCCGTATGTATAATTATCCAGGTAGTTTGACCTGAATGAACGGTCTCTCCGGTGAATACCTTTTGTTCTGTAAGGGAACATTAAAACATACAGCAGTATGAGCCTGTGAAAGCTGCGAGGAAGAAAAGGATCAGTAGCCAAAGTTGCCTTTGTTCTACCTGCATGTAAATCTTAGAATAAAATGCAGAATGCTTTTAGATGAATTTTGGAAGTCTTTCAGCTTTCGTCTTCTCTCCGTCTGTTGAATTTATGGGCCTGGTAAATTTGAACCTCTTGGCTCAGATTATATGTTGAAACTTGAGCATATTGATAAAATCATTAGGCTTTAGGTGTCTTCAATGATCTGTATTTTTTTCCAAGGCAGGGAGTTACATTTACTACCTATGGGTTTGGACAGTTTTAGATAATTGAGGTTTAAACCGGTTGCATCTAACAGTGAATAAACACAGTTGATGCACAGAAGTATGGCAAAAGCCATCATACAGCAACCAGCAAAGTTCCCAAGACCAGCCCTGCAGAATTGCATCACTGCTTGTTATTCACAGCACTTTTATAAGGTAGATAAATACTTATTAAAACACATTCACATGTGCTGGATTATGGAAAAAGATTGATTCCAACACCTTAAATGTTCTATTTCAGTTTCTGCACTATTACATCTCTGTGAATTCAGATTAAATCCACAGCAGATATATGAGGAGGAATCTATCGCTCTGGTCTGATAATATTGTAACAACAAGTGTAATCTAAAAAGCACACCGTGGCAGAAACAAGTATGGGAGAATACATTTAGAGAAAGAAATATTATTTGCATGGATGGAGGAATGTGTTTAAAACCACAGACCAAATCAGATATATTCAGGAACAAAAATAATGCAAAGAGGATAAAGGTCCCATGGCATAGACCATATAATGGATGACTATAGGTAGAATACTAAAAAAAAAAAAAAAAAAGGGTTTGCCTGAGCATAAACTCAGTTTATAGAACAAGAAAGAAATATCTAGCAGGCAGAAACCAACAGAAAAAAACAGTGTTTGCCCTGAAAGGAGGGAGGCATAATAAGCATTAATTCTGAGTTGTATTCAGTCTTGCATCATAGCATTCTACATGAATCTTCTTTTCTTTTTTTTTCTTTTTTTCTGGAAGAAACGTGCATCTCCTTTATAGCAGTGCAACCCCATCAGAACCTGTAGAGTTCTAATAGCGTCACATTAGCTGAATTTAGCCCATTATTTGCAAATTGTCTGTCTGAGCTCAGTCCAGAATCTGAATCACACAACAGAAGTATATTAAAATGTGCAGCTCTTCTACTACTACTCTGCTCTAGAGAATGCTTATCCAGGCATGGATATGCCATAGGTGCATTAAAACTATGAATAATCTCTCATCCTGTCTCAGTACAACAGTAACTGTAGTTACATATACACTGCATGCTATTACTGTTGTTGCAGCTTTTCATCAATCTTCTTTTAATACTTCCTTTCAGTCAAGGTTGAACAACTGCATATGCCTGGGCTGTAACTTATACCCTGGTTTTGCCAAGCATCTAGATGCCAAAGCAGAACTTTGCCTCTGCTTTGTGTCATCTTTGTTCATCAGCCTTCATGAACTCTTCCCTCTTCACCTAGATCCTGATGCTGAAGCATTGGTCCACTCCCGAGAGACTCTAAGGTCCAGACCTGCGAAAGCGCAGAGGTCTCCAGCTCCTATTTACAGAGTCATCATGCCACTCAAACTACACTCCAAGCTGGCTCTTGTCTACCTTGTCTACCTTTCCCTTTTCCCTTTCTTTTGCCTACCTCTCCTGGGCCTTTACATCACTTTTTGGTGAAGCAGTCCATAAGCAGATAGCATCAGGCATCTCCACACGCTGCAGAGGTCCGTCATCCCTCCAATATCAGATCCCACACACATGGTTTCACACACTCTTGAGGTCTGTGTTTCGGTTTCCAAATGCACACTGATGTGCGTGTGCAGTGTGAAGTACACACTTGAATAGGATGGAGATACGTAAATAGCTTTGTGGCTTAAGCCCTATGGGTACTTGGGCAAGTCCCACAACTTTAGGTTTAGTTCACATTTTCTATTTTTAACACTATAAAGCATCTAAAATAAACACCTTGAATCTTTCATTAGTGGCAATCAATGACAGCAACTAATGAATCAGATCGACATCAAGTAGGCCACTGATGCTTCTGAATAGAATTAATGTATTTTTTCTAATAAGTTAGAAAAATTCTGATTAATTTATTTGGATTAATTCCCATTAAAATTTGAACAATTTATTTGATGAGAACTTTGGTAAGGAGTTTAAGATGACACGTAGTTTAGGAGCCTGTATCCTAACAACATCGAGGCACCTTTGAAAAAAAAGAAAATACCTGTTGCCTATTTTTTTTATATAAATTGCACTTTATTTTAGGAATTTCTGTGAAAGGGTAATGCTAAATGATGAAAGAGTGTGGCTGGGTGGTTCTCAAGGCAATTGGTTGTAAACCGTCTTAGATTACATCTGAACATGGAGTATTTCCTTCCCTAGGATCAAGGTAAAAAATCCAGATGCGTCCTGACTGTGTGTTGTGCTAAGACGTAGGTGCATATTTTCCCTCTATGTTGTGCTAGTCAGTTTGAAAGAAATCAGTGTATGTGGTGCAGGGAGAGAGTGATAATGTACTCCATTTTTCATGTAACTGAGCTAAACAAGCAGGTGTCTTGCTCAGAATATAGGTTCTCTCTTCCTCTGGACTTTTCTTAGCCCTTCTCTACATCTTTTCCTGTTTAAGTTTTTGAGAAAATGTTTCCAGAACGTTACAGCTTATTTTAGGTGAAATTTTGACTAATACCTTGTGCAGTGGCACTGCTACTTCAATCACCTGCTGCGTGCTAGGATTACAATAATATCTTTCACATATGCATTTCAGTGGTAACTCATAGTATTCTTGCAACAACCTAAAATATCCAGATTCATATTCCGCATTTCCTACCAACTGATCAGCTAATGTTGTCATTCTTAGTCCTTAGGCGCATGACTTTCCACTTTTGTGTTTCCCAATTTCAAACTGTTTCGTCCTCTTTGACTGACAGGAGACCTTAAATAAGTAGGAGTAACTGGAGCCTGTCTTGAACATATGACAGTCAAAGAAATTCTAGCCTTATGAAAGACAGGGGCTAATTTCCTACAGTTTTCAATATAATTTGTATTTGTCATTACTGGAAATACCCAAATGACATTACATTTTGTACTCGTTTGAAGAATATTCCTGCAAAGGAAGGTCAACCAATTCTGAAAACGCAAAGTATGTAAAATAAATTATTGTACTCCAACAAAGCAATATTACCTACTGATATTTTTAAAATCAATTTTAATTAAATTAACCTTCTAGAATTGATAGCCTCAGGTAAAGGTTTTGAAACAATAGGTCCAAACAGTGACTCTTCATATATTTCGGATGGCTTGTTAATGATCAGCAAATTACTTTTTTGAAATGGTAACTTTAACCATAAACCAGTACCTTTTTAAAGCCTAGGTAAGGAAGCTGTGTTTCTGGAAATATGAGTTAGTGTGACACGAAGACACTGGATGGTTCTCATGTACAGTGGCATAGAACCTGGATTTAAAGCCTGCATGCCTGCACATACAACTGCATGTATAATCTGTGTATCTGGTAGGAGAGATAAATCCTTTATAGTTGCATTGAGTTATTATCAGAGACCCACTTTATGAATCCATTTGGAATATTTCTACCACGTCATGTTATTCTAATAATAACATGTACATTAATTCTAGCAAAGGCCTCTTCTAAGCATAAAATAAACCACGTCACTGGGGAAGAGGGTCTGAATTCAAATAAAATAAATTTTTTCATTAGTGTAAACGCATTTGTTGCAGTTAGTTGTAAAAGGTAACCAATCAACCATGTTTTTCAAATGCATCCATTCCCATCATTATGACCAGATTTCGAAGAGCTTTTTTCCCAGTATAGCATCAGATGTTTTAATGTGCTCGGCTTCTACTCTGAAGGTGACCTGCTGGATTTGGGACAATGGAGAAAAGGTGGCCATATAGGAACAAAGTCTTTGTGAGATGAACCTGGACAAACATGACAGAGATTATGTAAAACTGGGTTATATGCTGAAGTACAAATCACACATACATTTTGTTTCAGAGATATGGTCTACTTTTTGTTGTTATTTTATATAATTAATGATTTGTAATTCTGTTTTTGCTAGTAGCTGATAATTACAATTCTAATTAGAAAAGGATGAAAAAATATTATAGTCATCACAGAAAGTAGCTAATTGTGTAGGGAAAGTATCTGTTTGCATAAATAGGAAGAGAATAAAAATTCACTATAGCACACTAAGGTGGTCCACTGATCTATGTTGGCATGCAATATGGTTTTAGTTGCTTCTTTCTCATCTAGCAGAATTTGAACTATTTACGGGTTTTGTACCATGCAGATAATTCGATATTTGGTTATGAGCAGAGCTATTTTGTCTACACACTGTGAAAAACATCAGATCATTTAATAGTGAAACAAATGTTCTTAAAATTTAAACTGCTCATAGAATTTATCTGTGGATTGATTAGATATTTTAAAGTCAAATGTTTCCTTCTTTAGTGGCACGATCTGTGCTCTGGGTAAGAGAGGTGATAATCTCACCAACTTTGCACTTGGTGTGGGTAGTGCACGTTCTTGATTTGTTTGAGATGATGTTGCTCATATAACAGTTGTCAGAGTTCAGCTTTTCCTGATCAAACCATCCTAGAAACCCATTTTGCCCTCTTTCTGCAATACTTTGTATAACCCTAGAGAGTCCAGAGACTCTCCAGCATGCTGTCATGTAGAGCAGCAGCCTCGCCAGGGACGGGGCAGACAGCGACCTGTCAGAAATACAAATGTAAAGCTGACAGCTACTCCCTTACACAGCACCAAGACCCTGCATGTCAGGTGCAATGAATCAGATAGCTAAAATATCTGTTTTATAGTTGGGAAGTTAGCAAATAAACACAAGAGATACATTATTCCAATGCAGGTAAGCATGGTGGTAGCCAGCTGGATGGTAGCAATTTCTCCCTGGGCACAGCAGCAAGTCCAAGACTTGCACCATCAAAAACTGACCCAAAATCTGGGGCTACATACATAGAATCATAGAATCATAGAATCATGGAATCATAGAATCATTTTGGTAGGAAGAGACCCTCAAGATTACTGAGTCCAGACATTAACCTAACACTGTCACTAAACCATGTCCCTAAGAACCTCATCTACACATCTTTTAAACCCCTCCAGGGATGGTGACTCAACCACTTCCCTGGGCAGCCTGTTCCAATGCCTGACAACCCTTTCTGTGAAGATATTTTTCCTAATA
Organism: Caloenas nicobarica; assembly: GCF_036013445.1. Taxonomy (NCBI): domain Eukaryota; kingdom Metazoa; phylum Chordata; class Aves; order Columbiformes; family Columbidae; genus Caloenas; species Caloenas nicobarica. Next base: position 96,088,183 of record NC_088245.1, on the reverse strand, counting down.
CACGATCTAAACCTCCCCTGGTGCAACTTGAGGAGGCTTCCCCTTGTCCTATCACTTGTTACTTGGAAGAAGAGCCCAACCCCCTCCATGCTACAACCTCCTTTCAGGTAGTTGCAGACAGCGATCAGGTCTCCCCTCAGCCTCCTTTTCTCCAGGCTGAACAGCCCCAGTTCCCTCAGATGCTCCTCATCAGACTTGTGCTCCAGACCCCTCAGCAGCTTCGTTGCCCTTCTCTGAACTCTCTTCAGCACCTCAATATCTTACTTGTAGTGAGGGGCCCAAAACTGGACACAATACTTGAGGTGCAATGGGTGAGAACAGTGGAGAGGCTGCATGAGGGGCTATGGGACTGGAGGTTCCAGTCTGAGGAGACATATAATTGAGCAGAGAATCATGCCACAGGGCATTTATAGTTCAACTTCTGTCTCTTGACGTAGACCAGAAATCGAAGTAATTGCTGTGCTACGAAGGGTAAATGCACCACTTTAAGTGGGGTTTTAACCAATTTAAAAATCTTTCAACATGTAAAAAACACTGAAATAAAATGTGAATGGTGTTGCAGTTGGAAAATAAGGTCAAGAATATTACCCCTATCAATCAACATAAATTGAAAAGAACAGAGTTCTGACTTCAAACTCCAACTAACTTAAATTTCACATATTCTAAATACATCTCTGATCTTCAAACAATATTTTCACTTGGAATAACGTCTCTCTTGTGTGTATTTGCTAACTTCTCAAATATAAAACAGATATTTTAGCTACCTGATTCATTGCCATGTCATTTGCTTCAAACGCATTTTACCTCTGCTTCACAAAAGTCTAATTTTTTCATGTTTTTATTCATGCTATGCATATACGAGTATCGAAAGGTAATAATTAGATGCATCTGCTTACATTTGCCAGGAGCAGATGTTAGACAAATTAAAGGGAACATAACTATCACTCAACATCATTAAAGAAGTGGCTCTATAATAATTTCTGAACTTTGACAGGCAGTTAAATATTCTACATTGGCATATTTATGCTATTTGCAAAAATCTGATGTGCAAAATTATCTTCATATGCAGTTGAATCAAAAGGGAATTGTGTAAGTGTTCCAGGTCACAACTTCTACTTCCTTCCCCCCTGGAACGATAAGTTGTCAGCCCTGATAGCAACGCTTATTAATGCCACAGGACAAGGACATCAGCTCATGAACATCGCAGCAGAGTCCTAAATGACTTAATAGCTCACTCCAAGAAGACAACGACAAGAGAATGGCGTTATGAAGCTAGACCAGAAATCCATCTTCCTCGGCTTCCCATTTCCAACTGTGGGCAATGGTGAAGGCTCTAGAAGAGTGTAAAGTAGGATGAGACTAAATTGTCGTATTTCTTTGATATTCTCCTAGCATCAAACTATGAAACTGCTCAGGGGCTTCCTGGGACTGCTGTATATTTTTGACATCAAGCAGTGGGTAAGAACTGCCCAGCTGAAACATGCACATCCATGCACATAGGCATGGAAATAGAATATCCTTTCATTTGTTCTGAGCCCAACATCTGGTAATTTCTTTTGCTGCTCTCCGTTTCTTACAAGTTAGGAGCTGTGAAAGCTGTTGGCCTCCTCCACAACATTATTATAGATATCTCCAATATACCTCTTAGTTGCTTCTTTTCTAGGCATAAAAGTCTTTGTGTATTTGGTCTGTCTTTATATAAGAGATGTTCTGTGCCTTTCATTACCCTGGCTGCAGTTCCCGGTACCTTGTTATGCTCTGTCCTGCAGAAGACAGGGCCCAGAACTGCATGCACTATTCAATATGTAAGTAGACTAAAATGATGCAACACAATGATTTTTCCTTTTTCTTATTTCTTTTCCAAATGGTCTTAATGTTCTGTTTGCTTATTTTGACCTTACAGAATATTGAACTGATCTCTTCATAAAACTTCTGATTAATATCACAACCTCTTTTTTCCTGAGTGGTCATAGTTAGCTCAGAACCTACCCCTTGGTCCATATTGTTTTTTTCCCAATATAAACTACTTTGCATCATCATTAAATTTTATCTGTTTTATCACTCAGGTAGCCAGAATGCTGCTGTGCTTCTGTACCTCCTCACACATATTTTGTGCTATTGTAGTGTTCTGTGAAATGTTGTAGCAAATATAAGTACCTTAATGTGCATCCCCTATCTATGCCATTTATGAGGATGATGGCCAGAATGGAGTCCTGCATAGATCCCCGTTCAGGTCTGGAAGTGACTTCTCGCTGTTGTGAAAACTGACTGCTGGACTCTGCTGATTGTTTCTCGTCTTTTACCTGGTCATCAATCACTAGCAGGAACTACTTTCTTGTTCTACCAGGCTTTGTTCAAGACCATTTGATGATTTATAATAAGTGTTTATGTCTTTAGCAAATTATTGCTTATATGTTTTTTGGCTTGCTTTTCTGTGTTTATCTTATCTATTTTTTTCTCCTTCGGATGTGACTTCTTATTTTTGAAGTACATCTTTTTAGTGCCAATAGAATTATTCACCTGAAATTTTAAACATTCTGGGTTTTGTTTGTTTTTTACTCAACAGTTATTTTTGATATACAGGAGTTCATATTATGATGACTATAAACAATCTCTCCTCCAACTTGGAAATGAGCTGTGTCATTTTTATACAATTTATTTTTTGAAATGAAATACTATTTTAATGTCATTTTAGACTTTTCTCAGTTTTAAAAGATCATTTCCCCATTCCATTAGGGTTATGGGACAGTTGTTCTGTCACAGTATTTTGACTCATGACTTGCACATTGCTCAAAACCAAGTCAAGAGGGTCCTGCCTTGTTTCAGCTTTCACCAAAAGCTCCTCCATGAATCCGTCATTTGTGGTGTCATTTAGTCTCTGCATCACACCCCAACCTGACATTTACTCACTCTATGTGGGGGTGATTGAAATTTCTGATTACTAATTTGTTTTTTGCTGTCTCTTAATTCTCTCTTGGCACCTCACTGACACCATTGTCATCCTGATTAAGCAGTGAGAACTTATTTCTAATATTTATGTAGGCCTGGCGTCTTAATCCATAGAGATAACGTGTTAACATTCAGTACAGTTAACTATCTGATGCAAAGCTTTCTATAACATACACTGTATCCTTTTTCTTGACTTTGTAGTTTGTTTTATGTTACAGGTTTCCACGAACAGCTTTCTTTCCATCAAGTCTCTAATGCTTCTGTTAGGCCAATATTCTCACATAAAACTAGGTATCTTAGTTCTTTTGCCTTATTTTAAAACTGCCAGCATTTCAATAGTAGCTTGTATGGATTTTATCTGGTTGCTTATTTTTCTTTGCCATCTTTTTAACTTGTGTCCTAAATGAGTTTTGCCAGCTTCTGCCTTACCTTTTCTTCAAGGATGTAAAGCTTTTATAATTTCACTCCTTTATGATTCATCCCCCAGTCCAGATTTTCTTCTGCACCTGTTGGCTTTCCTGTAGTCTTTCATTCAATCCCCTTCTCTGTTAACCTTCCTGGTTTTTTAGTTCCACAGCTTTACCTGAATCCTATTTCTGCTGTACAGGCGTTGTACAAAGTTTGCCCACTTTCTGATGAAAAAGTGGTATCTTGCCTCTTAAATGCACTTTGCTGCTTCTGAGGTATTTGTCAATAGTAGATGAATTAGGTAATTGAGCAGTGGTTATAGGCTGTGCCTGTGGTAGGGAAGACTCTGATTCTTTAAATAGCTGGTCTGTGTCTTGACTTCTGAACTTGAGGAGTGCCTTTGAAATCATTGTGTCCATCTAGCACAAGATTTATATGAGTAATTTTGTTGCAGGAGAAGCATTACATAAAGCACAGTAACTGTCTAGTTGCCTTGGTTTAACCCCAGATGGCAACAAAGCACCACCAGCCACTAAGTCACTCCTCCCCAGTGGGATGAGTAGAGAATCAGAAGGGTAAAAGCCAGAAAACTTGTGGGTTGAGGTGAAGACATTTTAATGGGTAAAGCAAAATCTGCACACATAAGCAAAGCAAAACAACGGATTCATTCACTACTTCACACTGGCAGGCAGGTGTTCAGCCGTCTCCAGGAAAGCCAGGCTCCATCATGTGTAATGGTTGCTTAGGAAGATGACCGCCATCACTCCGAACATCCTCTCCTTCTTTCTTCTTTCCCCAGCTTTATATATCGCACACGACGTCGTATGATGTGGAATATCTGTTTGGCCAGTTGGAGTCAGCTGCCCCGGCTGTGTCCCCTCCCAGATTCTTGTGTACCCACAGCCTACTCGCTGGTGGGGTGGTGTGAGAAGCAGAAAAGGCCTTGACTCTGTGTAAGAACTGCTCTGCAGTAGCTAAAACATCACTGTATTATCAGCACTGGTTTTGGTGCAAACCTTAAACATAGTCCCATACTATTAATAGGTACTGTGAAGAAAATCAACTCTATCCCAGACAAAATCAGTGCACTAGTGAGGGAAAAACACTTTGTGTAGGGGAGATATATAAACCAAGGTTTAAATTCTTGATGCTTTCACCAAATTTACAAGGAAATAGAAATATTTTCATTCTATTCTTCCAGTTGGTACCACACTAGGAGGATTGTTGCTATATATAAGTAACCCGTTCTACATACAATTACTTGAAGTGAACACACAACAGAATGCAGTTTTTCATCTTTGCAGGTATCTTGTGTTGCATATATGTGTTGATGTCAGAAAATAGCCTACAACAGCCTCGAGGAATGTGTTGTTACTGTACACAGATCATCGAATCATAGAATCATTTAAGTTGGAAGGGACCTTAAAGATCATCTAGTTCCAACACCCCTCCCAGGGACAGGTACACCTTCCACTAGACCAGGTTGCTCAAAGTCCCATCCAGTCTGGCCTGGAACACTTCCAGTGATGAGTCATTCACAACATCTCTGGGCAGCCTGTTCCAGTGCCTCACCACCCTTATGGTGACAAATTTCTTCCTTATATCTAACCTAAACCTACCTTCTTACAGTTTAAAGCCATTACCTCTTGTCCTATCACCACATGCCCTTGTAAAAAGTCACAGAATCACGGAATGTTAGGGTTTGGAAGGGACCTCAAAAGATCATCTAGTCCAACCCCTCCGCCGGAGCAGGAACACCTAGATGAGGTTACACAGGAAGGTGTCCAGATGGGTTTTGAATGTCTCCAGAGAAGGAGACTCCACAACCTCCCTGGGCAGCCTGTTCCAGTATTCCGTTACCCTCACTGAGAAGTTGTTTCTTCTCATATTTAAGTGGAACCTCCTGTGTTCCAGTTTGTATCCATTGCCTCTTGTCCTATCATTGGTAGTCACCGAGAAAAGCCTGGCTCCATCCTCGTGACATTCACACTCTCTGGCTTTCTTGTAGGCCCCCTTTAGGTTCTGGAGGGCTACTACAAGGTCTTCCCAGAGCCTTCTCTTCTCCAGGCTGAACAACTTCAACTCTCTCAGCCTGTCCTCGTAGGGGAAGTGCTCCAGCCCCCTGATCATCTTTGTGGTCCTCCTCTGGACCTTGTTGAGCAGGTCTATGTTTTTCCTATGTTGGGAGTCCCAGAGCTAGATGCAGTAGTCCAGGTGGAGTGTCACGAGAGCAGAGTAGAGGGGCAGAATCACCTCCCTTGACCAGTGGCCATGTTGCTTTTGATGCAGCTGATTATATTATTTGCTTTCTGGGCTGCAAGTGCACATTGCTCAGTCATGTCCAGCTTTTCATCCACCAGTACCCTCAAGTCCTTCTCTGGAGTGCTGTTCTCAATCCACTCATCACCCAGCCTATTTCCATGTTTGGGTTTGCCCCAACCCAGGTGCAGGACTTTGCCTTTGGTGTTGTTGAACTTGATGAGGTTTGCATAAAAGGGAAAGTAACCAACATATTATCCACTACAGGATCAGATTTGCTCTAGGTATCCTAAGTAGATACAAACCCCTTGGAGTGCTCGCTGTCATCAGAGAACTCCACTTTAACAAATACCATTACTAAAACTGGAAGTTTTGAAGAATTGTGAGTAAATACATGTTTCATGTCAGTTGTGTAGACCACCCTGTTTGTGGCTTCAGGAGTTGGGCAGCATTGCAGTTTGAAACCCTCCTCATTTTTCTTTATGCAGTGACACATTTTTATTCTCTGATTCCAAAAGCTATTAGGAGATCTTTGGAGGGTGTTCAGATCACATGCAAGAGGGCAGATGCTTCCTCAGGAAGACCTTTCCCTTTAAAACCACTCAGCCTAGTTTTAAATGGCACTAGCAGGGGATATATACTTTTCCACTTCTTTTGCAAGGCTCTGTATAGCAAGAGATTTGTATAGGGGTTGAATATCACATATGATCGTAATATTTCCTTTTGGATGCATTGTTTGGCTTTTTTTTATCCAGTTATTTGTTTTGTGCTTTACCAAGGTTTGTGAGCATAGCTGTGACACGTGATGAGTTTATCCTACCCACAGTAATGAGCTTTTAGCAAATGGATTGTTTTACTTTTGACTTAGCATGCATCCCAATTTTGTTACTGCAAGATAGATTCACTGATAGAGTGAAAGGGCGAAGAGAGGGAAGCTGGCAGCATGAATAACGTGTCTGGAGGGAAGGGAATAGGCTGTGCAGAGCAGTTCAGTGATCACCTTTCCAACTCTCTGCCATTGCAGAGGAATCTCTTCTATTTATTTCCTTACTCAAAAATCAACATATAATATCCTGGTCCCAATGAACTGTCTGTTTACATATAAAGAGCCACAGTTTCCCCCTGACATGGTGTCCGTGTTGGCAGGGGCTGCCCATGGGACCTGGCAGCCAGGGCCTGTCCCAGACCCAGGCAGGAGCAGGGCACTGGGGGACACCAGGACAGCCCCAACCCCGGGCAGCATTGAGCACCTCCCTGGGGATGGGGACAGGCCGAGGCGGGGACATAGGCCCATGGGCGGGCCCAGCTCAGGGGGCCTATGGCTGGGCAGGGCAGGGCTCTGGGGAGCTGGAGACCAGCCCTGCTGTGGTGTCCCTGGGGCAGGGGCTGATGGCCCCAAGGAGCTGACATAGCGTCCTGGACCCTGGGCAGGGTGGGAGAACCTCTGGGGAGGGCCATCGAAGTCTGGGGGTGTTCTCCAGGCATGGGACACACAAATGGCATATGCCACAATATTGAAATGTACACAGATCGTGTTTCAAGTTACGCACTTTAAAAGCATTTGATGGCCATGCTCTCTTTCTCAGAGGGCATTTTGTTCATAGTGTCTGTCTTTAATAGGATTTCCTATAACAATATCTGAGGGTTCAGATAATCACTGGCAGCAAGTAGAAATTTGGGTGTCAACCTTGCTGCCCTGCTGCCAGCGAGACTGTCTGGCTGCCAGAGTCAGCAAATGAATAGATTTAGAGGTGTGAAAATTTAAAAAGTTCTTCCCACAGTAGAGTAAATATTCCTTTTTTAACCAAAAAGTGTGGATAGGAACAGATATGTATTTCAGTTTTCATTTAAGGACATGTTTCCTTTAGCTCTCTGTTTTGTGTTATTTGTTAACTCTGGAGTGATTAAAAAAAAATGTAATGCGAGTTCTGGAGTGACTTTAGAAAGGTCTTTTTGTAATACTGTGGTGACAAAAAGACTGTTGGCTTTTCAGTCTGAAATACAGGTTTACTGAAAATTGGCTTGGATGATTTTCTTGTTCAGTCATAACAAATAAGAGGAGCATCAAGCTATATATTTATGGTCCCAGTATTTAAAACACATCTGTATATGCCCAGCTATGGAGGCTCTTAACTACCTCCATCACTGCTCTCCTAGAACACCATGAAAAGAATTATGCGTGAAATAATCTAAGAAATAGAAAGACCTAAACAGATATGGCAAATAATATCAACTTACAGGGCTTTCTTTGGGTATGTTTTTCCTTCCAGGTTTTTGTTGATAATTCAAGTAATACCAATGAGAGACATAAGTTGATATGGAAAGATCAAAGCAGAAGTCCTTCATTCTCTAAAATGGGTAGTTGTTAGATCCCAAAATTGTAGCCACTGTTCATATCTCATAACTGGAAAAAAAAATCCCATAGCTTTAAGATTTTAGGGCAGTAGCTTGTTCTCTAGTTCACTGATGGCACATCCTGCTATTGTGTAGGAGGCACAATCCATTACTTGTCAGTTCCCATCCCTCTAAGGTCAGCTGCCTCAATCGTGGGAACCAGCTGACAGCTGATAGAAGTTGTTTTTTTACTTCCCTGTAGGTTGTTAGCAGAATTTCAATTAATGCAATTAAATGTACCTGTATTCTTGAGGTCCTGTCAGCTCTAAAATAAATAAATTTGTGCTTCATGAAGCAAGTTCAGTGCCTCACTAAGCCCAGCATTATTTTTCTTTTTTTTAAAGTTGTTTGTTGGTTGGTTGGTTTTTTGTGATTGTTTTTTTGTTTGATTGGTTTTTTTAGGGTATTTGTTTTTTTCTTACTTGATCTCTTTTAGAGTTTTCAAGTATAGCCTCTAAACATTTGACATTTCTATTCCTCTTTTTTAGGAGGGCTCCATCAGATGTTGAATTCTATGTTCTATCCGTTCATCATCAAATGGATTTTTGATTGCAATTTGCCACACAATCTTTGGACAGATCTTCAGGGCTGTAGTGAAAGATCATACTTCTTTTAGCTAGCTTTCTGCCACCAGATCAGAGTGTGATACCCTTGATGTGTAAAGGTGTATGTTAGTTTTTCTTTGATCAGTCCTTTGGGAATAGAAACTCCTGATTACTGAGAAGTCTATGGTGTTGTCATACCTATGATGCTCTGAATCAGAGAAAGAATATTTAAGTATTCTACCCCCACCCCTGTCATGGACGAAATAACCCAGACTGACTTCTTATTGTTCTGATTTACGTCCCTGAGCTGAAATATTTGCAGGAACTTTCTTCTGTCTCTCTCTGTATTTTCTTAGCAAAGCTCAGCTTGCTTTCTTGTCAGCTGGTGTCCTCTGACGTTCAGATGAGAGAAGAGCCCAAGAGCGGGAAGGCATCCCTGCCAGTTTGTTGTGGGCAGAGGAACACATGCAGAGAAAAGACAACACCCAGCTTTTGAAGAGTGAGCTCCCGTGGCCGTGGCAGAAAGGTGCCGTGGGGCAGTACCAATCAGGGGTGCCCGGCTGCTCCCTTCATCCCTGTTGAGAAACTTCTGTTGCGGTGACCACCACTTGGCCCCGAAAAGCCGGAGAGAAGCTGCTTTGGCCAGTTGCTATGTCAACCGTGCTCCTTTTGCCTGCAGAAAGCCGAGCGCTGGTTGGTATGGCAACCCTCTTCGGAGCACTCGGAGATGCTCAGTGGGGGACAGGTTCTTTGGAGAAGGCACTGTGGTTGCGGTGGAGATGGAAACTCTTGTGCCAAAGGGTATGAGAGGGCAGGAAAGACCCATGCAATCATACGTTTTTTTGGAAAACTTTATTTTGTAGTGTCAAAGGGTTTCTTGGAGGCTAAATATTTCCTTAGATCTATTTGTAACACCAACCTTGTGTGTTTCAGTAGAAGGGGAAAAAAATCATGGTAATTTGGTACAAAGGATGCCAAGATAACATGTACGTATGGACGTTCACAGTGAAATCAATGTAATGGAGCTGCTTTAACATTGCATTTTCTTAACAAAAGAGTATTTTAGCCACATGCTTGGGAAAATACGTGCCATGTTTTCAAGCAGTCATTATTATAGGGCTTTTGAGTGGTTCCAGAGAGAAACCTGGATGAGGATCTTCTAGGTGAGATGAATCTTGAGTATAATGGCAGGTAGACCAAGAAACATTAGGGGAAGATGCTTTGGTGGGGGAGAGTGGATGTGTGTGTGTGTGTGTCTGCATACATGCAGAAATCTCCTTCACTCGGGCTGCTCACTAACTGCTTCAAACACTAGAAAGGTTCTAATCAGGCAGTTTTCTTGTAAGAAACTTTGCAGAAGAATAAACTTTGGTGATTTTCTCCATTCACTGACAGTTGAATAAGTAATGTATAGTTTATACATTGGGCAAATGAAAATGTCAGCAGATAAAATGTAATGTAAAATTTTCTTTAATAAATCTTTTATTTAATAAAACTTTTGCTTGCTGAAAGGTTTAGAAAATTTTGAATGCTAAGAAAAATGTTTAAGTGATCACCTCACACGACTGACTAGTATTGCTCGTAAATTCCGACTTCCTAAGATTAACCTTTCTGAAAATGTTTTTTATTATATTCATATTTAACTGTATGAATTAACGTGTGCATGAATCCCTTTCTTAGATCTCTTCTGTGTATAGTAGGGGGACCAACTGACAGCTATGTTGTCAAAGCATAGAATTCATGAGTTTGGCTTTGCAATTCACTTTGGGCTTATTGGGAAGAATGTAACTCAATCCTCAGTGCTTCAGGAATAATGCTTTATACTACAGCAGCTGTATCTAATTTTTGAAGTAATGTGGAAGGTGAGAGAAGAGACCTTGAAGCTATGCGGAGACTAAGGCATGGATTTCAACTCATCTGTTTATCCACTGAATGAGTATTTACTTCAAAACTCATAAAAACCAAATAATCTGAAAGCTGATGCTAATAATCCCATTTGTCTGTAAGGTCAAGAAAACCAGAATGTGAATTTAAATCCAAATGCAAATCTAAGACAAGAATCTGCATTTCAAGTAGATACAAAACTGTCCTCCCAAGCAGTGGAATAGTTCTTTTTTGCATATTTTTTTCTTATATTTCCAGTAATTTTCAATACATTTATTTATTTTGCATGAATAATTTACTTTTATTAACTGCCATATTAACAGTATTTCATCATAATTATGATTATAGTGTTCTATCTAACAGTCATTTTAAACAAACACATTTTTACAACTAATGGAAAACTTTAACATCCTTGAAACATAACACATTAAGACTGTAAACAGTGGTAGTCAATTTTAGAGCGTTATTGCTGCTGTAAGGCTGTTATTTTGAAGAAGAAATTATACTTTAAAATTTTTCTTTGCTTTTTATTGAGTGCAGGAGAGAAAAGCTAAAGATAACAAACCCTCTAATAGAAAACAAATTATTGTTTGCTTTTAAGATTGCAGCGTGTTACTATTTATTGTTCATTAGTCCTATAGTCACTGCATGAGGTACTGACTATATTATAATATACTATATGATAATACCTTCTACCTGTCTGAAGTGATTTTGTAGTTAAATCATAGTTGTGCTTCCTACATGGTATGTTAAGTCTGTGAAGAGACAAATATCATGTAGAAAACACTTAAAAATGTCTTTGTCTGTGGTTATCACCTTTCAATATCTGTGAGTCTCTGTAATTCTTGCTTAAGATGTTTTGAAATCATAGATAATAGACACAAAGAATACTGGTATGTTGTGCTCTATTTTATTGTGATATAGGCCTCTTCACCACTGTATATAAATTCCTTCCCAAGTATTATCTATTATTTGAGGAGTTGTTTTTTTTTTTTTTCTTTCCCCAGGAAAAATTATATGGAAAAAACATCAGCATACCTTTCTGTGTGCCTTTCCTTCTATTAGTGGCATCGTTGCAGTGCTAGAAAGTCAAGGATGCACATCACTGTTCTTTATCCTTGTAGGATGTTCCATGGTCTTTGAATACACAAAAGAAAGCTCATGTTACCTCTGCAGTCCAGCTTTTCCCATTTTGAGGACATTTCTCCTGTACTTCAACAGCACCATGTTTGCCGTTCTGTCAGAGCTTTGAGTGATTTTGTTACCATTCTTGACCAGAAGTATCTATTGCTGTGAGGAGCGGGAGAGGGGAAAGGGGGACCTTGGATGTGACACGGTATTGTACAGGAAAGAAATATGATTTATGGAGGCCTTTGCTGCTGAGGAGAGTGTCCATTGCTCTGTGCAGTAGCTAGAATTTCCTAAAGCTGGCAGCTCTGTGTCATCTTTGACATATAATAGTACCCTAATGCAGTAGCTGTAGTGGGATTAATCTCTTCTAGCTTTAGACATCTACCCTCTTGACCTCTGTATCGGAGCTAGTCATCATAAGCTCCCCTGGAGGAAGGTAGCCCTAAATAAACTTTGTATGCTCCTTACCTAGGGGTAAAAGTCCATTTTCTCATTTTACCTGACAAATACCTACTGCATTTTTTCCAGTCCACAATCAAACCACTTTTGCATTTTCTTCTAGAGTATCCAAAAAAGGAAAACTTCCTTTATGGGTACAAAACCTGGCAAATGAGCTATTAAGAATGAGAGCTGACAACCTCATGGGTTTTAATAAGCTTATTTTTTGCTGGTGGTGACTTTGGTAGAGCTGCCCTAAGGAACTGTCCTTTGCTGCTCATTTTATCACTCCTTGCACAACCACGCAGTTTCAGCGCAGTTCAAATACAAGTTTGCTGCTGCTTTTTGCTTCGAGGTGGTGAGAAAAAGTGTGATGGTGAACAAGCATGGTTCATATTTGTTCTTTCTGTCCCATCGTCTTCAGAGCAGGTGAGGCTGGCAGAGCACAGGTGTACAGTGATCCTTCAAGGTGTGCGACAGCACACATGGTTTCTTGGGCACCTCATTTCTGCCACATCTGTTGTTCAAAGTGCAGAGAGGGGGGTTAGGCAGACGTGTCAGTGCATCAGTATAACACATTGCCATTGCAGAAGATACTGTCTGGGCATTTTCCTTAGTAGATACCAAGTGAAGAACTGGGAATGAGCTGGTATTTTGCATGCAATAATGTACTTTTAAATATATATTTTTTTTTTTTCAAGGTATCATTGCTTTCAATACATGCAAATATAGTCATATACATTAGCAGACGTATAGATAGGGTTTTTTACGTAAAGCTAAGATGAAAGAAGAAGTGAAGGTTAATTGAGAAAGCAATAAGGAAATTCATACCTTAGATGATGTATTTTGGAAGTTTGTCTTTTGGTCAAGACACTGAAAGTTCTTGATGTTTACTGGATGTTGCTGTGTCTGTGTCTAATTTGTAAACTTTTTTCCTCTGTTGTTCCCTGCCATAGTAAATTTTATTATTAAAAAGAAAATGACAGACTATTACTGCTTGTATTGTTACATATATTTTATTTAGGTAGTTAATTACTTCAGTCATTAGCATTAGCTGTTAACATGTGTTTCATCTCAAGCCAAAGGGAAAAGGAGGCTAGCCTAAAGCTCGTTTGTGTTCAAATGTGCTGCTTCTCTTATATTTTGATGCTACCCACTTCACTTCCTTCCATGTTGTGTAGTGCCACCTCATTTCTTTATTTCTGTTTAGCACTGTTTTGTTCACATACCGTACATTTACACATAGCGAGCTTTTCGTGTACTGCTCATGTGTCCACAGCTTTTATAATCCCTGAATTCTTGACATTGACCACTATAGAAGCCAAGCACATAGCAAATTCAGAATGTTAATAGTAACAAGCTTTAATCAGGGTGAAACAGAGCTGGTAGATGATATTTGTTCTAATGCATCAGTGTCACCAAATCGGTTGCAGAGAACATGAGGAGAGACGTAGTCTTCCTGACACGCATGGAGGAGTGAGGCAGGTGCACCCAGTGCAGCATGTACCTCCTTCAGCAATAAGCAGGGACCATTAGTCCCACTGAAGAAAGCTTCTGACCAAAAAGTTGGAGAATGTCCTGCTGAGCAGTCATGTCAGATTTGAGTTTTGAGGAATGAGCTTCCTTCCAGGCAGTTCCACAGGAGCTCTCTTCTTCATCACCAGGCCCTTTTCTTGTCAAAGGTCTCCTATTAGTTTCCTAAAACTGGAACAGCTTGTCCTTGATATCTATAATGATTTATTTTTCTAAGCAATTAAAGTTGATTTCTTAAAGCTGTAGCAGCTTCCTCATTGAAGAGAGTGAATCCCTGAATAAAATATGCAAAGGCTCTGAGTGTGAATGGTGTGCTCAAGTTTCATTCAATTTCAAGGAAAGGCTGCAGGCCTTCAGGGAAGCCAGGCAGGATCAGTCCCTGAAATTGGATTGTCTCCACATGAAACCCATTACAGGAATGGACCATTCCCAATAGCCGTACTGAGAAAGCCTGAGCATCCTTTTCCCAGACAAGCAGCAAGTGGGTGAGAATTAAGGGGCAGGCTGGCAGGGCTGATACTGTTGTGGGAGTCTATTACAGGCCACCAGATCAGGGTGAGGAAGCTGATGAGGCCTTCTACGGGCACCTGAGCGTGGCCTCACAGTCACAGGCTCTGGTTGTTACGGGGGATTTTAACTACCCTGATGTTTGCTGGAAGGACTACTCAGCCGGCCAGCCTCAGTCTAGGAGGTTCCTCCAGTGCATTGATGATAACTTTCTGATGCAAATGGTGGAAGACCCGACTAGGAGAGGTGCACTGCTGGATCTTGTCCTCACTAACAAGGAGGGTCTGCTTGAAGCAGTAAAGGTGGAGGGCTGCCTTGGTTGCAGTGACCATGAGATGGTGGAGTTCAGGATCTCGTGTGGCGGGAGCAGAATAACAAGCAGAATACCAAGCAGAATTGCAACCCTGGACTTCAGCAGGGCCAACTTTGGCCTTTTCAAACAATTGCTGGGGGAAATCCTGTGGGCAAGGCTGCTTGAAGAAAAAGGGGCCCAAGATAGTTGGTTAACATTCAGGGACTGCTTCTACCAAGCTCAAGATCAGTGCATCCCGACACGTAGGAAGTCAAGGAGAGGAGCCAGGAGACCTGCGTGGTTAAACAGGGAACTGCTGGGCAAGCTCAAGTGGAAGAGGAGAGTTTACAGATCATGGAAGGAGGGGCTGGCCACTTGGGAAGAATATAAGGCTGTTGTTAAAGAATGTAGGGAGGCAACTAGGAAGGCTAAGGCCTCCTTAGAGTTAAACCTGGCGAGAGGGGTCAAGGACAACAGGAAGAGCTTCTTCAAATACATGGCAGATAAAACTAACACCAGAGGCAATGTAGGCCCACTGATGAATGGGGTGGGTGCCCTGGTGACAGAAGATACAGAGAAGGCAGAATTACTGAATGCCTTCTTTGTCTCTGTCTACTCTGCCGGAGGCTGTCCTGAGGAGCCCCGTACCCCTGAGGCCCCAGAGGAAGGCAAGGCAAGGGAGGAGTTTGCCTCAGTTGATGAGGACCGGGTTAGGGACCAGTTAAGCAATCTGGACATCCATAAATCCATGGGTCCAGATGGGATGCACCCACGGGTGCTGAGGGAGCTGGCTGAAGTCATTGCTGGACCACTCTCCATCATCTTTGCCAAGTCTTGGGAAACGGGAGAGGTGCCTGAGGACTGGAGGAAAGCAAATGTCACTCCGGTCTTCAAAAAGGGCAAGAAGGAGGACCCGGGCAACTATAGACCAGTCAGCCTCACCTCCATCCCTGGGAAAGTGATGGAACACCTTATCCTTGGTGCCATCTTAAGACATATCAAGGATAAGAGGGTCATCAGGGGCAGTCAACATGGCTTCACCAAGGGGAAGTCGTGCTTGACCAACCTCATAGCCTTTTATGAAGATGTAACAAGGTGGATTGATGATGGCAGAGCGGTAGATGTGGTCTACCTTGACTTCAGTAAAGCATTTGACAGAGTCTCCCACAGCATCCTCACGGCTAAACTGAGGAAGTGTGGACTGGACAATCGGGTAGTGAGGTGGACCGCAAACTGGCTGAAGGAGAGAAGCCAGAGAGTCCTGGTCAATGGGGCAGAGTCTGGTTGGAGGCCTGAATCTAGTGGAGTGCCTCAAGGGTCAGTTCTGGGACCAGTATTATTCAATATATTCATCAACGACTTGGATGAGGGAATTGAGTGTACTATCAGCAAGTTTGCTGATGACACCAAGCTGGGAGGAGTGGCTGACACGCCAGAAGGCTGTGCTGCCATCCAACGAGATCTGGACAGGCTAGAGAGTTGGGCGGGGAAAAATTTAATGAAATATAATAAGGGAAAATGTAGAGTCTTACACGTGGGCAGGAACAACCCCCGGTTCCAGTATAGGTTGGGGAATGACCTATTAGAGAGCAGTGTAGGGGAAAGGGACCTGGGGGTCCTGGTGGACAGCAGGATGACCATGAGCCAGCACTGTGCCCTTGTGGCCAAGAAGGCCAATGGCATCCTGGGGTGTATTAGAAGGGGGGTGGTTAGTAGGTCAAGAGAGGTTCTCCTTCCCCTCTACTCTGCCCTGGTGAGACCTCATCTGGAATATTGTGTCCAGTTCTGGGCGCCTCAGTTCAAGAAGGACAGGGAACTGCTGGAGAGAGTCCAGTGCAGGGCAACAAAGATGATGAAGGGAGTGGAGCATCTCCCTTATGAGGAAAGGCTGAGGGAGCTGGGTCTCTTTAGCTTGGAGGAGACTGAGTGGTGACCTCATTAATGTTTATAAATATATAAAGGGTGGGTGTCACGAGGATGGAGCCAGGCTCTTCTCGGTGACAACCAACAGTAAGACAAGGGGTAACGGGTTCAAGCTGGAACACAAGAGGTTCCACTTAAATTTGGGAAGAATCTCCTTCTCAGTCAGGGTGACGGAACACTGGAACAGGCTGCTCAGGGAGGTTGTGGAGTCTTCTTCTCTGGAGACATTCAAAACCCACCTGGACGCCTTCCTGTGTAACCTCACGTAGGTGTTCCTGCTCTGGCAGGGGGATTGGACTAGATGATCTTTCGAGGTCCCTTCCAATCCCTAATATTCTGTGATTCTGTGAAGTCTCAGGAGTTTTGCATCACCAGCTTGTAGAACCAGATGCAAATGCAGGTATCCTGTGGCTTGCACACCTGCTGCTAAATATTTAAATGTGTTTGGAGATCACATAAATTTCTCAGTGTTTTGTGAAGAGTTTTGTGAAGAGTTTTGTCATTTGGAGCACTTCTGTTGTTTGAAAATCAGAATTTTATTGGCTTGTACGTAACAGTCTTATTTTTTTCGTTGTTAAATATGGCAGTATTGTCAAACCTAAACCCAATGGTTTCTTTCATTGTAAACATTCATTTCCATATATAAGAAATTATTATTTTCAGATGTTCACCTTTTTATTTTAAGGCATAAAAATAGACGCTCTAGAAACAGAAATGTCCTTTCACACTTTGAAAGTCATGAGAGAAAGAAAAGACAGATTTTTCTTTTCTAAGAGAGAATTATCTATTTCATCTGATTTTTTTTCAGTTTTGCTAAGAAGTTTTTAGCTTTAAAGAGTTCCCAGATTTTTAAAAATTTTTTTAATAATACTATGAACTAATGAATGAGGCCTCTTGTGTAAGACTTTCAAAGTGTTTCAATATAGCATTATTACAAGATGATCGAGCCAGGTTAGCAAATTCTGAAATGAAATAAAGAATTTTAAAATAGATGTTTTAAGCTTCTATATCCATGTTTAGACTTTTATGTTAGTGACCACAGTTCATAGAAGACACTATGAAGTGGTACTTTACTACAATTTACTGTTCTTCTAAGTACTGATGTAACTTGTTGATGAGAAAATCTTTATGCCAGTGCAAGATGCAGTCTTCAAGAAAGGCACATGTGTAAACAACATCTTTAGAGCTTAATTTTCAGGCCAAAACTTGCATACTGCTTCACAATATTTGGAATGTTTTTCCATTCATCTATCATTTTTAAAAACGGGGAAGATTGCAGTATTTACCTGTTATCTGGTTCATCATTCCACAAACATCATAATTTCAGGTAGCTGTCTGGTGAACTACATGAGACAAAAGGAGGAGCAGGACAAAAAATACCAATACTACCTGAATTTCATAAGATTCAAAATGCTCCCTTAGACTAGAGTGATACTTGAATTATTGGAATGATTTGATAAGTGATAGGAATATTTAATGGTTTTATGAAGCTTTTTTTATTAAAAAAAAACCCCAAACCACACAACAGCGCAGTAAGCTAGTGACAGGGAAAAAAAAAATTCTTCTAGTTACGCCAAATATGATTGACTGTTGTGCTTCTCTTTTTTCCTCACCAGGATTACACTTTGACGATGTATTTTCAGCAATACTGGAGAGATAAGCGGCTGGCTTATGCTGGCATACCTCTCAACCTCACGCTTGATAACCGAGTGGCAGATCAACTCTGGGTGCCTGACACTTACTTCTTAAATGACAAGAAATCATTTGTGCATGGCGTTACGGTGAAGAATCGAATGATTCGCCTTCACCCAGATGGAACGGTGCTTTACGGCCTCAGGTCTGTGCTTCCATGATGAAGATTTCATCGCCGTCATAATGTGTTGTTGATATTTGATTCCTGGTGCAAGGTTATTACAAACATTGGGTTTGTAATATTATGTAACCTTCCCTGTAACTGCGAAAGATGCCCATAGAAACCAAATGACACACTCGATGTTTCTTAATTTTGCCAGAAGCGCCTTCAGTCAGCTTTTATCTCTTTCTGTAGAGTCACCATATCTGGAAAGCCCACTGGCTATAGGAAGCAGAAAGGCACTCATTAATTGTAAACCTGAAAATTTTGTCCAAAATACAGGCAGTAAGATTGAATAGGGATGATTACATTGTCTCATGATGTGTCTGTAGTCTATAAAGAAAAGTCACAGCAGCCCTGGTTGAACAGTCAGCCACAGTTAAGACCATGACTATGGGTACCTCCAGTGATTTCTTCAAACAGGGATCAGCACTACAATGTGTTATATTTCAAACTAGAGGTACAAAGTGACCTTACATTATCCTACTTTCTACCTATTTTAGGACTGACCTGTGTTTTCTTTGTTTTCTGTCATAGCTTTTATAATTAGGAATGCTGAAAAATCCTTCCCTCAATAAAAATCTTTACACTAGCAAAAATCTTAAAGGAATACTCAGGAGTACCAAAAGGTTGCTTTCTTTGGACAGGTTACTCCACTTGCTCCGGTGGTTTAAACTGTACCAGCAAAACAAGTCTTTGCCAGTGGAGGCTCTGTTTACATCTTTGGAAGTTTCTTGTATTTTTAACCGTAGATAATACTCGAGATTGCTGCACATAGGTAGTACAGGATAAAAAGTGCCTACTATAAAAATGAATGAGATCTGAGAAGTGGTGCAGAAGGATTCTATGTCTAGTATAATTACCTGCTTTTTGGTTTTTATCAACAGTTTAACGTTTTAGCTGACTTGGGTGTTGGCCCTTCACCTCTCTAACTCTTATTACATATACTATATGGGCTTTAATTAGATGAATCTTTCTAGACAAAATATAAATAGTTTCAGCCTATTATGAACATTTAAAGAAGTTTAGGATGTTCAGGAAACATTGTCTCTATAATTAACTGGTTTTAGCAAAAGGAGGCTTTCATCTTGCATGCTTTTGACCCAATATGGAACACTGCAGGTTTAAGATTCTTCCCACAAATAGCTGAATATAAAAAAAAGTTGCAAGATATTTTTGTTTCCTTTGCTCTGTCTCAAGAACCATCCCCACAAGCAAACGTAATAAAAAAGTGATGGAGATTAGGACTCTTGTGATCACAGTAATGTATAGAAGTCTTTCACACTCTGAAAACATTTGGAGTCATTCAGGTGAGTATTATCTGTCATAAAATAGAGCATTTGAGTAAGTTATCCTCCTCGTCTGCAAAACATAAATGTCCACAAGCAGATTGCATTTTGCTTGATAGTATTTGCTTGGCAGGGATTTCACCAGTGGCTCATGTGTGGCAACCTTCTTTCCATTCCCCATTCCTCAGAAAGCACTCGATATCCATGGTGTGAAGCAGCTGAGTTACTTAATCAAGGTTAACTGTCTGAAATTCAGTCTTTGCAAAATACAAGGCATTGTGATCAGAAGGAAGAAAATATCTGAGCCTTAGCTCCTTTGATTTAAAGACTTGAACTTTGTGTTGCTCTACTAGTAGCTTAACTTCTTGTGTTGTGGCTTCAGAACATTCTGTTGGCATTGGCCTCAAGCCACAGTCTGGAGGTGATGATTCATCTTGTGGGCTGAGATGAGAACCCAGAGTTTTATGTGCCACAAAACACAGGGTCACTGAGAATAATAGGGGAAATTTTGGAGGGTTGCAACCATGAATATCCGTGGAGAATATCCATGGAGAATATCCATGGAGCAAAGCAGTTCCTCAAAAAATATATAACGAAAGTGGTCCTGAGGCCACACTGGCTGTGTTCGCTTCTGGACAATGTAGAATTTATCATAGCTTTGAAAGAGTTGACCTTCGGTTATCCGTGGTTTCTCTCTACTTCAGAGAAAGCAGTTTGCTACTGCAGCAAAAGTCTGTGAAGATGGGGGAATGGCATAGTATCTTTCTGAAGTTCAACCCATTTCTAGGGTTTTTTTTTCTTTGACCGTGATACTGACATTGTTCCATCTCATTCAGAACAATATACAAGACATATGATGATACAACAGGTTTTTTTCATAATATACCAAAAAAGAAATAATGACTTCATAGACTGGAGATCAAAAATAGATTCTTTCCAACTGCTTGTGTGTTTGCCATATATAGACCTCTTATTCTCAGACAGTACAATGCTAAATGTTATAAATAAATAGAGTGGAGGAATATATTTCTCTTATCTGAAAGAACTCACATAGTTATCACCTATATATGAAACATGATGGATGTTTGCATGTTGAAAAGATTAGCTGTGGTAGATCAGACAAGGCAACCACACTTCTTTTTTGAATGAGTGTATTTCTGTATGAAGATGAAAAGAGGATCAAATTAGCCATCAAGACTGTGACCTCGTCTCATAGGAAGTATTTATATTGCTTAGACTGATTTATATTGTAAGCTTTTGGGGGACAGAAAATACCTTTCTGTCGTTTGTTTATGCAGCGCCTCCCAGCACATCACAGGTGAAGTTCCTATGCAATATATCAAAAAAATCAAAGGCAATCAGCCCAGTAATAAAGTAGCAGAGAAGGGTAAGAGAAGTTCTATCAAGATGACAGATAGCTGGATTAGGGAATTCCAAACAATTAAAAATATTTCCTTTGTGTATTGCTTTCACCCAAAATGTATGTGTACCTGTGTACTGCTTTATCTTGGTCTGGATCATAATTGTTTCTCTGTCACTGGTGAGATGATGAGTTCTTGAAACCTTGCTGTCCTGCTGTGTCACACAGCATCCCATCCCATAAAAAAATAAACCTGCTTTTCCTGGGAGAGCGCACAAGCCTAAGCAATTAACATTTGTTTTTGGTGAGCATTTGAGCAAGTTAAATTTGCTTGCTTGAATATTCATTCAGGAGGGACCTCTGAGTACTCAACTTACTTTGAGTAAATGGGATAAGTCTGTTTCTATGTATATCTAGCTGTATCTTCTTTGCTAGTAGATATTTATGAAATTAAAAACATACATTTTGATGTAGTGTAAAAAGTTACTTGAGCAAGAGTGTGCAGTTTCTTATAGAGAAACTTGTGACACAGAACCACTACGGTATGTGAACAGGCCAAAATAAAAATATATTCCTTAAAAAGTCATAAGGCAATTAGTAAGCTGAATGCAAGTTGACCAGATGCATGGTTTTTAATAATTCTGTCAAATTAATCATTTGTAGAGTGCATGTTTTCTGTATGGCTGGCATTTAAAGCTGGTTATACAGCATGATAGTTACGATCCTGGTACCACACTCCCTCTTGTATCAACTTAGACGATGTGGATTCTGCTGCAGGATCTTAAATGAGCCCTGGGTTAGCGTAGGTGAATGTACCAGAGTGGAATAGAAAACTCATAGCAGCAACGCCCAAGTGTGCCTGCTTGTTCTACTTTGAGCACAGTTACCGATTGACTCAGGAGCAAGATCATTTAATTGCACAATCAGTAGGGCTTTGTAACACTGATCACTGCTAAGATCTTGTCATTTAAAATGTTCATCAGTGATCACAGATTTAAGACTAAGTCTTCTCCTCTAAGACCCTAGGCTAGTCCTAATTTTATATGCTTAGCTAGAGCTGCTAGTAGCTGTCATATTGAGGAGACATTCATCTCCATAATTAATAACCCTGTGTCTAGCACCTTGCTTAGGGGTCCGGAAGGGCTCTTGCAAATGTTGACTGCAGAGAAGATGTCCCTGTAAACTGCAGAGCAGCTGAGTAATTGCTGTTTGTAACCTATTCCTGCCCACTGGGACATATATTAACAGAGGAACTGGAGCATCTCCCAGCAGGTGGCTGGAGGAAGGTTGACCTGAGTATCCTCCTGTGATACAATACTTGGTACCTGAAAGCCTGTGGGACTAAGATAAGGGTCTTCAGAGGACACCCAGAGTGAACAGCAGTGGTAGAGACATGATCATGCCATAGATATGTCTGGGAAGGACAAAGGTCAGCTATGTGCCTTTCTCACTGGCTACTGGTAAGAACACAGGTGAGAAGATCCACCGAGTAACAGATCCAGGAGCTTATTCCTCTCCTAGCTCGTCCATTGCCTTTCTGCTCATAGAACTGTCTCTCCCTGCGCAAAGAAATGACAATATTTTCTTGCAAAAGCACCTTCTCAGTCAGAGAAGAGTGACCTCTCTTGTCCTATGAGATAGTTGTATTGGTCTTAATCCTTTCCTTTGCATGTTATGTGGTTATCCATCTGAAATAACCTATATACTAAAGGATAAGCATTCTTTCTTTTCTGGGCGATTGGATGGGGCATTCATAATGAAAACAGAAGGTTTTTTTTAGTGTGAAAGAGTTGAAGAAAGGCACCTAATTACTTTCTCCTCTTGAAATGTTGCCCCTGAATTTTAGAGTAGTTTACCATATTAGAAGACTGTAATTTCTGAAGGTTAAGGGATTGAAGAGAAGGCTTCAAAACAGAAAACACATGGACAAAACCTTAACATTGATGGTTCCAGCTTTTAGAGGTACTTTTAAGGCATTTCCCCTCTTGTATTACTAGCATAAATTATCACCAGACTGTTACTTGTTTAGGAACTGTGTACAAGATCCATTGCTTGTTTATATCAGAAAAGGATCAGTAAAGAATGGATCTAGTCACTCCAAGAAGATAATTCAAATGTGAAATTTACATGGAGCCATTATAAAGAAAATTATGCATAATAATGTACAGACTCTTGATGAAGGCTGTGATTCAGCAAAAGACTAAAATGCACTAAAGGTTAATCATGAGATATGGTTATATCTGTCTAAAAGTTAGTACAAATATATAAATCTACTAATTTAAAAATAAAGTGCTAATGCTGTGCGAAGCTGTTAATACAATTGTTTTGGTTGTGCATGTGTATTGTTGACACTCCTGATATACAAGAGCTTAACGAAAAATGCAGATTCATCAATAGTGAAATGTTTTGCAAATTAATCCTTAGTGTGCTAAATTGCCTACACTGGAAATCAGGAAGCAAAAATATATTGTTATTTGCAGAGAAAATTTAAAATTCAGGATGGTACTTAGTTACAAAATCCTCCTTACTTTTCAAAACCAGAGAAATATATTCAACTTTGAAATTAAGTATTTTGCTGAACTTCGGACATTTTTTCAACATTTCAGTTTTTTTCTAGAGCTGGCACAAAACCAAACGATCTGTTATTCACACAGCTCTAATCATTTTGACATTTGTAGCAGACTTTTTTCGCTTCACATTTTCTGATACAAAGTCATATTTTTTAATCTCAGCAAATGTTTGTGTGATGTTTGCATATGCAGATAGGTCCATTGAACCCCAAAGGGACTGGTTGCATAAGGGTAAGTCACAATGGATTGTTCATTGCAGTCAGTGCAATCGCTGTTACATTAAGCTGCTGCTCCATGTAAAACCATGGACCAGATTCTCAATTATTGTAAGCTCTTCTTTAGAGAGTCCTCACTTCGCAAAATAAACAACAACAACAAAACCTAGAATACTGGCTGTACAGTAATTCTCTGTGATGTTTGTATTACAGAATCACAACCACTGCAGCTTGTATGATGGACTTGAGAAGATACCCATTAGATGAACAGAACTGTACTCTGGAAATAGAAAGCTGTATGTACATACGAAAATGCATGTAAAACCTTGTTCAGATGCGGGCTGGTTGTCCTTTTATAAAACTGTGATATTTACACTGATGTCTATAAACACTATGTGAATCATGTAATTATCACCTTTTGTTTGTTTGTTTGTTTATTTGACTTTTTAAAAAAATATAAGGGGTCGTCCATTTCTAGATGAATGGATACATCCTAAAAAATGGGTTTAGGACAGAATGAAACCACTGACTTGGCAGAGACAGTGACTGGATGCTTATCTTCAACACAAGAGAATAAATGTTCATGTTTTAATCAGATTCCTTTTCAAGAGAGCAAACACTGTGATATCATTTTCTTTCAGTATGCTTTTTTATGCATGGATGGTCTTGCTACAGAACCCGCCTGGGCTTTCAGATCAGCCCCGTTTATGATTTGCAGTTGTGTTCTGCACAGAACCAGATTCTCTCTTTCACCCAGTCATATCCTAGGATTGCAAATTCAGATGTATCTTTGTCCTTCAAGAGTTCCTTCTCCAGTCCTGTTACTGGCTGGAGATTGTGGGCCATAGACAGAAAATACTAGTACATATTCTCTATTCATCTGTAGTCCTCCACTACAGAAGCTAATGGAAATGGTGCGACTCACATTCTTCAGTCTAAGTGGAAAAGATCTGCCCCAGTTATGTTTGCCTGTATTCATTGAATAATCCATCTTTTTCTGGTGTGTATCAGCAGAAATATATACTTGGTTTCAATGCTAAATGTGTATGATGTCTTAAATCATGCTAATCTGCAATGTTGCAGATTATTGAGTAGCATTTTCTGTCTCGTAGGCGCCATTAATCCTCATGTGAATTTTATGAGAGTGATACCAAAAAAGAAAAAGAAAAAAAAAAAAGAAAGAAAACAGTATTTTGCCTCAAATTCCTGCACAGACTGTAATGGCACAGCTTTTAGGGAGACCTTCCCACAGGCATGCAGAACAGAATACCACTCCAGCTGTTCTGATTCTTTTCATTGTCTCAAATGACAAACCGTATGCACTGTGTTTGAAGGTACATTTGAGTCTGCTGTTATTTCTGACTTACTCTCCTGCTTTGCCTGCAGATGGCTACACAACTGACGACATAGAGTTCTACTGGAGAGGTGGAGATAATGCAGTCACTGGCGTGGAGAGGATTGAGCTTCCTCAGTTCTCCATCGTGGAATATAGACTGGTGTCAAAGAATGTTGTCTTTGCCACAGGCAAGTATTGTAATTTTCTTGTTGTGTTTAATTTCTTTGTGTACAACAGTTATTGTTTTATTAACCATAATTATATATAGTCTTAGCACCGTGTTGTATAAGAAATTACTTACCTGATAAAGCCTGGAGGCAGGAGTCCATGAAATAGCATATCTTGTTTACTTTTCTTTTTCTTGTGTGTGTGTGTGTGTATGTGATACATAACCAGGTGCCTAAATATTTGTGATCTAAATAAATATGAAGCCGTTCACCTCTGAATCATCAGCTAAATGTAGCCTAAAGGGTTAGTGATCATACATAAGTATGTTTTGGCATACCAGGCCAAAAAGCCACTGTTTTTATCAACACTTCCCTACAACTTTTCAGTGCGTATTTGTTTTGTTGTTGTATAGTGAATGTAATGCCTTTTATATCTTGATTTGCACTGATGGGTATATAATACTGTATACATAGCCAATGCTTTGTTATTGTTGTTAAGACACTTAAATTAAATCCCTGGGTTTCCTTTTTGTTTCCTTGAAGATGTAATAAAAGTTACTGGTAACTCACAGCATTGGAAGTCTCCAGGTGACAAAGTGCAGCATTGATTTACATGTTCAATGTTAGACACCAGTATAGGAAAATGTTGTTATATGCGACAAGACCAAAGCAACACATAAAGCCGTCAGCAAGTGTGGGGCCACTCTTTGGGGGCTCCAGCTTTTCATGCTCTTCAGGCCACAGGAGTGTGCTGTTCCATCTGTCCCAGCACACTAGAACAAATGAAGCATGGCTCTATTATGTTTGTAAGCATCACTTCACCCACTCTTTGGGCACAGCATCTGTTTCAAAGTACACAGAAACACGAATTGTATTTCAGAACAAAATGTAAATATTGCTGGGACTGAAATTAATACGAGGGAGTTTGCCAACTGCTGCTGTTCTTGTTGGTCATCGTGAATGAAAGGGTTTTTTCTACAGAGAAACAGATACTCTAATCCTATATCCCTCCATTCTGTGGCTTGTGTCACCTTTGGCAGGCAGATCTTGCCTGCCCCTCCACAGGACTGGGTATGCTTTTGTAGAAGGGCTCTTTGAGTCAACAATGAGAGTACAGAGAACTCATCTGGGAAGTTTTCATGACAGGGAGAGTCAACAATGAGAGTACAGAGAACTCATCTGGGAAGTTTTCATGACAGTCCAAAGCCACCTTTTAGCTCATGATAAAATATTTCAGTAAGGGCGTGATTTAGTAATTTAGAGATGAGAGAGATTTGTTAAATTCAGAAAAAAAGCGAAAACCAAAGAGCTGTGAGCCAAATATGAGAGAAAATAAAAACAAGGAATAGACACTTACATGACTGACCACATTTTCAGGGTCATAACAGTTCTTTCCCAAAAAACTTGTAGAAGGAGTAAAAAAGTCTCATACTCCAGGGTTTAAGACAGCTTGACATTAGGGAGTAGGATGAGACAGTCACAGAGAACAGATTACGCCATGTTTCTTGTACTGTTTTCTGAAGCATATAATTTTAGTCACTGATGAAGACACAATACTGAATTTACTATTATTTGGCACAGGACATTATGAAAATGCTTTATTATTTATGTAATTTTGTGACAAGTGTTTCCATGCAGGGGAAATATCACATTTGTTTCTCAAAAACACATATTTAATTGTGAATCTGAAGCATGCTAGTGAATCTGGCAGATAAAGTCAGCACACTATTTTCAAATTTCTTCTCAAGACACTACTTTTTTACGGTCCTAGTAATTAGGGCCAGTTTCTACATTTTTGTGGAAAATAAGTCAGGCATGCTTTTTTTTTGGCTTTGAGGTTATTGAAGTCTCAAGGGAAGATATTAGTTCTTTGAGCACAGTATCTCAGTGAACATTTCAGATATTTCAATACTAGTGTGCTTTGATTGTATAAAACTAAAAGAAGACTTGAGAGCCATGCCATAAACAGCTTTTGGAGTAGTTAGTTATTCTATCCTCCATGAGGAACAGTGCTGTATAATCTTGTCTAACTTCTGCAAATGAAAAATATCTGTTCCCATAGTTACTACTGAGAAGCAACAGTAAACATGAGAAAAAACCCAGAGATAATGACATAAAGCTGTGCAGGGCTGCAACAACACTGGAGGAACTGCAAGCATGTTGAAGCATAGCATTGGAGTTAAAAATGATCTTGCCAAATTAGCAAGTGGGTCTGAAAAAAGTATAAAAATTAGTATGGATAACTGCAAACCACAGCATTCGCACAACTAATTATTCCTATCCAAATTCAGGAGAGGGAATACCAGGTTAGGCTAGTATTCTGCGTGTAGAGATCTAGGGATTACTATTGATCTCAGACTGAACATGAGCCAATAACTTCTTTTT
The DNA here is from genome assembly GCF_036013445.1 of Caloenas nicobarica. Lineage (NCBI taxonomy): Eukaryota > Metazoa > Chordata > Aves > Columbiformes > Columbidae > Caloenas > Caloenas nicobarica. Next base: position 96,060,746 of record NC_088245.1, on the reverse strand, counting down.
TGGAAAAAAAAAAAAAAAACAACAAACCAGCACACCACATCCTACAAGGAGTCTGACTTGCATTACTAAGGCCTGAGGCGTGTATTTGTGGTCATGGGCAGCACTCTTCAGGACAGTTGTGGAGCAATAGAAGAGGGTCCAGGGAAAATTAGCAAGTAAGAAGTCCAGAAAGTGCAATACATGAGATTGCCAGACAGCCAGATATGATTGTGTAGTTTAAAAAAAGAGAAAACTTGGTGGGAATTAGTCTTGAAATATCTGCATCTGCAGGGGCATCTGCAGAGGCATCTGCAAAGACATGGGGAATAGCCTGTTCTCTTTATCCTTGATGGAAAGAAGCAGAAGGAGCATTTAAATTGCTGTGAAGAAGAAAAATTTGGTTTAACTATCCTTCTAATATCATCTGAAGGCCATAAGACCTCTAAAATGGCACCGGATGCCTATGTGTCAGTAGCTGAATTAAGCTTATAGTCAAATGACATCAAATCAGTGCTGTCAATGCAACCTAAAGAGTTATTCTGCTCTTGAACATCTCTGTTCTGTCAAGTCAGTAGCTCTTAGGACACAATTCAGTTACCTAAATATAGGTGCCTCTTTAGATGGTGTAGAACATCTTGCTTGGCAGTCAGGCTGCTGTTCCGGAGTCTTAGTCTTGTGTCCTATGTGCCAATCTAGTGCTTCGGTATTAATTGCTTGACTAGTATTAAGTTCTACTCTTCAGTAGCCTAACACATCTCAAATGGCACTAGACACCTCTGTATAGGCAATTAAATCACACCTTTAGAATTGGTTGACTTTAAGTCTAGATCTCCATGGTTTACACTGAGAGTTTACGCACCAACCATGTGTAAATATCTGCATGCAAACACCTGGAATGTGTGTTGGATCTGCCTCCTAAATGTCTGTTATCCAGAAATGCTAAGAAACTGAAAAGGGATGTAAATATGTAAAACACCACCTAAAAGCTTCAAAGATGCATAGCAGTCAGAGCCATATTAGCAACCTCTTGGTCAGAGGAGAGTAGTCTTAAAAGATTTGAAAATTAATTATTTGCTGTATCCTGAAAGATCAATCTGTAAAGTACATTTCCAATTAGCCACAGAACCTTCCCAGAAGAACACATTAAAATAAGAATTCTGTAACTGACCAACTCCGTTATCTTGCTTCATACTTGGATAAAACAGCAAGAGACTAATTTAGCCTTGGAGCTAGATATTTCAGCTTGCTAGCTTTTAATGCAATTGAAACAGAAACAAGTAATTACTTTTTACCAAGTGCCCAAATATATGAAGGAGGAATATTTTGAGCTCAGTTATTGATTAAATATCTGTTTTCATGCCTGCATTCTCAGTACTGTTATTAGATTTAAATGCTTCAGGCCAAATTCTGTTATTCCTGTACTATTTAGATTAGCCCATAGACATCAACATGTTGTATGAGATGGGAGGAGGAGTAACAAATCTGGTCCCTGAACAGCAACACTGTTCTTTAGGCAAAAAACAAATTTTGATGGAATGTTAACAACTAGAGTTTCCTGGTAATTAATCTCTAAATGTACTGAGCCTTAATTGACAAATCATTATCCAAGCATAATCAGGCAAGTAACAGTGTAATTGTTAAGCTCAACAAGAAATCAATTTTTATCAAATACATTACACAAGATGGTCCTTTCTCAGATAAATAAAGATCTGGACTTACAACCTTTGTTCCATGCAGGTTAGGACTCATCCTTTCCACTGAGTTTTAGCCATCTGGGCAAATAGGGGGAAATAAGTAAAGGAAATAAGGAGCATTCCTTCTTTTAACTCTTTCCTCCCCCACCCCCTCTCACCCCAAATTCCTGTGGTCTGTTTGCTGGAGGCGAGATACTGTAGCTGAGACGGCAGAATGGAGGCAAGGCAAATAGACCATCTGTAAAGGCATAAAAGCAATACAGGTGAAAGTAATATCAACTTTTGTCATCTCAGGGAGAGCTACCTAAAGGAGAACTGTGACCACATAGTATAAAAAAATAAGGGTACCGATTCATGTTTCAATTTCAACCTGAGCTATACAAAGACCAAATTATTCTGAAATTTCCCGAGATCCAGACCTCCCGATAAAATTTGAGCTTGGAAAATCACCACAAAACATGATGACATCCTATTTACTGCTATAAAACTGAGCAATGTGTCAATTCCAGTTAGTAGCTGTGATGCCAGCAAGACTTTTAGTTATATTTCCCAGGAACCACAGACCCTCAAAATCTACTCTGAGACTTGCAGGGCGAGGATTCATCTTGCTCTGATTTAAGGTGCGTATAATCTCAGTGTCTACACATGAGCTAGGTGACTTAGTTGATGAGAATCTAGTCAATACACTTGGTAGAGTCTGGAGACAAATTCAGTCCACCAACAGGAGTCTATTTTAGGAGGAGATGGATAATTCTCTAGGTTTCGTTTACAAGACTGACTAGATGAACCAACTGTCCTGTAAATGTAATTGGAGCTTAGACACCCAGCTGGTGTATGCAGTTCAAGTGAGCCACTTAATCAACTGCTATTTGAGGTGGCATAGGGCAGCCTTCTTAGTCCCCAGCTGCTGGTCAAAAAAATGTAGGGGCTATGTCATATCCACCAGCTACATGCTGGTGTCTAAATGTTACAGTTCATCTCAAAAAGAAGAGTGCACCTTCAGATTTGCAATTGCGTCTCTGTATTACAGTCCAGCTCCAGTTCTAGCGCAGGAGGACAGCCAGCATTGACAGCCCTGGCCCTAGGTGTGGTTCTTAGGGTTCTGTCTTCTAGATTCAGCACAAACGACTTGGTGCTTAAAACAACTTTGCGTTGATGTCTCTGGCCTTGAGACAGTCTGTCTGGAAAGTCCATCTTTAAGGCCAGGTGTCACTAGTTTCAGTACTCATTTTGTCTCATTAGACAGAGATGGTGATAGGCAATGGATGTGGTCACAGATGAAGCATTCAAAATAAGTGTCTAAGGTTTGCTCTGTCATACTGTTTCTCAGTTCAGGATTCCATGACTGAACATTGCTGACATAGGTGGCACATTAATTCTCTCCACTGTTGACACACTCCTCTTCCATCCACACCATTTTCTCTGCTTTATTAATAGTGAAGTGCTCTCTTCTGTCTCTGAGGTTCCCCAGTGCGTCCAGGGTACTTGGCACTGGAGCAGCCTAAGAAGCAGCTTTGATGTAGTGATTCAGTTCCACTGAACCTTCTTGAATTAATTCTGCAGACTATTTATCAAAGAATCAGTATTTTGTGGGAGATTTTCCACTCATCTCCTCTGTCAGTGATATTCCACAGGCACCCAGACCTGGACAGGACTTTTGGAAAGGAACAGATTTGTAGAGAATCCTTTACGTGGGTGGTATATTATATGAAATAATTTTCCTTAACAGAGCTTTATAGAGATTTCTGTCTGATGCACTACTCTTATTGCAGAAAGGTGATCAGGTCCACTACATTTTTAATGTACTTCATGATGGCAGAGTATGTTCCTGTTTTATTTACATAGTCTGCAGACACAAGGCCATGGAAACAGTTTCATGAGAAGCTCAATGAAAAATTTAAGGTTTATTAGCAAAAAAAGCATGCATGGTTTCAAATAGAGAATTTGTCTTTTGGAATTAAACGTTGGTCACTGGAAAATGAAGATTTTAAGCAAACTGAAGTCTAAATGATTCTTTGCTGAGATTATATTGATTGCTTTAGACTGCCAAAAACCTTGGTCTGATTTTCATGGTTAAGTAAGTTCTTCTGACTCTACCAATATTATTCTGTTGGTGAAACTAGAAGGCTTTTCATCCTGGAAAAAAAATATTACTGATTGAAGTAATCACAGCAATGCAATACATCTACCAGATATTTCTTTCCAGTGGTAGTTCCTCTGACATTGTTTGATAAAACAGTTAAGGATCCTTGCACAAAGTTCGATGCTCCCTGGATGCTTCTGCTGCCTGGAAACAGTGTAGCATTTTTTCATATGCAAACTTATGAACATAATTTAAAGGGAAGTTCATAATTTTTTAATTGTTTCTAGATGTAATCTTTTGTATCTTGCACATATTTGCATTGGAGTGGGTGCGATGTAATCTAATGTATAGTTGGGCCCTTGGAACGCTCAGAAATGTTTTTGAGGAAGTTGACTACAACTACAGCTTTTAGATGAGCTATTAGAAGTATTATATCTAAGACTAGTAATGCAAACGCTGAAATCATGGAGCTAGTGTTGTGTGAATTACTACCTTTGTCTTGTGCAGCTGTACTCAGATTTAATCCTCTGCATTTGGTGGAAAAAGTTACTATTTTTTTTAACTGTTTGAGATTCCTAAGTATGTAAAATATTTTCAACAAGAGTAACACTAATTTTGAAATGTATCAGTTTGATGTTAAATAAGAAAATGTTTTGTTTGAAACATTGACATTAAGGTTATTATTTTTTTCATTATTTATTTACTCCAATTGTAATAATTCATGATTACTCTATGTACTGTATGCATAGACATAGACATAGAAAATTTTCCCTTTTTTTGATTAAAATATTTTTGGAAGAAAAGTCCTATCCAGGTCTAATCAACGTTAAAGACCTTTGGATGTGGTCTGAAGGCTCTTCCTCACTCAGATTCATTACAATCTATTTTTGACACCGCAGGTAGTATGTTTCTTATAGTTCAGATGCAATTAAGAAGTGCCATCTCATGAACAACTCCTCCATGTAAATACAAAAATATGCATATTGCTAATCCTCTCAATATAAATACTATACATAAAACTGTGTGTTCGCATAAGCATTTTGCATGGAGACCTAATAATCTGTTTTTAAAAACTAACTGGTGCTCACCCATCTGTTCAATAATCTAGAATAAATTACTCTCTCTTTTCTTCCCAAATACAAATTGCTTGGATATCACTATATTCACTGCAAGATTTCTTTTAATACTGACCAGTAATACAGTGAAGGTGTTTTCCTTACTGTTCTACGGATGTCATACTACCCCATAAAATGTGCATGCTTTTGTTTCTACAGAAACTGAAAACAAGTATCCACAAGTGTCTTTTCTTCAGTATAGATAATGGTGTTTTCCTCTCCCTTTCCTCAGGTGCCTATCCAAGACTCTCACTGAGCTTCAGGTTGAAGAGAAATATTGGATACTTTATTCTTCAAACCTACATGCCCTCCATACTGATTACCATTTTATCATGGGTGTCATTCTGGATCAATTATGATGCATCAGCAGCAAGAGTTGCCCTCGGTATGTGCTAAGAATGAGTGGGACATTAAAATGTCAGACTGAATGTTGCCTTCGGAGGTTGTTAAAGACTGCAACATGATGTCAGTGTTTTGATATTCCAAAATAATTTACGTCAAAATCATGTCATTCAGTACTGCCTCAAAAGTGATGACTTTTCCCCTGCATGCAAGAATGTAGCTACCACTAAATCTCTGACATTAGCTGCTCATATGGGTCCTAGCCTTGTTCTCATCACAGTTAATGTTGTTGTCAGTAGCTTCAGTGAGGGGACGAGCTCCAGAATCATACTCCAAGGGTTTGAGCATGGGCTTTTAGTCCAGCTTAGTGTGGGAAGACAAGCCTGGCTCCAAGGCTCCACGTGAGGTCCTGGGTGCTTTAACTGACAATGGCAGGAGCAGACCTCGAGAACCATGTGCTAGTTAAGAGGGCAAGGGCATCTCAGTTATGGACCATGACATCCCACCTCACCCTCAGAATGCACAGTATGTCAGGTGCATTTTTATGACAAAGTGTTGTTTACCTCATGGCAGAAAAACATAGATTTAGCACAGGTTGGTGATCCCAGACATTTTCAGACCAAAGTATCCTTTAGATAAGGGAAGATGGCTCCAAAATATCTCACAGGAGATATTTTGTCAGTTATAAAGCATGCTCAGGGATAGCTATAGGCGAGGAAGATTAAATGGATCCATAAATCCTTATGACTATTGCTGCCTCTCATCAGAAATCCTGTCTTCAGCCCTGTGCTTCCCAATAGCTTTCTACCCAAAACTTGACACTAAACCTATGCTGTATAACTTCCTGCTATACTCTTTTCTCTTCTTAAAACAGGAACATATTCCATGGTTCCCTTATTTTTCTGATATCTAACACAGAAAACTAGGACTTCAACCCATGTCCGTATGATTCCCCACCTCCCACACACGAAAGCAACTTGGGCAGCTACACCTATACCTTTGTGCAATGTAATATTACGTCCTAGTACCTGAACTTAGATAACTGAAGATATTGTAGATTAACTGCATTTACTGTATAACAGTTCTACAGATCTTGTGGATTAGCTGTTGCACATGGGCATGACACAATCTGGCATTACCACTCAGCAGCTACCTAAGCAGTAGCTTCATGGGAAGTGGGACATAGAGTCCAAATAGCTCTGTTGTGTTCATAAATGAACTACTGGATACCAAAAATCCATCCTGGAGACATTATGGCTGAGTGAGGGGAATATTTCAAACACAGCAGTCAGTATCTAGATTTTACATGCTGGCCAGGATTGCAGAGAACAGATGCGCAGAGAGAAGTTACCAAACCCAGTGACATTCCATGCCCTTCTATAGGAGGTTCACATGTTTTTTTTGCTTGTTTAAGGAATAGGACAGCCTCATGTGGCCTATTTCTGTGTAAAAGTTCATCAAGTACCATACTGTGATAACACAAATATTAGAACAAAAGTCAGAGTACATTCAAAGCAAGCTCAGGACCCCAAATGCTCTATTTCACATTGATAGAAAGTCCTTTTGAGAGAGTGAAAATCCATCTAGTAGGTTCTTCTGAGAAAACAATTAGTGCCTTGGTGGTTATGCCTGTGATGTTTGTATAATAAACTTCAGTACCATGGGTCTAATGCTACCTTCCTTTGTATAGCCCCTTTATGACTCTGAAGCTGATATGAAATGGTGCCAAAGTTTAAAGGCAATAATAGCACCTTTGGAGATATGTAACTGGCTCTGAAAAGGGAAGTACAGAGGAGGGTAAGGCCTGCTGGCCTCGCTGTTTCTTAGAGAAAGGACTCCTGTGCAATTCTTAGGGACACAGAGCTTTTACTCAGCCCCTGCAGGAGGCCTGTGTTCTCCTCAAGAGCCTGATTCTAGTTCATTCCCTTCCTTGGTGTGTTCCTGTCCCTGGTCCCTTGTTGCACATGTCATCTATGCTCCAGCCCGCACTGAACCCAGTAGTTGCCTCGACAGAAACCCAGGCATGGAGCAAAGGGCAGCTCATTCCAGAGACTGTGTGCTGTGGACATGGCAGATAGAGGCTGATGCAGGGCTGATTTCAAGAGAAATATTCAAACCTGTCAATTCTGCTCAAAACTGAGTTTTTGCTAGTTCACCCTAGAAGTTCCTAAACACAGTCTTTTGAGTGAGGAGAAAAATAATCTCTAGAGTTCTCACTCTTTGTAAGGGCTATAATCACAAGATTAACCTATTTTTCTGTGATCAGTGAGTGTTATCTGCTTCTCATCCAGCTGTACTTTATTGATCTTCAAAAGGGAATTTGCCTGCAGAGTGTCAGGATCTCCTAGGGGATCTATTTCCTTTTGGTTGGTGGTAGCCACCTTTCTCTTCAGTGTGGTTAATCTTCTGGATCACAAAGAGCCACCAAGCTCTGCCTGTGTGGTGTTTCAGGACTTACCTCTGGAATCTAGATTGCAGCCTGGGAACAAGCACCAAAAATGTAGGCATTATGCATCGCACTGGACAGGCTTTTAAGTCTGTTGTTGACCTAGGCTGTGGTAAGCATCTATGGGATGCTAGTGAGATACCTAGGGTGTGTTAAAAGGAATTTATGGGATTTCTGATACAAGAATCAGTTTGGTCTTAGGCAATTTTTGAATCCCTTATGGGAAGCAGCAGCAGGTAACCCTACAAAGAAAGAAGCTAATTCAGGCTCATGAAATCCCTTGGGCTGCAAATGTGTGATAGGTTTGCTGCAGTCCTTCAGCCTCCTCACCCCTATTCCTTGTGCTGACATGGAGTTTTTCTAGAGACTTCGTCAAAGTTTCTTTAGGTAAAAATAATGTGTCAGCTATACTCATTTTATTGCAGAGCTGGTTGAGTTAAAGTCAATACAATTTTCAAATAAGCTTGTGCTGTGTGTGCCTCCACTGTATTTCAAACCGTGAAACATCTGACATCAACACACACTTGTTTCACTTGTTTAGAAGAAAAGCACTGAAAACCGCATGATGCTGACCTACTAAATATACAAAATATCTGTTACAGAACCTCATAGGCTACTACTGCAGTTCCCTGGAGTGACACTGTTTACACTGACAGCTTGATTTTGAGTTATATTGTCTTTATGCCTGTCTCTTCAGGTAAAAGAAGTAGTGCTTCATAATATGGCAGCAATATTCTTTTTGTTCTCTTTGTTCTGCCTGCATCTTAGTGACTACTTACAAACTGATGGTATAATTATGGAATCAGAGAAAATAGTAATGGAGAGAACCTATTAGAATGGCTTGCCTCTTCTACCAATGTAGACTTATTCTGCAAATCAGTGTTTTCAGCCACCTGTGATTTGCAATTCCCATTAAATTTCCAGCAGAGATACAGACCCTGCAGTTTATTGTGAATTCAAGCAGACCAACAATAAATTTGCTTTTCTTACCAGCTTTTCAAAGCAGTGCTCTGTGATGTATTTTCAGGTGCTATGTCCATTCTTTGGTAAATAAATGAGGGTTTGTCATACCTTATAGATTTTCTAGGCAGTTTATTAGTGTCCAGTCGATCACTATAAAAATACTGCTTTCCCTCCTTCACTTTTTCTTTCCAGAAATGCACCTGTCTAGCTCTCACTGCTCATCTCACTTCTTTCTGTGTAAAAATTAGACTACTGCTCTAAACTAGTCATCTCAAATCCCTCTTCTATATTGTCCTTTCCTGAAACAGGTGACTAAAATAGATGCGATACACTGCTCTAGAAATGTGCCTGTCTCTCTCCATCTACTGCAGAGGGCCCCTAGAGGACTAACTTCAACCACCTGCTTAACCCTTAGAAATTTAAAACTGCACGGGAAGAATCTTTCACTATCCATTTGAACACTCTGTCTTAATAAAGAATCATAGAATTGTTTTGGTTGGAGGAGACCTTTAAGATCATGAAGTCCAACTGTTAACCTGACACTGCCAAGACTACCACTAAACCATGTCCCTAAGGACCTCATCTATGTGCACATGGTTTTATCTATGCAGACCTCTAATTAGTTTTATAACTTTTAAAAAACTTCCCTCCATTGTGCTTAGCAGCACCATGCTGGAAGAGCACACCTCTCAATGCTTGGCAGACTATCTTTGCCTTCCTGTCGCAGATCAGTTTGGTCTTCATGGAGGAGATCCTCAGTACATCTGCACTGGCTTCTGTGAAGCGACGTTAACTCATGGCAGTGGTGCCAGGCCCCGTTGTTAGCAGTTTCCCCTGACCGTAAGAACAAAATACTGTTACAGAATAATAATGCATCAAGCTTTAATTTTGCTTTCATTTACAGTGATGTCACCTGAGAGACATCTTCCACAAATTTTTAAGCTTCTTCACATTGAGAAGGCAAATTTGCCAAAAACAAAAACAAAATTGAACCATGATCTGCTTAGAGTTGTAAGATATGTGCTCTTTTTTTCTTTGTGTAGGAATTACAACTGTGCTGACTATGACAACAATCAACACTCATCTGCGAGAGACTTTGCCTAAAATTCCATATGTTAAAGCCATTGACATGTATCTTATGGGCTGCTTTGTATTTGTCTTCTTGGCCTTACTTGAATACGCCTTTGTCAACTACATTTTCTTCGGAAAAGGCCCTCAAAGACAGAAGAAACTTGCAGAAAAAACAGCAAAGGCAAACAACGATCGCTTGAAGTTTGAAGGCAACCGGGTAGGATTCTTTAATCTAAATATAATCTCTCTTTTCTTTTATTACAAAAACTAACTGTATGAAATTTTTTTAAAAAGCATAAAAATATCACCAACCACATCTCTCTTTTGCAGACAAGCTTTGGCATTTTTATACTCAAGAACCTACATAGAAGAAAATATTTAGCCATACAAAAATTGAAGTTAGCATAATCTATATGACAAGTAACTGTAAGAAGAAGATAACAATAGGAGTGCAACTAGCTTGAAAATAAAGGTCCAGATCTACAAAGGCATTTATTTGTCTAAATCAAATATAATTTAATTGTGATTTTCTTCAAGTACCTACATAAGGGAATCCAGGATCAGAGCATGCTTTTTCTCACTTCGAGCAGATGCCTTTAGAATGGGAGAGAACAGATAAGGGATTAGTTCTGCCAAGCTAATTAATTGTCCAGCATAGCTGAACCACTGTGTGTGGCATCACCATGTGCTGCTTAAGACTGGCAGAAAATTGTGATTCCTAGAGAAACCTTCAGATTGATATCTGAAACACAGTATTGGCATGGCCTGGCTGATTGCACAGTAGCCTATTTCCTTGCTTGGAGTATTACTTCATCCAATGAATACTCTTTTTTCCCTTTGCAAGAGAAATGCAGTGTATTCAATATTATGTGATGTTAGCAAGCCATGTCAGTTTGAATAGAACATCTTTTTTGGCTGAAATGCTTCCAGTGAGTCTTTTTCATTCAGTTTTGTTAAGTAAGACTGTTTTTTTTCTATCAGCTATAAATTAGAAGAGCTCACAGTGACAAAACCACTACGAGTTCATTAAATACCAGGATCATAAAAGCAATTTCAAGCTGTATTTTTTGATCCTAATGATTTTGTCTGCTATGGTAAATGTAATGCATAACTACACCTTATTATCGACATTCATATCTGTGAAATCATTTTTGAACCAATAAACTCATTTTTGTCCACTACATTATGAAACCAAATTCTCATCACAGTTGGCAGCACTGCTTAGGACTAAGCTAAAAGCAAGAATGAATTCCCTTTCATGGAAAAACAAATAGTTATAAAAAAAGCAGATGGGAATAGGAAAGTATCACAACTGAAAGTGATGTAGGTTTTAGCTGCAAGCAGGTAATGTAGATGTATGCACTGAGGTTCAGTTCTCCCAATGGAAACCTTCTGGTGAATCTCATCCATTTAAATGATTTACATAATTCAGTACAAGACTTGTTAATGAGCTCAATAGCACCCCATGCCTGACTGTTCTTCTATCTTGAGATCAATTGGTCTGTATTGTCAAAAGAAGCCTAAATACCTTAACTAATGAAAATGAGTGGTTTTCATACTCAGATCATGCTATTTTTATATCCCGGACCTGATCATACCAAATATCAACCTTTTTTTTTTTAAATCACTTTTGATTTACAACTTATTCTTTTCTTTTTGGACCATCCTAAACAAATATCATGGACTGTTCTGATTTTTATGCTGGTTTAATATCAAGCATGCATGAATGACATTAGGACACAAATTCAGCACACCAGAGCTGAAAGAAGAGGGTGTTACTTTGTCCCTTGGAGTCCCATCTGTGAAAGGGAACTCTATATGCTTTGTAGAAATGCATATGCTCATACTGACTGTGAATATTTGCTGTTTAAATGGCACAGGATAAATAATGAGTTGTGGTACCATTCTGTGTAGAACACAATTTGTCTCCAGACCTCAGCTGGTGAAGTCAAAAAAGCTTCGTTGTAGTCACTGGCTTCAGTGCCTTTGGAGAAGCAGTGCCAGCATACAACAGGAAAAAGCAGGAACATTAGGTAGAGCTGGTCAGAAATCATTCTTTGAAACAAAACATAGACAGAAAATGCAGATTCAGTGGATGTGGGATGTCAAATCTGAAGTTCTCCTTTGAGAAACACTGGCAAATGGAAAGCAGAGGGAGTTTCTTGGAGTAGGTAAGAGGTCCCATTACTTCCACGATAAGCAGCTGAGGGAAAACCCATCTAGCAAATCTATTTTGGACAAAGTTTACCAGGGCTTCCAGATACCACAGCCCTGATGCACGAAAATGGTTTCCATGATTCTGGGTCATACCCACTGTGTACTGTGCTGTACAGACATCCATGGATGCAGCAGGACAGGTGGTAATGCCAGAGTTTTTAACATATTTGCAATGGAAAACAGTACCTGCAGGCTCTGCAACCTTGGCTCTGACCTCTTCAGAGGCGGTAAAGAGGCATTCAATTGTAACTTCTCCTTTGGTGGTTCTTGAAGATCATTGAATTTGATGGAGATAATGGCTGCTTGGCATTTGCTTGCTTCTTGCTTTGGAGCTGGGACTCAGGGCTGAATGTTCTGGGAGAGGCTCACAAACTGGAGGGCATACTGCACAGTAAGGGAGGCTCAGAGCCATGGATGGAGACTCCTTTGTGCAAGTTCAGTGAAATTATTGTTTTTCTCATGTTCGTGAGTCTTCAAGCTTCTGTGGAGTGTATTTCCATTCAGAAAGAGAAGGTTTCTAATCCTGGTAAATATTTCAAATCTCACATGATTTGAGGCTGAGTAGCATTTTTAAAGAAAGAGAGAGTGCCTATAAACAGGCAACTGCCTTTGCAGCTATAGCTACTATTTGATGATTGTCAAAATGTACACTGGACTGGAAAGAAGATTGAAAAGGGTTCAAATATACAACTGGGAAAAGGCTTTATTTTTAGTTTGTTTCTAAGACTACCATTTTGGATTGGTTTGTGCTGCTGTTTTGTTTTAGTAGTTGAATTTGCTTGATTATGAGCCATGTGCATGGGCTCCCTGTCATTGATTTAGAGTAGTAGCCCAGAGGCACTAGAAAAAAAAAAAAAGGAAAGAAAAAAAATATATATATAAAAATTAGTCCATTTATTGTCCATATAAGATGCTGTAACTTGTGTATGTAGTGACAGAACAACTCTGGGCTGTGTCAGGTCCAGCCTGAGTCGGTGCTCAGCCAGGAGGGGCTGTGGCGCTGTGGGAGTCGCTTGTTTGTGTTGGGAGGCAGGGCTGGCAGAGCAGAGGCAGCACAACATATTGCCTGGCATTCAGGCCCTGGGTTCTAGCGTTGCTCTTATGGTACCCAAGACTGGGAATGCTGCTGAGGCAGTGTCTGTCCTCAGGCAAAGGGAATAAGAAGAAGATGAAGGAAAATGCCATGTTATTTCCATTCAGGAACATTTTAGCCAATGGAAACAACTAGAACCATCATGGACACTGGTGTTGTAGTTCATTTTTTACACATCAAAGAGCTGAAGTCTGGTGTGCAAGCTAGCAGGCTTGGTTATAAACATTCCTCTTATAGGAGCAAGAGGGTTTTTCATGCTTTCCTAGTCTTATTTGATTGTAGAGCACGAGAGATTTAATAACAAAAATGTTCTAGGCCACAAGATCCGCAGATGTGGGTATGTTTGTGTTTTATTTGATAATTACATTGCAAAGCGGCCACTGTCCATGCTCAGTAACTCTGCTTCCTAATGCATTTGCATTTGCATTGTCCCGTGTCGGAGGTCACGGGTTTGAAAAGCCAAAACTGGCACAGCCATCTCCATATCAGTGCTGCTGCTGTGGACGTGTCTCTCCACAATGCCAAGCTTTTAAGCACTTCTCTCTGAGCTGTTCCTGACACGCTGCCATCAAAACTTGCTGTGTTGGGGGGGCTTCACCAGCTGCTGCCGCCGAGCTGCCTGTTGGCTTCACTGCTCCCATTACGGCTTTTTGTCCAGCTCTGCCCATGTGCTAAAGCCATCGAGCTCAATAGCTCCAGGCGTTAGGGAAAGAAGAGCCCTTGTAGCATGCGAATGGCACAGCCAGTGTCCTCGCATTGCACAATGAGGAAAAGCAGCGAGGAGAGGAAAACTCTACCCTGTATTCTCCCATGTAGCACTGCCGAAGGTAGCATGATGACTGAGATGCATCTGACGGATCTGAATCTCTGGGAATGGTTTCAGAAGATTCAGAGATGGCGATGAGATGAAACCTGAGCGAGCCTTTACGAATGACTCATTTGTGGATCAGCAGCTGACTGCAAAGAAAATTTCACGGATGGCCTTCTCTTCATTTGACTGCTTTTGCATCATATTTTATTTCAGAAAATGCACTATAAACAGTATTCCTTGCTGAACTTTTCCAGCCTGTTCTCAGTAAACCACAGTTACTGGAGATGGATACAAGATTTTTTTTTTTTTGTGTAAACCAATTTTCTTCAACATAACCAGTTTTGAATTGAAAACTCTCTCTTGAAAACCTTGATACACTGTTTCATATATAAGGACAAGCTGTAGTATAAAGGAAGAATTGAATCTTGATTTTTCGTAAAATATTTATTGTGCCTGTGGTATTAAAGTCCTCCGTTTGTGGAAAAACTGTCAGAAAAGAATATGTAGCCTGTAAAAATGTTTTCCCTTGAAAACCGATCACCATTGCTGTGGATCAATTCTATTTCTGCTCTTTGCATTGGCAGATCCAGACTTCATTTGTTGCTCTCCATGCACTTTCAGTTTTGCAACATAAATTCTTTTAAATAAGGCTCAGATACAGCCTAATTTACAACTAAATCAGCAGGAGAGAGCTCTAAGGCAATCCTGTTCTCACTTGTTGTTCACTCTTGTGATAGAGGCTACTGGCATAATCAGCTGGTGAGCATGTGTTTTAGACATTGCTCCTTCTGGGCCAATCCACAGAGGTTATGATTTGTTACAGTCCCCTGCTAAAAATATTGCTTCTTAGTTGAAGCTGTGGCAATTTACGTTTTCAGTTTGGTGGGTCCAAAGGTTCAGCCCCAGGGTATCAATCAGGAGGGTAACTATCACACAAACTTATTCAAGCTTCAAACCCCTGTGGCTGTCAGACATGTGGGAAGAGCTTCCTTTGAACAAAAACAATGCACAACCCTTTATAAAAAGGCCCTTCTCATCAGACGGTTCCTTCATGTTTTGGTTTTTTTTTTTTTTAGCTCTGGAGATTCCTGGCTCAAACCCCGCTGTCAGCCACAGCTGAGAACAGAGGCTCAGGCCACTTACATCTACTTAGCACTTTTAAAGAATTGTTAATCGTAGCAACCCTTCTCACAAGTGGGATTTTATTCTGAGAATGAATATCTTGGCTGCTGTGGCAGAATTATCACTCAGTTTAAACTGGGAAATATGAGAATAGCAAAGCTTCCAGTATTCTCCTGTGCATATTCATCTTTCCTGGATATTTTTTTCAGTGCTGTTTTGAACAGTGGGATATTTCTGAAACATGAGTGTGATGAGTAGGTGCGAAATTTTGAAAAATATCTGTCATGGGTGACAAGCACAGTTTGTGTGGGAAGAACTCTAGTCCTGTAGTGCTTATGATGGGACATTCATTGTGCACTGGGAGCCTCATGCTTGTACTAATTTTGTTCTACAGCCACTTTGCACAAGTATGAATGGTGCAAATCCAGAGGCAGTAAGATTTGCACATGCAATCCATCGTACAGCCCAGAAATTGTAAGAATCCACAGACAATGTACAATACAGGGGAAGAGAGGACCATACATTAGTTTCCTTTTCTTTGTCTGTTCAAATATACCGAAGTTAATTGTCAAACTCTGCTCTACTTGGTAGACAGGGATACTAAGATGCAACTTCCTAGTTTTTTTTATTCTTCATACTTTCTGTTTTTTTCAAGATCCTTCCATCTTCCCAGTTCTATTGGCTACCCTGGGCTCATCTTCTAGGCTTCATTTTTTTTGTGCTCATTAATTAATATAAGCATATACAATGATAGTGAGAGAAGTATCAACTTTTAGACTCCAGGAAAATACTTGACACTGTCATTTTTGCTATGCTTGCCATTTGAAATTAATTTTAAAATAACCAAGCTATAATGTGATCAATGGGTTTTGCTTTAAGCAAAGATAACACTTAGGGCCTGATCATGTACTGTTCTACATGTTGCAAAGCCATTTTTACATTAAGACGATGAAAACTGCTACCAGGTAGTTTACTACTTGCAAAACCATAGATGCTTGCACCAGGGTGGATCAAGTGAGAATCAGATAGCTGGAGTCTAGGTTGCAATTTCCACCAAAAATAATTTCCATTTTCTAATAACTTTAAAGAGAGATCTATTTTGTGGGATAATATACTTGAATAGTAATTTTGATGTAAAATAGCACAAGACTAACTACAGAGACAGCTTTTCATGCTGTTAGTTAAGCCTGCTATTTGCATTTATATTGCTTCATATGATGGAAAGTGTTTACATGGTATTTAAAAATTTGGGATTGATGAACTCCTAAACAAATCTATGGGATTTTAGCAAAATGGTGCCTCTTTTTATGTAGTCAAGTGCAAGCCTTATGAGGAAAAAGAGATGTCATTGTGAAGTACTCCTTAAAATTTATGGAATATTAAACAGAGAACTAAATGAACGTGAAATAATTCAGACACTACCTACTAGTAAATCAAGCCTTATGGTAGTTTCCCAACTGTAGTAAAATGTTTTCAAACTGGCATTAAAGCTGAAGTTTTTCAAGAATCTTGATTGGATAAAGGTATTAAATAGCAGCTCTTGTCTTTCATGTCTTTACAATACCTAACATCTAAATGAGCCAGTACTTGTTTGGAATTAAGTAGATTCAGGACTTTCCAGGTGTAAAAGGGCATTGAAGTTTCATAGCTACAACATGCAATTGAAGTTGAGCCCATTGGTGATGTGGTGTTCCTCCAAGAGCAAGGACCAGAGGTTCTTTGTGAGCCTTATCTTAATTCGCCCCCTCCTAGCTTCAGTTAGGTAAGTTATGGTCATTTTTGTGTGATGACAACAGACTGCTACAGTCTTTAGGTTTTTTATTTGTACTGCAGTATGTATAGTTCAGAAATGGTGAACCTTCAAAAGTGAATGTTTTTCTGTGTATAAAACATCTCACAGCATTTCATACTTCTCAGCCTCCAAACAGAGTTATATGAGATTCAATCACTTCACCCTGATGCAGGAGCTGTAGTTGTTCAGAGGTGGGAGGGATGGGGTTTGATTAAAATTGATTCTGAAATAAGAGCATCAGTTTTGCATATTTGGATCCATGCTGATTCAGCAGGGAATTAATTAATGCTTTGGTACCCAGCTTTGATGAGCTCACTGGGAAACACGCCATGGAAACAACCAGCCCTGGCTTCTGTTGGGGACAAGATGGGAGCACCAGCAGTGGAGACCACAGCAGGGAAATGGGAATGAATGGCTTCAGGTGGAGCCATGGTCAGGCAGAAAGGAGACTGTGACAAGCACAGAGACACAGGGTTGGCAGAGAAGACGAAAGAGAGAAGTCTTTAGGTTAAAGCTGAATGGCAAGGAGTGAGGGGAAATCAGCTGAATCCACAATGTCATCTCTCTGATTTATAACAAGGTTCAAGAGTAAAGCCTGGTGTTAACATTATGGGGAGAATTTCCAGTGCACAGACAGTGACATTTTTGAGCCAGGTGATAAAATTATATTCTGAAACTCACAAGGAGCAAAACTAGTGTTTTGTCAAAGACATTGGTGTTGTTCGTCATGTGCGGCCATGACTGTCTGTAATCGGTTCAGCTGCTTTGATTAATCTATATCTGCACAGGGGGTAGCATTTTCCCTGTAGCCTCCAAGCAACACTCCTGTTCACTCAAAGAAGATTTTACCTTACCTGTATATTCAGGCAAACATGAGTTAACTTGCAGATGGTACCCTCACATTTTTGGTTTGCTTCTTTATTCATTGAGAGAGCTTGTGTACATTTGTCAAAGTCATTTAAATCATTGCTTAAATCATTCAGAAGTCATGCTTATGTGCACATACATACTTTTTAACATGTTGCATGCATTAAGTATTCATACTTCACAACATCACCTTAAGATTGCCACAGAGCATTATTAACATAAGTTGCTTTAATGTTTTTGAGGGCTTAGGTGGTTTATCCAAAACCTCTGAAGGAATCAATACAATTTGCAGGAATAGATCTCGAGAGTATCTGTGGACTAGAAGCCTGATTTCAGTTTCCGCAGACCCCTTCATCTCTCCATCTGCTCCTTCCTTGTATTTGACATGCAAGTCTGTTCCTCTGTTAACAAAGAGATACATTTCAAAAGTATGTTTCCAAATATGCTTCATTTGACATTTTGAGAAAATATATGCTGTCATGCAGCTTCATAGGACATAATGGTATCTTCAAACAAAGCATCTACACAGATGTTGTCCTGACCACCTTTCTAGTTTGATTTATAGATGCAGTGACAAGCAGTGAAAAGTGGCAGCATCATTGGCAGAAGCCACGATAGAGTGGCATGTAAGGTTGGCAGAAGGTGAAGAAGGCTACGCAGTGCAATGAAATAACCGGAATCAAAATAATTCTTTGGGCAGGAGAAGCCTGAATACTTAGGTGTACCCTCTAGAATAGAAGCTTTCAGCCGACACCTCACTTACAAAGTCCAGGCTTGGTGTAGAAGGACAAAATATCCATGGATGGGATAAAGTCTGTATATATATATATACATAGGTGACAGAGAGATCAGGAAGCCCTCAGGGAAAGAACAACTGATACTGTGGTGGTGGAAGGAAGGAAAGGGAGTGGAGACCTGCAAGGGGAAGACAGTGCTGTCAGGGTGGAGCCTAGCAAAATGGTCTCTGCTGAGGCATTTTCAGTAAGCTGAATGACATTTCTCAAAGCCTAGTTGGAGATGGGAAAGGAGATGACATGTGACACTGTGGAGGCCTGGGTGGAAGATTTAGTTTTAAGCTTCATAAAGAAAATGCGGATTGTGGAGATATTTTACACAATGCTGCTATAAATCCCGGTCATAATTTGCACACTTGGCAGGGGGAGGGGGGGAGAAAAAAAAAGAGAGAAAACTGAATCAGTTCTTTTCAGAGACCACCATAGGTAGTGATGATATCCATGGCTGTATTTTACAGCTGTGTATGTTCCCTGCTTACAGATACTGCTCAGCAGCATGAATTCGTTTCTACAAAACTCAAGCTCATACTTTTGTACCCAGTGGGTTTCTGCCATGGGGAAAATATTTTTTTCTTAATCACCACTGAGGATTCTCCACTCCATTATTTTGGTTCACATTGTTTATTTTTATTTATAAGCACTCATCAGCATAATGTGCTGTTGCCTACAACAGCAGGATTTGTTGGCTACCTTAGGATTTTTTTTTCTGCTTGTCTATATGTCATTCATAGCATTTTATATTATTTTTCCATTTGCAAGAAGCTTGGCTAAGCATTGCTGATATGCTATCATAATTGTTTTCATTAAGGAAAGATGAGCTGTAGCATCACTAATTGATGAAAGAAATATCCATTTTACAGAATTTTAACAAGACTGAAAAAAGCTAAATGCATATGGACAGACACATAGCTACACATGCTTTTAATGCATCACACAAAGCTTGCAAAGGACATGGTATCAGATGACTGTACAAACTTCAAAAGGCCATTACAGTAGTGTGTTTTCTCAACCACTTTTAAACAGATGCTTCTAGGATAGAAGAAGAATTCAAGATATTCAACTGCTGCACAGTTAACACAGCTAGATTGTGTGGCAGGTTAGAAAAATGTCTTAATTGCAGGATGAACTGTGTATGAATAAATTGTATATGTAAAACTGGAAATTATCCTGTATGCCATGATTCACTATCTATTTCTGACACGGGGAATGGAGTTCACTTGATCAGAGTCACACATGCATTAACTGGCTTAAAATACCCAGTACAGAGCATTTATTTTACATTCAGGTGTTATTTTCGTTTCCCAGAATCTGGCAGGAAACATGGAGCTGATCCCTGCATCAGCTGTCTTCTCTTCCCGTCCTCCAGCATGCAGGCATGGGGCACAAGGTGGTGTGATGCCCCACCACTGAAGCGACCAAATACTGACTCAGACAGCATCATTTGGGCTGCCCGTCAGCACCACTCATGGGAACCAGAAGTTTTTCTGGACTGAAGGAGCTGCACCCAACTCTGTGCTGCTCCTCCTCTGTCAGTACTCCGGGAGTCTAGGGACTCTGGACCAGAATTGAAGGATTCTAAGTGATCATAACCTTCTACTTGTTTACTGAAAATGGCATTGCATTGCCCACCTGTGCTCATCACTGTGCTAAACACTGTGCTCACCACCTCTTGGATATGGAGGTAGAAGAGTGCCACCTGTTTCCCCAGTTCAACAGTTTTCTTCCTTTTCTAAGTTCATTGCTTTTTAAGATCACTTACCCAAGTGGAAAAGCCCCACAGTGAAGCATTGCCATGATTGCAAAACTGTGCAAATGACTTTGGAAGGAGAAGTTCAAGAGATAAGTTGTATATAAGCTCTGTGATTCCAAAATGCAAATAATTCATCAGGTCAGAACTATACTGACCTGAGGTGTGGAGATTTCACTCAACTATATCATCCTTTAAAATGTGACTGGTTTAGAGAGAGAGAGAAATTATTTGTTTTGCCAAATATGGTTCTGTAATGAATGCTGGTAGTATGAAGATGACACTGTGAAAGTATTTAAGCACTTGCCTAATTTAAGCAGATGAGTGTTGCCATTTTTTTCTGAGATTATCACATGCTTAAAATGAATACATGCTTTCTTAAAATATGTATGAGTTGAGCCATTTAAATACACCCACATTCAGCTGATAGATGTCAAGTCTTTTGAAACAATTTATATTTCTATTTTGCCCTCTAGGTGGACACCCATGGAAACATTCTGCTAACATCGCTTGAAATTCACAACGAAGTGGCAAGCAACGAGGTCACCACCAGTGTTACGGATGCCAGAAATTCAACGATATCCTTTGACAACTCAGGAATCCAGTACAGAAAACAAAGCTCACATCGTGAAAGCCTTGGAAGGCGTTCGTCAGAAAGAACAGGCTCCCACAGCAAGAGGGGCCATTTACGAAGAAGATCTTCGCAACTGAAAATAAAAATCCCTGATCTAACAGATGTGAATGCCATTGACAGATGGTCAAGAATGGTGTTTCCATTCACATTTTCTCTTTTCAACTTAATTTATTGGCTCTACTATGTTAACTGAGTGACTGAACTTTTTTAAAGGACTTCAGTTATAACAAATGAAGTAATACATGCCTGCAGAGTTTATATATATTTATATATAAAATATATATATATATGAACTTTTACTATGTAGACCATACTTATGTATGTGTGAATACATATAGCAAAGAATTGTGTGCATGTAAAAGCACACTCTGCAAAGCAGAAATATATGTATGCACACACACAGGTACACATTCATTCTGAGGTTATGGACACTTTAACATAGAATGCACTTCAGAGGAACTTTTTAAATCAAAAGGCAGGTGTCATCAAAACAACAAGCCTTGAGAAAGTAAGCGTTGTATATTATCACTACAAAACTTTGATGGTCATAGAAATTTTCGAACATCTGTAATCGTGTATAAAGTCAGTATTTAGTAACATTGTTTGTAAATGCTGCCATACACACTAATCATAAAGTGACAGAGTTACACTGGTGAGTTTAAAATAAGTCATTTATATTGCAGATACATCAGCTACAATTTCATCAAGCCAAATTTGGTTTTCATTGCTAAAATTTCTTTGGTTTATATATTTCAGAATATATTTTTTCCCAGTCCTGAATGGGCATCATTTTTAATGATTTATTGCTTTCTCTTCTGCTGTAAGCAAACTGATCATGGGAATGTTGCTCTAGGTCTTTGGAGACATATTCATAATATTTCAAACAAGCATTTTAAGTGTCCATCAACAGTGAAACGAATCTTTTGTAAGTACTGTAAATGTACAGCACATTTTCCTTCCCTTGGACTGATTCCAGCTGCCATGTCATTTTGAAAGAGAACAGCACATTTTTAGTATAATTTAGCTGAGAATTCAACTACTGTCAATGTGTTCTACATCTGCTGTAGATTTAAAGATTGTTATTCCAGTGAAAGCATAGAAGATGTCTCAGGTTATTTGCTACTTCAACATGAAACCACCTATTTGTAGCTTTTTTTAAACATGCATTCACATTATTTAACATTCTTATAACATTGTATGTTAATGTAAAATATATTTGCATAATATGCATATAAGTATATTTTCTCAATATTTTTCTTCCCTGTGCTTGCTGTTGTGACTGCATGCTGTGTCATATTTTTGTTTCTGTGATGTTACAACTTTTTATTCTCTAGAATTGAACAAATAGAGCACTTCCGATACTTTGATGCAGTAATGGAGCATTTTCATATTTTATTTATATTCTGAAAGTATATACGCATACACTTATGAAGCTAGTGTGCTGCCATCGCAGATCACAAGAAATAGCTAACAGTATGTTTTGTTTCAGCATCAACTGTGTTCAAACATATCCTTCATGCAAATGTGACCACTTTGGTTTTCATCCCAATTCATTTCCTCACCGGGACTTTTTTCAGTCTAGTAGATTGTAGTCGTCAAGGTATGCCAATTTCAGATCTGTAAACTTAATTTGTTATTTATCAGAACTAAACCTTTCTAAAGAAAAGAAGATATATTTTTTGTAAAGTGTTTCTATCATGTACATTCACAAATAACAACAGATACAGTAGCATAAATAGATCTTAAAAAAATAATTCAGGCATGGCCCTGCCAGTTCTCTGCATGTAGAATTTTTCTAGACACTGATGGGAAATTTTGGTAGATAAAGAGCTTTGGATGCTAGTTAGAGACATCTATGGGAGAAAAATGTGTGGATATGCATCTACAGAAACATGAAAAAGGGATGCAACTGGAAAGGCTGCCTTGGCTCTGTAATGACCCACGTTCTCACTAGTACTTGATTTATCTGTGAGTAGAGCAATGATACTTGTGTTGCTGCCGTGTACGGTCCATTACTCTTCCCACCCCTGACTCTCTGCAACTGAACTCTGAAACTTTGCTCTGGGCTGAAATTCAGCGTAGACGAACCTGGGTTGCAAAGCCTGCGTTGTGATCCCATCCTTGGCGCTGCTGCTTGGACAGGAACGGGCTCCGCAGAGTTTCCTTGCAGCAGAGCTGCAATGCCATCCCCGCCTAGTCGCCTTCACCGCAGCCCCGGCTGCCGGCGCCGGCGGGATCAGCTCTGCAGTCCTGCTGCATCCTTGGCAGTGGTGCAAAGTGGCTGTAGCTGCAGTTGTTAAGCACTGTGTCTGCAGATGACTCTACAGTATGAAGAGC
The DNA here is from genome assembly GCF_036013445.1 of Caloenas nicobarica. Classification (NCBI taxonomy): domain Eukaryota; kingdom Metazoa; phylum Chordata; class Aves; order Columbiformes; family Columbidae; genus Caloenas; species Caloenas nicobarica. The sequence continues at coordinate 96,037,639 of NC_088245.1, read as the reverse complement.
CTCAAAGGAACCCGTATAGCTGGAGCAGAAAAACTTGGTTTTTAAAAGCTCCTCAGTATTAACTCCCGTTGGTAAACCGCAATGTATTATGAGCTCTCTAATACCTCTTCAAACTGTGAAGGGATTATAGAGCACATTGGCATCATTATAATCAAAGTAACTAAACAATTAACAAAGTACTGATTAGGCAGAATTGTTGAAAATCCCTCCCAAGTTTTTTTCCTAATGTCAAAATTTAATTAAACAAAATCATCTGATTTTAATACAGCTTAAAACCAGTAGGCTTTGCTTTGGAAAAATTACCCTAATGAAATGATCTCTGAGCAAGTCTTTCAGTAAGTGCCCAAAGCAACTACCCTGAAAAATGGGATTCAAGAAGAGCGTAGTCCCACCGTCATTAGTTAATCACAGTTTTCTTTTCTTCAAGCCCCAGCTCCTAGAAATCATGTGGTCAGTCAGAGATCTTCAACAACGACAAGAAGATACTTTTTAGTCATGATAGAAATGTGTACACCAAGTCCCGCAAAAATCAGTTCTCCGATGGCTTCAGGGAGGATCTTCAAGCAGATGGAAAATTACTGTCTGGCCAGAGAGAAGAGGCAATGTATCATTTTGGGACCTGCATGAGCAAGAGAACATAGTCTCTGAGGACTGTCTTACCCCTTGCACAACTGGAGGCTGGTATGTTACTGCAGCGCCTTTCATGAAACCGTACTCCCCACCTTGCCTCTCATCACAAAAAGCGGCCAGTTGCAGGTTTCAGCTTTTTCACAAGATTTCATGTTCATCGGTCTAGTTGAGTTCCATGGGGCACAAGCAGCTCGTATCTTGAACAGCAGCTCCAAGTCTTGTTTTGACTTGATAAAAAGCCAGGAAAATCTCACTTAAGGTTAACACTTTGTCTTTAACACGCATTTTTGTGCCTTTTTTTGCCAATTCCTTTCGTCCAGTCCCAGCACCACTTCTTGCACACAGACACACAACCATGTGTTAAGAACAGTGTTTGCCTTGACCTCCCATTTTCTGGCTCTTGTCCCTGTACGCTAGCTACAGTGTATGGTTTTAATCATAGATGGCTTTAAGACTAAAAATGGTAATTTCAACCAAATTGCACCAGAGTAATGTATTTCATAGCTAATTAACTCCTTTCTAACTCAACACTACTATAAATGACATTTGCACATCATTTGTTTGTAAAAGGCAATAAAAAAGGAAAACTGGAATTATCTTCTGTTATAGCCGAAAGGGTCAATAAACAGTAGAAATATGGTGGTTTAACTCTAGGTTGATTTCATCCCATTGTAAAGATAAACTGAAACCCAGTCTTTTTTTGCTTAAGGCACATCTATGTATGTTTGGTATTCTTTAGCACTGAAAAAAACAAGAATAGTAAATTGGAATGATGAAGAGATGCTTTATGAAAATATTGATGAATGATTATTAATTTATTAAAAAGGATTTTAAGACTAATTGCTTACTTTTTTCTTCTGAGGATGAAGGGAGTGTGATGACTGTGGCTAAATTTTAAGGTTTAATTTCATGCTAAATATCATGTAAGGGTTAGTCTTACACAACTTTAAAGAAAAAAATATTAAAGCATTTTCTTATCAACACACAAGTAGCAAAAGGGATTCTTAAGCATTAAGCTACTATATTTCCTAGTGTTTTTTATGGTAGATTAAGGAATACGGAAAAAAACCCTCCATCCACTGACTTAGCAAGATTCTTAATAGCAAACCAACTTCTCTTCAAGCTGGGCCATTGCCAGATAAGAGCAGAAAGTTCGTCCTCTGCTTTATATGAAAGTTTTACCTACCTAGGAAGCAAAAGAACTTTTGATATGAAAACAGGACAGTGGTGTCCTGTTCATTTGTTTCATTAATCAAGCCATAAATATTTCAAAACCAAATCAAACAAACTTTCTCCAGCTATGGTAATTTTATCAGGAATGCTAATTGTGTTCATTACACTTTTTATTGGTAAGTATTAATAAGCTATTTTAGAGGAGTCAGGATATGAACCAATTCCAAGAGGGGTTTTAAAAGTAATCTTGACAGTAGTTCACCAACCCTTTCCCTCAAAAACAAAAAATACCCTGAAGATTTGGAAAGCAGACTGTCCGCAAACCCAGTTGTCATGCTTTGCATTGGAACAAATTGTCACACACTTGGTTAAATTGCATAGTAGCTAATGATTCATGTCACAACTTTTGGGAGCAGATAAAATACTCAGCACGGTAGATGTGACTGCAAGGCCTTTGAAGTCAACAGAAAGGCCCCCTCTGATTTCAGCATGCTTCTGCTCCATTTTAGCAACACTTCCCAGATCATAAGTAACAGCTATTATCTATTCCTATCCAGCATGTATTGTGGAGGAGAAAAAGTTAATGATGTGCCAAGCTGAGTTTTGTGATTGGGAATATCTGGTAAGAGATGTATTTCTTTGTGTATATTTGAGCTGGTGTATGGATAAGCATTATCAATTAATTGCTTAAGTATTACTCATTATATTGAAGGAGTTCAGGTTGTATTAGAAATGATTGGCTGTTTTCCCCAAATAAATATGGTCATATTAGCATCAAGATTATTTCCACAGATGTTGGTTTTATGGTTACGTCTGTCACAATAGCAAACACTACCTGCTAACAGAGCTATGGCAGATAGCTGAAAACTAAATTAAGAGCAGTGAGAATCCCAAGTCTTCTCTGAACTTTTTCGAACCAAGACAGAATCTCTCATAAGTGCCTTCAAACTCCTTCAAATACAGGGCCTGAGCTTTTCTAAAATTATTTCAGATTTCGCATGTTTAATTTGTGCGGTTCTTATACCTTGTTGGGGCCTGACTTGTGGACTCAGACATACACCTTCTGAAAAGCAAACCCTTTGGCAGATTACCCAAAACACAGCATCACGTCATACTTGAAAAATAAATCCATGTGGATGGGATATGTAATAGTACAAAAAGAACAACTACTGCCCCTAAAATCAGCCAGCATTTAAATTATCGTCTAATTAACTGAACTTTAGTTAATACTTAAGCAAGCACAGTACTTGTTTGGACAACGTCCCTTACCTTTGCAACGTGCTATGCAGTATGCCTTTAGCCAGCATTGCAGCCTAATTCAGATTAGTGGGTTTTGTTCTCCCCCGGAAACAAGGAAAAGCCCAGAAAGTGGCTGTTCAGGCCAAGTTTGGCCCTGCGCTGGCATTCATCCAGCAAGGTGTAGGGAGATCAGCCCCCTGGGTTCACCCTAGATGTTGCTCGCCAAAGCCACCTGGGTCCCTGCCCTGAATCCCCTCTTCGGAGGCACCAGTCTCTCTCTTTGACTCCAGAGGGAGCCTTAGGCTAAACTCTGAATTATCCCCCAGTTTACCACCAGCAGTTGGCTTCTTTCAAATGTTATTGCTCCCACTGCAAAAACCTGGAGATGAAGTAGCTATTATCCTAGCTGGCAGGAGGCACACTGGCAAACAGCCTGTGTACTTGGGGCTATGATACATCATGGTAATCTTTAGGTTATTTGTTCTAATATTGTATTTAAATATATTGCAGTTTATGCTCTAGCCTTCAAGAGTTAGCGTGCTTGTTTCCAGGTGCTGATGCTTTTTATAGGAATGTATTTGGGAATCTGAGACAGAATATGGAGAGTTTTCTAGGACTTTAAATCCATTCAGCAACACTCCCCTGGGCATTTCTTCCGTCTTTCATCCATATCACAGGTCAGAGTTTACTTTACCCCTGCACTGAGTTAACCACCCGCCTACAGGTTACAGAGCGCTCGAGCCTGCAGGAGTGAGCTGCCAAGTGATGACTTGCTCAGCTGTACCATTACATATTCTGCTTGTTACGAAGTGTCTCACAGATCAGATGCTATATTAGTCTAACAACTAACTGCTGCTTCACACTTCCCCCATCTTAAATGCCAGCTCTGCCACTAGAGACCCCGTTTTCCCATCCTTTGAAAATTACTAGAAAAAGATGAATTTGCAGGCTGTCAGGCAATTAAGAATGTCTCTCCGTACATCCAGGCTCAAATTTTGCTTCAGGTTATACATTTAATCCACAGGGACAGAAGTAATTTGGTACAAAATTCTTCCTGCCTAGGGCTACTCTTAAAAGAGTTTGCAGTCCAGAACACCAGTAAAGTAGGTAGATGCAAAAGTATTTAAAATTGCTGCCAATGAAGTCTTTCCATCTTTTTCCTTCTGGGGATATTTAATGTGAAAGGCACAAACAATTGCAGGAGGGGGAACCAGCACACAGTTAATCTCCCAGTGCAGGCAGACCAAGAGTTAGGCTGGAGTCAGGCACTCGTGCTCCTCTTGCTCTCAAAGGTCTTTCTTCTCAGCTGAGAAGCTGCAGAGTTTTGCTGAAAATTCTTAGCTCAGCTGAGAACAATTTCAGGACATGACCCAGGCACCCTTGGGGCAAGTGCTCTGGGCATCTGCCGCTGATGTAAAGAGCTGACGAAAGCACTACATCTAGCTGCATCTGAGATGTAGGGGAGCCTCCTGTCATGCAAAGGCTTTGGGTGCAAGCAGATATCTGTGAGTGCCTTCAAGGCATGGATTTTCCCCGAGCTCTGGATTTCCTGCTGCTGCTTCTGGACAACTGCACACTAGAGGGGCTGATTTGCCCTTCAGAGTTGTCTAATTCCCCTGCCACTGCAGAGGACACACAGGCTGAATTTGTTCCATCTCACATGGTACATTTATCTGAGGCACCCTGTTAGTCCCTTGGTCATTGTACACCCTAGTTATAACCAATGGAAATACGCACTGTCATCTCGAGGGCTATTCAAAACCCACATCTGGAGCTCCAAGCCAACATTTTTAGTTTTAATTCTTTGACTAGCTGCAAAATCAGCCTCCAGAGAAATTTGTGAGTGACGACAGAGAGAACTGTGTGTCCAGCAGTGCTGCTGCATGGTGCTCTGCAGCTGGGGTTGCCGTGTCTGAAGTTTGCACATGGCAGGGAGTGCAAAAGATAAATAAGGTTGGAGGAATGGAAATAATTCCTACGCTTGTCTAGATTTGTAATGTTTTCGACTGAACTGTTTCAGTTGCAGATGAAATAAGATATCCTGTGATGTGAGTGATCCCATATCACCGTCAATACTTTGTCCTACTTGCCTCCCCTTCAGTATCCGTGAGAGTGAAGTGTGGACTTAGAACTCTGGCTGGAAAATCAGGACGATGTTCACTGTTGGGAAATAACTTCTTATCGCTTATTGGGTTTGGAAAACTGTGAGATGACTTAATTTGCAAATGGGAACGATTTCAAGACACAATTCTCCGTGAACTTCACATTCTTGACTTTGCCTTATTCTAAACTGGAAACCTATACAACTGCACGTAGTGCAATGTATTAATAGTGAAACAATCTAAAGTATAACCATAACCTGTTACTGCTTGGGCAATATCTAAAATACTGTCAACAAGTACGTTTATGAAGCATGCTTGGTTTTTAATGACACCACTTAGCTATTCTATATGGGCAATTCATGTATCATACTTCCATATATCTCATTTGCTTTGACAAGGTAGTTTTTGGTGAAGCCAATGCTGGAACAATTTCCTAATGACCTCACTGATGTTAAATCTCTCTTGATCATCAGTTCTTGCAGACCTGTAACATTCTGAATGCAGATGACAGTTTTGACATTCGCAAAGATGTAGGTTTAATTATCATCTTGATTACTTCAGCTGGAAAGCCAGATGCCTAAATATCATGAAAGGTCGAGTAGAACAAATCCTGATAGTTGATATCTTTCAGTGTTAGAAATGTTAGAAAGGTTACTTAAAAAATATAACAAGTAATTGGAAAATCAAAGGCTTTTTTCTTTGCACAACTCTCTTCCTGCACAAAGAGTTCTTTAAACATAGTTTGAACAAGAATCTTGTCCTAAAAGATGCGGGAATTTGAGCTGGCGTACCAAAGACATGTAAATTACCTCAAATAAAAGAGAATAGAAATGAGAGGTACCCAAGACACCAAGATATATAAAGATTTGATAGTTTTTCCCAGTGTCCCATGGTAGGTAACACCTTAATGTTGAGAGACTCACATAAAGCACAGCAAGTCTCTTTTTTGATAACAGGGAATTTGTCAATATCCTTTACGTTTATGTGCATGATTTATAAATCTATTTTCTAAAGCAATTCGAGGGTTGTAAAATCATACCATTATTTAGTACACAGCTCCTCACGGATTCTGGTTTATCAACTGCTAGGTAAGAGTGAAGAAAACATCTGCTAATCACTCATTAAACTAGAATAGATTCAAACAAATGACTGCTATTAAGAGTCCTGATCCAAAGCCCATTATAGTCGACAGAAAAGCTCTCGGAGGTTTCAACATGCTTCGCAAACACCTGAAGTGAATATTAGCCAGACTGATGGAAGATTTACATCTTAATTGATTACATAAAATTCAAGACATGAAAAAACACCAGAACTTAAGGCATCTATCAAAAAGATCAAAATACAGTAGAGGACTGAAACCTGAAATTGCAAGAGCCGCAGGGGATAGAAATTTGTGCCGTTTTAGTTTAACCGAGTGCATTGCAACTGGTAAGGTGACAAATAGCCAGATTGCTTTTTCATTTGTGCATAGATGTCCACAAAACACAGACTTCCCCCTTTGCATCAAAATGCCAAACCAAACAAAAGCCTTTGAATCACCCACAAAAAATGGAGGTGGAGCATTTCTGACAGGTCAGATAGCTCTCTCCACCTCCAGAGGCAGGCTGACTTCCTACTGCAACAGGAAATATCACTAATTTTTATTAATACAAATTCTGATATCATAATCATAGTCTTAATAGTATTATAGTTTTTTAATAATAATATAGACATATCACATGCTTTGTTGAAAAGGAAACGCTATCTAAGCGCTGATCGCGTTGAACCAGGTTGCTGTAGCCAAAGCTGTGAGACAACTCTCATTTAGGAAGTGGAAAAATTTTGGCCAGAACCTGCTTTCAGATGTACAAAAGTAAGAAAAGGGCCTGGTTCTTGTGCTGCTTTCTGCCCACTGACTCCAGCTCCGCAGTCTGAGAGTGAGTTACTATAGGTTTAAATGAGGACGGAGAAATCACCACAACTGCAAAGGATGAGAACTTCAAATGCAGGAAGGCAAGGGAGGCTACTGTCATGCTGCTGATAATGTAGCAATATTTGAGGAATTTATGTTTAAAATTTAGGTTGCCCATTTGTAGTTCGATGATGGCTGGCATGTCAAATGATCTTGAAATGCACATTTAGTAGCTCCAGCTGTAATACGAAAAACTGTTGATAACCGCTGAAGCACCATCTTTACAGATAAACACCTTTTTCCTTTGTAAAGTGATTGTAAAACATGAAGGTAAGAGCTTCAGGGGACTGATTAGATGAGGATCTGATAGCTAGCACTGGAAATTTTCAGTGCACTCAGTCCTATTGATATCTTCCAGCTCACCAAAAGGCTGCCAGCAAATCCTGCACTCATTTCCATTTTCATTGGCTTTTTCAAGTGTGAGACCTGAACATTAGGAGCATCCTGCCTTTTCAAAGCCAGGCAGCCCTGTCACTCATTCCTTTTCATGCCATGATCATGCTCTGCGTTTAAGTCGCAGAAATTGTCCTGGTGGCTCCAGCCAAGAAGACGCTGCAGACTCTCACTGCTTGGATGGTTAGAAAGATCTCCGGGCTGAATGTACTGATGGCTGATTTTTTCCACACTTTTGTTCTTTTGCCAGAATTACCCTTTAGCTCAAATAGCCCTTCTCCATCTGGCACTTATTCTTTCGATATATTTCTAGAGAGAAATCACATCTTTTTCAACCTTCACTCTGCTAAGCTAAAACAAGTTCAGCTATTTTTAGTTACATTGCGCTCTTCTCTCCCCGACAACCATCTTAGTTTTTCTCTCACCTGTTGCAGAAAAAAACCAGTAATAATCCTATTTCTGAATTCTAAATGACCGAGATATTATATACTGTTCCTACTGTCTTTATTCCTTTGGATTCCTCTGGATCATGTCCTCTCTTGCGTTGTTTGGACACACTCTCCTCATAACCATTCCCCAGCTAAGCCCTTAGCTCATCATTCATTTTCAATCTTCTTTTGTGTCTCTAATTCTCATCCCCCTGTGCTATCCACTTGCTTTCCAATGTAAAGAAAGCAATTCATGTTAGTACATATTACAGGGAAGGACAAGTTCTGAATTCGAGGGGAAGAGAAAGCTTGCTTTCCATCTCAGTGATCAACAACAGAGACCAAGTCTCCCGTATCTTTCATCCAGCTCCACTGACAAATAAAGCAAGAACAGGTTTTGAAGCTCAGAGAAAACCAGACATCAACAGATGATGGGTAATTTCCAAGGTGCCACGTTTCTCCGCTAGGTCCTGGGGCTCAGACCTAATACAACTCTTGTTATGGTGTGAGCACTGATGCTGGTAGGAAGAGACTTTAAATACTGAATTATCTCAGAGTTTGAAACTGAAGCCATTGTCCATGCGTGAAGCAAGGCACTCGGGATGGGACTGCGGCAGACCACACCAGCTCACCCAAGCTTAAAAACTGCTCACAAATGTTGTGCTCAGTAACCATCCAGGGAAAAATGGCAACAACCCGTCATAGAGCAGAGCAGTGCACTGCACTTATAAGAGATTGTTGGTGTCCCTGGCTGCCCGGCATGGGCCATGCCCTGTGGGTGCAGCTGGTAGCCCATCAGAGCAGGACTGCTTCAGAAAGCCAAAGGAGCTTTCCTGCTGATGCAGAGTCATGTTTTAAAACCCACCACTGAATACTAACTGACATTCTCTAAAATAATTAAAACTGCCTGCCCTTTCCTTTTTTTCAGTACTCCACTTGCAGAGCTGCACAGAGACCTGATTTCCAAAAGATTCCTGCCAAGACTCAAGTCCCATCCAAGCCCTCAAACAAGCCAGTTATGATCTGCTGGTTCTGGCACAAAATCTCTAGTGACCAGTGACAGAACCCCAGTGAATGGCAGGAAGATGTGCCAGGGGAGGTTCAGGTTGGACATGAGGAAAAGGTTCTTCCCCCAGAGGGTGGTGGACACTGGAACAGGCTCCCCAGGGAGGTGTCACGGCCCCAAGCCTGACAGTGTTCAAGCAGAGACTGGACAAGGCCTCAGACACATGGTGTGAACTGTGGGCTTGTCATACGCAGGGACAGGAGCTGGACTCGAAAAGCGAAAGGACAAAGCCAAGGACAAAGGTCATTTAATATAGAGACCCGATCCATGAGCAGCTGTTGAACAATTAAATTATCAGTGTCAGTCCTCTCTATGCCAAATATCTGTTACTCCACAGATGTGTCATGGACTGACTGCTATGCCTGGGCTTGGGTGCACCGATGCTCAGGACAAGCTGGAGGCACCTGTGTAAGTAAGGTGACAGTTTTTGTACTGAGGAAGCTGGGGAAGAGAGATGATATTTATATGCAGTCAGCTCTTTCGTATATCTTTTTGCCAAACAAAGCCCCAAAGTCTCTGTCTTTGTGAGGAAGGCGAGAAAGAAGGCATCCAGTCAAGGGTCCCCTTCCTGCAGGGGAATGTGCTTGGAGTTCCAGGGAAACTGATGCATGACCATACCCAGAGACCTTCATCTCCCCTTCATTTGCCTCCAAGGAGGATGCTGAGCATGGGACAGGGAGCTGGTGAGAAGGGTGCAGTGAGGGGAGCAGCAGGATGCTATCCCACCCTGTGTGCCAGGAAAAAACCTCTCTGTGGCTCTGGGCTGCTCTGCAGCTGATCCTAACAGTGCCTGAAATGATGCTCTGTAAAAGGTCAAGTGCAATACCAAGATCAATTTGTACTATTAACTATATATCTTGTTTGGACTCCAATTCCTTTAGGTTTTCCAGTTATACTGTATCAAAGATAAATGCAACCTCAGAGGCAAAAGTTGAACACTATGCTAAAATTCATTCTCATCAGAGCTGTTACTGGAGGACAAGAAGATTGTTTATGGTTTTTCACATAACAGAGTACTTGTCACAGCTGCAGTTGTGGGCTTTTTAATCTAATTGCTGACTTGAAATGCAAATGACTAAAATTTCACAGACACATTTTAAAAATGCAAATTGCATGTGATGACAAAGTAATTTTTATGTACTATTTTTTGCTGCTCATGAGTAGCAACATTTTTTGTTTGTCTATTTTTTGGGAACTTCCCAGGCAGTTAAAATGTCTAGCTTAAACTGTGGAGATACATCCTCTTACTGATATATACAAATGCTTGCAGTATTACGGACATGCTTTGCATATATCAAAGAGCAAATACATTACAGATAAGCATGGTCTCTGCAACCTTATTTCCCATTGCTGTATATGAATTAATGCAGTAAGTTGCAAGTCCTTATCCGTGTGATTTTTCCTGCAGCATCCACATACCAGTGAGGGTCAAAGTTTTAACAATTGTATGGCTAAAAAGTATAAATATCTGAAGCTGGTGGGGATGTCTGGATGCTCAAAAACTTCAGTCCCAAGTCTGAAAACGTAAATTTGCCCTGAGGACCTGGGAAAGTCTCCGTGATGGTGGGGTCAGGTGTGGGTGTGCAGTTTGGACCAGTCAGCTACTCTGTGGTTGCCTGCAGCTGTTGGGTTGAATGCAGTTATGCTGGTGGTCCTTCCCTTTCTATTTTTAAAGATCTTAGCCTTTAATGTTTGTGCTAGAGTGTAGCTGTGTACTCACTAAAAAGGTGGGATGAATCCCAGTTGTTGGAACAGATTGCTCTTGCTGAGAACAAAACCAATCAGTTATTAACATAACATGCCAGCAGGAGGCTTGCCAAAGTTGACTTAGGTCTCCAGGCGATAATGCTGTGTAAATAGCATTAGATTGCAACTAAAATCCTGAAACTGAGGAACAGAATTGCAAAGCAGATGTGCAGCAAGTAGAAAACTAAAAGGAGGATGTAAGAAAGATCTGTAACAACATAGGAAGTTTGTGGCTTCTCTGCAAATAATATTCTGAAAAATGAGCTAGCAAGTCACTGCAACAATTTTTGTATGTGCATCCCAAAAGGGACTAACTTATTTTCGGAGATAGCTGCTCTGCAATTTCTCCAAAAATCGGGTTACTGGTGTCTGTCTCGGGTTGGGATATCCAATAACAGTCCCCAAAAATTGCTTACTACTTTAGCTGAGATCATAAAAGAACAACCAGAAACAATTTGCACATGAATATAAACTCAAGATAAATCAAACTACAACCTTGTTATCAGTAACTCAACATGGAGTTTTGCACCCTCAAAACTTCCTTTCCCTCTCATGGACAGGAGCTGATTTTTGTAGATATTCTTTAAGGTTTTGTTCATTGGTTTCTTTAATACATAGCAACGCGTAGTCAGTGGACCTAGGATATTTTAAAGATATTTTTAGGAGGGTTAAAGAAGGATTTAGCTTCTGGTTGCCGAAATCTGATATTTACACACACATACAGTTGCTAACACTCTAAGAGAGTTCCTGAGAAATACCTGCACCAAGTTGCCTGTGATTTTTCACCAAGAGGAGACAGCGTGAGCTCTGAAACTGAACGCAGAAAAACCACAGCTCCACAACTCTTCACAGAGTCTAACAGTTCCTTCTGAGAGACAGAGCTTATGAGCTCGGCAGAGCTTCCTTATGGCTCTGAGACAGAGACCCAGGCTGGTGTCTCCAGCACCGTTCAGCTCTTTGCTGCGCCAGCACACAGCTTGGGTCACCGCTAGTTCAGGCATGAACTAGCACCGTGCTCCATTACATTATGTAAACATGCCCTTTGTGTCCCTTCTGTTACTCTCTGAATGGTGCAAATGTACAGTATGATCAGTTGCATAAAGGCAGAGGTATAAATAACAACAACTGATTAGGAGAAGATTGCAATTAATCAAAAGAATGCAGGCTAGATGAACTCTTGTTGTCATTTTTAATGAACCAGACATTATAATTAGAGACACCCAAGGGGAATTGTAAGCGCTTGCCAGTGCAGAGATGTCAAGTACAAGAGTACTGCATCAAGAGCTTGTTCTCACACCATTTGTTAGGCTGTTTGAGATTTCTTCATGAACCATGAGCTGCGTCTCAGTGATGACTACAAAACAGAGTGCAGAAGAAAAGAAAGTGAAAAAAAAAAGAAAAGAAAAATAGGTCCAGACGAATCCTCTGTACTTCTGTAGAGCTATGTGTGGTTCCACAGAGTCTTCAAGGACTGTGAAAGTAATGCATAAGAAATCCATTTGTGGCACCCAAATTATAGGCACATCTCAAAGGTGGGGTACCAGACCAAACAGCAGCAGTAGAAATGTGTTTCCCTTTAATATTACTAAATTAATACTGAGCTAGCTGGTGTTACAGTAGGGGATGTCAGAGTGAACAATTCTGCACGCCCATCTCTGACAAAAAGCAGTGTCTGCACAACTCAGCTGTGTGTGATGGAGTCTGATACACACAATCTAAGATATTAGTTATGGTCAACTTTGATGATTCTTCCTGTGGTTACTTATGTGATCCACATATAAGGTTAATTGGTTTTCCCAGAGATAGTTCCTGTTTTCGTTAATTTGATGACCCATCCATTCTGTGGAGCATCCATCAATGTATACCTTTTCAGACAGCCTATTCTTCTGTGGATCATTTTGCCAGATTATCTGCTTGTGTGTGGAACATCCACTAAATTATGTATTACTTCAGGCACAGATGAACAATATTTTAAGTCATAGTAACTTATCGGTATTTTTCCAACTGCAATCCAGGATAGATTTAATATATTCTTGGTCACACATGCATCCTTCCTTTAGAGTTCCCAGATTTATCAGGACCCCTAGAAATTAGATTTACATAGCAATAGGAAAACATGTATGCTATTGTGTTACATTGCTGTGTCGTATATGTACATACTTACTATATACACAATATAAAAATGAATTTGTGTATGTATTATTTCACAAATGTATATATACCTTTCTAAGATCTTATTTCTAATTAAGGCAAAGTTATCAAACTTGTTTACCTACGTTCATTTGATTGTTTTCACGCTGCTACACCTTGGACGACATTTCTAGCAGACTTTAAATCATATTTAAAAAACATCTCAATATTTTGAAGAGTAGAGGAGTAAAGCTATCTCAGGAGTTCCCATGATACAGCTGATGGTTTGATTTGTTTAGTCAGACAATATCTATAAGTCTCATACATATACATCAGTGTTCAGAGGAAGCTGAAGATTGTTCAGAGCCTGAAGTAAGAGCCTGATGGCATGGTTAAGTGCTTTTATCCCCTTCGAGATTACAAGTTGTATGAAATGTGACACAGACTAGTCTCAGCTAGGAGGGAAATTCAAGAAGGCTGGAGAACAGAGAAACAACACTTTCAAGGGCCTTCCTGAATATTTATCTTATTTGGGATATAACTGAGATCATCCTTAGGGTCAAAGACTCCTGTGTATCTAATTCAAGAAGCTAAACGTGGTTAAGTGCTTTTTTTCCCTCAGAGGTTCCCTTTCTTCAATTATGTATCTGAGAAGAACCATCAGGCATTGCCCAGAGAGACTCCTTGTAAGCAGATATGAGGAATAGGAACAGAACAGTAGTGAGCTTTTGTTTGTGATTGAAAGGCAAATAGAGATCACAGGTGCACACAGCACTACCTGAGAACCAGGATATAAAAAGCCACCTACCATCTCCCTTCCTGAATGTTAAGTTTTTTGGGCGGATTCATCTTCAGTTTGATGGACGGCTAGAACTGCTGAAATTTAAGCAGGAGGATCACAAATCTTCCACCTTTACTTGTTGGCATCCAGAGGTACTCCAACCTCTAATTAAAGCAAAATCAAATCTAAAAGAGGAAAAGGAGGAAGAGGGGATGTGCAGTAAAGAAAAAGGTGAATAGAGATGGTCCTCTTGGTCACAGGCAGTCATTGTTCCTATCCCCACAGTGTCAGGAGATACTGCCTGCTGTACTGACCTGGAGAGTGGTTTTGGAGTGAGCTTCCAACCTAAGTGTAGCTCATGCTAATGAAACACAACCAGTAACAGTGTGGCATAATGGATAACGGAAAATGTGGGGTTTTTTTACAGAAAGAAATAGATGTTGCTTAAAATGGTGGTCTCTGCTTCACATTCGGATAAACTTTGTGCTCCTAAATGCCTACTTGTAGACCAAGGTGAAGATGGACAAGATGTTTTATACCATTGTGGCAAAACAGCATTTTTTGACACTTCCAATTCTTCCATTTTTTACAAAGGCATTGAACAGAATTTTCCTTTTGTGTATGTCTCCTTCCCTTTCACACACATGCTCTTCTTATATAACATGAAAATTATAAACCTTCCAATGACTGGAAGATCCCAATAATATCATGGGAATGGCACAAATCTGCTCCCACCCAGCTGAAGTGAGCATTGCTGTTGATGTTGTTGTTTTCTGTCCCCAAAGTGCTCTTCATCTGTGGTGGCCCTGGAGAGGAAGCATACAAAGATACATAGACCCTCAGGACCAAGAGGCAAATGACCATATGGCTACATTTTATAAATAGATAATAAAACTGCTGATTCAGAAAATCACTAACTTCCACAGCTCATACACAGCTCCAGAAGAGTGTGAAGAGACAACATTAGGAAGCAATGCCCAAAGACTGAGAAAATGCTGTCTCCATGTCAGCACAGCACTGCTGACTTCATTGGACTCACAGTTGATTTACACCCCTGTATCTCAGAGAAAAATTAGACATAGTTGGGCAAGAACATAATAGTAAAAAATAAAAACAACAAACAAAAAACAGATGACAAATCACAGAGGAGTACAAAATACTCATCACTGATGTAAGAGAAACAGCTGTTGTCCAGGTTATCCATAAAGTACAGATGGCCTGAGTTTCCTCTTTGTTTGGATTTTTTAAATTACAGAAAAAATGAATCCACTGCAAAAATAGCAGTGTGAATTCCTTGCGCCCTTTTCCAACATTTTAAATATTGCCCAGCTGTGTTACACCATTGTTATACTGCTGCAAAAGAAAGCAATGATTCTGATTTGGGATCAGAGCAGACAGACAAGCATTTGATGCCCTAATTGTCAGTGACATCTAAGGATGTCACTGGACACTGGTTAGACCTGAAGTTGGTCAATTTTGTGATGCAAGTATCAATGCAGAACACTTACGCTTTCAGTCATTTGTCCCTCTGGAATAAATAACTTTTTTCCACAACAAAACCAGTACCTAAAGGAGAGGCTGCACAAGACTTCCCCAATGAGGGTCTTCTGCTCTCTGTAGAGTGAGGCAGGGATTTACTTCAATTTCTCCATGCTCACTTGTGGTACCAATGATCATCATCCTTTATATTCTCACTATTGCTGTTATTGATAGCAGGGAAGGTGATTTATTTACTTTCTGTTTTGCCATTCGGCAGTCTGGAGAATGGCTACTTGACTGCAACAGGTCACCCAAGATTTGAAAAACATAACGTGCCTCTCTCAGTTTCAGTTTGCATGTGCTGCCTCTTACCGAAGTGTCTCAGTGTCTGAAATGGGGAGAAGGAATCACTTCTCTGCCTTCATCAACTCACAGAGGAGCTTAGGTAAATAGCTTAGAGCAGTTCAGTAACTTCTAGCTGGAGAGGTAACCACCTCACCTTTCTCACATTGTCCCAGTCCTTGACAAAGAGTGGGAAAATGTCTGGAAAACAGCTCAGATCTGTCTCATCTTTAGTCAGAAGAAGCTTCCTGTAAATACATTTCCAACGGTCCTTTAAAAAACTGATTTCTAGTTATATCACACAGTCAGCAGGTAATTTACTGACTCTCAGATCAAGACAGAGGTGGAGCATGTGCTTGGGTGATCCTGAGTTATGACAGCTGTCAGGAGATGCCCAGGAGATGCCAAAATAGACTCTTCTCTGATCCTTCCTGCTGTCCTCAGAGGAGGAAAGAGGACACGGTTCAACTGGTATTCGCTGGGGCTCTAACTTTATTCAGGTGCTCACACTGTTTTACTAGTCACTGTACCCAATCTGCAGAGGAAGACTTCCTCTCAAAGAACAAATCAGAGTGCTTTAGTGACTCTCCTCCTCTTACTTGCCCTCTGGACATGCTTTGCCTACTCTGTTTTCTTCACAGGAAGAAGAAAACGGAGTTTCTTCAGACTCAGACACCTGACAGTAGCTATTTATATCTCTGAAGGTCATTTCAGGAACCCACTGATTAAAGATGATCTGTTAGTTTCATAAGCACACTCCAGTCTCATCTGTATCTATAGCATATCTGTGCCTTCAGTGATAGATGGGAATTCTGTAATTATTTATCTAATAAGTTGTAAGGCCATAAAGGCTAGAATACATCTTACTGCGGAGGAGACAAAAAGATTTTATTGAATAAAAGCAGTTGCAAGATTTGACTGTGTGCAATATTAAAAACGTAAAGAAGCCATCTGTCTTTTCTTCATGGAGAACAATTTTGTGTGCTATGCGGTCATTAATGATGCATACTGGAAGGGTTTGCTATATTTGTTTGAAGTGAAGCTAGCACTGTGCCTAATGGAACACCAATTAGGGTTCCTAGAAGTCAAAATGCTGTGGAAATAGATAAATGAGTTACCTAGATACAAAAAAAAAAAAAAAAGTCACCATTTTCATGCATTCCTGGTAAAGAGCAACACCAACAGCAGAATATGAAAGCAATATTTATTGAGAAAATCTTCTGTTCTCTCTCTCTGCATATGCATGTTTTTAGCATAGGTGCACATGCACCATTCTTGTATATACAATACAAACCAGTAAGTAGAACTCCATTTGTTGTTCCCTTGAGGAAGCTGATAGAACAAGGCTTCATTATACCTATCTACATAAGCTTACATACATAGGCACACAAACTGTGTATATAGACTTGGTAGATGTTAAATTCAAACATATGAAAGACTGAGCAATAAATGTCTAGTTAAAGCACAATCTATAAACTGTTTAAAGGGCATTAATGCTCCAAACTCTTACAGTAAAAATAGATGTCATTATGCAGCTCAGTGTATACTGCCTCTCATTAACTTCAGTGCTGACTTACATGGAACTCGTGAAGCTAAAATAACACTACTATCATTGCCAAAAAAAGCACACATGAGCTGGGAAATCTCAAAATTTGCTTGTATAATTTGAATGTAACACCTCTTCTCTACTGTATATGCCTTATGAGAGAGTCTTTACATGTTCAGACACTACTTTTCCATATGACACTGGTGACATTTAGTATATATGTCGTCAAAGACTGATTTGCACCTGCTTCTGACACTGCTTATCTTTGAGATCATTAAGTCTGCAAACAGCATTCTTTCAATATTTTTTTTTACTGCAGTTTTGTCTAAAGTCTTAATAGCTTTTTTAAAAAACACAAATTGAAAAGAAACCCAAGACTCCTTTAAGTACTATCTTGTTGACACAGGTCTGGGCAATCCACAGGGTTGGTGTTTTTAGTTGTTTTGCCTTGGGCTGGCAGAGGGCCCCACAGCAGCAAGGATGCTGTGTCCTCACCTGCAGGGACCTCCACCAGCACCAGTAAGGCACACCCTGTTGTTGCATTTCACAGCTGTGTGTTGACAGCTGGAGAAGACCAACACTTGAGTTTGGGAATATAATTCTCCATGTCTTTCCAAATGTCAGCCCCAAATCTGAAACTATCAACAGGTTTTTACCTCAAGCTTGCTCTTTACTCACTGATGTCTTCATCTCTACCTCTGCTTCCCCATCCCTACAGCAGCCACAGTCCATTCAGGAATGATATTGCTGAATCAGTCTCAATTTCTGTGAGCTCCCCATCCCTTTTCCCACCTCTTCACCCTGAGACACCCTGTCTCCTGCTCTGGACCATCAGCCTTCTCTGCTCCAGACCCTCCTACCAGACCTGAGGACAATTCCCAAGCTTCACACCTCAGCTTCCTTGTCAGTCTTAATATCCCTGACTGAATTTAATGAAGTTTATATATGTACATGGAGGACTCTATGGCTTGTGCTTTCTTAAGGAGAAAGGGTAACAAAACCACAGTCTATCATTCTTTCTCAGCAAAAAAACTCACAAATAATGTGATAAACTCATGAGAGTTGGCAGCATTGAATCCTATAAATTGCTGAAGGCCTCTGAAAGTCACTAATACTCAGTAAAATACTGAGTATTACACTAATACTCAGAAAAACGGACCATGCTGAAGAATTGTGTGAGCTGGCAAATACACTCTTGCTCCATCAGAGGAAATAACTTGTTTTGCAGACAGGACAGCAGGACTTTCCCCCACACCTCATTCCCCTGTTGGCCCAAGTTTTGGAGATCGTCTAACCAGCCAGCTGAGACCAAAAAAAAAAAAAAAAGAAAAAAGGAAATAGTTTAAGAAGAGAAGAACTAAAGTAACTCTAGAGGACTCAGTCTGACCTGAGGAAGCGCTCACATTTGATTTCTTGTTTCTAGTGGTGTTTGCAAAGTCTTAGAGGAGCTTGTTGTGCCTCAGGCAGTTGTTCCTCGCACTGATGCAGAGCTGGGGAGGGGCTGGGCTTTGTTCATTTGAAGCATATGAAGTCTTAAAGAAATGTATCTGTAACTCCTCCTTCTGTTGCTTGTTTCTCCATTACTTTCTGAGGAAGAAAGTAGTTTCCAGTTTAGTTTATGACAGGAGTGAAAAAAGAAAAAATTAGGAGGAGAACAATAGGAAATAACTTTGTGTCATTTCAGAAGGAGCTGTGGACCAAATCTGTTTCTTTCTTTAAAAAAACCTGTCTGCTGGTCCACTGATGTACACCTGTTGTAATACTGCTCTCTCGTTGGTGGTTTAGAGGGAGAACAGGAATTTGAAGTAGAAGGAGGCAAAGAAGTGGGTAATGTGGCTGACACCAGCAGAGGCTGAGAGAAGAACTGAGCCATGGGATTATGACTCTCAGTGATAACTGGTGAGCCAAGGAGAGATGGCGGCTCAGGAAAGTTTCATTTACTTGACTCACAAACTTGGCAACGTGCAAGAAATTATGTCTTTCAGTCGTAAGGAGAGATAGATTTTGAATTTCAGGTTGGACAGAGTATGTGCTTAGGACTAATGAAGTTACAGTCAACCTCTATGAATCAGACAGGAGTCCTGAGGCTGAACAGAGAGAGGCAGCAAAGAAGATAATATCTGTCCTTTTGAGATGGTATTTATCCTTTTAAGATGGTATGTATTCTTGGATTTTTAACCTCTTGTTTAACCTGCGACACTTGTAGGTCAGCTTTTTTTCTTCTGTATTCCCTGAAATTATCCAGAAAAATTGTAATCTCCTCCTTAACTTTGATAAACCTTGACTGACATATAACAATTTCCACTGATTTTGCCTAGAGGCTGTTTCTCGGAAATGGTGCAACATTGACTTTTACGCCTACCTCAGCTTACCGATGTGGCTATGTCTCACTCTCCCATGCTATCACTTCTTTGAGAGTATCCAGCTACCATTTCCTATTACCAACAATATCAGAGGAAGAATGGCTTGGATGTCACGGTAAATCTGAGAAAATATATTGGGGGCTGCCACCTCTTCTAGCACTGTCTGACCCAAGGAGAGAATATCCCATGGTTCTGGGGTGAAGACAGAACAATTTGAAGAGCCTGAGGAGTAAGACATAGAAAAGCAACCTGGGTTCCTGCATGTACACCTGTGGCTGTGATGTGCAATGGTTTGGACGTTGTTTTTGTCTTTTTCTCAAATATTTGCTGTCTGCTCAACCATGATAGTTCTTCCTTTTTTTTTTATTTTTTAACTCAATCTTTTCTTTTTTTGCTTATTTGCTGCTCTTTTCTCATGCTGATTTCAATACTGATTTCAGCTTCAAGTCACAACAAACATGGTTTTCAACTTCCGTCATTTTTATGTATGACTTTTCAGGGAGATTCAATTTAAGATTTTCCAAGGACTTTGAAGAAATTAATGCACATATTGTATAGATTCAGTGGAAGCCTAATGCAACTCTATATTGCAGCCTCCCTACTGCTCACTTGTGGACACTAGAAGAGTTTGTTTCAAGACATACATCTTCCATGCTACACTATTCAGTGCTCTTGTACTTTAGTCTGAAATGCTTTCTGTTAATATGAAATGCAGCTAATCTTTTACAGCTTGTGATGTACCTCATTTGGTGATACCATATCAGCAGTACTGTGGAGAATAGGTTTCCACTGAACACCAAGAAATGGACAATCAAACTAAAGTGTCAGACTCAGTCCTCAGCAGAAAACACCTGATGATCCTGGGACTCAGACCAATATAATATGGTCTCATCTGAAATCTAATTAATAAACTTGATGTTCCTGTGATCTGGAAGTTTGCACTTCACGATGACTGGGAGAGGGAGCTAGAAGTGAAGTGAAGCAAGGCATGGTCTGACCCTGAAGGGCACTATTAAGTATTTTGGTTTGCTTCCATGAACATCAGAATGATAGGATGAAATATTTTAATTAACCTAGCTTTGCAAGCTTGGTCCAAACTTTTTCTCTCTTATAAAAGCAAGCTTCCTCTCCATTCATACCTTTCCACCAGCTATCTCTACCCTGGCATTTCCCAGGCTAAAGTAACTTTAACAAAGTTAGAAAAATCTACCTTGGCAGATAAATTGCACTGCTAAAAATAATTTCCCCTATGCACTGAGCAGGCGGGGCAAAGGTTATTCAAAATGTGTATGTATTGATCCTATCATTCACATGCCAGAAGTAATTTCTCCCTCTGAGCATGTTTATAGATCTATACTAACTCCCGGTTTTCTCACACCATGGCAGGACTGAACAAAATCTTCCATAAATTTGTGTGGTTTCTGAAGCACAGAGAAAGCCACAGAAGTTTCTGTGGTAGGTCTGGCAGAAGCTGACCACCTGGGACAGACTGTTCTGATGGCCAGTCTTATGACAAAGCTTCATGAGCAGCTGGAGGTGCAGCAGGGAACCCGTAAATGTGCCTCTCTCAGGGCTCACAGGACCACTGACATGCTGAGCACAGTACTTTGCACTGCAGAGCTTCTTCCAAGCAAGCTTTCCATGCCTGTGCCGTTTTCTTCATGAAACTGTGTTCCTAACCTCTCCTTCCTCAGTTATCCTCAGTATACTTCCAGGTTCAACCCTGATTTCCTGGGAGATTTAGGAACAGTTGGAAAACTGGAAACAGATTTTTGGTTTGGTTTGGTTTTTTTTTTCAAAATCTGCAGAAGGTTTAACATGAAACTGACTTTATTCTCACCCTGGCTGACTGCTGTGAAAGGCAAAAAGTCTCTTGGTCTCTCCATTCCCCACACTGGAGTGAAACACACTTTTCTGACATTTCTCACTGTGTCTGGCAAGATTGGTCTATGACCTGTTCCAATTCACTAGCAACACTATAGTAAGCAAAGAGCCAGCCGCTCTCGTAAATGACATTTCTCAGCACTTTAATCTCTACAACTTCTTCCATTCCTTCTCCGCCATCTCCACAAGCTTGAGCCTCCGAAGCTTGTTACTGGCATAAATGTGGAGCAATTAGCCTCAAAGTCCAATTCATTGTGGTTGTGTCTGGAGAGCTAGATAAAAGCTGAACAAAGACTGATTATTGGTGCCATAACCAAATGGGAGGTTTATAGTCCCCTTACAGAAATATTATTTTGAAGACAACCAGTCTGTGCAAGTCAAAACAGTGTTAAGGAATGAGGTAATAGTTAAACAAAAAGCTTCAGAAAATATTAATTTAATGGAATCCCTTCTCCCTGTATGCATGTTTGCATACTCATGAACCCATGACCAAAATAATTCTGTGTTGTTTTGGCATTAAGATAACAAGTTTTCCTCCCCTTAGTCCCCTCCTTTGGCAAAATTCCTAGTTCTCTTGGGTAATGCAAGACTCTTAACCCTTGTCCCCCAAAATTCCTAAAGCCACAGTAACAAAGCCTCATGTGAACCAACTAAAAACCTGTCCCTTGGCATGTTTGTTCTAACTCACTGAGTCACCCTTTCTCGACAGGGAACATGGGCCATAGTACCTGACATGTTGACGTGACAGGCGGTAATTAGACCACGCTAGGACAACTGCCAAAAATGCTGCCTGCGGCTATGTGAACACTGAGGACAATGTGCCAGTTTGACTGAAAATGAGTTAATTTTCTTCATGCAGTTAGAAACTTCTCTTTTTTTGTAGCTAGCACTGTTGTTGTTTGAATTTAATTTGAGAACAAGAAGATAACACTCCAGGGCAGAGTTAATGTTTTCTTTCCAAGTAACTTTCCAGTGTTTTTTAGTTGGAACAGAGAGAACGTAAGAGCTTACTGTTATCTTAGTTGTTGTCTGGGAGGCAAGGTCTTTCTGAATTGTCTGCCCACAGGTGTGAGGCAACCAGGAAGGGTGGCATAGATGGGACAGACCTTGACTGACATCCAGACTGGTCAATCAGAATATTCCATGCCATCATGCTCCATATTTAAGCAGAGTTGGGTTTTCCAGCTTGAGGAGGCCCATTGGGGTTCTGGTCCATTTCAGGCGAGTTCCATTCGAGAGTTCCTTTAGTTCAGCCTTTTGCCATCCTGCTGTTTTGTAGAGGCCTCTGGGCCCTTCTGCCTTTGTCTCTCTTCTCTCTCTGGGATCGACTGTTCGGGACCAGGGTGCTGCTGCCTGAGACTGGCTGCTCGGTGTGGACAGAGTTTGTGAGGAATTGCATGGAGTATATTTCATTTTATATTTATTTTATATTCTATTTTCCATTTTATACATATTAGTAGCAGTAATATATTGGTGTTATTTTCTTAAACTATGTTTATCTCAATCCATTAGTTTCTCCCTTCCCTTTCAATTCTCTCCCTTATTTGGGTGTGGGGTGGAGGAGTGAGTGAGTGGCTATTGTGGTTTTGATTACTAGCTGGGGTTAAACTGCAACAGGCACACATTATTTAGTCAGTAATCGTAAAGTGTAAGCACCTTGAACACTTAATATCTTCATAGGTATCTCCTTCCTGCCAGAAATGCTTATATACCATGATCTAACTTCAAGTCTCAACTGAGTCTTTGGGAGAGGATTTGCTGCAGCTTATAAAGTGGGATTGAAGATAAAGAATATACTTGCCAACTGCTTGTAACTGTCTTTGAAAACACTTTGAAAACACAAAACACTAATTGCTGAATTCTTAGCTGACATGGCTGCCTGGGAGCACTGACCAGTGGGGAACCACAAGATGTAAGGAGATGACAGGTGACACTTTGGTTCAGTTGCAGCTGGTGCACTTTCTGACATTGCTTTTAACATGCTCTCTGTAGGAAAGCCAAAGAACCAGGAAGGCACAAAATAAAAATCAAGAGGCAGCAAGACAGCCAGGTTTAGGGGCATGGAATACCAGCAGTTACCCCTTGCCAGGTCTGTAGGGTAACTAATTAACCTCAAGAAATTCTAGTCATTGATTGTGAGAAGATGGTTTTGCGCTTTAGTCTATGCCTGAGGCTCTGTAAGTGTAGCATAAGTGTATGAGAAGGGGTCAAAGTTTTAACTGAGAAATTAGATGGGAGAGATTTAGAGGGGTTTCCAGGGTTGCTGTTTTTTTCAGAGCCAAATCCTGGCATTTGTCCAAAACCAAAGACCTGCTGACCCCAAGCCCAGCAAACTTTCCCCCTACTGAAAACGATCAGTGACAAATAATTTCCCCTCAAGAAATGCAACCATGGTGTGATGAATTACTGTCAAAATACTTGTTAGACATCTTGCAGTAAGGAAGTGGGTTTTGCTAAAATTTTGTATGAAGAATTATATAAAATGTATTATTGCCAAACTAAGGAAAAATGGAAGGGCCAAATGACCTCACGCTTCCATATTTTACCTTAAATTACCTTTCTCTATTTTCTTGTCTAGACAATTTTGGCATGCTAACAGTGTGATAAAAATGAAGGTACCTCTACTGACAGAAGGCTTACAGGGACAAACAGGTGGAGAAAAGGACAAAAACTGCAGAATGAGGCCAAAGTATGTAGTAGTTCAGGTATACATGTCATCACTGAAGGTGCTCACATATTCCCCAGTTTCAATCACAGTGTCACTACAAGCCAGAACAGCTCCTACTAGGGCAAGAATGTTCATATGAAGTACATGGTCAGGAGAAAAAGTAGTGAGTGTGTATGTGTGCCAAATATGTAACTGTGCTCTGAAGCCACTTAGTAAGCATGTAAAGCAATGGGGCAGAATATGTATTTTATGCAAAGGATGCAGGGCTGGGAGACTTGGGAGCCTAGCAGCTGCCCACTTAGGTTGTAATGGTAATTGCTCGGCCAGCCATCTGCCAAATTTCGTGCTGCCTTGCTGCTCATTACATTGCCCAAACAAAGCAAATGTGAGTGGCAATTCCGGTGTCCTGTTTGTGCTGGGGGAACTTAGGCAGACACTAAAGGAGAGGGCAAAGTTTTGGCCTAGAAAACCACTGAACTGGAGTGTAGAATGGATGCACACATAAAGCAGCACATGCTGTCCTGAGGAGGAGACAGCATGGGGGCTGGAACTGGTTTGGTCACAAACACCAACAAAGACACTGTCAACAGAGACACAGCATAAATATAGAAGGATTAGGAGCCATCATGGCTCAGAACAAAATGCCACAAGCCCAGGAGGTTTACTCCACAGGTAGTCAGGGGCAGAAGAACAGGTCATGCAGATGGGTGTGTCCCCAGAAGAGTCTCCCAGCTCCAACAACCTGAGATGCATGGACAGCCTGGGCAAGAAGTGGTGCCTCTGTGTACATAACAGACCTTAAGGACTTTTCTGCCATTATTTTTTTCAGGTGCATTTGGGATTGAAATAATCTTCAAGGATTTAGGGATGTGTTCAGTCTTCCCAGCATTTATTTTTCCAGGACGGTTGTGCTTAACCTGCTTGCAGCACAATTGAAAAACCATGGTGTACTGTACAGTCTTTGTGACTGTTTCAGAACATGCTGAAACTGTTACCACATTTGAAAAGGTTGAACTTTCAGGATCAGAACATCCTGAAGCACTGCACATTTGTATTTATTTATAACTTTTGTAAATTCATACTATGATAAATGTGTGACTGCAGGAAAGAGCTGAGATAGGCAGAGGTATTTTCTATACCTATCTCCCAAGGAAAGTCTTGTACATCTCTTTGTACATGATTAATTGTTGTTGCCTCAGTTCTTGGAGAAGACCTATAGCTGAAGAACTGTGAGGTTATTATATATCCATTTAATTCTACCTCAAATCCTATGCTTCCGTGAAAAGTACCACACAACTTATCTGAAACTCCACAAGTCTAGATTTCTTGTGGCTTTTCTTACCCGCTGTGAGTATAAATTTGAAACTTTAACAAAAATAAGTGTGTTTGAGCAGTTTGGGAGAACAGAGAAATGGGAGTAAAGAAAGCATGGTATTTATGGCTTTACAGAGTACAGAAACAGTCACTTTATTTTATAGTGCAAATAGGAGCTTGTTCTGCCTCAATTGTGCTGAGGACCAGAAGGCTAATCTGTGAGTCAAATGTGCCTTTGCTACACTGACAAGTGCAGATAGGCACACTATCTTTCCAGGCCAGCACCATGTGCCGCATTGTCACATTGCCTGGAGTAACTGCAAGTCCTGGCTGCAAGATAATGTGTGATATTTATGGCCACAAAGCAAGCCTGGTGGTTTTCTGATGTCTGGTCCCCTATGCTCTCACTGGTCAGAACAACTCTGCTTGTGTGTCTCGGGGACGTATTTGCGTTATTGTTGACGCAGTTTCATTCCAGACATTTTCCCCTTCCCCTTGCCCTTTCCCAGTCTCTAATCAGGAGCTAGAAACTTGGTTTTCCTGACTTTGCAATGATCTGCCCCAAGGTTTCCACAGGCAGAAAGCAGTATCTTAAACTTGACAGCTGGGCACAGAGGTGCTATGGAAGCAGGAGCTGTGGAAATAAACCCAACCCAACACTGAGCAGGTGCTTTGCTGATAACTTATATTTTCATGCTCCCACTCACCACCGGCACAAGACCCTTTCTACACACAGTATGAATACCCCACCCATGCATCCACCCCCTACCAAGGAAAGAGGTTACTGGGTTATGAAATGTGCTTTTAGTTAGTTTTGGCCCACAGTTTTCATCATGTGACAGCATTTCAGTCAGCTACAAGAAGGCGAGAATTTACTTCCTAATTTACCTACAGACATGCATCTTCTCCATGTCTGGTATCTTGGAAGCAAACTGGAACACTATGTTGATAGAGTGACTCCAAGTTTCTCTGTTTCTCAATAAAATTAGTTAATCAACTGAAATTGTAGTAAAATGGAGATTTGCGGTGGTAAATGGAGTACAGGTGGCACACTTGGGCCAATGCAGATTTGTGTGGCTAATCAGTTAAACTTCTCTCTGTTTCCACGGCAATGAGATAATTTCTCTTTGTTAAGGGAAGTCCAAACACCAAATAGCACTGATGCTTCTCTTGTGTGGGGGCAGGCTGTGGTTCCACTGAAGAGGCAGCATCACAGACATATGATGGTAAGTCACAAATTCCTTTATAATCTTGCTTGATTATTTTCCTGTTCATACCAAATAGTGCAACTAAATCCAATATCTGATGCTGTCGAGATAACTTTTTTGCCCATGGATGAAGTAGTTTTATGATCTACATCCAGGAAAACTTTTAAAATGTATTTACTAACCAGCTTTCCTGGATTGTGGTTTGAAGATACACAGGCTTCACAATAAACTAAAGGTAATTTAAAGAGAATGCAAAAGCGGATGCAATTACCCTCTTCTT
The DNA here is from genome assembly GCF_036013445.1 of Caloenas nicobarica. Taxonomy (NCBI): domain Eukaryota; kingdom Metazoa; phylum Chordata; class Aves; order Columbiformes; family Columbidae; genus Caloenas; species Caloenas nicobarica. Next base: position 96,010,916 of record NC_088245.1, on the reverse strand, counting down.
CTGGGAAATTAAAAGTAGATGTTCTGCCTACTGTTAAAATATTTCAGGTAGAATTCAACTACACCAGATTATAATAAACTCCATACTTAATGTTGGTTGGCTTACGAGAATGGCATTTGTTAAAATGGTATCATTTTATTAGAAAAAATATTTTTGGATGAGTTGATAATTTGTACAGACGTTGTGTAACAATGTGTATTTCCTGAAGATCAGATTGCATTATGTATGTTCCAAATAGGCTGAATCTACTTGGCAATATCACCATCTGGAGAGTTCACTGAATTAAGCTTGTAGATACTGCTAGATTCTAAATTTAAATTGGGAAAAGTTACTACAGAAATGTAAACCAAACTTTTTAGAATGAAAGCCACTTGTGAAACAAGTCTTTTACCTCTAAGAGAGCAAGCTAAAAGTCACTGTGATAAATAGAATATGTAGTCTTGACAAAATCCAAATGGTCCTTATTATCTCTACATCATTAACATCTACATAATTTTCATTCTCATAGGCTATTTCCTAAGCACTGTAGGTACTCATTCAGTGAAAGGCCATCATGTTCACACTTGGGACAAATTCTGCTCAGGTAATGAGTAAAATGTATTAGGCTGCTCCTGTACTGGTTCCCTGGAGAATGCTCATGGCAAAGCCAGTATCTAATTCACCACTCTAAAGTTCTTACAGTAGCTTGTAGCTTTCCCTAGTTAGAAGAAAGGCCACAATTAACTTGCTAGCTTTAACTTTTAGTTTTGAATCTTCTGGGAGTCAGATGTTGCCACTCACATTATTCATGCAAGAGATAAATCAAACAGGAACTAGACCATTGTTATCGCGGCTTTCGATACCGTCACTCCACCATCACTGTGCCCCTTGACACAGTCCTACGGGTTGATTCAGCCATCTGCATGTTGACATCAATCCGTCTGGAGTGGCAGGGGTGGGGTGGGAGAAGTGATTTAGTGTCACATATATTTCAGTTTCTGCTCTTACTAAAATTGATGGCAGGATCTTTATTTACCCCCAAAGTCCACTCGGCAGCCAGAGTTTATTTATAGAATTACAGTATTACAGGGACAAATGTAGTAATGTCCTACATAACCAGGGGAACTCTGAAAGCTTGACTGGATAGCACGTGATTGACATGACCTCAGGAAGTCTGCTTAATTCATGTGGGCAGTAAATTCCTGACACTGAAGGCAGCCTAAGTGATCAAACTCCTGGCTTGGTGTGTCTTGCAAGCTAAACTTGTGCACACACTCTTCTCGTGGATTTCTTACAAAGACTCCAGTTAAGCTATTGGGAGATGGAAAAGTCTTGAGCCAGCATTTTATTTCATTCAGCTCTCACTCCTTTTGGATAGCTGCCAACAGTCTCTAATCCCTCTTAAGTGTTGGGCTCACCAATAAGGCCAGAAACAGGCTCAATTTTGCTATTAGTAGCTGCAAAGGCATAGCTGAAGTCATCTTGCTTATGTCTACATACCCTTGTTCCATTCAGTTGAATTCGAGGCTCACAGAAGACGGTGCAGCAGTTTCTGGGAGCTCCAATTCCATTAGAAGGGCTTTGGACAGTGTTGAAGGAGATGAATAGGGGTCACAGCATCAAACAGGGATGCAACTGTGGTGACAAAACCATTTTTATGTGTCCTTGGGCTGGTGCAAATTGCAGGCTTTTTTTAACACAAGCAGCTCCCTGTGTTATTGTATCCTAATTGTCACTATACTGAAAAGAAGTAATTCACAGCCCTACAAATATTGTATCAGAAGGACAGAGGCAGTTTGTGAATCAACAAACTTTATTTGCAAGCTGATCATGGTTTTCGTGTAAATGGCATTCTCTCAGCATTTGTCGGTTCAGTTAAAGCTGAGAGAAAATTGCCTTGCCAAGCTTTCTCAGCATGCTGTCTCCCCACTTACCCCACTCATCTTCCTTCTGCTCCCCTTTATCACAGCACCTGGTTCACTGTGTGAACTGGATGGTAAATGACAAAGCCTCAGCCATAAGCTTGCTTAGCTGAAGTGACATTTCTTGTGAATGACCATAATGTAAGTGGCATTTACACGACAGCATTTTGAAAAGGCAACAAATGATGTAGTGCTGTCAAACAACCTTTTTTTTTCCTGCGTTAAAGAAGGATAGACTGTTGCCATTCACTATTTGACTATTAAAATACTTTTGTTTAGAGTCAAAACATCTGCTGCCTTTATATTCCTTCGTTTTGCAACCTACTTAATCTGATTAAGTATTCGTCAGAAGGTGATGTTGAAAGCGATGTGCTTTTTCCACAACATCATCCCTGACTCTGAGATTCAGAGACATAATTTTCCTATTTTCTAGTAGGGAGAGGGAATGAAGTATGTTTGTCTGAGCTGGGTTCAAGACTGAGCCCAACCTAGTTGTATAGGGTGACTTGGACTCACAGACCACAGTCAATAGCAAACTGAGATGGCTCCTGTGGCTCAGATCACAGACCAAGCAAATACGCTCTGACTGTTCTTGTCCATTCAGAAGGATGGCTACATTAATGAGCCACAAGATATCCTGAATTCTTGTATGAAGGTGTGCATTTTAGCAGTGTCCTGAATTCAACTGCAGGTGTGACTTGGCTTACCTCAATCTTTGTGCTCAACTTCTTGTCAGCTGTCCATGGAAAGAAAATCCAAATACTTAGGCTGAAAAAAAAAAAAAAAGAATGATGCCATATTCAAAACAGATGTTGATCTAAAAGCTTGGGATCCAGGACCAGTCTGCCTCAGGCCATAGCATATAAGGAAAAAAATTACGGTCTTGTATCTAAGCTCTGCATCCACCTCTGTAGGCTTAATTTTTTCTCCAGGGATTTGGCCAAGTTTCATCGCAAACATGTCACTATTCAAGCTGGAGTAATTAAAGGACTTGGAGCTGCTGCTGTAAATAGAATTTTACTCAAACTGTTTTTCCCCATTACACTGGCAAGAGTAACCCCTGCAGAAGCCTTTATCAATCATTTCCTATGACAGTCTCTAATTCTCAGCTTCCCTTACCACTGCTGTATATAATTTCTTGTCATGTAACTGATTAGGACATGACATGAGGAAGACAGAGGCCTGTAACTTGCGCGTGTACTTAGCTGAACAGAGGAGTTGCTCAGTTAGGGCCTTCACTTCTTTATTACTTTATGTAATCTAGAGGGAGTATTGCCTCAACTATATTTCTATGCAGGGACATGTGGTAGGACCTCTCCCTCTGAAAACAAAGACTCGCAAGTTCAGCCTTACCTGAGCTCTTCCTAAATCTTATTTCTGCATCAATTCAGCTCCCCAGACTGACATCTGGTGAAGGGATTTATTTTCAGATATATCAAGTCTTCACTCTTTTCAACTAGGGCATTTAGAAGAGATCAAAATGTTATACCTCCCACTGCTAACACACTAGTTACAACTCTTAATCCTGTTCTTTAAACAGATCCGACTGATGGGTTTATTCCATTTTATTGAACTTAAGGGATGAGTATATGATCAAACAAACTTAATTAGTTCCTAGCAGCCCAGACCTATTGCAACTGAGAAAGAAATACCTTAGTGTTTCATTGTCACAGCAAAGAAATTGTGAGCACCTGTAATGTTGCTTTAACATTACAGTGGGAGAGGGAATTAATGAAGCATAATCGGAAGCCCAAATAATAATTAAAACATAAAAGAAGACAAGGTCATATCTTTAAATATTTACTGTCTTTGCAATACATGAAACTCTGAGAGCACTATTCCATGCATGTGTTGGGGAACAGGGGAGGAGGATTTAATAGACTTGGCAGCTGACGAAGATGAATAGTGACGGGGTCACTGAGGGTCTTGTCATCCCCCGAAAAACATTCTTAGTCCTACCAGGTGATTTGACATCTATATTGCCTGTATAACCTTGTATACTAAATACCTACATATGTATTTTCTAGCCCTTTTTGTCACAATGCTGATGCCCCTCACAGCAGTATATTCCCATCTCCAGCCTTACAGTGTCTGATGGGGAGATGAGTCAGAGACCCACAGGTTTTCTAAATAAGGACATTTTGCAGCTTTGACTATTTAACTGTAATAAAAGGTACAATTTCAGTTGTCCCAAGTACTTAGGCCAGCATTGCTTATACCATTCCAAGAAGTATACCAAGGAAGTTGTGTTCTCATTTGGGCTTATGTCAGCGTATCTCTATGTTGCTTTTAAAAAGTCCCACAGCTTTCTGGCAGTAATCCACAGTGGTTAGGCAGTCCAGTCATGGAAGAGGACTGGTTTACCAAGACTAGGAAATGCATGCACAGAACGAAAAATCTAATCCTTTTCCCAGGCAGTTTACACACTAGGTGCAGAAAAACAGCTAATGTGTCGGGTAAATGAAAGAGCTGTGCTGCAAAGGCACTGGAGGTGTTGGCTCCAGCGCATCAGCAGGCTAGACATTGTCAAGGTCTTTGCTGTCTTCACAGAGAAAGAGACTATGAAGGAGGGACTGAAGGACAATCTTGATGTAACTTTGCAAAGATTTACAGAGGACTCTGGAAAATACAAGTGATGCCACAGGCTGAAAAGAGTTGCAAGAAGTAATTTTGACAATGAACAGAGCTGAAATGGAAAGGCAAAGATATTAAGATCCTTGAAAGAGATGACAAGTGGCCTGTGTCTGATAAAACAGAAAAGAAAAAAAGCCAGTGAAAGGCTTCCAAGACAAGACTAACATGATCAAAATTAATGACTCATAGAACGGCAATTTGCAGCCGCAGTCTGAATTGGATATGCAAAGAGAGGGATTTGCCAAAACAGATGAAAACAATTTTGTATTAATAAAGATGTATGACAGTGAAAGCTTGGATAAGCGTCATACTGTGTAAAGGAACTTTTGCAGAAGGAATCAACAATATCAAGCCATGGCTGGAACGTGAAAAGTTGGAATCAGAAGCACTACAAATGAGCGACGAGCTGGCAAGATAGTAGGGTTGGCCACAATGAGACAGAGAAACACTGTCATGGAGGAAAGAGGTGTGGATCCACAGCTTGGTTTCAACTCTGATGAACTTAGCCTAATGGCTGGAGCTTCCGGATACAAGCCTTAGTCTTCAAACAACATGCTAGCTACCTATGCTCATGTGTCACCTTCCACAGAGGAAGAGGCTGGACGTTCACTAGTGAATAAGCCATAAGGGCCATTTATTCCAAGTGTTGTGGAATATACATCAGTGCAAGAAAGATCAGGTTTTGTTAAAATATGTGCATATTCTTTTTACTGTGTTGTGCATGGGATAGCATCAGGATGCAGACGTAGTCTTTAGACTTTGTTCATGAAGAATGTCTAATCATCTTATTGTGTGGCGAAGAGTAGATTTGTACTTCCCTGTGCAGAAATACTGCAAACAGGCAAACTACAGCAATGAAAGGAAAATTGAAAGCAGGTTATTTGCCTCAAATGGAGTTCATACCAGCACTATCACAGTAGTATGGAGGGAGTAAGGTAGAAGAAGGGTAGTCAGTAGAGCAAGAAGTAATTCAGCATAGGGTAGAGTGTCTGCAGAGTAATGGTCTCAGCTGAGGCACCCACATTGCTCACCCAAGGAAATTCTGCTGTGAGGAGCAAACTGACTGGCTGGTGCTGGACTGGGGAATGTGTTCATAAATAGAGATGGAGAGAGGGCAAAGTGAGTGCAACAGACATCAAGAGGAAGAGAATGAGGGGGGCTTGGACATACAAATATCTGAAAATATCTGAATAGCAGATAGCTGTAACATCCAGGATATGATCTGAGGAGCAGCCTGAAATATATGGCTGGGAAATCCATCAACTCCTGGGCAGGAGCAAAGACCTGTGACAAAGCTTCTTTCTCTGACACGGTTATTTGTGGTTACTGGTACAATTACCACAGACATAAATCTGTTCATTTAAAAAAAACCCAAAAATCCTTCTTCTGGGAGAACAGAGGTTGCTAAGAATCAAAGGCCTTTTGACCAAGTCTCCTCCTCAATAGTTAAGATTGAGGAGCATGGGGCAGGAGGGTTATTTACTGCCTTTTCTCACTCCTTCTGCTGCAGAGTTGGAAGTCTTGACATGCATCATGCTCACTAGATAGTTCAGTGAAAGAAAGGTCTGCAAATGTGTAATATGTAATCTTTTCTTAGGGTTGAGCCTAACTGTCCTGATCCTTCTTAGTACCTAGATGAAGACTCAATTTATCGAGACATGAGCAACTCCCACACTACACAAGCATGTGCACAGGATTGGAATTTAATTGAGATCACACTTCTAAAGGCAAATCCACACTGAGCTGTGGCTAGCAGACACCATACAGATATGGCTACAGTGCCCTACTTGCTCCTGGAAGGAGAATGCAGTAAGGATATCCTGTTAAGGGGCAGTGATGTATCTATTAACAAAGAGATGATGGGGTCACCAAGACAGCCTCTGCCACTACAAAGGCCTTAGGACATGTAAATCTTCAGCCTTGACACTTTCCTAACTTGTCTGAGCAGATAAGCCACAGGTGCAGAGACAAAATTCAGTTACACATTAGCTATGTAGACAAGAACAAGGACTACTATGCTCAGATGAACCTATATTTATGGGATTACCTGTTCTGCTGTCACCCCAATGAAGTGAAAATATTTCTTTTCATTCCATTTTACCTTTACTTGGATAGAACAGCATTTTCAATAGATTGCATTGAACCTCCGAAATCTTTTCTGAGGGATGATGCTGAATTTAATGTCTGGGCTTTTCCTCACTGTCTAGCTCTTAGGTATCTCCATAAAGAAGCAAGCAAAGGGGGAAAAAAGGCTCAAAGTATTTAGTAAACACTGATGGGAATCAAAGCACTCAAATTTTAATTTAATGAGATTGTAGACTGTAGTTTAGGGAAATAATTTATCTTAGTTGTATTTTCTTGATAGACTTGGCAAGTAAAACCTGTAATTTAGTGAATGTTAAACAAATTTATTTAAAAAATCCATCATACTAAGCCTGAACTTGCACATACAAACCCATCATTAACACAATTACAGTTGTGAAAACTGTAAACATTACCATTTAACATTAACTTCCTAACAATCAAGAGATGGAAATGTAAAAATTAGCTTCCAAGTTGTCACTCACACAACTACCTTTGATTCAAAGTCTTTGATGGATACATAAAATCATATTTCAGTATTGATTATGAAATGCATATACCCTCATTGAGATCACTGTCCAAACATTCCTTCCTAATGTGTATAAACTGCTTCAGGTCTAATCCATCTTTTGATACTCATAAGAGCATTTCTGAGGTACTCTTGCATGTATAATTTCGACAAATTGAAGATCTGTTTAATACCATACCATCTCCAAGCTGCAGAAAGTCATTATACAATAGCTACCTCTACCTAGTTTCCCCTACACTCTGTCCTTTGTAGTGGAGTAGCTGTCTTTCGCTGGGGGATACAGGTGCCCGATTTTTGTCCACACTTGCACTGCTTGCTCCTTCTGCATGCTCTCCCAAGGGAGCAGATGTTGCAGAGAGGATCTGGCCCTGACCGCACAGCCATGGAGAGTTCCCAGGAGAGCAGAGCTCTCTGCAAAGGGAAGCCAGGTTTGGAGATCCTGAAATAAAGGAACATCCTTTTCAACTCCATCCTGTGTCTTCGGTTCCACAGGGATTTCCTTCCAGTGCCTGCAACGCTGGGCTAAAAGCTGAATGAAAACCTGACATCTGAGTCTGCAAATGCTGATTCTGAAAACCCTTGCTCATCTGGGTACTAAGATGTGGATTTACTGTTAAATCAACGTTTTGTGGCAGCAGTCTGTTGAGTCTGTAATTCGGCATGGGATTCTTACTGAATGAGACTTTCTCACTTAAGTGACGGTCTCTGTTCCTTCATAATTTCAAAGCAATAATAACCGGTGGAATTGTGCCAAAATCCTATGGCAATTTTCTTCTAATATGCTTCACGGATTTGGACATTTCACCAAAAAAGTTACAGCTTCCTTTTTATTTAAAATAAATCTTGTTTGTTTTCATAAACAAAGCAGACTCTGGGAATGTGCATACCTCGGACAGAAAAAAAACCAATATAGGTTGTAACTGAGAAAAGTAAAAAATACTTACACATACTCGGCTTTCCACACAGTTGTCTTTGTATTGCTACACTTTGTGGGTTGAAGCTTGTGGGTTGAAGTCTGCTCCTCACTGCTTTTGCAGTTTTTCTACCAAAAAATTCGAGGGGCAAATAAGCCTTTTGCACCTTGTGGGAATGAGAAGCTAAGAAATCCTACTTTTGAAGGTGACCTAAGGTATGAGTCTCTGCTCTCTGACCTGTATAAAGGCTTGAACAGTAAAGCTAAATCCCTGGAGCTAAAGAAGCACATGAGCTTCTTTTCTTCAGGACTAGCAGAGCAAGAGGCTGAGAATAAATACTTCCTTGTGGATAAAGTGTGTATGCTCTGTGGGACTAAGACACAAAACACACCGAAACCTGAGTAGTGATTACCTCTCCTTTCTCAATGCCATAAATCTGGAGTGTTAGAAGGCAATTTTCATATGAGACACCTGAAGACTAGAGGAAGAAAAAAGATATGTGAAAATGAGTGACATTTCACAGAAAATCTGCTTTTAAAACAGAAATATCTCCAGCAAAACAATGGCTAGGAGCCTGTGGTTTTGTTCATGATTCCGATAACGAGGATGAAGTACCCAATCTGGTACTTCTTTTTCCTTGGCAACCTGATTTCTCCAGCATTGCCTCTTTGACGTTCATTGACACCATTAAAGGCCACAAAGTCAGTGAGGGCAGGCAGCAGCTCACTTACCCTAGAGGTGTCGAAGTTAGATGGCTAAGCCTGGGCCAGTCACAGCAGGTTTCTTCTACAGTTATTAGAGAAAAATAGGCTCCTCCAGAGACGGTTTGCTTGATCTTTCTTGGACAGCTATTTTAAGACGAGTGATTTCTGGAGGCACTTTTTTCTTTGAACCAACTGTATAGGTCTTACAGGTGTCCAGCTTAGATCTTTAGCTGACAAAGTTAGGGTAGAAGAACTTTTTCAGTGACTCAACCAGTTTACATCACTGAGGATTTGGCCCACTTAAATCATATATCCTTGTATGAAATCGGGATATTAAATCAGGATAAGAAAGGTGTGTTTTAATCAGGTGAAATTCCCTCCTGAGACAAAATGTTGAGAACACCAGCAAACATGAACACTTACTTTACATTGTGGAAGGCGATGAAAGGGGCCTTGAAACTACAGTCCTTCCAGTAATACTGAATTGATTTTACTAATTTTTCCCTCTTCCCCAGAGTACTTTGAATCCCAAATGAAATTATACTGCTACGCTTCTAACACCATAAGGCACTTACTGCTGTCAGATATGACACATCTTCCTAGGTTATCTGTCCTAGAGGAGACCCATGGCACTCTGCAGTGGCAGCCAGATAACTTTGAACATTTCTGTAGCCCCTGGACACCTATTTTTAGGGAACCATATTCCACCCCCATACTCTGTCACCGCTGTCTCTTCTGTTTCCACACACTGAGCAGCTTTCAGATGCTTTTTCCTTGTTTCTGAGAAAAACATGTGAGGCAGCCAGGAGAAAACCCAGCAGAAAACGTCACAGAGAAAGAAGCCAAAGCACAACATTGGGCATCAAACTCTTACTGCATCACGAGGTTTTCCCTGTTTGCAAACAGGTGCTGCATTTCAGAGCATGAATACAGCAGCATACACTCCTCTACCTGTCTTAGTGCACAACTGCATTGATGGTCATAAGGCAGAGATTATATTGTTCTGGTGCTGATATTGATCCAGAATGTATAGCTTACTGTCAGTTAAATACATTCCATAATTTAAACTGCTTCAATCCCAGTTCAATTTACACTAGATGAGCTTCTTTTCCATCACCAGGACACTCTGTCATGTACTCTTTACCTTTATATTCACTGTATCAAGGACAGCTTATGAAACAAATATGTATTTATATGAGATGGAGGCTTTGTGCTGTATTCAGCCTTTCTTGGTACTTCGCTTTCTTCACACATCTTTAACATGTGAAAAGCTTCAAGCTTTCTCTTTATGTGCTCTATTATGCCTTTGTATTGACACATTTTTCATTCCTTCTCTACCTTCACGAAGCTTCTTGGAGCAGCAGATCAGCCTTGAGGGACAGTCCCCACTTCTTTTCAGATTCTTTTTCTGCTAATCCCCTTTCTCACATGTATTTATTGAACACAGCATCTTCTGTGCACAGAGCAAGGCAATGCTGAATGCAGGCTCCCTCAGTCAGCTGGTGGGGTGTATTCTCCACTGAGGCTGAAGGTCTAAATGAGTTAGGAAATCCCTTCAGATTTGGTAGCAAAGAGGGAGACTGCCAACTTCTGTTTCTGTGACCTTGTCATTCTTGACCTTAGGGGCACAAGACTGGTGAATCTGACAAGAAGATAGAGCCAACAGGCTTCTATTTCTTGATGGTTATGTCTATAATTTAAGCTGAATGGTCGAGATTGTCTGAAGGCAGATTTTGAATCTAGAGATGCCCTTAGAACTTTCTTTCTTTTTTTTTTTTTTTTGTTTTTTTTAATGCTGCAGACACAAGCTGTAAGATTAGCTTTCTCCAGATGAACCCTTTAAGATGTTTCTAATCAGGCACAAACATACTATGGCAGCTTGAGGGTAAGACAAGGGTTCTAATACCCCCAGGTGGTATTTTCTTTATTTTTTAAATTCTTGTTATTTATGAATGCAATAGAAAAAGACTTTGTTAGCAAGTAGCAACTTCAACTGGTTTCTTAACACGATTTTTGTATATTTCAAAGAGTGTATTTCCTTTTTCTGTCTCATTCACCAGCATATCTTCAGCAGGTATAAATCAATAGAGCTTGAATTACATTCCTGGAGCTATGCTGACTTCTGTCTCTTGGGGATATGCTCTACAGCCTCTAAAACTTTAAATGCATAGAATACAGGGACTTCTGGATTATTAAATTAATGGGAAGTATAGATTCACTTTAGAAGCAGTACAAACTCAGAATGAGAGGCAGAAATCAGAATTTCAGAAGCTCATGACTTTCTGAAATGATTCATAACTCAAAGGACATGATCAGTTTTCTTCAGACTCTGTTGAAATTTTTTTTCTTTCTCTCCCTAGGTAATAGCACCATTTTGTAAACTGAACTTGTGGGGAGATGGATAACTCCATCTCTTCATAAAAAGAAATGATGGCTCATAACTTGAGAAAGGTTCTTGAAAGACAGCATTTAGAAGACATTGTTCAGAAGCTTTTTTTGTTTCACAGAGTTTTTTTGGTCAAAAGACAATTTTCTAAGTGATGAGAAGACAGTAAAGAACATTAGAAAAATGCAGTAATTCTGCACTTTTTTAACCTTTTTTGCCCCTTCATTGCCCAGTGAGAGTGACAGAATTGGGGAAATCAAGACTGTACACATTAACTGGAAAGGAAAAAAATAACTCTGTGACAAGTTCCAGAATATTTCTCAACTGGCAGAAAAGTGGAGTACTGGGACTGGATTCAAAAAGAGAAGGCCCTTTGGAAGGGATTGAGGCAATAGCTATCAAATAGGCTGAGGACTGAAACAGTTTATGTACTGACGCTTGCTAACGTGGCACTAGTCACTTCAAATAAGTTTGACGTCCATGCACAGAAAAAGGGTAATTCCACTGTGCTTTGCCAAATCACAAAGATCAGCTTTATACTTGAAGTCGCAAGAACCCTGCAAGATTTTTTTTTAGGAATGCTCTGATAACTTTTCTGTGTGGTGTTAAGATGCTTATCTTTTTAAAGATACTTTTAAACTATTTGTTTTAGTGGGATGATTTACCTTAACTGAAATGCAAACAGGCATTTCTACAGTCCATGACAACACCTGAATCCTTTTTCTTTCTCCCAGATGGCTACTCAAATCTTGGTAAGATTACTTAATTTTGCAAAAATCGGAAACACTTAGAATTTAGTGCTTCTATATAGTTGTTCATCTTGAAGGAGGACAGCAGTTATTAACTCTCAGAAAATTCTTGTGGGAAAAAAAAAAGTTATATCCTTAAGGAAATAAAAAGTAAGCATATAAAGTCATAACATGTTTCCCCATGAGAGCACACTTTCAAAGCTCTCCTGCAAAGTGAGAAAACTGGAAAAAAGTTAGAGATTTTGTTGCGTATGTTCTCAACAATCTGAAGAAAAGTGATGGAAATGAGGGCTAAACTGGTCAGATTTGCATTGACGGACTTGAGAAATTATCAATTAAACGTCCTCTGGTTCTCAAACTGTCACTGAGTTTACAGCTTGGTCCATTACTGAGTACCAGTCTTGGGACAGTATCACAGCTCTTCAAGGGTAACTAAAATGCAGCAACTCTCAAAGGAATAAAATTATTTGCTTGAACATAATTGATGACTGTTTATCCCATTAATATAAATGGTATGAAGAGTTTTCATATTTTCAGACTTTAATAGTGTGTTCAGATGATAGGGACGTGAGGCTGGCACAGTAAAGCTTATGTTCTGTCTGCCCCTTCAAATAATTATCCTATATTTGTACTGAAAAAAAAATCCTCTTCAAATTGTCCTTTTCTTCTCCCTATTTTGACCTTAATTTATTTAAAAGAGCAGTGGGACCTAGCTACACAGAGATATTGTAGAAGATCCAATGAGAAAAGTGTCATGTAAGATTTTTTTTTTCTGACTGATCTCAATTTGCATTTGCAGTCTGGCCTATCCATAAACCTCTGTGAAGGCCAGATATGAGGTAGAGAAACATGCCTGGTCAGTGACATCAGGTTCCTGAACTGTTCTATCCCTCAAACTTTCTGCTGTGCCTTTGATATCTACATTGTTCTTTTTCTGGTTATGTTAGAGAGAACGAAGAGATATGGCAGAAAATCTTGTTCTTGGATCTCAGAAAGAAGAAGAAAGTAGAAAACTGATGACTATTCAATAAAAAAAAAATACTGGAAAATAGTTATGCAGGTCAGCTGCCTGCTTCAAACCCAGTGGTCAGCAAAGGAATGCTTCCCTAAGTAGTCTTAGATATGAAAGTCTTAGATGACTCCATGGGTTTAACCAGGCACAACAGTTCTTTTGGTACCAACACAATGCCAGGTTCAAAAAGCAAAGCCCTGTGATAAGGGCAGCACAACTTGCTTGTAGCCTTCAGTAACCTGGAGAAACAGAGAGCTCCTGACACCTGAATCAGATGGCAGCGGGATATGAATTGCATGTCTTCCTCATCTAGACTGTGAAGCCAGCACAGAGCTACTGTTGCCTTTAGAGTCATGTATGTACATACAGTACACAGAAAGGTAACAAGACGAGAGTTACCTAAAATGACAGGGAGGTCTTTTCAGAAACATGGCTCCAAAAGGCTGAACAATGGCTTCTCCCTGACCCCAAGGGCTGCAAAAAGGTGATGAGGGCAGCAGAAATGTCTGTACAATACCCATTGTTAATAGGAAACAGTATAAATTGAGGAAATGGCCAAGTTTAAAACCAATGAAACATGCAAGGAGAGAATTCGATTTCCTAAATGTCTGGCAGCCAGGGCCTGTCCCACCCTGGCTTGGTGGGGCCCATGGCTGGGCAGGACAGGGCTGGTGGGAGCTGTGGCGTTGCTGCAGGGGCTGACATCCCTGGGGGGCTGACATGGGGTCCTAGGGCCTGGGCAGGGTGCGGGAGCCCTGGGGAGGCTGGCAGGGGTAGTGACATCTGTGAGGACACTCAAGGCCCTGGCACTGGCCCAGAAAATGCAAATATAAAAGATACCAAAGTAGATGCTGGCTGTGGTCTCCTTCATATCTGTTTTTTAACCTGTTTTACCCTAGTCGGGATACCTACTTGACAAGAATGGAAACATGAACAGAGCTTTAAAATGAATTGTATTGTCCAGTTTTTTTTTCAAGTACTTGTGAAAAAAAAATCTGCTTGTGAGAAGACAAGTGGTAGATTCACCATTCTTGGTTTTGAACTTACATAAAGTTAATTTGTGCTTTTTTTCATTATGATTTGATAGCATTAATGCAAAAAGACAGTGGAAACTTAAAAAAAATAGCTCCCAAACAACTAAGGCTATTTTAAGAAATATTGGAAGTGAGGCTTAACATTGTTGACACCTATGAATGAGCCTGGAAAACAAGGCAGAGCCAGTAAGCATCACTGGTTAGAGATGAGTAACACTCTCATTAAGCATATAGCAAATAACATCAACTCGCTGAAATGAATATTTTATTTAATTGAAGACTATTTCATGCCCGGGCAGTAGATAACAACAACTTTCCCTAAAAACAACACTCTGAAAATCTGTGTAATTTCCCTCTGTTACAGTGGGAAGAAACATCAGCTTGTGTATCTTGATTTCAGGCAGTTCAATAACAGGAAAAGTGTTGCTACTGGAGCAGCCAGCTACAGCATACACCATAGGGAATACCTATATATATAGATACTGATTGTCTTTAAAAGGGGCTCATGGGTTAATAATGACCTGAGTCACTGTCAGGGTGCAGCAAGGGCTAGTTGCCCTGAGAAGGGCAGGGCACCCAAGGTGGCTGTGGGGCCACAGGACTGTGCCCTCAACAACCAGGGACTGTCCTGTAGGACCCAGCAAGGGAACAAGCCCGGGGATGGTGACTGGTGTAAACCCAGAGCCATGTGGCTGCTCAGCATGGTCACAGTGTCAGGGCAGAGCTGAGGCCTGGACTGGAACTCAAGTCTTAAAGTCAGGGTCAGTAAGATGCACATCCAGATGTAGCCATACCTACAGCAACAGAGCAGGCAAGGACAAGGAGACAAGGCATGAGCTCAAATGCCGTTCTGAGGAAAGGGAAACCCCTGGTGAAACTTCACCCAATTCTTCCTGCCCCAGCTTTTTCCCAGCAATGTGATCCCAGGTTACTCATCCAAGCCACAGCAAAGCTGGCCTGAGTTCATGCCACCAGACTCCAAGGAGGGGGAAGAGGTTACAGGGCCTGTTGGTGCACACAGAGCCCCACTTGTTACACTAACAGGAGTTTCTGACTCTAAGGTCCAGTAGTAAGTCAAAGCTTTCACTCTAGTCAGGGTTCAGCAGGGTATTAGATCTACTACGGTCAACATCTTAAAGAAATATGAAGGGGAGGGAAAATGCTCAGTAGAGAAACAAAAATGACCGGATGTCTAGAAAACTTGCTGCGTGAAGAAAGATTGCAAGAGTGGCATTTATTAGTTCAGAAAAGTGGTATTCTTCAGACATATAAATCAACACCTGCAGAAAAAGAAGGTAATTAGAAGTCCTCCATGTCCATGTGGTTGAATAAGAAACGGATAAAAATGCAAATACTAGATGGAAAATTATGTGAAGCATTAGGAGAAACTTTGTCATCACACAAACAGTCATGCCCTGGAACTAAGCATATTCCAGAATGGAATTTTTTTGTAGAACTGGCTGGCCTCTTAAAAGCTTTTCAAGGCCTTGCTTCTGTATTTTCCCTAAAAATACTCTGACTAAATGCTTTCACCTAGCTTTGGGGTCCACTTAGGTCTCTATTCTCCAGCAGGAATTGAAGTTTTACCATATTTCTATAACCTCAAAACTGGAGATTTGACTTGCTTTTAGCAATTTTTGCTTGAAATTCCTTCAGTAAATCATACTTTCAGATGTGAATCTCACTGGGAGAATGGAAGGGACACTTCATTTGTAATGGAAACATCTAGCACTATAAGCATTTTGAATCCAAATGTCATTTTGATATAGTTATTCTTGTATGTTGTAATTCAGCCCCCAACAGGGTAGGGATCGATAGCTGCCCTTGTTTGCTGCTTGCCTGACAACACAGAACACATCCCTTAGGGGTGTATGCTTAAAGTAAATAATGTTGTTAGGAAATCCATTAAAATATGTTGTTTATTGACAATGAATAGCCTCCTAGTTCTTGGGAACATTTTTACCAGCTCTGTTTCATGTGGTATGCAAGCGAGACAACATGTACTGGTAGTTGATGATGTCAATGACACTGGTTATTTAGAAGCACACACAGCAGGGAATGAGAAAGGCCATAATTATCAGATAAGGAAATTGCCTTTGTTTACTTTGGTGTTGGTAACATTATTTGGGGGGCATCACAAAACTCCGTGTGACTAAAAGGAAGCAAGCAGAAAGTGCAGTGAGATGGCCTGCCTTCTTGCAGTGAACATTTGTTTCCTTGCCACAGTCTCGGAAGCAGAAGCTGTTCTCCCCCCAGTTGCTATTTATTCTTGGAGCAAGGTTCTGAACATAAGTAAATGCTCTGGCTAATGTTGATTTTAAAAAATATTTTCAGCCATGTCTCTGATGTAAAATACACTCACAACAGATTTAAGCAGGCTCTGTTGCTGTGATTGCCCTCTTCTTGATAGAAATGTGTGATGAAATATATTCATTAGAATTAAATAAAACATAACAGTTGGTACTGTCCTGCTCATTTCAACGGGTATCATAAGGCTTTTCCATGTTGCTTTTGAAACTATGGCCTAAGGTGCCCTGCATCCACTTAAGTGGGATGCAAGCACTGAGAAAAGGTGAAGGCTGATCAGCAAAACAAAGAGCAGAATATAGAAGAACAGAAATATTCAATGTTGCTGTAGTTAACAGGGTTTCTAGGAAGTGCAGGGAGGGAAGGGGTTTTACGGAAAATGTATGGCATCTGAAAGGGGAACAACAGCATATTTTGCCCCTTTTCTGAATTTTTGCTCTGCTGAAATGCTATGAGCTGTAGAAGAGCTTGTATAAAGACTGACTAATGGATTGTACTTTGGGAGCTCTTGCTGCATGTTCTCTCCCTATACTGTTTCTTGCTGAAAACTGGGCATAAATAACAGGAACATAATCCCATTTTATTTCCAGTTTAAGCATTTTCCACTAACCAAAGTGGAAATAGGACCATGGGTAGGCAGACCTTTACTGTGCTTTGCTGTGGTGCAGAATCTAATGCTGGTCAAATGTCCCCTTCTATATTGTTATAAAAAGAACAAACTACTAAAGGTATTCCCTCAGAAGACCAGCTGTTTTGGGGACAAGTGTGCGCCCAGAGGTGCTACAGCAGACAATGCTGTTGTGCTCAGACTCTTGCCTGAGGGTAATGGCCAATTCTGGAATCCAACCAGCTGCCATTGGCAGGATTTGCTCAGCCATGTGAATGAGACCACGTAAAGCATCTGTATTTGCACACGTATTTTCCCTATGTCTGAAATACTTCTGCTTTTCAGAAGCTGTCTTCTACATTCCAGTTTTGTTGCAAGAATTGATCATATATATTAAAATATGTAGTTTTAACATTTTAACAAATGCAGCTACCTAATTTCATTCACCTGGCCTTTCATCTGCTGAGTATTTGCCAAGCCCCAGTTTGTTTCATCAAATCTTTCTAGGTTGTAAATTGTTATAGTTAATACAGAGTTCATCCAAAAAAATGTGTTGTTAGTCATTATTTATTGTTTTGCTTTCCAAAAACCTACAACAGTTACATGAACGAGAAGCAGATAATATTATAGGATTTAAATGAAACATTACATGAATCATGTATACACCTGTATCAATGTTTTCTCACATAGATTCTTCTGACAGCTTTAAGAATATTGTGTGTCTATCTCAGGATGTGTTGGCCAACGAATTGTAACCAAAAATGAGACATGTTTTAAGAAATTACCAGCAAGTCATTTTATCATTTCTGCATGTCCTTATCCCTAGTTTTAATTGGCGTGAATTGTTTATTCCAATCTCATCTCATCTGTAAGAAAGTGCAGTGAAAAGGCCTAAAAAATATAACACAAAATATTTCATGTGGATCTTTTCAGTCAGCAAATATTATATTGAGTAGCACAGGAGAACACAGTCGTGAAGTAAAATCAGAAAGTTTGTTTCTCAAATAAATCAGGAAAGTACATTGTTGCAAATTATTACAATATTTTTTGAAAGGAACTCCATTTTTCTAGGCATTTCTTTAAGTTCACAAATATTAATAAATTTATTAATCTAATCTTAATAGCAGACTTTTAATCATACTTCTTGCAGAAATCCTGGACTTTTTTGAGAGTTGTTTCATTTTCATTTTGGAAAGATTTGGATATTTGGGAAGGATTGATCCTGAATGTTTAGGTGGCTCACATAAGTGTTGAATTATGGAAGCTGAATCAGCATTGAATGGAGAATCACTGATCCTTAATGCTAAGCAAAGAGGATGTTGGAGTGTTATTAAAATCCTATTGGTCATTTATGTTACTTCAAATCTGTCAGGTTTTTTCTGCACTGCAAGTTCTATGATCAAGAATTTATATTTGTAGGCATGAGCCTTCAAAAGCTAATCAGAAAACTCTTAAATTATAATATGGTAGACACATTTCATAGCACCCTTTCTGTTGTCCTCCATATTGCAAAGAAAAAGTGTATAAATTTAATAAATTCAGTATTTCAAAACAAAAAATAATAATTAGTCAACAATTCCCCAAGAAGAAGAGCCTTTATAGCTCTTCCCTATGACACATTTATTGGATGAGTATGTCTGACAGGCCAACACTGTCTGTCTATTCAAAGTAAAGGTTTCTGCATTCAGTGACTTCTTCCAACACAACAAAGGCAAGATCAGAATCCCCCAGATCTCTGCACTCAGTCACTTCAGTTAACATGAATTTTCAGGGTAAGCTCTGTGGAGCAGATGGGACTGCTACTATTGAGTTTGTGCACAATATCCTTCTTAGTATTCCAGATTTGTAGCATTTTTTTGTCTATATAGAGAAGTAAAATGATCCTAGTTACTAATGGTTTTTTACTATCTGAAGAACATTTTACAGATTTAGAACACATCAAAATTTTGTGTCCAGTGGCTATTGCTTTTGTTTCTGCTTCAGACAGAGCAGAATTCACATCACTTTCAAACTTAGCACCTGGCAATCTCAAAATTGAGACTACATAGAAGACAATGGTCCTATTGTCATGTAACTTCGTGAAGTTCTTACACTAGGTTATATTAACTCCAGAAAACTAATAAAATCTGCTTATGAGGATTAATTCTGATTTACTTGTTTGACAAAGTAGTTTATTGATTAAACTCAGTCCTGAAGCTAGCATTCATTTTAGGGTAAGAGCCTGCGGTAACCACTTCCCACAATGAGAAAATTGTTTCACCATGAACACATAAGGAAAAGCTTTGTAACTTAAAGATATTCCATCCTTTCGCCTTGAAACAGGTCTTATAATACATGTATCAGTCCAAGTAAGTAATTGCTGTGTTTAATCAAAGATTAGAAGAAACATTAATTTCATCATCCATCTCCCCTCAAAGATGTCTTTGGGTCAACAGTGTAGGAAACTAGAGTTATTAACCAGATGATGAAGGAATTCTGCCAAGAACAGTACACGATCGTTCCCACAAGATCTCTAAGTACCACTAATACTTTCTTCAGTAAAATTAATGCCTTTTCATTAATGCAAGACAGTGAGCAAAACTTGCATGCTTTAACCTGACAGCAGAGCCATTTCTGGCCACACAGCTTTACTACATGCCAGGCTTGGCAATTTAGGGATTAGGAAACGTAGCTCCTTATAAAGATATCTGTGTTCCTTCCATTTCCTGTGTACTTCCTGGGTCCTGTTCATGAAAAAAGCCTCATTTTCCACAAGCTGTGGAGGTATGGACAATTGCACACATACAGCTTCAGTCTGGACAGAAGGCTGCAGCGCTTGCACTTTTGAAGGCAAGGTTTGAAGAATGTTTTCTTCATCAGGAGACAAAAATGTTTAGTCACTGTGGCTGGCCAGTAACATGCAATGCAAAAGGTTCGGACTGCCAGCCCAGGTCTGTGGATTTCCTTCACTCCCTCTGAGGGCTGCTCACTGATTATGAATTTTTGCTGTGCTTTTCTTTTCTAAATGGAAATTTAAGAGGCACCTGATGCCCATTAAAATTAACTCTGATACTTCAAGTGGAACTGCACCTAAGCTGACAGAGTGATGTTGTGCTAAAGATATTTCTTTGCAGTGAAAACTCTAATTTTTACTGGGTCTGGCAACATCAACTTGCCTATAAGAAGTCAGTGAGGAGAGCTTAACTGCCTGAGTTCACACTCAACATTCAAGTATAGCTTTGAGAAGCTGATGAAGAGAAAAACATTCAATTAGTGCCATTGCGGTATATATTTAAAAAAAGGTATATACTTGTTTAACAACTGCCACAAGTAAGTTTTCCTTGCTATTTTTGTTCCTAGGGCAGTAAAATGTAAATTAGTACAAGGGAGACAGTATAAAACAAGGATCCACTGAATGCTTGTGTTTCTGGTCTGATTTTCAACCTGCGTCAGTTTGGCAACTTCTGTTGACTTTAACAGAGACATTTGATGGTAACATTTTCAAGAGCATCTAAATCACTGAGGTTCCTAAGTCTTGTTTTAAAACTTTCAATAGTCTATTTGGATCATAAGCACCTTTTTAAGTCAATCACACTTAAAGTCCTAAGGTCTGACCCTAAAAAAGGCATTTATGTGTTACAGTAGGAGCTGTAATACAATTATGTACACATGACTTAGGTACATGGCCCTTGAGACTGGAAACATGAACAATGTTTTAAGAAATATGGTTCCTTCACAGGGCATAATTAACGCTGGACACGCAGCTCAGCAATGCAGCAGCTGCACAGCACTTTATTCAGTCTACCAGGCTGGAGGAAAAAGTCTATTTGGGAAAGATCTGCTTTGAGATCCCTCTGTGGTATCCAGTTTGTTCGTTAAGGTTGTGCCACAGCAAAGCAGTAATTCAGAATTCACCTAGCTAGGATAAAGGAAGCCAAGCCTTTCTCCAGCAGAATGGTGGGACACAGCCAGGAGGGAGGAGACCAGCAGATAGTTCAGTCTCGCCCACTTCAGATGCTTCTTGGCTCACCTTCAGCAACCACACAAGGTGCATAGAAAAACTTCTGACACCTGACTTAGACCCTGAAACACTTTTATGGAGGGGGTGTTGTTAGCAAATCACGTTATTGCATGAACATGTCTAGTGAATGGGTGCTTATAAAATGAGGACTCTGAAAAACTTCACGTATACCATAAGAAAAAGTCAAAACTTGTAGCAAATAAAATGTGTGTGCCATTGGGTATTGCCTTGCTTCCTGCCATGGTACCTGGCCTGGGGCAGCCAAGGCACAGCAATGCATCCTATGCACCAAGGCTGGCAGGAGGGTACTAGCTCATACTGAAAAGCTGGCTATTCTCTTTCTTTCTTTTTCTTTCTTTCTTTCTTTCTTTCTTTCTTTCTTTCTTTCTTTCTTTCTTTCTTTCTTTCTTTCTTTCTTTCTTTCTTTCTTTCCTTCCTTCCTTCCTTCCTTCCTTCCTTCCTTCCTTCCTTCCTTCTTTCCTTCCTTCCTTCCTTCCTTCTTTCTTTCTTCCTTTCTTTCTTCCTTTCTTTCTTCCTTTCTTTCTTCCTTTCTCTCTTCCTTTCTTTCTTTCTTCCTTTCTCTCTTTCTTTCCTTCCTTCTTTCTCTCTTTCTTTCATTCTTTCTTTCTTTCCTTCCTTCCTTCCTTCTTTCTTTCTTTCTTTCTTCCTTTCTTCCTTTCTTTTCTTTCTTTCTTTCTTTCTTTCTTTCTTTCCTTCCTTCCTTCCTTCCTTCCTTCTTTCTTTCTTTCTTCCTTTCTTTCTTCCTTCCTTTCTTCCTTCCTTTCTTCCTTCCTTTCTTTCTTCCTTTCTTTCTTCCTTTCTTCCTTCCTTCCTTTCTTCCTTCCTTTCTTTCTTTCTTTCTTTCTTTCTTTCTTTCTTTCTTTCTTTCTTTCTTTCTTTCTTTCTTTCTTTCTTTCTTTCTTTCTTTCTTTCTTTCTTTCTTTCTTTTTCTTTCCTTCCTTCCTCTCTTTCTTTCCTTCCTTCTTTCTCTCTTTCTTTCCTTCCTTCCTTCCTTCCTTCCTTCCTTCCTTCCTTCCTTCCTTCCTTCCTTCCTTCCTTCCTTTCTTCCTTCCTTCCTTCCCTCCTTCCTTCCTTCCCTCCTTCCTTCCTTCCTTTTCTTTTTCTTTTACTAGTACCAGAGCTTTCAAGCTACTTGCAATTTTTCTCCTGTTGTTTTCTCCACAGCTACTATGAAGATTCCTGTGGGGCCAAGGCCTTCCTGTGAGCAAGTTAGCCTGCCATCCAGCAACATTTCCACTTCAACCTTTCCTTCTAATGTCTTTTGCCTCAGTATTTGACATGTTGCAAGCTCTTATTTTCCATCTGTACCCCAGCAGAACTGGCGAAAGTCAAAGCACGTAACTTACGTGGCTATGACACTGCATCGGTCAAGTATACACAGATCCCTTGCAGGCTTGTGACTTGAATGAAAGGGTAATACTTGCTCTTAAATCCACTCATATTTTGGGGAAGGAGTCCCTACTTAAAAATGCAGTGACCTACTTCTGTTCTTCTGTTCACAGTATGTAGTTATGTTCTGCTCCATTCAACAAAGTTCACATGCGTAGGGGGATGATAAATTTAAATCAGTTCCTTTTAACCATTTCTTTTTTTATTTTATAGATATTTGCTCACAAAACATCATTTACCCTTGAGTGCAGCAGTTCAGTGAAATCCTTGCTTATCCTGCCACCCGCCACCATTTGGATTACCACTTCTGTATAACTATTCCATAAATATCATCCAACCAATAAACTTTTATGCTACTCAAAATTCCATCAACCTGCTTATACATCTTATCTTTCAGTTTGTAAGCTTTTTCTGGCAGTAATTCTTGTTTTCTGAGTGTCGTGGCTAGCAAAAAGTCGTACCTGGCTTTACTGATGCTCACTCCGACACTGTGATTCTGTCCTGCTGATTCCACCTCTGAGGGATGTCTTGGAGCACGTCATTGTGTATGCTCAGCCTCCACACTACGCTTTCCTCCTTGTAAAAATCAACATCATGAAGCAAATGGGTTTGTGTGCGCCTGATTTTGTACTGTACAGTGGTAATAACAACAATAATTAATAACAATAACAATATCAATAACAATAACACAGAAGTAGTCCAAGGTATGTGACCCATGCAGGTCCACTAGGCGTAGTTAATAGGAAGTTATTAATTTCCAGTGTTGAGTCTCTCCTCCTTAACTACTTTTCCCTTCTGTATGAGAATTCCGTCTCAGAAAATGGAATTTGGCATTTGAGAAGGTAATGGCCTTAAAATAAGGACATAGATAAAAATGATACACAAACAACCTATTTCCAGCCCCCAAATAGGCATGTTTGGTTTTTTCCTATATAAATGTTTGCAATGGATATCACTGCATTTACAGATAACTTCAACAGCTACTTCATGGCAAAATTTGCCAGAGAGATGCAACCATTCTTGGATAAGCATTTTAACCCTGTTCTATTGTTTATCTGAAACATCCAGAGAAGGCCTCTGAGGACATCGGAAAAGCAACGTCAGATCAAACAACAAAATCCAGACTAAACCGTTCAGCAAATGTAGCACCAACGCAACATTAGAATAGTAAAAGCACATATGCTTTGGCAAGAAAACCTACACGCTAAGAAAAAGCAAACAGCTTTCACTCTAAATCTGTGGGGAAGTATCTCAGAAATATCTCACCTCTATTTAAATTCAGCACTGGAATAAGTGACAGACCATGGGACGCTTCATGGGAGTAAGGAAAATTAGCAGAGAGTGCAGTTTCACAAGACTTGTAATAGACACTCAGGCTCCATTTTAAGGAACTTACAAATGTGTCTCTAGGGGAAACCTTTTGCGAGCACTTGTTGGACAGCTGCTGCAGTAATTGAGGCAGTGCTTTGACTCCTCTTGTGTGTATCAGGCATTACGTTCCTTCTCCCACTCCAGATGCAGCTTTTTTACCTTATAGACTTACGAAGAGTTATTGATTAAGAGCCTTTACCAGGGCCCGCAAGAGGTTAATGTGATTAACTTCATTCAAAAGAATGTTGTCATAAACAGTCATTAAAATTCCTGCTTTTTGTGCATGCATTTGTCAACCGGAAACTGGCAAAAATACAAAAGGTGATGATGGAAAATAATTTCCCTGAAGGAATCATTAAGTCTTCCTCCTCCCTTTTCTCCCCCCATCTGCACCCCCCTCTTACTTTATGGGCTCCAGTACTGGAAGTTTTTAATTGTCTAGATTGGCAGTTTTTGACAGCTTAATCTCACCTGATGAGCCTGGTGTCTTAGAAGCATAGCATCTGAATACTAAACACTGCACCTCTTGGATAGCCCTTATGTACAAAACAGCTGCAGCTGGGCCCCAGTTTGCATTGGTGCTCCAGTTCATAGGTCCTAGCCCCTGTCCTGCTCTCCATAATGTAGATTTGCAGCTCCACCAGCTTCCCCAATATCATTCTCTTCTCTCTGATTTGAAAGTCAGGATTTCATCATTTGCAAAATTTGCCTGAAACAAAAAACCCAGGCAGCCACAAAAGCAAATATTCTGCAATGGTATCAATCAATGTGTTTCTGGTCGGGTCAGTTTGCACCACTGATATCAGCAGAGTTTGCTGGTTTTCACCAGAGCAGAAGCTGGTTTGCCATGCTCGTGCAGGCTGTGCACTGCCAGACCTGTCACCCTCTCTTCCCACTGGGAGCAACTACAGTCAAACCCATAAATGTTCACTCTGAATGGTCCCATTCAAACCTAGATAACATAGGTGCCATTATGTTATAGTGAAATCTAGACCGGTGGAAATGAACATGCAAATCCTCAGGACCTGGGAGGCTGGGAACAGCATAGCTATATGTATGAAAGGAGGCAGGCAGCCTTGTTCTTGCAACGACTTTCATGAAAACGTTTATGGGAAAAGAATGAAAAAATATCTTCAGGACAAAGAAGCAAGAAACTACTCATATTTTGTTGACTAAATGCAGGAGTCGGTTACTAATTATCCTGCTTGTTTGATAGGTACTGTGCATGTAGGCACTGTGCAACAGCTGTGCTGCTGTGGAAGGTTGGAGTTTTCTTTCAGGGCTGCACTCAGAGAAGAGGGCCATCATGTCTTGAAGCAAGTCTCCTTAAGCAGGTCTTGCATAGTCTCGAAAGTCAGATCTGCCAGATTAGTGCCAGACAAGACACAAGGCTTTCCGTCTGCAAATTACAGAATTATAAAGGACTGAGTTGCTTTTCACCTGTGACTTTTCCGTATTTCCTGAGATTTCTTTTTTTCATTACTAATAGCATAACTATTTCCCAGAAAAGGCTGTTACCTGTTAACGTAGCTGTGAGGTTCTGGACTAGCTGCTGACTATACACTTATGTCCATTATATAGATTCCTGGGGGACGAGGTGAGTCCTGCTGACATTGTTTTTCTTTCAAAATCCATTACAGGAACAAAAAAAATGAAGAAAGGAAAGAATGTAAAAAATTGTAAGTATAATGTGAAAGTAGTGGCTGGTGCTTTACTGAAAGTGAGAGTAATTCTGCTTGTAACTAATTCTGCCTAGAAGGATGCTGCAGCTGTACAGAGGCACAAGAAATGCTGTGTGTCTGGGTCCTCCCCATTCCAAACATGTATGCATCGTCCAAACCAGGCACTTCTGATATATCATAAAGCAGTTGTCAGCAGCTTTTGGTTACTGATGCAGATCATTTTGATGACAAGGCCACAGTTTGTGCTGCCATAAAGGCTCTGTGGTAGCAGTCCAGGCCTGGTGGAAGGAGTCACTCAGGTGTCACGAAGTATGTCTGAAGATAAATACCTCCTAGAGTCCTTGGGAATCTGGAAAATGCTGTTTTTTCCTGGCTGCTTCCTGGCAAACCAATGGAGAAGCACAGGGCAGAAAGGTAGATTAGAGTTACCTTTCTCCAGTCAACATGCCCCCACTTGCTTGCACTTCCCAGAGCTGCAGGCCACTGTGTCCCCCTCTGCAGACAGTGTCTTCTGTGGGGCTGATGAGTTTGCACTTCTAATGTGTTTGGTTTTTTATGTTTTTTCTATTTTGGAACAGCTCAGAAAGGCACTGTAGGGATGGCAGTATAGACTGAAATATTTACTTGCAGACCTTTCTGATGCCACAGGAAAAAGCTGCCCTGTTCACATGGTTTGAATTAGATCAGGATTGAAAGAGTTTACCGATATATTAATGACAGATCATTGACTCGCACTCCGTGAACCATATATGCAGAATCAATATTGGTAATGTAACAGATAAACCACAAAACTAGACAGTTACAAAATGTTAATGAACACCTACAAATTTCTAAACGCCCTTCTGTAACTGATCCCAGGATGTTCTGACCTCATGCACACACATGAGCACAGGAGATGTGTCTGCTCTGGCTGCATGTCTCCCCCACTGCTCCCAGCACCCCACAGACCTCCACGCCACTGAGGAAGCCCCTGCAGGGCCACAGGCACACCCTGAGGTGTGGGTCCATCCACACTGCACTCACCCGTTTACCCCCTCTGGGTTCCATCTGCATCCCCATTCTCTGTCCACTGGAGAGGCAGCCATGGGAGCACCGTCATGTCATGATGGCATAACTTATCTTTCCCTTCTGAGCAATCCAAATGTTTGAAGATTCAATGATGATGCAATAGGAAATGCTGGCAATGTGCTTTTTACACTGTGATATCTATTGTTTTTCAAATATTTTTCTCCTAGAACTAAACTGAATAATTCACGCTTGAATAGCCCGTTTTAGCTGCATTGCTGCCTTCTGCATTTTTTCAGTTCCATTTTTCAGAGATAATTTGGAAATACATTAAAGTCGTTTTGCATAGGTAGAACATTTGGATTCTAAATGTTAACATTTAAATAAATCAGTCGAAATTTTTTTTTTATTCTGAACAGAAAACAAGCCCAGACTTTTACCTGAAACAAAACTTGCAGCTGAAAATGTTACCTCTAAATTTAATCTGAAAACTGAACAGCCTTTGGTTTCAGTAGTTGAGAGGAGTTTTGCTATGACTTAACAAGAGTTTTCATTTTCCACTGAGAATGGGATTGTACTGGTTTGTTTTGCCTCACTGCTGTATTTGTTTAGTATTTCAAAGGAAAGCAACCTCTTCTGTATTTTTCTTCCTGTCATCCCTGTTACCCACTGAGGGCAGGGAAGTGACAGAAGCCTTTCAGTCAGCCCCAATTACAGTCAGACATGCCATGTGGGACTCACCTGACAAGATGTCCAGATTCATGCTGTAGACTTTCATGTTCTGGGCTTATCATCAGCAGAAAGAAGCAGGCTTTTCTATGCGTGATTTATTTTGTCTTAACATGGATGTTTGAATAAGTCAGAGGAACTAAGTTCCAGCGACCCTAAACTGAACCTGAGAAGAAATGGTCACATGTGGATATTAACATCACAGACTTTAAAAAGCTGGATGAGTTGACTCCAGCCAACAATGTCAACCTGCTGCAGCTCACGTAAATTAGCACCATGCTGGAAGGAAGGAGTGGAGGATTTAACAGATAAAAAGAAAGTCTCAGTGGTGATCCAGAGGTGAGCACAGGTTGATTTGAACACCAGAGGAATGTAAGCAATGTTCAGACTAATCTACTCATTGCTATCCCTTTGTATCACATAAATAACAGCGTAAGTCATAAAGTCCCAGTGACTTTACTGGGAAAGATGCAGTCTGCTCTCCTAGAACTAAATTTACTACTGTAGATTTCTTTACCTCTGCCTTTTAGAAGATGTGTGTCTTACACCAATCACTAGGTTAAACATTTCAAGAGCCACCAGCTTTTAAAACAGAGCCAGTTATTTTTGTTGCCTAAACAGAGATGGGGAACTTGTATATTGCTAGGTTCTTGTTTCATAGTTTGAGTGCACTGGAGCACAGCAAGGATGTTGTATAAATCAGAAATGAGACTGAATGTTCCTTTGTAATGCATGGAAAAAAATCACGTGGCCTTCATTGAGAGCTTCAATTTGGAGCTGTATACCGACAATTGTATATAGCCAGTAGTTCATATCAATTTCTAAAAGACAAGGATTACCTTTCATGTCCAAAATATATTGCACACAACATAAAGTAAGTCTTCTAGACCTTCTTGTGAAGGATGAGATTTAAAAAAACAAGTGCAAGTAATATGATATACAAAATGATGGTCATAAAGGAGATGAAAAACTGATTTGACTCCCCCCTCCCCAGGAAGAAAAATGTTATATATGAAAAGATTCCTTAATCTAATAGAGAGTAACAAGTACTTGTAGCTGAAAGCTGACATCAGACATATTTAAATGAGAAGTCAGGCGCAAACTTTTAATCATGAGATGAAATTACCGAGAGAAATTATGGACTCATTCAGACTAGCAGATCAAGCCCTTCTTTTTGGAAGAAATAGTATAGTTAAATACAGACCGTACTGTTCAATTTGGGGACAATGGGATGGGATGTAACATCCTTCTGTACAAGATAGAACAAGACTAGTGTCACCTCAAGGCTCTAAAAATGTCTGAAGCTCCTTGGTGAACAAAGTCAAATTTTATGAATTTGTGAACAGTTTTCAGCTTCTCTTGGAAAGCTTGAGTGAAGAAAAAAAGGTTTAGCAAGTAGAAAAACATCACAATTTGTAAAGTAAGGATTACTACAGTTCACCTACACATCTTCTAGAGAGAAAGAAGCAGGAAAATGGTGCGTATACAGTCTGCACATCATGACATTCAGCAGGAAAATGGTTCACACCTAAAAAATTTACTCTTGAATTTCAATCTTGATGGTGTATTACATGAAGGAATATTAAGAAGACAATGATTATTTAGGAAGATTAAAACGTTCATGGTAATGACTTTACAAGCTATAATTTAAGGAACAAAGAAGGCTTCAGGTTTCTGTGTAACATTTTTTTAAGCCATATTGAAACAAAAAATTAAAGGATCCCTCATTTTTTTTAGGTTGTTCTGCTCTTCAATATAAAATTATCCTTCCTTTTCTGGGGAATAAGAACACGCTCTCTGGTTGTCAGTCTGCTTTCGTGGGTGCCATTCAGAACTTGTCACTGTAATAATACCTGTGTTTCTTCTTATTTGCCTTATTTTGTTGTCTGTAAGACTTTCTTTGTTAGGTCCATTTTCCACTTTGCAGCTTGTTTAGATCTTTAAGACAGGGGATGAGAGACACCTAAAACTGAAAATTGTATGCTGAGAAACCCATTTGTTCTCATGGAGGTGCAAAAATGAATGTACACAGAGAAAATGAGACAAAGCAAAGTGAAAGAAAAATAATGCTAGAAGCAGAGAAGCACTGTAACCACTGTAACCAGTTGACCAGAGAATCTTAATTGTCAACAGAAGGGGATATGCACTGAAGGTAGGAGAAATCAATCAGTAGGACTGTAACTCAATAACTTAGGTGTGAGTTGTGCCCAATTCCTAGGTACAAGAGTTTACTCTAACCAGTAATCTTCTCAGGGGAAGGGTGTTCTCCAGCCCTCTCCACTTTTCTGCCCTCTGTTCATAGCAACACAGGATCACAGAATAATTTATGTTGGACAGAACTCCGTGATCATCTAGTCCAGTACCCCACTCAAAGCACATCCAGTTAGATCACATTGCTCAGGGTTCTGTCCAGTTGCAGTTTGAATGTCACCAGGGATGGAAATTCAAAAACCTCTCTGGGCAACCTCTTTCAAAATTTAGCTAGTGTTTCCTTTAAAATTTTCCACTACATCTGGAATTTCCATGTTTCAACTTGTGTCCATGGCCTCTTGTCCTGGTCCTAGTGCATCTCTGAGTAGACTCTCGCTCTGCCTTCTCTACACCTTCTTAGTATGTTAGTAAAAACTGTAATAAGTTTCCCCAAAACAATTTATTTCCCAGGACAAACAGGTCTCTCTCCCTCAGCCTCTTCTCATTTGTTGGGTGTTCCAGCCTCTGAACATGTTGGTGGCCTCCACTGCATTTGTCCCAGTATACCAAAGTTTTCCTTGCACAGAGTAACCCCAAACTGCAAAAAGTTGTCCAGATGGGGTTCTCACAAGTGCTGAAGTGAGGTGATGGATCGCTTGCCTCAACCTGCTGGTTAATGGTATCGCTAACACAGCCCAATATGTGGTTAGACTTCATCTAGCATAGCTAACCAGTGCACAGCATTGCTGGCTGGTTGAAGGAGGTGATTGTGCCACTTTACACTGCACTGGTGCACCCCTACCTGAAGTACTGCGTGCAGTTTTGGGCACCTCGATGTAAAAAGGATATCAAACTATTAGCGTGTGTTCAGAGAAGCATGACCAAGATGGTGAAGGGTCTCAATGGCAAGACTTATAAGGAGTGGCTAAGTTCACCTGGTTTGTTAAACTTGGAGAAGAGAAGGCTGAGGGGTGACCTCATTGCTGTCTACAACTTCCTCAGGAGGGGTAGCAGAAGAGGAGGTGTTGATCTCCTCTCTCTGGTGACCAGTGGCAAGACACATGGAAATGATATAGAGCTGGGTCAGGGGGAGTTCAGTTCAGACATCAGGAAAAGGTTCTTTACTGAGACAGTCGTCAGTCACTGGAACAGGCTCCCCAGGGAAGTGGTCATGGCACCAAGCCTGTTAGAGTTCAAGTAGTGTCTGGATGACTGTCTTAGTCACATGCTTTATTCTTAGATAGTCCTGTGAGGAGCAGAGAGTTGGACTCAATGATTTTTGTGGGTACAACTCAAGATATTCTATAATTCTATGATCTCTGCACACATACACCACACACCACATCCGTGGTCAACATTTTGTTCAGCACAGTCCTCAAGTGCTTTTTTGCCAGTTGCCCCAAGCTCATGCTGATATATAGAACTATTCACCCCCAGGTGCAAGACTTTGCATTTCGGTTTGCTAAACTCAACGTTCAGCACCTTTGTGAGCTTCCTATCAGCCCATATCTCCAGCACATCAACATCAATGTGCCTGTGAATAGCAGCCTTGCCCTCTAGCATACCGGTCACTCCACCTGATTTAAGGTTGTCTACAATCATACTGAGAGGTCATGCTGTCCTGCTGTGCAGTTCTCAAAGACTTTAAAAGGCATTGAGCAAGTGCTGATTCCTAAAAGACATCACTAGTAGCCAGCGAGCAGTTGGATTTTCTACTACGGATTAAAATCCTTTGAGCTCAGTGGTCCAGTCTTCCATATATTTTATAGTCCACTGATCCAAGCAATGTCTCACCAATGTGGCTATAAAAATACTACATCAAAGACCTTGCAGTGATCAACATGATATCTACTACTTTCCTTTTGCCATGCCTCAGAAGGCAACCAGGTCGGTCAGGCATGGTTTGTTCTGGCTCTCCCAGGTCGCTTTCTTGCCTTCCATGTGCTTGGAAACAGCTTCCAGGAGGACTTACTCCACCACCTTCCCAGGAACTAAGGTGAGGCTGACATGTTGTTCTTCTTGAAGATGACTGCGACAGTTGACTTTTTCAGTTATCAGGAATATTCCCACACAGGTGAACAGATTTAACTTAGTTTAGGAAAAGAAGTAGTCAAAGTCTTGGCTCAGTTTTGTTTTGTTTTGTTTTCAAAAGTGTCCATTCTTAGTTCTTAATTTGGTTTTCTCAGTTCACTGAAGTTACTTATTGCTAATTCAGGTTCCAAAACATTGAGAAAAGCGTGGAATGACCAGGGATACATTAAAGAAGGTGACGTTTCAGGGACATGCACAAAATAATTTGGAAGTTTCAACTTTAAAAGCAGCGGACAAGACATTTTAAACATGAAATACCATTTAAAAATCAAATAGGAAAAAATGTAAAATCTGGAGATAATTGTAGATTCATTCCTTTTTTTTTTCTTCCTACAAAATATCAGTCACAAAATTTCTGGCAGCTATAGAACAAAAAGAAAAAGCTTTTATATCCTCAGAAACCATCCTGTTCCCTTCATTTCTTTTAGCAGTGTATAAACTTACTGATGCTTTAACATCAAGGTACATAAAGGCAAATACCTTTCTGAGTAAAATCCTTTCATTATTTTTCTTTGTATAAATGATTCATGTTCCCTTATAAACCATGACTGTAGCACTTTAGTTCTTTCAAAATTTTTTTATAGAGTTAACTTGAAGGCATGGAGACTGGATTAGTGAGTTTCATAACAAGCACTAGCATGTTTGTCATCATGATTTGTCACTGCGTCAGGTGAAAACTTTGAAGTTAATTGGTTCATATTTAAACCATGCTTTGAAAATGCAAAGCTCAATGCTGTTTGGGGTTTTTTTTGTTTTGGTTTGGTTTTTTGTTTGTTTGTTTTGGGGGGTTTTTTTGTTTTTTTCTTCCATAATGAGGTCCATTTCTTATACTGACTGAGAAGCATCTGGTATAAAATGATGGGCTCTTAAATCTATTGGAATTGTACTTAATGAGTATGACTCTGAATCTCATTATATTGACTTCGATGGGAAAACTTTCACTCATTTTAATGTGAACAAGACAGACCCTGGCTGAGGATTTGGAGCCGGTCCAGTAGGGATCATAAGTATATGAAAGGGAGATAGAAATGCACATCACTTTCACTGCTCAGGCTCCTGTACCAGACTGTGATGTCTGTGAATGGTCCGGCCTGAGCTCATGGGAGGAGATGGGTACCTGTGATTGCCATGCATCTGGAAAGTCTTTGCGCACAAGTGTTTACCTAAACTTCACATTTTGGACCCCGGGTAAGGATTATTAAGCTTTGTTCTTGTTGAGTCCAGAGCGCAGATTTCTTCCTAAGAATAAGCTGCTACCAGCAGTTTTCTAAAGAACTGGGCAAGACATGATGCTTTCAGTGGCAGGGACTACAGATCCCCTTTCTTACCATACCCAAGTAGTTAGAACAATTAATTATGAAGCAGAAAACCCAAGTTCAGTGTCTTGCTAAGCATGCCTTGTCCACTTGGCTGCTGGCCAAAACATACAATGAGATTTTTCAAATCTTCCATGGATTTTTTGTAACTATGAAGTGAATAGTACAAGATTAATGAGGGATGGGTGGCAAAAGAAATCTTTGTAAGACAGTCTTTATTAATTCTGTTTTCCTGTTCCCCAATATTTTAAAATAAAACCTGTCTTGCAGTTAAGAAGACAAGTTTAAAAGGACAAAGCAACATGTTCTTAAAGTTGTCATTTCCCAGAATTATGATAGTGACAGAAGTACAAAACTGCAAAATAAAAAGCACGTCCTAATAATTCTTTTATTTCTCCAATTCTCCTGGTAGTTCTCAGATATATTTCAAAGCAAGTCACCGCTCTGAAGCACTCTGACACTTTGGGAAGTATTCCAGGACCCAGTCATAGGTCTTTAATGTGACTCAGGTGCCATGGGATAAACTCTTGTCCTCCAACTGCCACTCCAAAGGCAAAGCATCTCCCATGTTAGATTTGCCACACCTGAACAGATGTCACAGCTACAGCAGGGTGCCTAAAATGGCCCACTGGAGCCCAGGCATGATAAGGCAGGTAGGCAACTAAATCTCACCCTCTATTGCTGTCAGGTTGTCTAAGCATGCCCAAAGATCCATCAGGAATCATAGCTATGGCTGTGTGAAAAGCTACCAAAGCTGTCGTACTGCATCTTCTCATAAGTCTTTGGGCCTCTCCGAGGACAGGAGCATGCACAGTGCAGTGCTGTGCAGAGGTGACAGCTCAGGTCCCAAACCCAGGGTGGCTGCATTAGCGTGCTGCTCTGCTTCAAAGCCAGTTAGCGAGGCTTTGTCAAACCACATGTATCCAGAATGATTTCCCTCAAATCATCCTTCATATAACCTCTGACTTGGTCTTACAGATGACTACTTGCAATGCTTGTAAGGTATTATAAAATCACTGTTTTGAAGTGCATTCCAGTGCATTATTTCCAACAAAGTAATTTGCTGCTAAGATTACCACTTCCTTTCTAACACACACACACACAAAAACCAACACCAAAATTTATGAGATGGAAAGAGAACATGCAAATTATACATAATTCAATGAAGCTTCTGCTTTAAATGAAACATCCAAATAAAACTTGAAAAGGCTTATTTTGGATGCAGGTCTGAATTATCTTTCCCATACTCTGCATCTATCCTGCATTCCTCTGAAGATCAAGTTTCTTTTTGTGTGTTTCCTTCTCTGACTTGCATCATTGCACTTACCTGGAACATCTGCCCTTCTCAAGGGAGGACGGAATTAAATGAACAAAGACTTTCAGCAGCAAGTAGCTGGGATGGGTAGGAACATAGCCTATTCACTAATACAACTTTTTTTTTCCCCCAGGTGACTATAACTAGTCAATGTAGCTGTGACAGCATGTCATTTAGGTGCCAATTCACTTTTGCTAACATACGTCCGGTTATAATCAGTTTTTATAGTACTGGTAGGTCTCAAGAGTTCTACATTTCTGCAATGAAAATATATTAAGATACAACAAGCAGTCACAATAACTGGATCAAAAGAAGTTTAAATACGTGCCTGCATTTTGGTTAGAAGACCTTCAGAGAAAGGAGTGGCCTGCAGTTTTTCTCATCATCCTGAGATCTGTCTTTCCTGGAGCCTCTAGAAATACGCTCCACAGTGGAGCACCATAACCTCAGTGCTTGTGAATAACTTGATAATTTCCTACACGCTGGTATGCCTTTTGAATTTGGTTTCTTGATCCTCCATGACATCATTTGAATAAGTTACTAGGAATCTATTTTAAATAGTGTTTATTTAGTTCCATATTCTTTTACTTTTCTTATTCTTTTTTTTTTTCTTGGAATAAAACACAAGGAAAAGTTTGTTCTTAGACATGTTAATTATTTTCAAATATGGAATCTCTGAGTAAAAGCACTGAAGAAGTGTGACTAAATCAGCCTGCACAAAATCTTTAAATAACCTTGTTTAAGGGGACCAGGAGGACTGACAAGCTTTTTGATAATGAAGTCCCACTCTTGCAAAATATATGTGGGTTTGCATTTATTTCATACAGGTTATGTGCTGTGAAGATATGGTACTTGGTTTGGTCACATCTAGTTGTTGACCATAGTATTCATTCTTCACCCAAAGGACAGTCGGATAATCATTTCAAGATCTAGGGTTGATGAAGCTTGGTTTTCTCATTAATACCATAGTCAAGCTGACTCAGACTCAAAAAGCTGTAAGTCAAGCACTAGGAAATCTGACAAAGATGGAATAGATGTCTTTTTTTTTTTTCCTTAATCACCTACAGTTAAAAATGAATACACAAAGGTACACCTGTAGTGCCAGTAAATGAGAGTAGTTGCAGTACAAATTATGAAGAACAGAGTATTGCCAAAAATTCATGCAGAGAAGTGAATCTCTTCCTGATGGGCATCATTTTCCAAATGGGCTCTTGCATGCTGTTGTGGTTTGAATTATGAGTTTCATGCAGATACAATCTGCAGTTCAAGTGCATGGGCTGGTGAACAGTAGCTGCTTGTTTAGAAAAATGAAAACAAGTGATAGCCTAGCAAATGAATATTGTAAATTTAAATTAACAGAGAAGTTGTTTGCTTTATTCTCTGAATGAAGGGCATATTACTTTCAAAAATATCTCACTGAAAGAAATAACTCCAGCAGAGTAAAGTTTTTGACTTGTAAAATCTGTGAATGTAGCTTTGGGAACTCAAGGCATTAAATCTTGCTTGTTGATATATCAGCTGCAAGGAAACTCTCTTAAATGTCTCATTATTCACAGAACCTGTAAAGTAATGTCTGGGTATGAGTCTTGGTCACTAGATCCTATGTAAGTTGTTCAAACTGTTGTAGTGGTTAGCTAAGGTCTGATGGTATACTTCTGTATCAGATAAGATTAATCAGCCATTTGGAAGAAGACAAACTTGAAATTTATTTTCCACAAATTGGACTTTACTGAAATTTTTCAGTCTTCTCAAAAAAACCACACTTCTTGCGATGTCTGAGTAAACAGGTTTCTGCACTATGGCCTCAAATCTTCCTCAGTGGGGAATTATCAATAGGTATCTGTGGCACTTCCAGAGCTACCTAGAGTACAGTTGCCTCAGCAGGCAAAGTGGAACAATAACGTGGCCTCACCTACCGGCGCTGCCCAAAGCTCCTGCCTCGTGCTGCTGGCACTGCTGATGGAGAGACATCACAGCTCTGTCCTGAGCTCCACAGCACTGCAAACCCTCCTCTGCTTCCTTGTGTGTTGCTTCCCCTCCCCAAGTAATTTACACTTTGGTCTTTTTTTTCTAGTTTATTATTGCTGTCACATTTTATTGGACAGCTTTTTAAAAATTATTAATGAAGCATTTTCTTTATTGTTATAAAAGATCACCTAACTTTATTTTTCATCATCATAGCATCTGAAGTGCTTCATAGTCTTTTTCCTCATCTTCACGATTTCCCTTGAACAGCGAGATGTGCCATCATTCCCACCTTACACCTGAGGAACAAAGGCCCAGAGAGGCTGAGTCCTTGTACTGCTGAAATACTGAGGTACGTATACCAGACTCCGATGACACATAGATGTCTGAACTTAAAACAATGACCTATAAAGTCCAACCTAACCTCTCTGGCATCTGCAGAGGCTAAGGTGTTTGCTGGCCAAGTTTGCTCTTGGTGTAACCCTCTTCTTCTGTGGGTGTGTATATATATCAGCATATTAGCTCAGACAGGGGTGCGCTTTTGAAGCTGACCTGGCTGTCCCTCTCATTGTGCGTCATGGACGAGTCTCATAGCACTCAAGGTAGATTCATTTCAGATTAATTAGACTGGGGGATGTATTCCCAAAATGTACCAAGTGCTTTTCAGCTGGTAATGGTCACTGAGTCCATGGGCTGGAGCTAGTGTAAGGAAGAACAGGTATATGTAGTATATATACCAGGTCCTCCACACCTCCTATCTCATTGTACAAATTGGTTCCTTTTGGATCACACTGTTAATTATTGCAGACCCAGTTTGTAATGCTGATGGGTGCTGAGGCGTTTACAAGGCAGGTTTTACCTCGTCTTACCTCATCTGAAGTAATCCCGTGATACAGAGTTTGATATACACATACATAACTCATTTTAATTCACTTTGACAGCAGTGGGGATGACACAAAAATGAAATACAATGTCATAGCATAATTTTCAAAAAGACGTGATCTTTTCTCTAACAGTGAACTTATAGTGGTGAGATACCCAGGAAATTATGTGCATGGGTTCAGTGACCTCTCAGTCTCACGAAGTCCAAATCGCCTTTTCCCAGACAAAACTCCTTTATTGATTTCATTATAGATTGATGTGGAAGGTGGTAGCTGTGGTACCAGCAGTAGCCAGTCTTGCTGTCAAAATTACTCAGCTATTCATGAGACCATGTTTATGTATTTGATTGTAGCTGGAACTGGCACCACCTCCTTTCTTAGCCTTCATGCAGGATCTGGTTTTTCTTTTTACTGTTTTTCACCCCAGTGCCAAAACATGAGAATGCTTTAGGTGGTAAAATGCTGGAGGAGGTCCTGACAGACAGTGGCCCTCACCACCTCTCTGTTGAGCCATCTTCACTTAGTAGAGTCAGTTCTTAAATCGTTTACTGCACAGAGACATAGCTTGAACCTCTTTTTCATTTCCAAGGCTTCTGGCAGCTATACTTTCTTGGGGACTGAAAAAAGCAGGTTTGAACCAGTTGAGTTATGCTTTCCATCTGCAGAATAACACCTTGCTCAGGGTGTGTGTGTATTAGAGTACCCCTTGTGTACAAACCCCACAGAGAAGACTCACTGCCAATACTCTTCCTTGTAACACCTTCCAAGAAAAAAGGTGCTCCCTCAGAATTACTGACCAGATTATTAGATATTTTCTCCTGTTACTTCTTTTTTTTTTTTTTTTTTTCATCATGATCAAAAGGAAATATGTTTTTAGCCTTAACCGTCCTTACAATTCACAGGAAAATCACTGGTCATCAGCCAGCCACCTGAGGAGGTCTGAATGTGGTTTTTGAAACCTCAGGCCGCACCAAGCAAACGTTATCTTTAGAAGATAAGTTACCTTCCTAACACTCGTCTACTCTGCAGACTAATAGTATAATTATGATTGATTTAATTTTATTAAGTCATCAAAGATTCTATTTCCTCTCTGAATAGCTACAAAAAATGCATAAGTTCTTAATGTGTTGGGGATACAAAAAAGCAAATCAAAGCAAAGAACAATTAGTGAGATTTATGAAGCTGTGGTAGTACCTAAATTTTAATAAAATATAGCAAATGACAAAAAAGAAATACAAAAGTATCTAATTATAATTCTATAAGATGTAATTGTGCACATTATATAAATGTAAAATTGTATTAAAAATTGATGGTTAAACTAGTCATACAATCACATCTCCATTGAAATAACCTTGATGGATAAAACGGAGTTGGCATTCCAGACAGGTGTCAATTGGAGAGGAATATTTATTTTTCACCAGCATAGTTAATTTCAAGTGAGTTTTTAAAAAATATTTTGATTCTCTCACCCTGTTTTCATAATTTAACAACATAATCCTTTACCTTTACCTTTCATTTTTTTGCATTAATTCAATAATAAGGTAGAATATACCTCAAATTAGGGACTGAATTCATCTTGTCTTAACCTGGTTAGCTACAAGGTGAATGCCTGCATGTGAGCAATTTGCCCTTGTCAATAGCGACCTACTCAATACCAGGCAATTGCAGTTCAAAACAGATACCAGGTAAACCATCCTTTATATACCATGCTTATGCTTACTAGATCTCTGTCAGCACTAACAGGAACTAAGAGAGCTCAAAATTAACCATTAAAGTTAAGCAAGGTGAATTCTATCCCAGGCATCTATGTCCTTTACATCTACCAACATGTATTAATATGTGCATATGTTGTTGTGATATCCTTCTCTGTAACAAGTATTTTCTTGTTATAGCACTAGCAATACTTTTAATTTGGTTTATGTGACTTTGTTTCACATCTTACCATAAACCATGTGACATTTATGTAAATTAGTGCATTTTAATGACTTTGGTAATTCTTTACACCAATACTCATATCTAAGTCTAGGCATGTCTTCCAAGACACTTAAATCTTAAATGTTTCTATAGACACTTCGTTTGCGCTATCAAGAAAAAGGTCAATGACTTCAGATTGCTAAGATGCATATCCAATTTTATAAATATTTGCAAGCTGTGTTTCTGGTTTCCTTCTAGTATTTTATACTGTGTGGGAAATATTTATATTCTGTAGCAACATGCAAGAGACTTAGAAACTTGCCTTTAAGTTGCCTTCCAGAGGAGTTGTTTATTCTTCGTTTCTTTTAGTACTTATCAACCCCATCCTATTGGCAATCCCAGGTTTTAAGTCTGGAGGAGACTCCAGCTTCTTGACATTCAGAATAAAAAGGGCTTCAAAAATACAAAATTAATATTGATAGTATTAGTCCATCCATAAAAACAAGGATTTCAAATTAGACCACCATTATACATTTCATTGACCTCAGCTCACTAAGTTATGCACTTTATCCTCAAGTTATTCAAGGTTTCTGGTCTCCGTTGGAGGAAAATCTGGCATCTTAGTCTGCCTCCAGGAAACACCCAAAATTTGTCGTTCAGACTGTGTTTGTGCCTTATGGGCAAGAGTATGATTTTAACCATACTGATGTTAAAAGAGGGGGTTACGCTACTTATTTTCTAGCAAGCAAGGAGTTAGCCAGCTGCTGATGCATGTGTCATAGAGGTATAGACACTGTAGAAACAAACTGGGCAGAAAGCCCAGTCATTCCACTGGAGTAAACAAGAAAGCCATAAAAACAGCTACTTCATTGACAGGAAGAAATCACATTAGACAGTAGACAACAGAGCAGTAGCTTGTAGACCAGATAGGGATTTGGGTTGTCCTTACTTATAAGAGAGTGTTGCTTTCTTTAATTGCCTGTTCATGTTAATTTTCAGGAGTAGAATGCCCCAGGGAAAAACATGCTTGATGGGACACTTAATGCTAGACCAGATGAATCTATCATACTGCTTACAACTCCTTTCTTCCCTAGATTGTTACTGCTGTCTTCCCTCTGTTTTTTTATCACACTGCACTTAAATCCTTAGCACCCTTTCTAGTCTTTTTTCTCTGATATCCCTCCAGTTTGTCAATATTTTTCTGGCAATTTGGTATTTCATTAGAAAGCTGCAGTGGAGGGGAGGCCTGTTCCTGTCCTGCTTCTTGAATTCTCTGGGTATCCATCTCCAACATGACACTGGATTTTTATCCCCTCATATTGCATTAGAGTCATGGGTGTAAAACTCTGCTTACTATTGCCTTCCATCTTTCAGCGCTAGAGCACTCCAGTATTTTTTCTCATACAGAGAATATTTATGATGAAACTTATGGTTATCCTGCTCACTGTATTGCAGAATTACATTTTAAAATGTGGGTGGATAAAAAGACATGAAGTAAGGAGGGAAAGTAATCTTATGACGTTATGCTTATAACCATGTAGATGTCTGCAGTAACAATCACTTCATATTTAGTAAAGCCTGCATACATATATTTTTTTAATAAATGTAAAAATCCTGAGAAAAAACAGAAAGAAAAGTCTTAGATTCCCACTATAAAAGATATAAGGGACAAAAGAATGTATTCACGGTCCCTAGGAGTCATCTCACCTCATTTTAGCTATCTAAAATATACCCATCTATTTCAAACCTGGTTTTGGGTCCCCGTTCTAGCATTTAGGGGAAGAAAAAAAAAAAAGTAAACCTTTCTAGCATGTGGAGTGAATTAGCTTGTGGAGGTGCCTGGTTTTTACTTCATCAACTACA
The DNA here is from genome assembly GCF_036013445.1 of Caloenas nicobarica. Classification (NCBI taxonomy): domain Eukaryota; kingdom Metazoa; phylum Chordata; class Aves; order Columbiformes; family Columbidae; genus Caloenas; species Caloenas nicobarica. The sequence goes on along the minus strand of NC_088245.1, from coordinate 95,970,325 downwards.
GAAATGTGCTGTTGAAATGAGTCATCTGTACTAATTCAAACATCTGAAGGTTGATCTACATCTAGTCTACTTGTTCTGTGCTCCTTTTATGGCCACTGTAGAGAAGCAGGCCTCCTCCACAATACAGTTCATCTCGTTGTTAGTGTCTGAAGTAGAATAGATGAGACACTTTCTCCAGATGATTTTTTCTTCCCACTTATAAGAAAAAGTTACTTATTCTGAAGTAGACATCTAGATTTTAGACATCTCAGATGTGGTCAGATGAATTTTGTTTGTTCGGGTTAGCTGACCTCAGACTCTTCCCCAATGCTTACATCCTGAACGGAACACATCAATGTTCAGAGGAGTGGGAGATGTCTGTGCCTGCTGGTGTGCAAAATCATGGCACCTTGCAGTCCCTCAAGCAATTTGGCTTCGGAATCTAAACCCACAGTGCTGCTAGGAAGCTCAATTGATTAATTAAGCAGGACAGCATCACACTATCTCTAAGCACAAATACACTGCTCCCAGCCAGCATCTGACTGGCATTGTGTTGTGTGGACAGTGTAGGCACACCATCTCCTGAAGCAGCTTAGGTACCTCCATCGTGGAGCAAGACTAGAGATAGAGACAGCTTCTAAATCTGCTGCTGGAAGTGAGAAGTGCATGTGGGGTAACAGGTAAACAAATCAATGCATTGTGCTGAAATTGGGAAGGAGGACTTCACATCTATTCAGCCTTTCAGACCATATTCATTGTTCTGTTACCACCCTTTCAGCTGAGGGTAAGCGGTAATCCATGAGATGAACTCTGTCAGAATATCCTAAACTGCACACTTTTTAGTGTTCAAATACTAAGATAAAGTACATCAAAGACCTCTACATTATTTTGCAAAATTTTCCATATGGTTACAGAAGTTCTTTAAAGTACAGTTCATTTTTATCCTCTCTGTGGTCATCCTCTTAGAAAGACCAACTGAGACATCTTTTTCAAGAAGCTTTTTTTCATTTTCAGTCTTTTGTGACTCAGTTCTATTATAATTCTGGTAGACCATACATTTTCCTAGAGTCCTTTTTTTAATGGATTTTTTTTTAAAACTGCATTATGTCCTTCACTTTCTAGTCTTGCCCCATCTAATTAAAATTGCACAGCTTGTTTCAGAGGCTGGATCCAGTAATTGGGCTTTCTCATGTCGTCTGAGTCCTTCCCTGCTCCTCCATGCAGTCTGACCCTGCTGCAGAACGAACATTTTTGTTTCATTGCTTCTCTTTTATGGTCTCTCCACTGTGACTGACTTTCAGCTTTGAGCATGTTCTGAAGCTATAAGATCACTGTTGTTTTAAATCTTATTTTCTTCTTCATGATGGGAACTTCATAAGCTGAGGTTTGCAGCAAGAACAGACATCTAGCTGCTGCCCTACAGGTTTTGGCAAACGCAGAGTATAGGATGCAACTGATGTCCCACTTCCAAATCCACCTCTAGGCCTGAGTAGTATAAGGAAAATGTAGTGCTGCTGCCCCAGAGATGGGGAGCTGTGCTACCTCTGACCATGGATGGAGACGGTTGTGCCAAATAGGTGTAACAGGAAGAGAGATGGACAGCCAACCAAGAAGAAGATCAGAAGCCTTATTACCATGAGGAGAAAAAAGCTCCTATTCATTTATTCTTTATCTGTACGAACACTTGTTTTAAAAGTTTCCTATATATTATTATGAGTAAACCAAATAAATGGCACAAATAAAGTAGCAACATACAGTCAAATAAGCTATCTTTTAAAACTTTCAGGAGACAAAAAAAAAAAAATCTCACTACATTTCACAAACCCAAGGCAAAAATTTAAAACTCATTCTTCCTAAAGAGAAAAAAAAAGAAGTCAGACAGTACTGAACTGACATTCTGCACGTTTTGGAGTATGCCAGAGCACAGTTTCACTCAGTGAAAGATGCAAAACCCTATAAATACCACCTATATAGTATATAATAAATTCAAGCATTAATTTCCCACAGCAGAAACAAAGTACTTAAATAGTATTGTCTCAATACAAAGTGTGAATATTTTTTTGGGTGTTTGTTACTTTGTATGACACAAAACTCATTAATCTTTGAAAGCTGTTTTATTTGGCTGTCCTTATTTGTCTGATAAATTTATTATAGCGTTATTCACTAGCAGCCAAAAATACTGTTGTAAGTATGCTGTATGTTTTTATACCTACAGTCATTCTTTTATAGCATTTTATTCTTGATAATAAGAGTAGCTGTGGTTTTGACAACTAAAACCTGCACTGGATAAATATTTTCCCTTTACAGAGATACTGATTTGAACCCACCACTGGTAGTCCTGCCTACCGTCTCTCCTCTAGTTTGTTTTTTTCTGTCCTTAGCCTCTACTACATCTACTTGATGCTATCTTTTCCAGTGCAACTCTCTGGAAGAGTCTGCATCTGCCAACAACAGGAGCAAGGTTCATGAGTGCCGTAGGGTCTGACTTAAGAAACTCCTTGCATTTCAAGTATCTTTTTGGGGAGGTGGCAAAATACTTGTCCCCTTGGAACTGCCAACATGAACTTACTCTATTAGTAGTGATCTAGTTTTAGAAAATTAATTCTGAAGGAACATTTTGTACACCATGTATAATGAGTACAGACAAGTAGCTGGTCCCTGATGAGAGAAAACAAAGTCTTTTACTTCCATAAATCAATTTTCTGATCATTCTCATATAAGCTGTGACCAAAGCCTCTTCCTGCTGTGCCCCAGAGGATTCTGTGCCCCTGTGTCCTTGCTTAGAGTTTACCCTGTGACTTTGTCCCTGCGTGGCCTGGGTTACCTGTCTCTGCAGGGCAGGAGCAGTAAGGAGCTTTCCAAGGGCATTTCTATGTGGTGACCTGTTGCTGTCTCTTCCCATCACTTCCCAAGATCTGCAATGAAAGAACAAGTTGTTTTTAATATCTTTACAACATTTTCGCTAATCAAGAGAATTGCCTTTTTTACTGACATGTTCAGTTGCTGCTATTGGACCATGCTTTTACTCTTACATGTGTCTGCTTGCCTTCTGTATCCGAGAGAACAATTACCAACTGAATTCATTAACCATTTACATTTTCTTAAAATAAAAATATAGACAGGCCCTCATGACATTTGTGAAAAGCAGTGTTTATGATTGAATTCTAAAGGTTCAAGCGCTAGAAATGCAAAGTGTATTATTTGAAGAAATAATATTTTTAGCCTTTTACCTTTCATGAGCCACTCTCAATGGTAATTTATTTCTACAGTCGTCTCTTCATATAGCAACTCTGTGGTAAATAGAATAAAGTTGTTTTCTCCCATAAACCTTATAGTCCCCGTTCATTTATATTCTTTTTTAGCAGATGAAGGAGGGTGGAGGGAATGTTACAGTGGCACAACTCTTCCAGAAGCTCAAGAGTTAACTACAATTACTTCCTATATTCCATAAGTCATCTGTTCCATTTTTGAGTCCCGCAGTCTGTGTCAGCAGTCATAATGTTCGTAAGGGAGACATATGGCATCACAAGAAAAAGGCAGGTAAACATGCGTCATCTGTGTACAAATAGGCAGAACTTCTTTCTAGGCAGACAATCTATTAATAATAATTTTTAAAAAAAGGTTTGAATCTTTAAACAAAAATGCTATTTTCCCATTTATTATCCCCTTTTCCTATTTTGCTAATTCTAAAGAGGGATTATTGTTTCTTTACTCAGTTTGAGAGTCTCTTACTACTCAGCAGAGAAGGAAATTTAAATCTATCTTTAAATTTAAAAAATAATTGAATTTAATACTGGAAATCTAACACTTCTCTAGCTGTATAGAACAATGTGAGTGTTACTGGACCCTTTGAACTTAAATATATAATGTGTATTAGGCCACTTTGTAACCCTTTCTTATTGTACAGGAGAATTCAGCTGTGTTACTTTTAAAATAAGAGAGCAGCACATTGTATGTAGCTCCATAATGGTTAATGGTGGATTTCCTGCATTATGATTAATGATGGAGGAAAGTGATTCTATCTCATCAAGTGTGATTCTTGTCTTATAGTTAAATACACTTAAAATTAGAAATACATAAACAAGTCACCTGTCTTCTTGGTCTCCTACAACCAAACTCCAGCAAAGAAAAATGATCCAGCTGATGAAATTCCAATGGTTGTTTTTCTTTCAAATGGAGGTGAAGAGGGTCTTCAGGCACTGACTGAATCTCAGTGCTGCTGTTTGAGCTTTCGTTCAAGGTAATGGAAAGAATATCAAGTGCACTTGGTTTCTGGCTGATCCTGATACTTAAATGAGGTTCTGTGGAAGTTCCCTTTGTTGAACAAAATGAAGCAGAGATTTTTCTTCCAGCTCAACTTGGAGAATCTTTGCATTGTCTTTAACGTACTTTCAGGCTTTTCTGTTGGACAAAGATTGATTGTCTGTTTACAAGTGAGTTATAGACAAGTAAACATACTACATACATACATACTACATACATACAGATCACATCTGGGTTAAGATTATGGAGGTGGCTACAGAAGCTGGTAAATTATGGAAAACAATATACGATACTATCCCGAAGCATAATTCATCATGTATTAATATATGTCTTAAAAGTAAGCTAGCAAGAGATTTACAGGCTGAAGCTGCTTTTCTGCTGTAGCACGAGCAGCTTTTGTAAACGCAATAAATGGTAGAGAAGTCAATACTGACTAATGGGGCTCAACACATTAAGTTTCAAAAGGATGTGGAATACTGAAAGAATGTTTGGTTTAACAAACAAGTAGTGGAAACTTTTCTAGACATATAGCAAATGAAAGAACTTAATTGCCAACCCAGTTATTTATATATATAGAGAGAGAGAGTGCTGGGCTTCAAACTTCATCCAGTAACACTCTAGTGACATGCCTATGTTTTAAAAGGTACATAAAGTTCTTGCTTTTACTTGTTTTATTTGGTTTCTTGGCAGATCTGACATTGCTGGCTCTAATTCTTGAACAGTGTTTGTTTGTTTTCAGAGGTTATATAAAATGCTATGTATATATCTCTTTCAAAAAATAGTATTCATTAAAATGCTAATTTCATTTACAGTTTAGCACTGGGTCATATGAAGTTAATACACAGGGGCTGTACGAACTTTTAATAGGAATATTGAGAGTGAAAATTTCTTCATTTTAACATGCCACTGTTCTCTTACCAGCTTCACTGAAATCAAAGACAATCTTTCAGTGAGTAATTTCTTGACATTATGACAGATGATTTTGCAACCTAGCTTTGGTCAGTTCTCATTTTTTAAGTAATAGGGTATCAGGAATCTCTGGATTGGTTTATGGTCTAGGCACTGAATGACTTGTACAATTCCTCTGATATTATGCCAAGGAAAATTTAAAGAAAACAATTAGGTAGGCAGTTTAGAAACCAATGGTGTAAAGACAAATTGCAAGCTCTTGCTTAGTTTTGGTTGACTAGTCAATAAGCGGGGCTAAGGATAAGGAACTGGCGCTATTCAATCTATTGATTACATTTCATTTGGACTATGTCTATACTGGTAAATAAATATGCTAAGGATTTATTTGGCCTCAGATATTGAGGCCAAATGGCACAGAAGAGCCCAAGTGCACACTATTAACACTCTTACTTCCCCAAATACAGCGGCTGCACGCAAACCACCCTTTGGGAATGGTTGCTTGGCCATGCTGTGATCTGAGCTGTGCCCAGGAATTTGGCCCAGACCGTGTCAGTACAATGAGTCTCGTTCCAGGGCCTGGCAGTGCTTTCTGGCACCTATTAATTTGATAATGTAGAACCAGCTTTAGAGACCAGAGATAGTAAAGAAGGAACTATACTGTTTGGAAGTCTCTTCTCTCCATTCCTAGTTCTGTCACTTCATCTTTGATGGTCAGAACCTCCAGTTTCAGCCCCTCACCAAATTAGGCACCAGGAACTCTATCCCCCAACTTGTATCTAGATGTCCCATTTTTTTGAAGTTGCAGGGGGTTGAAGCCTGCCTAGAAATGGACACCTAAACATCTTGGAACGACTGAACCGAGTCCATTAATGTGGCTGGTCGCACAATAAAACTAATGAAGCAGGAGGATTGGGATGAACACAACTCCTGAGCAATGCAGAAATCAAAATAAACATTTTAAGGCCAGACGAGATTATGAGAACCTCCAGTCTGTCATCCTGAAATGAGTTTGCCTGTTGAAGGCCTTTGAACAGGTGGTGTGTACAACTCTAACATTGCTCATAACTTGCAAAGTCACCAAGTACCAAGTTCACACATACAGAATATTTTATGTGTGAGGAGTGCAGAGAGGAGATTTTCCAGGTCTCCTATAATGTGCTTACACATATTTTTGGAAATGAGAGGAGAAAAAAAAATGTTCCAACTTTGAGTTTTATAACGAAGTGAAGAGCCTCTTCTGGCTTCACTCATCTGTATAATGAGATGATCCTGTGTCTAATCGGAGAAGAAGAAAGAATGAAATGTACCTACGTCATGTTATGTAAGATGCTTTATGGCTGATCAGATATATGTAAACAGCAAAATCTGCTTTATTTGCTAGAATAAGTCATTGCTCATATGTGTTTGAAGTTATTTCTCAGTATTTTGTCCAATGATGAATGTTTAATTATTAGGCAGAGGTTACTGTGTTACGCTTTTGTACAAAATCATCCTTAAGGGCTACAAAATGTTTGTACTTCAGCTTTTGTAAATTTTTTTCGTCAAGCTTTTCTAATGATTCTGTGAAGACTGCCAATTTATTTGAGTGGTAAACAGTCTTACTCAAAATTTCAAGCTTATTCTCTATGTATATACATTATAGACCATATAATTTTCTTAGTTATACAGCAACCAACTCATTAAGTTCAGAGAAATTACACCCATGAAGACAAAGAGATATTTCTGTAAGTATACTCCTACAATTAAATGCTCCTGGAAACTACCTCACTTTAGGGACACCCCACTATCCCCTGCTGGATTATGAAAAAACAAATACATAAAAAATACTTTGTTAAGTGAAAAAAAAAAGGATATTATTTTTTCACAAAATTTAATATTTTTTTAAACTGATGTGAACAAAAAACTTTCAAAGGGAAAACAAGTTAAGTCCTGAATCAGCAGGCAATGCTATTAAGCTAATGCAGTTAAGTGCAGGCATTAGCGAGACACCACAATGTGAGAGCTACAGCAGACACAATATAAATCACTATTTTAACAGTATGAAACTAGTTAAAAACTGACAACATGCCACTTGATGTGCTTTTGCATATCTAACATTTTTGCAGATTGATTACATGGGTGAAAATAATGATAATAAATGAAATTCATACTCACTTGAAATTTTATGGTTTTGACAGAAAGTCAAGACAAACATTTCATTTTCTGTGTCTTTAAAAACTGAGTTCTTGACAAAGTTAAGTTTGACAGCTGTGAAAGAAATCATTATTCTCATTATTGTTGGTTTGCTGGATGACATCATGATATCCTATGACACTTTACAGAGGTTTTTAGATGTGACAGACACTGCCCCAAATTGTTTCCTATCTAAACAGAGTCTAAAGGAAATAGACCAAAGAAAGGCAAAGGGATGGAGTAGAAATAACATTTATAATAGCTGTGGCCAGTATACCCAGAAAGGTTTGAAAGAAGCAGGTGCCCTCAAGGTGGACTTAAAGCTACTAGGGCAAAAAGGGACCTCATCCCTGGTACACAGTGAAATAAAGGGGTGAGGAAAGAAGACCATAAAAAAACTCAAGAATTCAAGAATAGCTGGACACAAGGACAAAGCAGGGAGGGAGCATCTAAATCCAGATGCAGCTGGCTTGAAGCTCATGTGGGAGATTCTGTAAATAACTGATGTCTGCAACTCCTTTGCTAATGTGGAAACCAGCACTACTCTGAGTGGAGGCTGAACCAGATGACCTTGGGGGATCCATCCCCATCTAAATTATCCTGTGATTCTGGTAGCCCATCTGGTAAGATCTGCCAGCCTGGACTGTCATACAGCAAAAGCTTGGGAAGGCAATGTGATGTCCTTCTTCATCTGGCAGACCCTATGTAGCTGAGTGTACCTTGACATGATGTGTGTTCAATATTTCTGTAAAGCTTCTGAACACATGATAACAACTAAACATAGATGATCCGGTCTGATAATGAGCGGACCTAAAAAGCTTGGCAGTTTGATGTGATTTTTACACTTCCCTGAAAATGCAATTGGATACTGTCATGAGTCAAGGAAACAATATTTGTCTGTTAATTGACATGTCTGGAAGGAGAGAGAAGGAGATGAGAGGGAGAAAAGAGCAAGCATATCTTAATCAGTTTTGTAAAAGAGCATGTAACTTCGAAGGCTATATAAATGATTCTTAATCATTAATAATCTCAGTCTCTCAGATGATATGCAAAAGTCTCATGCATAATTGTAAGAGTACAAATCTGACATAGAAATCTCATTTTGCCATCTCTGTACTGCAGTGTATCTGCAGGCCTGTGAGGTTTTTAATAGCTATGTCTTATAACAAAGCAAATTAATCTCCATTTGCAGCTAAAGAGAGTCGAATTTTAGGAACAATTTGCTCATTAGTTCTGCACTGTGGCCTGCCTCTGCCTAATGCTGCCCTCCCTGTGAATTTTTATTGTTGTGGTATTTGCTTGGTCGTAATTATCTCTACCTACACCAACCTGTCAGAGAGAGTGCTAGCTTTTCTTTACTGATTTGTAATTCTATTACACAGCCCATCAGCAGCTTGTTTCTGATTATTGCAAGCAGTACGCTCTTCTGGTAGCAGCTGTTAATATTTGTCCCTGCTTTATTAAGCAACAAGTACTTGTTGCTCGCCCATAATAATGTGGATCTAATAATGTCATCCCAGGCTGCTTACTGGGAAATTATGTTCTCCCTGTTCCCTTTCTTTATTTGTATAACATCAGCCAGGTAGTTAACCAGATATTTAATAAATCCATCATCTTGACAAGTCACAGGAACAGAGAAGGCCCAGCAGACGTGGCAAGAGGGACACTGAGAAGCAAAGATTGCATCAAAAACTCTCTGGCATTGTTCACAGCCCGTAGCCAGCAGGGAGATCAGAATACCTGAGGGAAGTCACGGCTCATGCTAAGCAGGGGGTTGTTGTCATCATGGTACAGCCAAGACCACCAGTGTGCAGGACATCTTTTAGATGAGCAGATCCAAAGAAATGTCTAACAAGGAGGATGTTTTGAGAGGGGCAGTACCAGACAAATAAATTTGTCTTTTTCTTTTAGGTCTGCAAAAGATAGAGAGGGAAAAATTTACAGAGATTTATCAAATATTGGCAAGCTACCAGTTCCTTTTTAAGATGTTTTGAGGTTTTTTTTCCATCTTTCTTGATTGGTGCCACTTTGGACTTTTGGAGGATCTCACCCCCAGTCACAGAGAAAAACTTCAGTTTTCTTTGATTTGCCAGTGACTGTTAAAGGAATAGTGTTACTGACTACAGACGGGAGTTCTTCTCTACGTATTCATTCACAGTTGCTGTTATCACCTTTGAAAAGTATTTTTACCAGAATTTTCAAATTCCTTGCTTTTAAAAAATATCTCTTCACACTCCAGATGTCTGCAGATGAGGGATTTCAAGCTAAGCTACAGAGATTGTTTCTAAACATCTTTCTTCCTAGGATGAAACCTTTCAAGTTATATCCTTCAAACCTCTTTTTTAAAGTCATGCTCCAATAGTGTTCAAGTCAGTGGAACTGATGCAAGTGTTGATTTGAAAATACTCAATGCTGGGACTTTCACAGCTGTCTTCTGGCTGAGTGTCCTGTTTCTTTCTCTTCCTCACCTTCTCTGTTCCCCAGTCCAGGAGGAGTTTGTCCACATATTGATTTACATAGAGGTCAGAATCTATTTGTATATAGTTTTAGCTTTTAATTCTTCACATTTTTTTACACATTTGTAACTTCTAGGTGTTCAAATGTCAAGATTTTAAAGAAGAATTTCATTTGTTAAAATTGCACCCTCTTTCTTTCCTGAAAGACTTAAAGTATGGATAATTCCATTGCATTGATCTCAGTGTGTATTTCTGAAATTGCCTTAAGCCCCTTTCGCATCACAACCTCAAGTACTCTTCTTTTGGACTGTGACAGAAAATCCTCAGAAGCAGGAGAGACACCCATGAGAGCTAAGAAACTACAGTTCATCAAAACTTGAAAATGGGAAAATGAAAGGAAAGTGGCTTTTTGTACTTGTCTTCTAGTCATTCATAACGTCTGTTGGAAGGCACGTACCAGTTCTGTGAAGAAATGAGCAACCAGGTCAAGAGACTTTTTCCCAAATGTAGTTAAACAACAATTTCAAACTGAGTTGCTCTCTTTCATAGAGAGCTAAAAGTTTGGGATACATAGAGAAATTCAAGAAAGTGCATGAAAAATTACAGTGGCGCTCACCCTCTCTTTTACTTGGTAGATTTGACCCTGCTGTCCACTTTTGCTGTGTCAGTCCCTGGAGATGTGACTGAGGGAAAGCTCAAAGTGTGTGGCTGCCTAAAGATAATTAACAGCCAAAGGCTGACTGCTGACTTTATTATAAAGTGTTGAGATCCAAGCAACGTCTGCAGTCCTACTCAGAGAGAATTGCCAAGCTGGTCAAGAGGGCTTTAAACTAAAGCTGTTGGGGGAGGGGAACCTCAATCTATCCCACTCCTACCAGTTTGATGCCAGTTCCAGCAGTAGATGTCCAGAGCCAGGAGGAGGATCACAGGCCAGCAGAAGAGCACCTGAAGAGCAGAACAAAGGTATTCTAGCCAGTAAGTCAGCTTCATCAAGGGCCCACCTTAAATGCATCTATGCAAATGTGCATAACATGGGGAATAAACAAGAAGAGTTTGGTATGTGTGCACACATGATCCTATTGTCATCACAGAGACATGGTGGAACAGTTCCTGTGACTGGAGGGTACAGGCTCTTTAGGAAGGACAGGCAGGGGAGATGAGAATGGGGTGTTGCCCTCTACGTCAATGACCAGCTGGAGTGCATGGAGCTCCACCTGGGGAAGAATGAGGATCTGTCAGAGAGCTTATGGGTCAGGATTATAGGGAGGGCAGGGACATGTGACATTATAGTGGGGGTCTGCTACAGGCCATCCAACCAGGAAGACTGAGTGGATGAGGCCCTCCATAGACAGATGGGAGTAGCCTCATGTTCACAAGCCCTGGTCCTCATGGGGACTTCGATCACCCCAATATCTGTCGGAGAGACAACACAGCACAGCATAAGCAATTTTTGAGGCTACTGGAATACGTTGATGATAACTTCCTTCTTCAAGTGACAGAGGAGCCGAGGAGAGGTGCAATGCCGGACCTTGTTCTCACCAAAAGGAGGGGCTGATGAGGAATGTGGAGCTCAAGGGCAGGCTTGGTTGCAGTGACCATGAAATGGTATAGTTCAAGATCCTTATGGCAGCGAAGAGGCTGCACAGCAAGCTCACTACCCCAGACTTCAGGAGAACAGACTTTGGCCTCTTCAGAGATCTGCTTGGTAGACAGCATGGGATAAAACCCTGGAGGGAAAAGGGGCCCAAAACTGGTTAATATTCAAGGATCACCCCCTCCAAGCTCAGGAGTGATGCATTCCAACAAAGTGGGAGTTAGGGAAAAACACCAGGAGGCCTGCATGGATGAAGACAGAATACCTGGACAAACTCAAACACAAAAAGGAAGCCTACAGAGAGTGGAAGAAAGGACAGGTAGCCTGCAAGAAATACAGAGAAATTGTCTGAGCAGCCAGGGATCAGATTAGGAAAACTAAAGCCCTGATAGAATTAAATCTGGCCAGGGACATAAAGGGCAGAAAGAAAAGCTTCTATAGGTAGGCTGGTGATTAAAGGAAGACTGGGAAAAATGTGGGCTCTTTCCAGAAAGAAACAGGAGACATAGTTACCTGAGATATGGAGAAGGCTGAGATACTCAAAAACTTTTATCCCTCAGTCTTTGCCAGCAAGTGCCCTAGCCACAATGCCCAAGTCACAGAAGGCAAAGGCAGGGACTGGGAGAATGAAGAACCACTCACTGCAGAAGAAGGTCAGGTTTGAGATGATCTAAGGGACCTGAAGGTGCACAAGTCCATAGGACCTGATGAGATGCACCTATAGGTCCTGACAGAACTGGCAGATGAAGTTGTTAAGCCACTATCCATCATATCTATGAAGCTGTGGCAGTCTGAAGTTGCCACTGACTGGACAAAACCCCCATTTTTAAAAAGGATAGAAAGGATGTCTCAGGGAACTATAGGCCACTCAGTCTCACCTCCATGCCTGGCAAGATCATGAAGCAGACACTTCTGGAAACTATGCTACGGCACATGGAAAATAGGAAGGTGATTGGTGACAGCCAACATGGCTTCACTAAGGGCAAATCATGCCTGAAAAATTTGGTGGCCTTCTATGACAGGGTTGCAGCATTAGTGGATAACGGAAGAGCAACTGATGTCATCTACCCAGACTTGTGCAAAGCATTTGACAGTGTCCTGCGTGATATCCCTGCCTCTCAGTTGGAGAGACATGAATTTGATGGATGGACCACTCAGTGGATAAGGAATTTTCTGAATGGTCACACTCAAAGAGTCGCAGTTAATGGCTCAATGTCCAAGTGGAAAGCAGTGATGAGTGGTGTTTCTCAGGGGTTGGAATTGTGAGGTGGGCCTGTGCGAACCTCCTGAAGCTCAACAAAGCCGAGTGCAAGGTCCTGCACCTGGGTCAGGTCAACCCCTAGCACAAATATAGGCTGGGCAGAGAATGGACTGAGAGCAGCCCTGAAGAGAAGAACTTGGAGGTGTTGGTTGATGAGAAGCTCAACATGACCTAGCAATGTGTGCTTGCAGCCCAGAAAGCAAACCGTTCCCTGGGCTGCATCAAAAGTAGCATGACCAGCAGGTCAAGGGAGGTGATTCTCCCCCTCTACTCCATTTGTGTGAAAGCCCACCTGGAGTACTACATTCGGCTCTGAGGCTTCCAACATAAGGAGGACCTGGACCTGTTGGAATGAATCCAGAGGAGGACCACAAGGATGATCAGGTCACTGGAGAACCTCTCCTATGAAGACAGATTGTATAAATGTAAGAGTTGTTACAGTCCTAAAATTACATTCGGCCCTTTGAAGGCAACTGTCAGGCTGATGTGGCCCATGGTGAAAACGAATTTGGTACCCCTGCTCTAGGAAATGCCCTTTATTGTAGGAAATGCAGAATTAACAAGGCTTTGGACTAGATGACTGAATAAGGATTTGCAATATCTAGTTGCAATACTTACATGAAATATCCCATAGAAGGAATAAGCAAAGAAAAGAAAGCATGAAGCATGAAGTACAGAACTGAAAAGTGGAATCTCTCATCCAACATTTCCAGACTTGGAGTAAATATTTGTCAGTAGGGTATTAAACTTTTTTTTTTAGCTAGACTAAAAAGTTTTCTATATTGCAAGCTAGCAGATGATAGGCCGCTCCAAAAGAGTTTCCTTCCTCAACATCTTAGGAGGAAATCAAGGAATTTAATATTTTGCTGCTCTGCTTCCTTTGCTGTATTGCATGATCTCCAGGACTGCAACATACCTTGAGGTACTTCTAGCTCTCATTAATAAGAGTTCTTAAAATAGGGTCTAGAGCCAGAACTTTCATCACATTTCTTCAGTGTTGTGCTAAATATTCCCTAAATAATTAATTCAGCAGTTAGCATAATGTCACAAGCAGTTATGAATATGCAACAGAAAGTTGGCAAAGCAGTAACTTGGATTTAGAAATCTCACTGTAAACATTTCTGAAAAAAAGGTCTTTATGCAATAAATAAGGGTACAAAAAGTGAATGGATTGTAGTTGTGAATGTGTGTCTATTACACCACTATGACATGGATGAGTGTCATTCAAAATATTCAAAATTATCTTAAAATGCAGGGAAGGTTATTTGCATATTTTTGTGTTACAGTCATCTATCTATCTATGGGCTCAACCGATCAGCCTTTCTAAAACAGGCATTTGTTAACAACACTGGGAAAGTTTTCCTGCGAGTGTTTGATAAAAGGAGATTTACAACCAGGACCCCAAAATATTTGATCCTCAAATAGTTCTGGGTCTTATTTCAGGGCCTAAGGCCTAATCTTCTGTTCACACACCTTATGAAACCATAAAACTTTGAAACGTATGTGTAGCACTTGAGCTCTAGGCACTGCAACTTCTAGACACTGGGAGGTAAGGGAGATAAAAGGCACATGAAAGCCTATCAGTCACACAACTGGTTCGAACAGAGGAACTGCTTTCTTATTTCATAGTCCTTGAACTCATTTGTAAGGGCAGCTTTTTACAAAAGCCTCACATGAGTTTTAGGGTTTTTCCCTCCTCCATCAATATTTGATAAAGTTTTTGTCCTCAGGCTCCTTGGCTTAGATTCTTCACACCATTTATCTTTGGGTGTCTAATTTTGTCTCCTCTGTGGGGAGCCCAGGCTCCCAGTATTGCCCGTTAAAAACAAAATCAGCTCCTTCAGAAGCTATTCAGCACTTGGGAACAGATTCACCCTCCAGTGAGCCTGGGTGAATGTCCATCTTACTTTAGACATGCTATAAGCTGAGGGAAATTAGCTCAGAGGTGAAATTAATTCTTCCCCCTTCCTCTGCTCTTGCCCTGTGTGTGCTGTGTGAGATTTGGAGTATCCTTGTATCTCCTCACAAATGTGCCCTCTTAACTAAGAACAGAAAGACTGTGAAGACAATTTATAGGATGCCACATTTTACCTGGAAGTTCCTCATGTCACTGTGGAGCATCTGAGATGTGAAGCCTGAAGTAAAGCAGATAGAAAGTCCTGCAGAGATCTCAGCCATCGTTCTTGCTAGATGTTGCAGTACCTGGTATGGCTTGGTTCATTCTAAGTAAGCATTTTGATGAGATTTAGGTAACAAGTTGGAAGGTGATGTGATGTTAAGTAGCACCCAGAGATAGACACAGCACATGCCTCAGGTGGAAAGGAGCCACACGGGTGACAAAGCTCCCAAACAGGTTTTCAGAAATCTGCAAGACCTGTTTAACTAACTATGAAGTGGTACAATCTGGTGCTGCAAAGCTAGCAAAGTTTTCTCAGGAGATGCATGCGGTCAAGATCACTTTGTATTTCCAGTGAGCTAAAATCTTACAGTACTCTATTAGCTGACCAAAACAGATTCACAGAAACCCTTTTCCTTGCCTTTTTTCCTCCATGTTAAACTGCCATCATAAGGTAGGAAATCGGTAAGGAAAAATGTGCACTAATGGGATTTCATGACTGTCCAGCCAAGAGGTAGAAGTCAACCCTCCTTCATTTCAGGCTTTTTTCAAGTTGCTTCAAAGTACTTCAAGCAAAGACAGAGTCCACAGATTGCAGAAAATAAAGCAAAACCTCTAAACAACATGAGCTAGTGGACTCTGCCATCATTCTTCTCATCATTTCACAGCCTCCTTTCTTACTTCTCCTCCTAGGCTACCTGTAACACAGGTTATCCTTAATCCTTTCCTGCCTGACTTAACTACAAGAGGCAATAAGACAGTTTGGGCTGATGCTGATTACAGCATGTATTGCTCGTTTCTATCCTGAGTGCTCGGTCCCTCTGAGAGCAACTTTGCTCCTGACCTTTCAGTGGCTGGCAGATGGACTTCACAGGGGTCCTGTTTGCGCTGGGTTGCCAGTAGCCCTCAAAGATCCTGCTGTGCTGAGTGTTTATGCTTAACAAGAGGTGTTATGGCAATGGCTTTATATATACTCTGCTGAGGTGTCCTAAGCATTTCTCCATCTCTCCCAGGACGGTTGGGTTTCAGTTGCCACCAAGCAGAGCCCAAGTGAACCAGGAAACAATGGGAGAGTGAGGCAACAGTCATTTCTTAAGAATAACACATCTTAGGCTAATAATTACATTTGAAATTAACCTGTGGTTACAAATAGCAATAATCAAACGAAATGGTCCTCAATAGTAAATGGTTTTACTGCAAGGAAGTAATGCAAGGGGGCAGCAAGGGGAGCAGGTAGTAGGGTGGCTCAGATCTTTGAGAGCAAGGCAGCCCTCACAGGGGGCTTGTGCGGTTGGCTTAAGTCAGTTTTAAGATAGCATGACACTGTGGCACAAAGGGAGGACACCTCTCAGCGCTAATATCTGCTTGACCTACCATCCCACTGAGATGGAAGCAAAGCTGAGTTCATGCCCTTCCTATGGCTTTTCAGTCCGTTTCTAGAACTGTGTCTAGAGAAGGAAGTAATATATATGAAGCCTAATTCCCTGTTTGGTTTTCTTAACAGTATAAAGATAACAGAAGGTCTTTAGGGAAACAATGTGAGAAGGAAAACAGAGTAACAAATAAATTAGACCTACATTTCTCTTATTCCATCTCCTTCTCACTAAGGAAAAAGGTGTTAGTTGTTTTGAAAAGTCAGGTAAATCGTGCAGCAATTTATCTTTTATTTTAATCCACTTTGCAAGCTAGCTACGAAATAGATGTAGAATATTTAGCTATATATATACCAGGTGTGAATGCTCATTCTAAAATGACTCTCTCACTCCTCTTTTAGTACATATCAATCAGAAGTAAATGATACATTTTACCCGATATGAAATTCTAATTAAAGGAAGTAGGGAAAAGGTCAGTTAACAAATACATCAAAGTGCTTCATGCAAATTTGTTTCTCTCCCTGACAAGAGTGTTAGACATGAATTTATGCTTATGGTAAATGATTCGTATAAAATTCTTTCTTCATGCATTATGGACAAATAAAAGATGCCGTTGAGTTGGGTTTGGTTTTTTTTGTTTGTTTGGTTGTTGTTGTTGTGTTGTGTTTTGGGGTTTTTTTGGTTTTTTTGGTTTTTGTTTATTGGGTTTTTTTCCAAAATTCATCCTATTTTAGTCAACTTCCCATGACATTTACTGTTTGCAATATGACAATGCCCAAATCCAAGCCACAGACCACAACCCATCATGCTGGGTGCTGTCAGACAAAGTTAAGATGGTTCCTGACCCATTACTTTAGGTTTTCCAACTTGAATAGGCAGACTGCTTCCTTGACTGTTTATATAGGGGAAAATGGAAATTCTAGGGGGCGAAACACCTCCCCTTTGATCAGCACAATAGACTGATGTCTTGATTCATACATATTCTCTGGCACCGAGGAAAGGCTGCAGGAAGTGAAAGCCACAAAAATTGTGGAGGAGATGAGCAGAAGCACTTCCTTGCTATTTCCAGAAGAAAGCAAGAGCACATTTTCCAGAAGCACCAGGAGTGAGACTCTCTTCCACAGTGATGAACCTGTAGGATGGACCCTTAGAGGGCAGAATCCAGAATCCAGCTCTGCAGAACCCACTTATGTTTTCAAACACAGAAGCCTTCATTCCATGCTGCAAGAGGAATCTCCTTCAGGCCACAAAGGAGCAGAGCGCATCAGTGCATTCATTATCCCCACTGCATTAGGACTCATGGATTTTCTCAGCAAAAACAAACTGCCAAATCAAGGCCCAGGCATCTTTGGTACTTTCCTTTGCCACTTCAATGTTTTTCTGCTTCTTTTCAAGGTATATTCATAGACAGAGAGATTTTTCCATTTAAGGCGAGCTTTTCAGGGCCAGTAGCACTCTGGGTATCAAGACACAAAACTTCTGTCAGTCCTTGGTAGGTCCAGGTCCTCCCTCTTTTTATTAGGCTGACAGGTTGTGATTGCTGCAACTAGTAAGCTAACTTAGATAGAAGAGCTATGCATTTTGGTACTGATTGACACATGTTTTAAACTCTGAATATGAGCTCCACCCTGGTTAATGACACTATTTCCAGTGATTTGAGCCGTGTCATGATTTCAGATCCGGTGTTCATATCCAGCACCTGAAAAAGGGAGTGTTAACTCTTCCTAGGAACATAGATTCTATGATTCTATGATAAAAAGATTTGGGGAAGTACACTACTTCTCCTTCCACTGCTACACAGCTTTTCTACAGGAAACCTTTGCACAGTACAACCAGCAGCATTATAACCCAAATAAGGTTCACTCCAACACCTTTTCTAACTGTCTACGAGGTGCAAACCTGTTGTGGTTGCTTATTTTGTGAATGCTACTAGAAATTCAAGGCTCCTACAGAGAATTAGAAGCTATGAATTATACCAGTTTTCCTAAACTACTGTTTCGAAGCCCTGTGATTTGTGGACCATGGTGCTTGACGGGAGCACCCACACTTTCGGAGATTATGTAGTAAAAATAGATGGTTCAATTATATTGTGGTTGCTTCGAAGAGCCCTAGTCACAAAACACCTGCTTCTCCCTGTTTCCAGATGGTTTTGCAGATGTCTAAAGTGTCTACAGAAAACTGGAAATAGCTGTAACTTGGAATTTGTCAAAAATGAGATATTTTTTTCCACCAGCAAATGTTGATTCACTTAAAGATTCTTTCCACAGAAGTGTGACATAAAGGACAAAAACATGTCAGAGAGTATTCCTAGGTCCAGTATGATGAACAAACACTGGATTTTTTTGATAAAAAAGTAGTAGTCCCAATGTACAAAGTGCGAGATTTTGTTCTGTAACTTAGTGCTTCAGAAAAAGTTAAATATAATCTTTTAATACATAATTTACTGCCAGAGAAAGCCCTAATGACCTGACCACTGACAATTGTCTCTTCTCATCAAAAGTTCCTGGAATAAAGCCCCATAACAGGCTTTTGAAATATTATGTAAGCAAAATATAATGTTTTTTCTCCAGTCCCATGCTAGCTGGCTTGGAACAAGGAGCTTATTTTGATGCCTTTGGACAGGACAGGAAATAAAACCTTCCATCACGGACACCAGTCAAGAGAGGAACTGAAAATACTCAGGAAATGCCAGAAAGGGGCCCAGTTTGGTTGTGCTTAAAACAAGGTAAAAGAAAACAAATCTATTGCTATCAACTCAAATAATAATAAAAAAATAATAATTAATGTAACGCATATGATTTTTCACAGTCTAAACTACAAGCCTGCAATGTAAAATCCAGATTTCTTGCTCTGCCATATTATGATGTCTTTGGTCCCTCGGAACTGGACTGGAACTGCCAAGAAGCTCAGATTATCTTTCTCAGTACACAATCTACCAGCCAGTTCTCTGCATATCTTCAGAAAAGGTATGAATTTCTGTAGCCTTTCTCTACTGACCTTCTGCCTTTCTTTCTTGGCAATAGTGCCCTACAACATTTCACAGTCTCACTTAGCGGAATTACATGCCACATATAGTTTCTCATTCATTTCCACCTTGTCACTCAGACTAAAATCAGAGCAGCCATTTTTCTGGTAGCTTCTTCCCCCCACGTTTTGGATATGAAGGTTCTTCAGTACTTCTCTGTTATTATTTTTTTTCCACTAATAAAGCTACCACAGAAGTGTTTCATAATAAAGTATTGTATTTGAGAGCTACACTGGAAAACACTCCTGTTGGATGTTGTCCATATTATATAAAATAGAAAATCCAGGATAATAAAACGAAGCAGAGATAAAGAAAGTTCTTCTAAGAGGACAATTGTTTAAATGATAAATAACAATGACTTCTCCTCCTGTCTGAAGTCAGAATACATATAGAAATGTGAAAACTTTTGAAATGAACATTGTATAAAATTCCAGCATACTGAAAAGCAAGTGTAATAGAAAATTGATTTGATAAGACTGGTTCTGTTTAATAGCTGCATGTCCTTTGAATCAGTTCTCCATATATTTTGTTTCATGAAGACCAGCTGAAGAAAAGGATGAATTAACAGTTTTAAGCAACTGCAGTCACCTGGTTTCTGCAGCATTATCATTTAATTATATTTAATCTATATGACAAACAGAGAAAGTAGACCTTGAAAGACTGATTAAACGAGAGAGACTGTGTTGCAAATATTGATTGACTGTTGAGGTCCACAGTGTAATGAAATTATTGATGCCCTGATATGGGTATCTTTGCATAAACACAAGCAATTGAATTAGTACTTCCAAAAAAGTTGCTTTCCTTGCAAGAATTTTGTTGGTTTGCTTGTTTGTTTTACTTTATGTTCCAGTGGGCTTTGAAGGCCAATATGGCCAGTTGCTGCATCTTGGCTGGGAACAGAGCCTTTCAGCTATGTGTGGGGTTGTATCTTGATTAGTTTTGAGCATGCCTCTGTATAAGGAGACTTCAGCTGTTCTTCCAAAGGGGAAAGAAAGATCAACCAGTGACACAATGAGACTGCAGAATTAATCCTTGGCAGAAACATCCTTGGAATCAATCCAAAGGCTTACTAACCTCAGAGAGCTTCAATTTGGTCCTAACTAAAGACAGAAACCTGTTAATCATTCCAAAAAAAAAAAAAAAAAGTGCAGGGGAAAACTCCACTCTACTACAAGTTAAGTTGTTCTTCCTATTGCACCATGATTCAGCATTATTTTCCTAGTGTCCAAAAACAGAAATAAGCAGGATGTCATCAGGAAAAGGACCATCTCAGACAGATGTGTAGGATTTCTTCAAAAACTGAAAGACTTTTCTTTCTCTAATCAGTCTTACGTATTTCATGTATTATTATACGGTTAATTTCATTGAACATCACTATTGATTAAACAAGGAAATACCCTTCTGCAGCTTGATACAATGCTTCATAATTTTGAGTATTTCTTGCTAATTACAATAAAGCTATCATGAGTCTTAAAGCCTGTATATGAAATTATTTCTAGACAAAAAGCTTGCGAACTGTACTGTATAAATGCAGTGCACCTTTGTTTAATGTTACTTACACTTTTGTTTCATGAAAACTGACTGAAAAATGTGGACTCACAAGCTGCTGCACTGTATATGTCGTTTTTATGCAACTCTCCAAAGTAAAATACACTGGAAACCCTTAAACCAGACTGCTGCCGAACTGAGCTCTCCTTACTCTGGAGATTAATTATTTTTTCCCTGTAATTTATGTAACTACTTCCACTGCATTTGCTAAAGCCATTAAATATTTAATTTGTATTTGATTCTTCTCTCATGGCTTGAGTTCATCAGCTACCCTTACTTGGAGCAGGGTACTAATGCTAGCACATGACATGCATTTAAAGGAACACTCCTGTAGCCTTGTTACTGGAATGTGAGTAATTTTTAACAAACAAGGCCAGTTCTCTTTCTGCTTAAACATCATTTGGGCTCAATTACATGATACTAAGATGCACAGGTCATTAAGTTCGCTACTCTATTGATTCTAGTTTTAGCTGAGCTCTGTTCATTTTTTATTTGAGCTCATTTTCTTTGGCTTGAACTTTGGTTGTGTTATTTGATTGAAAGTTACCTTCCGTGGAAATTATTGAGAGGGTGAGGCCTCATACTCTCCTGCATACATCCCTGAATTTAATTGGATGTTAAATTTTGCAGGGCACTTCTTCCTCTTTCAGCATACTGTGCCACAGCTGCAGTGTTCAGGAGGCCCCGAGGAGTCTCTAGGACCCTACTCTTCTAAACTATATTCACGCTTATGGCCTGAAAAGGAACTGCTGTAAGGATTAAAGACTCAAAAAGCAGTCACATACACAGAATGGTGGGAATGGGGAGGATGAGCCCCTTTTCAGCCAGCGATCACATGTGGGGAAGGATCCCATGGGCTGACAGCTGGTGGGGCAGCACTGGTGGGAGCAGGGGCTGGTAAGTAGCAGCCGGCCACTCCTGGTATCGTTCAGTTGGGGGCCTGCCATGCTTTAGAACTCTTCATCTTTTCTCTAAAAGGAGGAAATGAGTGTCTGGTTGAGATAATTACTCATGGTGTCTTTCCTATCACCATGAAATATGACTGTCGATGATGTATGTGCCAGATAGGAATATATAAATGAACACTTCTGAATAAATCACTCAGCAGCCATCTGAAGTTCTTTCTTCATCACTGCAGTGACAGGCTGAGTGGAATCTTGCAACCCAGAAGGGGACACTCTGGCCATGTGAATCCCTTTAATGCTTTGCAGTCAACTTATCATACCCTTGGACCTGTGCAGGAAGTGCCAGCATCCTCAGATAAAGACCAGAAGACCAAAGCTGTCCTGATCATCTTTGCTTGTCTAACATAGAAGGTACTAGAATTCAACCAGACTTTAGCCTTCAAAACATCACAGAGCGTAGCAATTGCAAGAAGAAGTGAGGACTACATGGGTTATTCTTGGATAATACTAGAGGTGGAGACAGAAGGAAGAGCCCTTTCAAATCTGCCTTACCATAGTGGTGCCACTTGCAAGAAAAATTCAAAACTGGAGGAAGAAGGGACATGCAGAAATGTGATGCTGTCACTCTTGGTTGGTCGTGCTGCTGGGACATGAAGCTGAAGTCTTTCAGGCAGGGAGGAAAGAGAATTGATTGCTCTCAATTTCTTGCTGAGCACTCTATTAGTCTGCTATATAGATTGCTAGTTCAGCTGTTATACTGATGTATAATAAAAGGTTGTCCCTTTTTAAACTCTGAAAAACCAAGGGAATCTGCCACATACTCTTCCTTGACCTCATTTGACACTTTAAGTAAAATAATACAGCTACTGCCTTCAGGAGTCTGTGCTTTCCATCCAGGGCTGGCCAAGATACCTAACTCCAAGAGAGGACCAGGATTTAATATTTTTATTTAGTGTTTCCTACTGGCTACCACTCACTGATCATGCTGACTGCAGGCCAGCAACAAAAAGCTTGCTGCCTGTATTTCTTCTGGCATCTCCATCTCTCCCCTTGCATGACACAAGCACATGTGAGATGTCATTCAGGGGCTGGGCTACACTGCAGTTTGTGACCATCGTCACATTCCTCTTTCAGGGCTCAAGGTGCTCTTTTGTGTCTAACTCTAAAGCTTCATACCAGGAGGCAATATTTACGAGACAATATCCAGAAGCAGTTCTGTATAAAAGTGATGTTTATGTTGGTTCCACCAAAGATTATGGGATTGCTTAGAGACTTAGCTTTGTAGAGAAAACTCAGATTTTATGTGTTTGGTGGCTTAAATAAATAGAGAGGGAGAGAGGTAAAGGAACATGAGCAAGTACTGACAACAGCCTAAAAAGAATGTTCCAGTCACTGGGTGCACTTAAGTAAGTCAGATATAGAAAGGAATGTCTCTCAGTTTTCTGTCACTGTTTCACAGAAATGTCACTTCAGGTGACTCACTGGAGCGAGCCAAAAGTACCTGCCTGATTTTCAGGACGCCACAGTTTCCAAGTGCCTTTTCTTTCACCCTGCTGCATGTTTCTCCTCTTTCCCATGGAGAACTAGAGCAGCATGTAATGAGCCATGTTTCTTATCTACTCCTAGCCTTAGGAATCCTATTGATCTCATCAGTGTTAAATTAGCCTTGATAGCGATATAGTATTTTGGACATTACTAAGCTACAATGCTGCCACTTCCTAAACAAGCCATGGACTATTTTTCAACTGAACACAGCAACTGATTAATCAATACTGAAAGGTTATCAAAACCTGCCTCTTGATAGCAGGCTTTCACAGTACCCAAGGACTTCTTTTTTTTTCTCTCAGTTATACAAAAACCAAATATTTTTTAGTGCTTTTGCTGCCTTCTTCTGGAGCCTTTTTCTATTGCTCTGGCAGTCCACCCTGTTCCCATGCATTCTCCTGGCTCCAGTGAAACTTTGCCCATTCCTGCACCCAGAGGGATCCCAAACTGGTCCAGACCTCCAGGGAAACCATAGTGGGCTAACTGCTTCCTAGGGTCTAACTCAAATATCTGTGTATAACTGGCGTGCACAAAATGTTCCCCACTCTTTGAAGGGGTCTCAGTCTCCAGGTTCCTGCTTGCCTGCTTCCAGAGGGCAGACTAATGAGGCATAAAGCTCCTTGAGGACCTGCCAAAATACACATGGCCATGGCAAGCTTCCACCATCTACTGGGTCTACTCAAAAGTCTGTTAGGTTGTGAGATTAAAAAAAAATGACCATTGCAATAGTAGCAGGGAGGCCCAAGCTGGGGGGTGAAGGGGGGAGTTCCATTAGGCCCATGGGTGCCAGTGGAGTCCCCTGCCCTGGCCCTTCCTGGGTGTCACCGGGAGCAGCCCTCCCATGAGCTGGGTGAGACCCACCAAGATGAGTCCATGGAGAGGCTCTGCCTGGGTCACTTGACAGATGGGAGGTGATTGTCTGCAGGAATAAGGCTCTGTATCGGGGAGGAGCATTTTGGATGGGATGTTTAAAGGACACAAAGGTTGTGAAAGGGAAGGATCAGGGGGTACTAGAGAGGAAGAAGCATGGGAAAACAGAGGGGGCTGCTGGCATGTAAATGACTGCCAGTCAGTCCGTGTGTCCAGCCATGCCTGTGCCAGCCAGTGCAGCCTCTCCTTTCTCCTCGTTAAACTCTGTTCCTGATGGCTATCCTGGGCAGGGGCTCCCCATCCCCTGTCCCTATGCACGGGAGGGCTGAGCGCCCCCCCTGCTGTGGGGCTGGGACCGTGGGGCCAAAACTGGAGAAATGGGCTTGGACAAGCTGTGGGTGCACAGGCTGTGGGTGCAGGTGCAGGGATGCAACCACAGGCAAGTACAGGGTGGTGAGGGTCTCGGTAGCTGGGTGTTTGGGTGGACCCTAGAGAGACCTGGGGCTCTGCCAGCTGGCAGCTGGGGGGGGTGTCCATCTTCCCCATTGTAGATCCTCCACTACCATGCAAAATGAATCACTCAAGTAGAACAGTTGGATGTGTCTACAGGCCGATTGTTAAAGCAGTCTGGTATGGGGGAGAACTTGTGTCCTGGGCTTCACTCTAAGGAGTGTGTAAGTACATGGTATAAACCAGAAAGGCTTAAAAAAAAAAAAAACACAGAGTCCCTTTAGTCTACACAGTACAAGTAGATAGAAGCTGGAGCATTCCTTGAAACATTCATCTCCCTTAAAGCACAGATCGAGTTTGGAATAAATTCTCCAATATCCAGTAAATGTTGATTTAAAAAGGAATCAGTAAAAATGCAGTCTCACTTTTAAAAAGGCATGAAGGAAATTCTAACATTCTGCAGCATTGTCAGGGCTTTCAAAGAAAAGTCTGACCACTTTTGTACTTTATAAAGAAAGGTATTAAGTACTTAACTGCATAAGAGGTTTGACACTCTGCATCTCAAGCAGAACAAGATGTGTTCCTGTAACCCAGAGGGTGTGATGTAAGTTTCTTACCTCTCCTCAGCACCCTCAGCACACTCTCTGCATTGCTTTTTCTATAATCCCCTGTTTTAGCACCTAATTCACCCACTCTATTGAGCCATAGCACTTGTGAAGCATGCTGGGGAAGCATGTGCCTGCCAAGATGCCTTCGTTTTCAGCTGTGCATGGGTCCTGTCCCCTCCAGAGAGGATAAATAAGCTTTTTCCAGAAAAAAAATTTACATTGCCCATATTATGCTTTTGCTTTGGCTCACCTCCACGGAAACCAGCTTGTCTCCATCAGGTGCAGAAGGAGCCCCATGGTTGCTGCCCCCTCCCACAGGCACATGAATTCGGAGGCAGAAGAAGGTACGGCTGCCCAGGTGCTCTCTGTGTTGCTCACACACCCTCATCCAGAAGATATGCTATGTATAAACACCCGCAGCTAGAATGTCACCCTGTCTTTACCATATAACTCTGCTACAATATCTTTTTCCTACAAGATTTTCTTTGCTGGGGGGGGGGTGTGTTTGTTTGTTTGTTTTCTACAATGTTACTAATCCCTTCTACAAGATTTTCTTTAAGAACAAAATGAGCTTTTCCTAACATTTCTCACCTGAAGAAAATATTAGAGAAAAAAACTTCAGCTTCTCTTGTTTGCACATTGGATCGAATTTTACTTGGTTCTTTCTGTGTTGAGTCTGGCCCTAAAATGTGCTGAAGGATTCCTTCCAGCACGTAGAAATGCAATATATAACACCTATTATTAATATATTAAATACAAGAGGTATAATATGTGATAAATTATATAATTATATATCATATAACGGAGTATACAATATACATTACACATTTTATGTTATATACCATGTTATATTGCAGATTATTTAGTATATATTTTTATATGTTATATGTATGGGGGTTTGTGTTACTTATATTCCTAAAACTGCAAGTTGTGGAGATTTATGCTTTGATGTTTCTCTTCTCTTTTTGCTGTTTGAAAAAGTAAACTCTTTGAAAACAAAGTCATGAAATCAATCACAGTCAAGAATCACAGAACTGCTTTCACTCAGAATGAAGCAAAACTTTATTAGGGTGAGGAGAGAATCAATCTTTTAAGCCATCTTGTGTGCATTGCTGCTCTGCTGACACCCTACGCAAGTTACATCCTTTATTGCACCACCATCATCAGAGCTTCCCTGTTTACACAAGCTAGTAAGTAGCTGGCCTTCTGTGCAGAAGTTTCGCAGCCTGTCTCTATCTATTGACTCCAGTTTTAAGGTAATAACACACATTTCTGTAAAAATGTTAATCAGGATTCTGCTGACGAGTCCTCTGGAGTATTGACTTGTCAAACCAGCAAATCTGTATTGCAGTCATAGGGAGTCCTGGGTTTGTTATAATGTCAGGGCTCTGTTCCCTCTGCCAGCTGGCAGTATCCCTCACTAGTTACTTCCCAAGAAATCATGGCTGCAATCAAGGTGAAGATGGATTTTAATTCCCGGGAAAACAGGGATAAAAATTTCCTATTGTGTCAACTTCAGACTCCATCTAATCATGCTTTACAATGAAACTGTTTCAAACAGTGGACAGAACTCTAGGTATGAAGTTTCCTGAGGGAGGAGAAAATGCTCTTCTCCATCTATACTTGCCCCTATGACCTCCTGAAAATGAAGGAAAAAAAAAAAGGTGGCTTACCTGGATTTTCTTATTTTGACTTAATTATAGCTCTTGGAAGCACTTTCTTTCTGTAGTTATATAAAAACTTAAGCTTAGCATTATCTTGTTACAAAAGTGAGGGAACTGTAAAGCTGAATCAATAAGATTTTAAAAGTTCTCTTTAATTAGTTTCAGTTGATTAGACAGACATTTGATTTTATAGCAGTGCGGCCTGCTAGGATTAAAGGGCGATAATATCTAGAGATATCATCTGATAAGAGATTTGTCCACGTATGATGACAGGCACGAGAATGAAGCCGCGGCAGGATGGTGAATTTACCTACTAAAATGATGACATATGACACTGCATTTCTCCGCCTTATATAAGAAGTGGTTCAACTGCCCTGTGTTCCTGTCCTCTTTGTGTAGCAAGACTTCCAACACATAAGGTCTCGGTCCAAGCAGTGCAGTGAGGCGAGTCATTAAAAGGATAACTCTAATACTCTCTGTGTTACAGCCTTGTGATCTAGGAAACAGATTTTACCTCTACTGTTAATCCAATGCAGGTTTTTACAATAAACATTATTTACAAATAGTAATGATATTAGCAAATGTATAATGCTTGAGAAGACTTCTTATATCTTTAGACATGACTGGGATGTTCAGAGTCTAACCGATGGCAGAATATGAAAAATTTACCTTCAAATACCTGAGAGGGTGAAAATATTGTTTAGCACATTTTCCTTAAAATAGAAACTTTAGTTTTGCCTACCTAATGCTCTTAGGAAGAAGAACACACCGGTGTAATTGGTGCCAGAGGCTTTTCAAATACAGTATGTGGTAGCAGCTGGGCAAATCCTAAAATGCAGCTGCCACACTTTGTAAATTAGTGCAGTCCCCAGTGAAATGAGTCAAATGATTTAATAACAAGCTAGTGTTTGGTGAGTTATCTCACAAAAAAACAAAAACATTTTGAGAAGAGTGTCATCCAGCACAGCCTTCTTGCATCACACATAAGGTGGGGGCCTGGGGACTTGATCTTTAGTTTCCATTCAGACAGGTGACCTTTTTAAACCAGCAGCCTAGCAATAATGCCATTTTGCCAGAGCCTGAGCATATACTGTAGTCCTCACGCAAGTAAGACTCCTTTTCATTTCAGCAGGAGTTTTACCTGAATATAAAAGACGGTGTCATCTTTGGCACTGCTTTAGGAGAAGAGTAATTTTTATAGTCTACTAAATCCCTTTCTAGGTTAAAATAACTTGATTGCAATTTTAACAAATGCTTGATTATGGAGGCTGGACATTTAGCATCAATGCCAAGTAGATACAATTGAACAAAATTTGCAGAGAATAAATGCTTTCAGCATTACAGTTAGCTTTTAACACAGAAGCTGTATTCTAGGAAATCTGGATTATCATTGGCACATGGTAAATGCCTGGAAGCTAGAATTATCCCTAGTGTACCCTTACCATGAGGCTATTCAGAGTGTAATTTAAGGTGCCATTCCTGAAATCAGCTCAAGGTCCTCTCCAACAGGTTTTGGAGAAGGGAATTTTTCATTCATTTGGGCATCAGGGCACAAAATCAATAACAAACCAGAGGAACACATGCTTGCAATTCCTAAGTCTGAAGTCAAGTCTGGCATTTCACTCTCAAATCTTCCCTTTCTCTGGCAAAAAGAGTTCTCTTCACTGCCCTCACTCATCTCACACTTCTGAGGTGTGTTTTGGGGACAAAAAGGCCAAAGGCCAAAGGCAAGGAAGAAGCTTGACGCAATTTCATATGGAAGTCTCAAGATTTGTTCAAGAGAGTGCCCAAAGGGACCCAGGAGAATGTTCTGCCTTAGGAAATGGACAGGACCAAGATGCCACCTTTGTGCCTGGCAAAAGGGCCGTGGCCATAGAAGTGGCATTGCCAATAAAAAGCTGAACTATGTGTGGAAATAATATTGGCAGCAAAAGTAAAGATGAAAATATTCTACTGTTTTTTTTTACTTTTACGCTGGTCTTAGATTTAAAACTGTGGAAGCTGTGATCAAGATACTGACTCCATAATATTTGAAGAGTCTCTGATAGTGTTGGTCCATTTTCTGTCCTTTGGTGGTGGAACTGTAAGGCAAAGGCAGGGTGTCACAAATGCATTTCTGTTGCAAAGCTTTTGCATCTGAGTTCTCCATCTTCTGTTGTGCAATGTCTTAGAAGAACTTTCATGGAGAAGGAAGTGTAAGTGGTTTATAAGATTCCTAGCTAAGGTAATAAATTGGATTTCAGGTGAGCCACAGCCTTTCTTTGCTCTCCTGTCTGAGTGCTCTTTCACATATCTCCAGTCAAGTTTTGCACAGTGCAGATTTATTATGCATGTTATGGGGAGGGGGAGGCTTTGGATGCTGGAAGGCTACGGATACTGGAAGGCTACGGAGTAAAAGAGGACATCCTGAGAAATAGCAGAGAGCAGAAAGGGGAAAGAGAAGGATCTTCAATGCTACTTAACTTTGAGATGGAAATCCCCCACAGATTTTCAGCCAAAGGAAAAGAATGAAAATTAATGAGAAAAATAAACAGAAAGCCAGGGAAAAGAGAGCCCTGCACTAATCCTCTCTCTCAAAAAAAAAATTTACAATGATCCTTTTCTGAAAAATTTAGTAGTATTAAATTTGTTAGTATTATTAGCTGTGATTTGAATGTCTTTCAGCTGATACAAATGAAACATTACCACCATCCTTACAGGACTCTCTTCCACCTTGCCACATAAGCAGCACTGATGGGAAAGGAGCACCATGGAAACAAAGGTGCTCCCAGGTGAAAACATTCTTGTTTTTCTCTATTCCCATGCAGCCATTGGAGAAAGAGAACATGTATAGCAACAGTGCAATTCCAGGACAAGAATTTCCTTGCTGTCCCAGAAGCAGCATCCTTTCATATGTCCTCTTGCTAGTTCCCTGCACCAACCCTGTGAAAACAGCAGAAATAGCAGTTTGCTCCAGACTAAAACTCTCGCAGTGTTTTCTTTCCCTGTAATGAGAGCATCATCAAACAGACTGACATTCAAAGAGTTGTGTGAGCAGTAATATCTTGTTACTCTTCCAGCTAAACATGATCCACCACCACTCTGAAACTGTTAGTTTAGTTACCCAGCTGAACTGGTAGCTAAACTGACTTGCCAGGTAACCTCCCATCAAATGCTTATTGAACTCGAATGGAAGACAGGCGGGCACAAACACTCTCCTGGTTGTCTGTGGAAGCCAGTGGAAGGAAAGCCTCAGGTCGCTCACACTGTAACTAGTAGATTGCTGGATCACCTTAGCATTGTGAGACACTAAAACGTGAGACATCAGCCATATTACCCTGATGTCTGTTAACTCCATTCTTTGATTGATCAAGGCTTACTCAATGAGCATAAATATGTCTATCTGACATATTTATAGCTTGGTCTCTCAAGTCATGTGTCACAGCGACAGTCTCAGCAAGCCTCTGGAGCACTATTATTCTGGAAAACCTAACATTGTCTGTGCTTAAATGACAACATGCCTGCTTGACCACCTTATATCATCCAGTGCTGACTGCTGATTTGCTGGAGTCAAATATCAATGCTAACCTGTTTTTCGTTTTGTTTTTTTCACTGGTAGGACTGCTTATCTGCCTGACCTGGAAACAAAGGGAGAGAACTAAGCTCAAGAAGATACCCTTTCTCATCAAGTGTACCTGCAGGAGCAGCTGGTTGTTTCAGGTCCAGATGGCTAAGCAGACCCAACATACAATGATGGGAGAGCTGAGCACTCACTGCATAGATGTGAAATCCGCAGCTATAGATATGTTTGCATCTTAAACCTACAGCTGCACAATCTCCTTAGTAGGACAGGTAACCATCTTCTTCAGAGAATTCCCCTTTGAAATGCTCTCCACGATACATCCAGCAGGGTTATGGCTACAAAGCATGATAAGAATGAATGTTAGCTCATACTAGTCCTAGCAGCAATAGCCACGCAGTCATGAGTTCCCACGGGATTTAGGCAGCAAGTGGCTGAACCCAATGAAAATCCCAGCCAGAAAGAGTAAGCTGAGAAGAGGGTTAATAACTAAGGAGATAATTAATCTGAAATATCAATTATGTAGGGAGTCTCCAAAACTTAAACACTTCCATTACATGAGTTAAAAGTAACAATAAGCGTATTATTAACGTAAAAATATAAGTGCAATGATAGGCTAAATTCTTAGTTATGCCCTGACATTGTACATAAAACATTGTACATAAAAACATTGTAAGTAATAGTAAGTCATGCCTTACATCACCATTGCAGGCAATGATGAGGAATGGAAAGACTTTTCGTCTATGACGACTGTAAAGATGGGATCCACTGTACAGGAATACAGTGCAATACATTTCTGTACGTCAGTGTTGCTGGGCCAGCTTCTTACCAAAGTAGTTAGACAAACCCAAGCCTGTTTTGCTGGTACACAACAGTTGTGACAGTACAACAGTACGAGTCTGCAGTTATAGCACTAAAAGGGAGCTCAACACAGGCAAGGCAAAACCCTTGCCTGGTGATTCTTGAGAAGTGCTGAGATGCTCATGCTACAGCTGCAAGAATGAGGCAGCACAAAGACCTGGTGAACCCTTTGGGGTCTGCAGTGCTAGTGTTCAAGACCCTTGTCTATTTTATAATGATGATAGCCAGGATAGCAGCTTCCAGATGAAGTAGGTTGTGAAGTATCAGAAGGCATGGTGCAACAACTGCCCATCAGAGATCTGGGTTTTCTGTACAGAGGACCATCATTCAGGACATACTTACGTTCAACCTAATAATCATTAGGAATAATTTTACTTTTGTTGTGTCCTTGAGAAGTAATACAATAAACTGCAAAGTAAATACTCCTCCTCAAGAAAATGTGATTTAGACATCATATCCAAATGAATAAATCATTCCTGAAAGGCAGAAGCAATATTACTATTGAATTAGTGCTGGATGTTCTTTTATGAAATTGTATACAATCAAAGCAAGGTGCCAAATTGCCAACTAACTGTCTGGAGGTCGATTTTTAAATTCATGGATGAGCTAATGCATTTGTGGCAATGATCATAAAGGGAGGAGTTCACCTTGCATTAGCCTTGACTCATAACTATAAATCTACAATGTTACCAGAAATAGATGTCCTATTTCTTGTCATTGATCTGCAAGCCATAATTTAAACGTTTACATGTCCTGATGTTGAGCCTTCCAATTGCCCGAAACATCTCTCTCCAGGGAATGCTCACCACAGACAGGGGCTATAAAAGTAAGATCATCTTCAGTAAAAACTGGGAACCTTTGGCATCTTGAAGTTTATCAGAAATCTCATAAGTCAATGAGAATCAAAACTGAATGATAAAAGAATATCGATAAGTGTCAAACGAGGATATAACAGAAGTAAAACAAGCGTATGCTAGATTATAGTGCTGGCAGGCAAAGACATCAGAATTGAAAGAATGCTGCACGACTATTAAGAAAAAAACCTGAGGAAATTGCTAAAAACTTAATTCATGTATTGTCTTATCTTCCAGCAGAACTAAGATTGTTACTGTAGAGTCGTCCATTAATAGAAAAATGTCGTTCTGACTGAAGTAATGTTATGTGTTTCTCTGGAACTGATATTTTAAAAATAATACATATGGGAAATGAATGAGTCAACAGTTATGAAAAGAGGTATTCATTCAGGTGAAGTACATCGCAGATTTAAAGGAAGTGGTTTCAAGGCTGTATTATGAACAGATGTCATTTGTAGGGGTATTGGAAGAATGCATAGATTAATTTCCAGACATGTTTGCAATACTTCGTAAGTGCACACGCAAACTTCTTACCTGTTTCTTGTGAAGTGCTTCCTTTCCTAAAGTGTGGAAATTGCTGTTAGATAGCTAATTAGACCAGTGCAGTATATCCAAACATCAGCGCAAAATGTCCCAATACCAATGTAAATCTTAAGGTGTTTTGAATTCCATCATTTTAAATTTAGCTATTTCAGACATCAGTTCAGAGAACTGCTGGAACAAAAAATATGATAAATCCTGTGAGCAGTTTACTGCAATATTTTAGTGAGTTCTAAATCTCGTAGTTTTTATATAATTCTGAATATTTACTGC
The DNA here is from genome assembly GCF_036013445.1 of Caloenas nicobarica. Taxonomy (NCBI): domain Eukaryota; kingdom Metazoa; phylum Chordata; class Aves; order Columbiformes; family Columbidae; genus Caloenas; species Caloenas nicobarica. The sequence goes on along the minus strand of NC_088245.1, from coordinate 95,937,500 downwards.
TCGTTATAATTTCATTTTTTATATAATCTGCAGTAGAAGTGAGCTGAATTCTGTTGAAGCCTTTAACTGTGGCCAATAAATAGATAATGATAGAATTGTTGGAAGAGTCATGAAACTCAATAAGATTTTGCGCTCTTTCATCACGAGACCAGTTATGAACATCAGTGCTAAAGGTCTAATGTCTGCCCAACTTCATTATTTTAGTTTGCCTGTTATAGTAGTAGTGGCAAATCAGTAAAACAAAACTCTCTACCTTTTGTTCAGATATAACTGGAATCTAGAACTCTGACCTTTAACCCTTTAATGGCCTGTAATTTTTAATCAAATTACTTGTTAATGGTTTATGTTTTGCTATTTCTTTCATACAGTTCTTTGCACACACACAAAACAATGAAGAAATATTCGTGTATGCAATAGTACATCAATTGTCCAAATGGCCTTAGTTTACATTTAAATACCTCTCATGCTCTCTTCAGATGTACATGCATACATAAATTTGTTGTGTTTAAATTCTCTGCTAACCTGAGTGATAATTGTGCTATTTTTATACTGGAGGAAGGAATAATTGACAGTGACTGCTCTTACCTCCTTGGCAAACGTGCTCCAGGGGGCACTCACTTGGTGGTGGCCTTGGGGAGTCCTGCAGACTGGGGGACCTGCAGGATCATGCCCCTGTCTTTCCTTGTCCCCACACCTGGGCTCCACCTAATGAAAACTCAAGCTCAATAAACCTGGGGAGCTTCAAGGCCCCGGATCCTACTCACATGTCCTGGGGTCAGAAAACCCCATCCAGGACTGGGAAACATGCCTGGGCCCCAGAGTTCTGGTTGAGTGAGCAGAAGCATTTCTCAGAGCAGAAGATGCTCAGTTCATTCTGGGAAAGTCAAAGCTCATGCTGACATAGACTCAAATGTCACTACTGGCCACATTTGCCAGTAATATATGATAATTTGATGTAGTTCAGCAACACCTGTGTTCTTATTTCCTAGCAAAGGTTTATAATCTCAGCATGGCTTTAAGAGAAACAGAGGGATTTCAATCCTTTCAGAATTATCAGTTATTCAATGGAAAAAGAAAAATTTCTGAGCGTGGCTGTTAGCTGTAAGGAAAGAAAACATCTTCAATTGTTACTTGATGATGTCTTTGTTAATACTTTTAGATTTTTATATATCCTATAGATTTTAATATAGTGTCTTTCTGCAAGAAAATAATTTTTTTATAAAAACTTGTGTGCACTTTTCTATTGCTTTATATTCCCTAAAACATCCATGTCAGTGTCTCACTGCTCACCATGTCCATCACAATGGTCCTCCACAAACTCTGTTCTGCTTATTGATGTCCTTCCTGCATGGGTAAGCCAAAATCTGGAGATAGTATCCCCCATACAACCTCACATATGCCAAGTAGAAGGGAAAAAATACTAACAGCCTGTGGTAGTCTTCACCGTCACAATGCTGACTCATGTTCAGCCTGTTGTATACCAGGTTCCCTTGGGTCTTTTTGGGCAAAGCTTCTCCTTAGTCCCTCATCCCCTCCCTGCATCGTTGCACAGAATTTTCCTGTCCCAGGTGCAGGATTTTGTATTTTAATTTGTTGAATTTCACGGCTTCTTTCAGCCCTTTCTTCCGTCCTGTGGAGATTCTTGTGAATGGCAACTCTACCCACCAGCACATCAAGCTCTCCCTCCAGCATGATGTCATCTGCTAACTCAGTGAGTGTCCACTTCTTCCCAGGGCCCACACTGTTTGTGAAGATCATCAACATTCGGTCAGAGTATCAACTTCTGTTAATTGGCACATAATACCTTCCAGTTCCTGTCAGAAATATCTTCCAGTTTTGCTGTCAGAGGTCTAATACTCAGACATTTCCTTCTTTGTAAGTTAACAGTGTACACAGAAGAGAAAGATCTTGACTACTTACTCAGGTACATTTGAGACACTATGACATTGATATACACATGTCCAGCCAAATTTAGGATGCCTTCAGCCGTGTGTTCTCCTCCCAGGCTCACTAGGGAGAAAATTCTGTGCTTTAGAAGAACTCACTGTTGAAAATTTTGATTTGTCTTGCCTTTTCTTTTGTTTAAAATTCATTAGTTTCACCTTGTGTCACCCTAAACATTTACTTTTCCTGCTTGTTTGCACCTTCAAGTTTACATTCAGTTACACAGATAATCAAAGCTGAATGTATTCAAAATACAGGACTGTTCCCAAGGAATGCAAGAATGTACTAAGAATAAAGAATGAAACTTTCAATAGTTTGTGATGTATTTTTTTGGCTTAATGCTGACAAGGTCTGCAACAAAGTTCAAGGATCTTTCAAATGTGCTAGCTGAGTACTCAAAGTAAAGTTCTGCTATAACCACACAGCATCTCTTATTGCAAAGTCACATTTCACAAACAAATGATTTCCATTTTTACTCAGACATTAATTTCAATGGAAGAGATCTTTCTATATATTACATATAAATAACTATGAAATGCATGTTCCACGTCAGAAACAGAAGACTCCCTGCCTTAAAGGCCACTCAGTACCTCATATTTAATATGCAATACACTGCTTATTTAAAGAAAGAACACATCCCACTTGCACACATGTAGCTAAACTTAACCAACTTTGTGTTTCCTTTTGAAAACCACAATGTCTCATGATTCCACTGTGAACAATTAGGATGACAACCTCCAGCTTGGCTTTGTCATTCAGTAAACAAGTCTAATGTTTAAGTGTTCCCAGACTTCAACATGCTCTGAAACTAACCACGACCAGCAGCATTTAGTATTAAAAAATGTAGAGTCCAAACCCATCAAAATGAATTAATTTAAATAATTACCTCAAATAATACAGAAGAAAAGTTTCAGTTTTCGTCCTTTCCAGGCATAGTAGGTTTCTAACTGCAACAACTATTACGCTCTGGGGTAATTTAAGCACTACCTTGCCCATGACAATTAAATCCCATTGTATAAGTGAATGCAAAAAACCAGAAAGACGGTCAGTTCTAAAAACATACAATACTGCTGCAGAAACAATGATGGGATTCCCAAGGCACTCAATTCTGTATAGTTTTCAGTGAGACATAGGTATGCTACTACATAGCTGTCCATGAAATGATAGGAAGGTTTGGGGTGATGCTATGTCTGGGATGAAGTATCATATAGCTGTTTCTGCTAACATTTCATGCCTGTTACTGGCAGCGAATGCTGACACGGGAAGCCAAACTTGAAATCAGGAGCCCTAACAATAAAAGTGGCCCAGAAATCCAGGCAGTGTAAATTATAATTAAGATGTAGCATTTTTCCTCAGACAAAAATGACTGGGCCAGATGCATGCCTTACACATGTTTATGTCAACTTGCAAAGGCGGTTGGAAGTGAAAATTCTCCACCAAATGCTATTTGTCCTTCAGGCACCAGCCATCTTTTTGCAGGGAGTTGTTTCCTCCTGAGGAGCTTTGTAAAGGAGTTTTCAGTAGATGCCTGAAGTCAGCCAGCCCCCTTTCTCCACAAACCCCTATCTGGAAGGGGACACGTCAATCAGGCCATTTTGACTTGTTAGGTTTTCCTTCAAATCAAGTAGTTCACGTTACTGTCAGTGACTCTGTAGCTCAGAGCACGTGGTCACAGTTCAGAGACAGGGAGCAAAACTGAATGGCCTAAAACAGGAGCTCATAGTCATCTACTAAGGGACTTCCACGAAACGATTCCAAAGGGGCTATACTGCAGCACAGGAGTGCTTGGCACTCTGGTCTTTTGTCTCTGTTTTCCTTCCGCGTCCTCTAGCAAAATTGGATGCAATTACACTGTTTATTTCCAGGGCAGGTTTACCAGATAGACAGGGGAAAAAAAAAATGTTCAAAATGAATCACACAGATGGTTCATCTCATCACTCCTGGCTGCCCACAGAAGGCTCTCCTTCATCTGAGGATGTTAATTGTACTTCTCCTGCCCTCTCAACACGTCCATTTTGGATGAGAGAAAAAAATAATCTAAAATATGTTTTTGCTACATGGCAATAAATTCTCTCTGTTTTTATTCTTATCCCGTTGGTCTCCTTCATAGTTTATGATATGACTTGATTTACAGTATTCATAATATCACTAAATAGACCTGCAACTCTGACCTATAAATATTGAGGTATGTGGCTTCTTCATTTATAAACAAAGTTGATGATGAGAGCAAATTGGATGAAGGGTTTTGGGCTACAAGAAGTGTGAACTGAAACTCTATCAGTCTGCCTTCCTAATCTAATCTTAGTATTTATCACTCTGCCAGAGAGAAGTCCCCTCCCTTCACAATATCTGCATTGCAAAACTTTTAAATTGTTAATGTTTCCTCTGAACAATAATATTGTTCCCTTATTTACTATGGGAGGTGATGGGGAGGTATGAAGAATGTAGAAATTGACTGATGTCAATAAATGTACCATTCATATGAATGGGGAGAAGAAAGCCAGACATAAAAGGGTACCTTCCATGACTTATTTCAAACCCTGTCTGGAGAGAAACTCTTATTTTTAGTCAAGATTTAGTTACGTTATGGTGTATGTTCCCATCCAAATCACTAGGAACATCTTCATTTCCCAGAAAGTAGCCCTTGCATTCATTTTCACAAGTAACTTCATATTACAGTGGTGATGATCCCTTACCTGCTATTAGTCAGGGCTCCAAAATATTGAAGAATTAAGAAGATAAAAGAATGACAAAAATTCTGGCCTTACTGGATTTTAATGCTTGTTTAAAACCTGTAGGAACAGGCATTATACGATGATGTGAAGGGCTGTGAAAGTTTTCCTGTTACTGGCATAAGAAATGTTACTAATGAGTAATGCAACCATCTAAAACTTGCAATAAAATTTTTACAGCAACCCATACCATTTCAGGTTCTTTTTAGCGACATATTATCTGTAGTTCTTCAAACCATCTGCCAACACTGATGTTTTAGAAAAAGCAGGCTTACAGAAGTTTGGTACCATTTAATAATCTTATGCCAGCAGCTACTGACTGGAAGAAAACATTGCACACAGTGGGGAGGCAGCTCGGAAACATAGTATTCGGATAAACACTTTGGTTTCTTAAAAAACACTGGAACTTGAGAGGCTTGACTCAAACCACTGCCATCCCTGGCAGACCTCTTCACCTCTATTTTCTCCGGTCCCACCATGCAGGAAAAGTAGCAGGATCATTGGATGCCAAATGGAAGATATTGAGCCATTGAAGTGGAAATCTGCCATGGAGAAAGTTCATCTTTGATTCAGGTCGGAAAGCACACTTGAGGATGGTTTTCAAGATGGAGCTGACAGAACCCATGAGTGTCAAATAGCTTGCAGAGCATTTGTTCTAGCACAGCCACAAAGCCAGGCCAGAGCTAAGAAATATGTGGACAGGAACACACTAAGTAATTTGGAAACTAAACCTTCCCTGTCTCCTTTCCCATAGTTTCATTCCTTTTTTGAAGAATCCATTAAAACTTCAGAGGGAACGAGGAAGGAACAAGATGCTACAAGCCTCTTTGAATTGTCTTGGGATGCTTTCTTGTCAAAATTAAGTTAGACAGCTGTGTCTAAAGCAATTCTTAGGGCTGGCTCTCCAAAGATTTTCAGTAGATAGTACTTTTCCTTTGAAAGACACTTCAGAATCTACACTGTTCTCTACTTTTTGGATGTCATGTCAATCAAGGGATGTATTTTCTGGTTGCATGCTGAGCTAAAGCTGTCCAGTATTCTCAGGCTGTGCTCAGGACTGTCCCAGCTCTCATTCCTTTCTCTTTTTTCTCCCACTTCTCCCAGAACTCTTGTGCCAACTGAGAGCAATTTATAACTTTTATAAAAGTAGAAAGCACAAAGTGAAATAATAGGTGCCTCTTAGAGTTTGAGAGAGGGGAAAAAAAAGTAAAATAACAACTGAGATGAAGTACAATCAGGGAGAATGTTATCAAATATTGTTTACAATATAGCTGTTAAATGAGAGCTGATCAGCTAGCCCAGCCAAAGTTAACGAAGTTTTCTTCTGTCTCTGGGCCAATGCCTGGAGTTAGAGGGGGATTCACTAATCTATCGGATTTTCTGGTCTAGTGAAAAAGACCAGTGTGTGGGCAGCAGCAGTCAGAGGTGTCACTGACAGAGAGACATTGATGTGTGACTCCAGGGGTTTCCCACCTCTTCCTAGCTGGGGTTAGGGAACTTGGATTTGAACCAAGCAGAACTCCCTAAATTGCAGAGAAATACAAAAGCAACACTGTTTAACACCCTCCCTCTGCCTTTGAATAAATAATGCACTATTTTGAAACAAGTTTCTCTGACTTTCTATGATGAAAACTGAGACCTGTCGAGCCCAGGTGAGCTAACAGAGGTAAAACAGGTGAGAAGCAGGGACTCCAGCAATAGTGAAGTTTGCCATTAAGGGGCAGAAATAAAAAGATCTACCACAAAAGAGTGTTCCTGGAATGAAAGGGTCAGAGCCATAGTTCAGACTTTTCCTATCTCTTTGAAATGTCCTCATCTTAAATAACATTTTCACGCATGTCTGGCTACCGGTACTTGTCTTAAATAACTATTTTAGTAGCAAATGAAATCATATCCATAAATAAAGGAGAGACTGGCCTATCTAACTCAGATACATAAGGTTTTTCCAAAATGAGCATGGTAGTATTTCAAATATGGGCTAAATTTAGACTGGATTAATGAAACTGAAGCAAGATGTGCACTGTCTTCAGAGTTATTTACTCCCGTCGTGCTTAAATAACTCATAAACATGTTAAGTAAGGAAAGGGAAATCATCATTAAATTGAAAATTGATACACACTACTTAAACCAGGCCAAATGTGTGTATATAGATGGAGATTTAAGAATTTAGATTTCTGACACATTTTAATATATAATACCACAAAAAGCCTCTGCTATATCAATTACTTTCGTTGCATTTTTACAGTTTGTTGGTGTGTAGAGGTCACAGTGGGTTCTGCATCTATAAGGGTTTTGTTTTCCCTTCTGGCAATAAAGCGGTGATAGAAACAGAATTAATCTCCATTTTGTACATGTGTCTTGTGACACTACCTAAGCACCTTGATGTTTGCTGTGCTGTATTTACAGAGAGTCATGTCCTCTCAATCCCCTCTTAATCCTGACACTCTGTTTATGTCTGCATAGGCGGTCAGCCTTTCATAGCACCCCAAAGGAATACACCTCCTTGGCTTAAATGGGTGAAATCAACCAAAAAAATGCCATTCCAGATTAAAAAAAAAAAAAAAACCACGAGCAGAGCACAATGAGAACTTCATGCCTTGTGGAATATAATTACAACTGCCAGGAGCCTCCTGCCGTGTTCATGGAATTTGAATGTTTATTATATAACATTGCTACTTAAAAACCAAGGGACTGGCTGTGCCAGTGCAGCGGTGGGTGGAAACATAGCATGGCATGTCCATGTAAAGAAATATGCACGCATTTATAGCAATAAGAGCAAATTAAGATGAAAGGAAGGGAGAAGGGGCAGAAATCTGGCAAGTCATAAAACCAGATGATTTGGTGGGACAGCTCATACTAACCACAACTGCCTCTTCATCTGCCTTGGAAATCTTGGACACTGGTGGGTGAGGGATGAGAGTGTCCATGGACATCCCTTAAGGAAGGACCCGAAGGGTTGTCAGCAGGTACCGAGCTCTACATGACCTGTCAGTTTTAGGCCATCCGCCTTCCTGAAGCAAGATATTTTGGTGCACCTGAGATCTGTCCCGGGGGCTGCCAGAACAAGAATAGCATTATACAAACAAGGCCTGCTCATCTCGCGTAAGAATTAGAGCTGGCACAGGGGCAGGGTTGCAGCTGGGACTCCTTGTTGGCTACACCTACCCTACAAAATTCATTTGCTCTCAGAAATGATCTCCAGCTCCTGGCCAAGTGGCATGGAGTGACTTAGAGCAAAGTGCCTTGGGGTCCCCTCCAGAGAAGAGCAGTCGGGTCCATGTTGTAAAGCACATAGCCCAGGGTCACTCCCAGGCTGCACAGGGTATCATTTTAGCCATCAGACACAGGGATTTTTTTATGTGCAGTTTATTACAGATGCAAATTTCTGAAATAACATGGACTGTGTTTCAGCCCATCAGGATGATACTTTTATAGCATGAAATATTGGGTATGCAATGTATGTCCTGGGGCATGGCATGAGGGCAGGTGAGTATTTGGAGATGCGAAAATTGCTATGATAGTGTTGAAGCAGGTTGGGCAGAGGGAGCCAAGCCTGGGACTGACTATTCCCTGCTGCCCACTAAGAGCAGTCCCTGGACTGGACTTCCCCAGAAGCAAATCCAGGAGGTTTTTTTTCATTTGCTTATATTAATGGGAAGACATTAGATCATTCCAAGATTTGCCATAAGGAAATTAACATTTCTGCAGCATGAGCAATTATGGCAGGGGTGTCAAACTCATTTTCACCAGGGGCCACATCAGCCTTGCCATTGCCTTCAAAGGGCCAAATGTAATTTCAGGACTGTATAAATGTAGGAGTAGTTATCTTTATACAGTCCTAAAATTACATTTGGCCCTTTGAAGGCAACCGTGATGCTGATGTGGCCCTTGGTGAAAAGGAGTTTGACATCCCTGAATTATGGGATCGCTTCACCCAGGGGTGACCTGGGGAACTAAATTATTAGGCAGTGCAGAGGTACCAGTGATTCTGATCTGGCTCGACTAATATAATTACTGCATCTTTCAATTACATTTGGAAATATCAAAACATTCTCAATTAACTATTTTTTGCTGAGTAATATCGTTGAACTAGGATTTTCACACACATATGTAGAGTCTCCTTCAGAGGACAATAAGAAAAGGTCTCTGTAAAATCTGACAGTGAATAACAGCACCCTTCCTGTCTGGACTCACCAGCGGCTTTGTGGTTGTCCAGACCAGAACACAACACAGATCTCATCCAGGTCTCAGCAAAAAGCCTCTGGTACATTGTTTAATTGAGATCCTTTAATAAGGATTCAGGACAGAGCAGGTATAAGGACTGAGACTGGGGAAACGAGGGCTCTGATGAAGTAAAACCACGATTTGCTACTAGAGGAAAGTTCTTGAAACAGATTCCCATTAATCAAGCCATGCAAACACTCCTGCGACATTCATGATGTAAGAATATTTTGCCTCTTTAGTATGTTTCTGGCAAAAGTAATCTTAACTACTATCTGTTTTTATAAGCCAAAATATTCATCACTCTGAAACCAGGAAATGTTGGGTCAATTTATGAAGTAGAAGAACATTTCTCCTTTCTTCTCTGGTGTTACATACTATGCTTTACTATGTTCAGTTTGGTTCATCCTCCTAATCTCTTGAACTGCATACAAATTGTTCCATTGTTGAATAACGATATAATTAGCCTAGGTTAGTTCTCAGGTTAAATGAGTTAATAAAGATAGAAAAAAAATAATAAGCTCGTTAATAAAAAGACATAAAATAACTTTCTAAAGAAAAAACTTCCCAGTGCATCTATCTAAAAACAATTTAAAAATTGTTATGTAATATGTAGGCTGAGAGATGTGCCACCCATGTGATGGTTTCCAGGCTGCTCTATCTGCTTTATACCCTTTGCTAAAAAGGCTGCAATGAAAGTGAGGGAAGAACGGTATAAGAAAGAAGCGGGTGTTTAGGAGCAACATGCAGCCGTACCTGTCCCCTGAAGGAGGTTATGCACAACAATTTCTGCACAGCAGCCTCCTGAGAAATCTTCAAAGATCCCCCGCACAAAGCTCCCTGCTTGTGTGTGGCACAGGCAACATCTCCAGCTGGATAATTGGAGGGCAACATGCTGGCAAAGAGTCTGTGTAATCTATATAACAATAACATTAAGAAAAAACGTCAACATTCTAGGGACTACGCCAGTGATCAGGGCACTATAATTGCTATAATTAAAAGCAAGGCAAATATTACAGAGAAAGTAGGTCACTCTTCAGGCTGGTGTATCCCTGATGCAAATGGAAACGAGATAAAGAAGGTGGTGTAATGGGATCTAAAGCAGACAAAGACTCTGTTGTTCCAAGGTTGCTAGAGACCCTTCATTAAATGCCGTCAGTTTTCACAAACACTCCCAGCAGGAAATGTTTTCATAAACAGAGCAAAGCTGCTGCAGTCTAGTGAGAGGCCTATCAGATGAGTCCATTGTAAAATCCAGTGAGCAGAGCATAATTAAGACCTATTTTGTACAAGAATGGTTTTAAGGGGGCTACAGTACTGCTTATTACAGAGCCAGTGAACTCAAGTGCTGTTTCTTGTGTTGCGTTTTGTTTGGTTGGTTGGTTGGGTTGGTTTGTTATTTTTCTTTTTTTCTGACAGTGGCCTCAGCCACTGAATTTTAACACAACGCGGCTTTGCACTTTCAGAGGCATTGAGGCTACAGCCAGCATTTAACATCTGTACGAGCTGAGAACTGGTTTCTGAGGAAAGGAGAAGGCACTGTAACAAGAAACCAGAAGGATATTTCCTTGCATTATCTCCAGTAGCAGCCCAGCAGCGCACTGGGGATGACCCTGTCTCACCTGCTGCTGCCTTCCCTTCTCTGCTCACCTCCCTCCCTTTATCTTCTCCTCTTGCACAGGACTTGCCTAACTTTTACAAAAAAATATCCAATGAAAGGAGTGGTTTATTCATATGAAGAGTGATTAGAGATTTCTGTCGCCCTGCTGTTACTTCCATCTTCTTTTGCCCTCTCTATCTTCCCCAAAAACTATCTCACCACCTGACTTCCCCCACATGTAAATTTACTTTTTGACTGTTCCCTAAAGGCAGGTAATTTCCCCCTATGTGCTAACCCAGAAGCATGTAAATGCTGGTGGATCAAGATATTCTCACTGTGAGGCCCCTTGCTCCATGAGCCTCTCCCCTACTTCTAGGCTTTCGGGTCCCCCCCACTTCCCCACTGCCTTATCCTGGGCTCAGGGTTATTTTAACTTTTAAGTAAAAAGATCTGAACATTTCGAAACTCCTGATATTTACCTGCTTTCTCACGCCAGTGCAAAATTAATTCTACACCAAATTCAGGGTTGCAAGAATTTTTGCAGTAAGAGGGGGTCTAAATTGAGTTCAAGTCTAAATTGAATTCATCTGAAGGAAGTGGCTAACAGGGAGCTCTGTTCCTCTTAATTGTAAAGATTCATTGATATCCTTGGACTCCTCCTCTCTGGATCCACCTTTATTTTAAATATTTTGTACATTTATAATTTACCTAACAAAGTTATGGGAATCACAAACAAGTTTCAAAGTGTACAGATGTTTTGCATTCATAAATAGAACAGCAAAGTCATTTCTCTGGATTACTGTGAAACAATAGGCTTGATTTAGTTAGCAACCTGTAACAAAACTATTTAGATAATCTATTCAAATTAGAGAATGGAGATTCTTTGGTAAACTACTGGGTTATTAACCTTAACGATATCAGTGTTTGGGGTTTTTCTTTTTCCTGCTATCAAACTCAACTTATTAGTGTCTAAGGTAAAAGTCACAAGTGTGTTTCATACTGAGAAATATATTAATGGCCGTAATTAAACACAGTAACCATGTAGCATAATGTGAGTGAATTGGGAAGTTGGCTAAAATTAAGAGGTATACTGCAAGGACAAATTGATCCTACTAAGCTTTTTCTTAAAGGTCTCTTTGCTGTGATTTGGCTTAACACAATGAACTAACAGGAAAATGTAAAGATGTAGAAAGAACGGATAATTGCAATTATTTTGACTACATCTGTAGAAATTGTATAGGTTGCAATGCCCTACTCTAAAAGGCATCCATAGGTAGAACTTGAAAGTACTAGCTGAATGTATTGGGTTAACCTTGGCTGACTGCCGGGTGCCCACCTGGCTGCTCTCTCAATCCCCCTCTTCAACAGGACAGAGTCCAGGTAAATGGCACATCCACCTGCTGTAGCATGGGGTTTTCCATAGGCTGCAGTGTGGATATCTGCTCCAGCATGGTCCTCCATGGGCTGCAGGGCTATTTTATTCGTATCCTATATTCCTGCTAGCTGCAGACTTACATGCACATCCATGTTTCCTCTGGCAGTCAGAAACCACCTGCCTATCTTCTGCTTATGACTTAGCAAAAGTCTAAAATACATCATCTTCTGTTTTTCATAATCATTCCTGACTCTGGTGAGCATTTAGGGCAAACTGGTTTCACTGTAGGAATAGTTCTCCTTGTAAATCATCTTCCCTATTAAATCTCATAAATCTTGGAGTGAAATGGACACTGATAGAACAATATTCTCTTCAAGAATGAATATCCAGAAGTCTTACTATCCCAGACTTGAAAATTTAGTTATTTTTCCCTGTATACAGTTGTACTGACAGACTAAAGGCAGGAAAAATGAAGACCAATGGATTAAAATGGGACCATGCAAGAGGACACAAAACCTGACATCCTTCATTGCTCTGCTGACAGAATTTCACAGGTCTCAGGCGGAGCCTGAGAACCTGCGCTGGAACTAGGAAGTACCTCCAAAAGTATGACAATATATCTATATCTCTTGGAAAATGAATTTATGTTAATTGTACTAATTATACTTTCTAGTCACGTCCATTTGAATCCCATGAGTTGCAACGAGTCTTTGATTCTATGTATGTCTTCTCCATTATTTTATCATGTTCCAGAACAGGTATTTACAGCAGGTCATTGAGTTGCCTCATAATGTCCTTTTGGGTGTCTAACTGCACAACATTTTTCCAAATTTTGATTCATTCTTGCAATTTACCTCTGAATGCTATACTATTTTTCAGTGTCTTCATTAACTTAAAGACACTAAGAATGACAAGACAAAACTATTTGGTTTAGTGACTTTCAACTGATATTCACAACAATGAATTCAGCACTAACATTTTTGGGGACTGGTCATTATCAGCTACATCTTCAAGTACCTGGATAACTACAGTACAGAGCACAGCTGTGAGTCATTGAAGAGTTTTTTCTAAGGCAGTTTATGTAGGATAATTTTAGCACAAGACCAACTCACCTCTGCATTAAAGAATGTGGTATTTGTATATAGTTTGAGAATGTCTTCATGGTACAAGGTGGTAGATGGGCAAATTGTTCCTCCTTCCAAATTCAGGTGCAAAGGCGTTAGTCTTCTGGTAAAGGCTTGGGTTGGTTTAGCTGATTTTACGCCACACAAATTTGGCATTATACAAATGAATTTGATGCTTGAGGAGAAAGAAGGGAGTGTGACCTAGGAGGAAGAAGTCACAAGGGAATGTAGATGAGGAATCACTGTGAAGGGATAAGAAAATACATGAGGCCTTGAGACAGAGCTGTAAGGACTGATCTATCTATTTGCTAAAATGGAAAGGTAACTACTGTGTAAAGTGTGCATATGCCACATTGCAATAAGCATTTATCTGGTCAGGACAGCCTAGAAATGGCAGGTCTGTCTGGAAGAAAAACATGAACAAGCGTAGTCAAGGTTTGTGCCTTTCCAAGGCTGATGCTGACAAACTTTAAAACTGCAGATCTGAGGAGGCCTATCCGACTTGACTAGTCCAACAGGAATATCAGTCCAATTGGCTAAATGGATTTGTGTTTATAAATAGTAATCTCCAAAGATTGACTCTTGTTTAGTCTGCTTTCCATGTCGTATTAGTCATTTCTCAGCAGTCCTGGCTAACCAGGGAGATCCCAGTTGACTGGAGGTTAACAAGTGTGACACCCATCTACAAAAGAGACAGCAGGAAGATCCAGGGAACTACAGGCCTGTCAGTCCAACACCATTTTCAACAGCATTCTCCCCGAGAAACTGGCTGCTCATGGCTTGGGTGGGCATACATTCTCTTTGACATCTGGATGAGGGGACTAAGTGCACCCTCAGTAAGTTTGCAGATGACACTAAACAGGGTGGGAGTGTTGATCTGCTGGAGGGTAGGAAGGTTCTACAGAGGAATCTGGACAGGCTGGATCAATGGGCTGAGGCCAGTTGTATGAGGTTCAAGGCCAAGTGCCAGGTCTTGCATTTGGGTCACAACAACCCCAGGCAATGCTACAGACTTGGGGAAAACGGCTGGAAAGCTGCCCAGCAGAAAAGAACCAATATGAGCCAGCAGCGTGCCCAGATGGTCAAAAAAGTTATGGAGCACAAGTCTGATGAGGAGCAGCTGAGGAAACTGGGGCTGTTTAGCCTGGAGAAAAGGAGGCTGAGAGGAGACGTTATCGCTCTCTGCAACTACCTGAAAGGAGGTTGTAGCATGGAGGCTGTTGGTCTCTTCTCCCAAGTAGCAAGTGATAGGAGGAGAGGAAATGGCCTCAAGCTGCGCCAGGGGGAGGTTTAGACTGGATATTAGGAAAAATTTCTTCATGGAAAGGGCTGTCAGGCATTGGAACAGGCTGCCCAGGGAAGTGGTTGAGTCATCATCCCCGGAGTTATTTAAAAGATGTGTAGATGTGGTGCCTTGGGACGTGGTTTAGAGGTGGACTTGGCAGTGCTAGGTTAACAGTTGGACTCGATGATCTCAAAAGTTCTTTTCAGCCTAAATGATTCTATGATTCTATGATTTATGGGCATTTTGTTCTGGAGGAAAGCTGGGGAGAGAAGATGAACTCCTGAGTGATCAGCTTTGAATAGCTGATGTCTCTCTGCTCTATTTTCTGTTGGGAAATACTTTAATGTTACGGTATCCAGTTTCCCTAGGCATTCTTAAAGAATAAGACAGATCAAATAGAAAAAGTCTAGAAAGGAGTTACAAAATGATCATAAGTCAAGAAAACCACACTGGCAGGAAGAATTAGAAGAAACAAAGTTGTTGAGCCTAAGGATAAGAAGAGCCAGAGAAGCAGTCTGAGCATATTTAAAGGACTGCATAAACAGGAGGACAATATTCTGTATATACATGTAATGGATAGGATAAGAAGTAACAGACCTTACTAACAGTAAGAAAAATATGATTTATATTTGCTAAAAAGCTATCTAATGATAATGAGAGCAACAGAGTAGAAAAAGAGGCCTGAGGAGACAGTAGAGTTTCCATTTTTGTAGCTTAGACAAATACTCATCAGAAACAATGTACACATATTTGATCCTGCCTTGGGTTGGGGATGGATTATGTCATCCTGCAAGGTCCATCCTACAATGTGAAAATCTGAAGTTCTGTCACAGAGGACTGCTGTTCTGAATCCTGGTCATTTTTTGTGGCCCGCAGCTCAGTGGTCCTCTTCCACAACATCCTACTCCTCAACAAGCTTTCTTTTACATAGTTCTGCTCCTTACTGTTTGTTCCTTACTGGAAACCTGACTTTTTGAAGGCCACTTGTGTAAAAGTGAACTTTTCCTCTTTCAATTACACCTGAATAAATTTCTTTAGCTAGATTAGCTTGTCTCTCTTAAGATAAGGGAAAAGCACAGTGAAAATATCCATGAGGGGAAAAATATTGAACAATTATATAAGAATTACACTGCTTCTCAACTGCAAAGTAACATGCTAGATGAAATAGGCCTGGGAACGTCTGTATTTTTGAAAGCACAATCCCTGCATATCGCATTTTCTGACAGCTCCGTATATGCTAGTAGCTGCATCTATCACAATATTTTCAGTGCATACTGTGATGTGTGACAAACTGCTTAATAGTATATACAAGCCGTTATGGCTGTCGACAGCTGAGACATAATCAGGGTTGTCTTATGGCCTCTTTTAGCTGATTATCTTGGTGGAAGCAGCCATAGCAAAGACAAAAATCCTCCTCAGTGAGCAGGCCTCTGGTTTTCCAGTAGAAAATGCTGCCCTTCATCACCACACTTGAGCACACCACTTAGTGAAGGATGTGGGCAGATTTCTCTGAATCAATGTTTAACTAGGTAGCCCCACTATTTAGAGTCTGATCTTCAAGATTTTGCTTGAAGGAAGCAAGGACTGCAGGAAAAGTCTCCAGTGAACAAAGAAGAACTTTTGATTATAACAGCTAAAGATCTAAGTTTTCTCCACTTTAAGAAGGATTTACTGTGGGGAGAAAAAAAAAAAATCACAGTACATAAAGTTCCAGAGAGCGATAATTCAAAACAAGCAGAAATGTACCAGCAAAAACCTACTTCACAAAAATACAGCAAGACAAGAAGTACCTTCGGTGGTTTTTCTGTATAAAAAGAAACCATTAAATGATTTCCTGTCTGGTTAAAAATTGTTTTCAGCACATATTGGCAGCGATGTTTCTTTTCTGTGCTCTACCAGTAAGGGCTATTCCCCAAAATGGAAGCATTCAGAGAAGTGATAAATTCTTTCTCTGATCTCCAGTTTGGAAATCTGAAGAAACCAAAGTAAAATGTATTGGAAGATACATGTCTTCTGAAGACAAAGCATCAGTACCGCTTCCTCTTTTTCTTATCTTCTTTCAAAACACAAGTCAGATCTACTCTCATTTAGCATCTTTTAATTTAAGTTGGAGGGTTTTTTTCAAAGTCTATTACGAAATAAATGTTCTGTCTTCTGCAATTAGCAGAGAGCACTGGCCAGTTGCCCAAGTAACTAATGAACACGAAACTTTTATCAAGACACACTACAAAGTATATACACTATTATGTGCCGGGTTCTATCACTGCTTTTAAGGTGATAAGATGAAATTTCAGCCACAAATCAGCTTCTTGCTGTTAAGCTTTGCCTTGTTTGAGATGACAATAACTAACATAAAATTGTATTTTGAGACTCCAGCAAGTGAATATTTTGCAAATTCTAGTGCTCCTATAGAAGTAAGTACTGTAAGGTTATCTTCATTCATTGCTACCCTATTCTTCAGATGAGCAGAAAAAGACTTCTAGCTTAATTGCACAGCAACATAGCCAGAAATAGACATAGACAGTGACATCTGCACCAGAATTTCTCAGCTAGTCTGAAAATTTCCAACAAGTGCACATTACTCTAAGTAGTTCCCTGCTTGGTAACTGGATGTTAGACCACTTTTAAGTGAAGAAAACCTCAGGTGCTTAATAACATCTAATTCACCTCCTTTGCTCTATTTTCTGTGTTTCCTTAGAAATCCAGGCTACTAAGGACCTTCTTATCACCCTTCACAGGAGCATTCAGTTCCTTGATTTACTTTTAGTTTATGGAAAAAAAGAATGTGTGCTTTTTTTTTTTTTTTTTTTTTTTCCTCCTGGTGTGGAGACCTGTCAACTTAGAAAAACATGAATTTCTTATCACCCTCCCAAAATTGGGAGTTACAGTAGGTGCAGCACTTGCCAGGCACACATGGTAAGCAGCCTGAACATAGCCTTTTCTACACCACAGTTTTGACTTTTGTCTTTGCATCTTACTCAAGAAATAAGTTTTCTAACAGATCTTCCTTCTTGGCTTTTTCTTTTGTATGATGTGCCTTATGAGAAGGGGAGTTCATTAATGCCATTAGCTGCATCCTGTAAGGCTCCCTGACAAGCCATAAGTACCAAAGATGCTTGCTTATGCAGTCCCTAGAAAGGATGGCAGGTGCCGCCTTAGCTTTGGGTGTCTTCTCTCTCTGCTCTCCATCTGCTCCACAGCAATTGCTGTGTCTGAGAGGCACACGGAGGACTTAGATATACGGGTAGTCTAGTTATTTGTTGGCTTTTTGGATTTATGACAAGCTTTGAACGGTTATTGCATATAACTCACTGATATTTTCTCTAAAAAAAAAGTTGTTAGAATTTTTAGCAGGCAACACTCTATATCAGAGCATGCCAGCACATCTGTGCTGATAGTCAGACAAAAAAAAAAATCAAAGAAAAATACCTGAACACTTAATTCCCTTCTGTAAATCTCCCTGTGGCACTCTGCACTCAGATCCTGCTCCTCTTCCAACCCACTTCTCTACTTCCTGATGAGAAATCATATTCTGTTTGGGTAGCAGACTTTTTTCCTCAAGGTGTGCCAAAGTCGCTGACTTACACTTCAGTAGCTGGTGACAGCAGTGTGCCCACTGGCTCCTGAGGATTGCAGCTGTTTGTACTCTTCACTGCTCAAACTTGCAAACTTGCCTACGGGATCTCGAGGAAAAATGTTCGTCTGAATATCTGAGGCTGTGTTCTACAATATGTTGTCTAATTTCAACACCGTGGTACGCTGGCTTCCCTAGGAGGCTTTCTTAATGTAGTCTTGTTGCTTGATGTACTCCGGTGGCTGCAATACACTTAGCTCACTGGGAATGCGGCAAATCAAACCCACTTGAAAACAAACACTGCTTGTCATTGACGGGGAGAGGAAGGAGCAAGTAAACACAGACTGTGCCGGCGATATGACAGGACGGGTCGAGTAGCCTCTTCTGTTTCAAAGGCGTTGGCAGTGCCCCACTAACCAGGCTGCAAATGCTACCTGGTCCATCCAGCTGTGAAGCAGGTGGTGGCCAGAGCCTGCCTACACCATTCGGTTGCCCTCAGTGGGGACAGCATCCAACACCTTTTGTGCACCAGGAGGCAGCCAGTCCAAGAGAGACTCTCAAAGAAATGGGGCTCTTTTCTTTTTCAGGAGAACAGCAATGCCATAATGGCATCATCCCACACGTTTTCTTCTGACAAAAAATGAAAGAAAAAGGGTAGACAGGGCTGTTCCTTAATGCTGCTGCTGGTTACAACCATGTCTTGAATCAATGTATCACTGCAGGATATTGCCTCCATAATATGCTGCATCGATACATCAATAAAGCAGTGTAACTCTGATGTTACACTGTGCCATAAATCATCCTCCCATCAGCAGCTGTAGAATTTATTGATTAGCAGGATAGATATCTGGGAGGAGAAACATACAACTCTCAGTATGTTTTTGCCTAGTGTTTAAGGAATATGCGGAAAACAAACTTCTTATTTCCTTTTAGAGGAGCATGTGCTGTGTCTGGGAAAGAGAAGCTATCTCAGGTCTTTCTTCCCGCATCCCCGGTGTGCTGCTGTCTCTGCAGAAGAGCATTTCCCATCCCCATGGCAACGGGAGGAGGAACACAGTTTGGCTGTCCGTGGAGGACCCTGTCGATAAAGCTGCCCAGAGGTTTTGGCTTCCCACAACCCAGGTAGCAGTGCCGGATCTCCCCTTGGTACCGTAGCTGCCCTGGGACACCTGAACCAGCTCCCCCCAGCATAGTTTTCATTCCCAGCACACCACTTTTTGTCTTGAAAAAAAACCACTAAAAATAATTAAAAGCGTTTTGGTGGCACATATGAAGGAGAGCCCACCCCTCCTCCCGTGGCAGCAGCAACAGATGGAGAGAGTAGGGCAGGGGGAGCTGGGCTCCCAGCTGGTGCGTGGGTGATGGACGTGCCAGGACAGCTGGGCTGGCTGTGAGGAAGCTGCTTGTGGTGGCACCCACCTGAATCGGTGCTGCAGGCATGGATTTCAAAGCTCCTTTACGCCTTTTTCCCCTTCTTTTCTCCCCTCACAGGCACAACATCTTATTGCAACTCTTTCCATCACTTCCCTTCTACCTTCTAGAAGTCCAACCACAGGACATAAAGCAGCTATTATTTCTCCTGTGAAGCAATGAGGATACCTGCCTGCAGCCTCTTCTGCCAGTCCACCTTGCAACATTTTCTCCATGGGTATTTCACCCTTTTTGTCTGACCCAGGGCCTGAAAGAGGACAGTGTTTTCCATCAGGTCTGAACGAAACAGCACAAAACTGTAACTCTTGGATGGTACTTTCTAAATATGTCTCAGAATAAATTAAATTAAACAAACATGATCATTGAAATCCTGACTGGCAGGACATGATGGATCCAATAGTCAGTCTCTGACATATGTGAATGATAAAGTCAGCTCTGTGGGAGAAAAACAGAGGCACTTTGTGGTGTAGGAAGGAACAAGGTGATGCAGGTTTCAGACTGCTGCTATGCTACAGAGAAATGGACCTTCCTGGTGGAAATGCAGGACTCCAGTATTACAGCATTGTCCTCAAGACCTTCTTAAACATACAAGTAAATCTTTAAAAATGAAAACTCCAAGGAAGAAGTCCTAACTATTACCTGGTAATCAGCACGTTATTCAGAGATTCTATTAACTTTTTCTTTTACCACAGATAATTTTAATACAGAGTACTCCCTCTCTGGGCTTCCAGTGTCTACACAACTCTTCACAGAAATGCTGTATTCTTTCTTTCAAAAAGAGAGGATGTATCAAGTAGATGACTTTCTTATCCTGATACCTGGGGTCAAACAGCTTGCAATTAAAAACTTCCAGAAACATGAGTTCTGAGTTAAGAAGAATCAGTTATAATTGCTTCAAAATTCGACTTTCCTCTAGGTGAAGCCAAGTCTTAAAACTATTTTTATGAAGATTGAAGAAGGTTGGAATAGGATATCCTTTCAGATTAGCAAATCAGCCATTAGGTGGACCAAGAAAATTAATAAGAGGAGGCTATTAATGTGGAATAAAAAGACAGCTAAGGGAAATTTATACAAAATATCTCTTCTGAAGTAGGTTGAGATGCAGGAAACCCTTTACTATAAATGAAAAGAACACAATCAGAACAAATCTAAAGAGTCCATGGGTAAAATATTAATACAAAATATAGTCAAAAGTCAACAAAGGAGCAGTCAAATTCCGAACAAGTTTGTGATGGTCATGTAATTGGTAACTAAAAAATTACAAAATTCATTAGATTATTAGATTAAATGTTTTCCTTGAAATAAATGAAAGTAACAGCTCACTACCTATTAATTTTCTGAACAATTTGTGCTTCTATATTGATTTTCAAAAGCATCGGTCTCAGGCTCTTATGTAATTTGACATTTTCAATATTTAATGCTCATAATATTTTCATTGACCAAAATTTACCAGAGAACACATAACTTAGTATGATATAGAAATTTCCAGCTATTTTAGTAATACTTGACATTCTTTTTTTTTTTGGCAGCAAAACATTTGGTCCCATTATGTGCACTTGAAATCTAAATCTGATTTGAAATGACACAAATTTAGTATGTTTCATAGTCTTCATTTATGTATTTTAATAGTTTCAATGATTAACTTGGCTCAATGACCATAATATACTCCCTTATGGAAAATACCTTTACATGTGCTGCTAATTCCCTGACTTCTGTACCACAATATGTGTTCTTAGCAATGAAGAGGAGGTTACATTAGCTCCGTCCTCACGCTGCTTTGTTCTTACTCAACCATTTTCATTCCAGAGATACAAAATCCATCAACAGGTCCAAGTAAACATATTTTGAGGGTTTCAGTAATCATTTAGCTCCATTTCCTATTTGTGTGTCTTTGCAGACCACAGACAGATAACAATAAATAAGCATACCCCATGTCTTATCCTCAAACCCCCAGGCTGGTCTGTGGCCCTAATCCAACCTGTGAAGCAACAGATTGGCTAAACCTGATCTTTGTTGACAAGATCCCTCAGGGGACAGCAAGGGCTTCTAAAAAGACTCTTCTATTTGTTTAATCTTCACATAAACTTCCAAGGAAACGGAGGCAGCAGTGTAGTATGCTGGTCACACCAAAGTTAGTTTCAGTTCATGAGTTATGACCACTTTCCACTTTCCAATTCCCCTCCAGATATACATGTGCAACATAAAACACACTTTTCGGTTCATTCAGTTCATGCCTGATGAATTTCTTGGAGAATGGGGCCATGAATTTTTAACAACTCTGCAAACATAAAAGCAAATAATGTATATTCTTTTTATTATTTTCTATGGAATTTGATGAATGACATTGTCCCTGTGCTCCCAACAGAGGGATCTGCACCAGCTCAGACACTTACTCTGTGTGCCAAGGCAGTATTTCATGCTGCTGCCCCACTCAAAACCTCCCATTACGGAGAGAGCAGAGGAAAGGATGGCGTCTGCTCTCCATTCCAGGTCCATTTTTCCTTCCTGACTGTTTGCCAGAGGAGAAAGGAACATTATGACTTTTCTAAGTACTCCAGACTACCTGGATTCCTTGCTGACTTCAGTGCAAAGTTCCTTGAAAAACAAAACTTCAGCTAAACTGCTGCTGCTGAGGGGTTCACAAGTTGCTCTTTTAGCTAAATCCAGTCTTGGTCATTTTTCTGACTCTCCTCTCTTGAGCTACACCTGCAGCTTTCCACTAACATATCAGATGGTAAAAACGCTACCTCAGATTTTATCAGAATGTATGCAACTTTGTGTGAGGACAGAAGGAATGTGCAGGAGTTGTTTTTGTTGGTATGTATATACTCTCTGGGGTTTGTTTGATTTCATCCCACGTTGGAGTTCCATGGGTTAAAAATAAGCTAAACCATTCACCTGCTCTGCAAATCTGACAGCAGCTTTAGTGTAGTCAAGGCCAGTGTTAGTTTCCTGTGAGATTTAACTTCCTCAATCGACATCCTATAGTTTGACCAGAATATATTAAAAAGGCTCTATAAGTGTTCTTCTGACTGTAACCACTTCTACTTTTTCTTTTCATTAAACATGTGTATTTATATATTTTCTTCCCAGCAACTTAATCTAAGCAGGATTCACATTTTACCTTCACTGTTCTACAGTACAGAAAGTACTGTCACTGTTCAATAGCTAAAAATGATAAACCTATAGCAGCCCCCAGCCGTTATTATTCTCACTGGGATGTAGTTTTCATTTTTGTTGCCTTCTAAGATATGAATTATTTCTCTGAATATGTGTGCATGCATGCATCATCTCAGGGAAAAAACAAAACAAAACAAAACACAAAAGACCTCAACCTGCTCAGATCCAACAGTTTAACTCAAAGATGATAGCTGGTTTATTAACAACATGTTTCTAGCACTCCACTGCCACGTGCTGGTCACGTTCACATTCCCACCTGAGCTGCTGTGGTTCTCCTGGCCATTTTGCCCCAGCTGGGCTTGGTGTTAGACTGTGGTGTGATGAGACGAGATGATGTGCAGGCTGCTTTCCCATGATCGCACTGGGGAGCTGCAGGAGCTGAGAAGTCAGGACATGATGGTTTCTGCAGTTCCTCCAACAGGGCAGTAATTCCTGGCAAAGAGCAAGGGCACAGGCAGGGTGGCAGCTTCACCCATGAATCCCCAGAGCTTGGCCACAGACACAATAGCATTTTGAGGGATGTTTAAACCCTGGCTTCCGAGCAGAAACTTTACCCAAGACACTCCTTGAGGTGCACTGAGAATTTACTAGTTAAATTTCCTTTTATCTCAGCAATGTTTTGCTATGACCTCCAGGGAATGAGGTAAGTAGAGCAATTGAAAAACAGAATAACATTATAGGTAATGCTGAAAATTATAGTTTCTAGCAACCTAGGCTCTGATTAGCAAGTGCTTAGTCTTTAGCACAGGAGAAATTCTAGTAAAAAACAATCTGTATGGTCAAGTATCCTGCTGAATTCGAGTCTTGGAGACTATTTTTTTCCGTTGATCAATACGTATCCTGAAATTTGCTGATAACACTCACTGTAGGACACCAACACAGAACCTAATCCAGCCTCACAGAAGGTTCACATGCCTTTTTTAATCATCAATGTGAATCAGAGCCACAACAGTGATTTTATCTGAAAACTTAGTTTCTCAATTAATTTCCACATTTATAGATCTGTGATAAAAGCTCTCAATAGAAATTCCTGTCAATATTTTAATGTTGTTTCTCCAGGTGTAACCATGGAGCTGATCTTGTCCACTCCCACTTCTCTACAGATTGGTATTACTGGGCCATCCACATAGCTGTTGTACCAGTTATTTGCAATCATTTAGGGCAACAATCTCACCTAACTCTGGTTATCTAGAAGCTATTCTAGACATAAACAATGTCTCATGAGTCTCATGAGTGAGGCTCACCAGTTAATAATGGGAAAGAAACCCTATGAAATGGCAGTCGCTCCCTCCAGTGACAGTTGAAAGAGTCTAGATACCACTTTAGATATTTTATGTTTAAACATCTTAAACGAAATAAGACTATGAATACTGGGAACCACAGTCACCCAGACATCCTTAATGAGCTATATTTCTAAATCACATGCATTCTGTCTTCCCCCATCTGAAATTAGTAGAAATTTTATTCTGACTTTAGCTGAGCTAATGGGGAAATACTCTAATCAAAAGTAAAAAACCCTAAATCATTGCCTTCTCTTGTTTCATTTGGTGTTAGGGTTATGGCTGGAAAACAGTAATCAATTACAAAATTCAGCACCTTTCTTTAGACGGTAAGGTGCCTACAGTATAGCTATCTACATGTGAGTTGGTGTTTAAGCTCTCATTACAGTCAATGGACGACAGATTTATACAGTTTAAACAAAACAAGATTAACGTTGGTTTCAGCTGAATATCTGAGCTATGTAATTGTCCAGTCTAGATAATGGAAAGATTCAGTTGCCTGAATATTGGTGCCATATTAGGTATATCCAGCTACTGCTTCCAAAATGGTCGGACCTCCCAGAAGTCCTTGATGCCTTTGATACCCCAAAATATCTTACATGGCAATAGGAGTCACATTTGGGTAAAGAAGTCCCACACCATTTACTTGGGCACCATTAACTATGCTGTAAGTTTAGGCACATATTGACAGCTTTATGCAGACACCTGAACTTCAATGCCTATAAACTGTTACAGAAATACCTCCCATTTTATATGCATAATAACATGCTGTATCGTTAAAACGTGAATTCACCTTTATTTCACTGGTGCCTTTACCCTCCCAGTGTTTCATTTCTATGCTTGCTTTTTAATTGGTGCCACCCATAACCTTCCAGCAGGATGTGAGTCAGGTCTCTTGTCCCAAGGACGTGACTGATGGCAGGCTACTTTGTCAGGGAGAGACTGGTGGAGCAAACCAAGCAAATCCAACCTGATGATTTGTAAACTCAGAGGGCTGGCTGGGATAGATTTATAGACCTCAAAGTTCAGCCCAGCACAGACCAAAGAGGTGATCATCAGGAAGCATTATACATGTTGTATCTCTGGGCAAGGATGTTGAAAGAAACAAGTAAAGGAACTCACAGAATTTCACACACCCCGCCCCACCTCCCCCCCGCTTCCCCAGCCTGTTTCAGAATATAGAATGCTTCAGATGTTAAAAAATGTGGTTTCTTTCTTGTCACTGTGATAACATTAGCTTTAGGTTGATTCGTGCTGCTGTGTGACAGCTGGTGCAGACGTCAGTTGGAATGCACAGAACATAAGTTTGTCATATAAGTTTAAGTTAACCAATCACTCATCTTGTGATAAAATCTAACCCGGTCATCTCCCATGTGATATCTGGCCACTGGAATGTTTAAGATGCTGCAGCAGCATCTTAGCTAATTGCATCCATCAATAAAAACGGATTCCACACAAAAAGGCATCAATTAAAACTATGAAACTACAAGAAAGCAGTCACTTTTAATGCATCATTTATCATAACAACTTGGTGTTCTTTTCTTCCACAATTTTTAGAACTCTGGTTGCCATAACAACCAGATGCAGCCTTTACACAGTGTGGGCCAAATCCTGCCCTTGGTGACATAGATGCAAATTCAGAATAACTTTGCTGAAATGCTTGGAATAGCAGTGATGGAAATACAGTGTAACAGAGGCAGAATGGGACCTGCTATCTCCTTTGTGTAATCATTTTCTTCTTCTTCCTTGCCTTGTCAGGAAGACAAGATGTTTTTCTCTTCTACTCTGAGTAAGCTCATAATGTAGTGGAATAATCAGACATAATGACAGGTTAAACCACAACGGAGTGTTACATCCTAAATACCATATTAAGTTAAATTTTAAATTTGTATATTAACAGTTATTCAAAATGCCCAAGGAAAGACCAAGTCTGAGACAGGAATACATTCTCTCTATTCAGAGGCTACATCTAAATCATATAATGCATATATCGCCTCATAAGTAGACATAACGAAGCATAAATTCTGACTTGTTTGGCTAATCAGAAGAAAGAAATGGAAAGAAATGCATAGAAGGGTCCTGAGTATCATTAACTAGAGCAGGGCCCCATGCAGACAAACCCTATGTAGTTGCATGGAACTTATTTCAAAGACATAATAACAAAATATTCTCAGACTCGCCATTCTTTCCAAGGAAATCAGCAGGAATTTGCTGCCACATCAAGGTCTATGTATGGATCACTACACCCAAAGAATGCAGAGTCCAGGGAGAAAGAGTGAACCTATTCTGTCTTAATTTTTCTATAGGAATGTATTCCAGACCGACAAACAAATAATATTTTAATGAATTATAATAGCAATCAGAAACCCAGTTGAACAAGTGCTTTGGAACTTGGTAAAGCTAAATTGGGTAGAGTCATACTCTAATGATAGTTTCAACTCCCAGTCCTGTTACAAAACCAAATGAAACCACCAGGCAAATTCTGTGGGTAGGTTGGAGAGAGGGATATGCAGAATTCAAAAGGAAAATAATTCTTTGCATGCAGTCTGCACACCTAATCAGCCTGCAAAATTCTATACAGTAGAGATACATTTCCTCTATTAAATTCAAAAAGTACGGAGCTGCCATTCTTGACAATAGCTCTTCACATTTTAAGGCTTTCTCTGGATGAAAGGATAAGCAAAGATCTGCAAAACCTAGCAGCAAGAAGGGAGGTGACTTGTTACATTCAGAGCAATCTTAGAATAATGTCATTTTAGAAATGAATTTTGCAAGCAAACCTAATAGCAGGCATTACTAGTGCTCCAATGTGACTCTAAAGATTGATGCATCAACATTGCAGTGTGGCAGTATAAGAGCCTCAGAAAAACAGATTAGTGAGGTTTGTTACCCAATGAAAATGCAGGACTAGCAAGTAAAAAATGTGCCTGGCCAGGACATCAAGAGGTCAATTACTTTGTCCATCTGCCCAAAGGCAAGATCATCTGTAACTATATCATTCCAGATAGCTTTTTATTCACCTTCCATTTAAAGACCTTCTACAAAAGAGGCTTCACAATTTCCAGCCACTCAATTTTGATGGCTCGTTATCTTTATCACTAGAATGCTCTATGGTGCATTTGCAGGTGTGATTGCAGCATGCAGAGGCATTACTGCATTATTTTTACTGCAAGCTCAGTCATTAAGAGCAGTGAAACCATATCAACACAGACTGCATTGGTCAAGCTTTGACTGGATGTCCATTAATAACAATAGAAGCCCACTACAGTTTTACTGGTATTTATTAAAACTGCTGTATTTTGCTCCCACCGTCTCTGTTCCAGTAGAGGTTTGATTTTTTCTTCTTTGAGGCCATGATGTTTCACAATTCCCTCTTTCAACTACTATGGCAAATGTTGAATATCATGGTTTCCAAGCAGTTCTCCAGATTATTTCAGGTTGATTCAGAATCAACTTGCAGGTGACTGGAGGGCGCTGTACTGCACAGTCTGTGTACTGGTAGGAAGCAGGCAAAATAATAAGATGAAATCGTTCTCTCACATTCGTGGCAGACTAGTTTATTTGAGTCTGAACAATGAGTTTCACTGTATTGTACAACAAAAGGGAAAATGGATAGTTTCAGAAAAGGTGAGCCTAGATTGGGAACCTTCCGTTAGAACGTTAGAGGGATGTTAAAAGGAAACCTCAAAGCATACAATCAAATTTGACAGAGGTACTAGACTAAATGTTAACCACCTCCCATAGTGAACCCAGATCTTCAAAGCAAACTCTGAATATCAAAACAATAGTGTAAGACCAACAGAACTTTTTTATTGTTTAAGAAAATGCCTAATTAATGGCACATTGTTGGCATTAACATGGAGATAAGACCCCATCATCAGTAAAATCTCTTCTTGACACCTTACATCTGCATGGTGGTGGACTGTCCATGCTCCTGCCTGCTGAGTAATTTTACCATACCCAAAAAGGATGTGCAAAGCATGAGTGCAAATGGCAGTGAGTGGAAAGATGATGATTCAAGGTAGTTGCTGCAGAAGCATCTGTTGGTAGGATCTTCAGGATAAGCATGGTAAAAATAAGGTAGACATTTGACATTGCTGATAAAAGATTGACAATATAAACTTCAACTGTGAAGAAAGAAGCCACAGAACCTGTTGAAAACAAAGAGAAAACATTTTACAGTGGAAATTTAAAGACTAAACCCATCTAAAAACCTAATGCCAGGTTGAAATTCCTAACTTAGGGGTTTTGACATCTGAATTTCCCTACATACTCAATGAGGGCAGGGCAAGGGAATCACCTCTGCAAGGCAACACAGACCTCACAAGCCTTAAACCATCACCTGCAAGTTTTTCCCCCTTTCCTCTCAACTAGAGAAGAGGTAAGGAACATCTCAAGATAGGCACCTCAGTTCCAGTAGGATGTGCCCAGGGAACAGAGTCAAACCTGCATCACTGACCGAAAGCACTGATTTTACTACAGTCCAAGTACTTCCAGAGGAAGAAAATAGGAAGCGCAACAGAGTTCTCCAAATGGAGCAGAAAAACATCGCAGATACTGTGTGGCTTAAGGATGATTCAATGCTCAAACAAACGACCAAAGGCTTTTTAGACCAAAAGCCTCAGAAACACTGACCCTCTAATGCTCGCTGAGAATAACGGTGCGGTGGCACCATTATTCGTTGGTCATTAGGCACTGCTGAAATAAATGTGATGAAGGGAATATTTTACAATGCTTTTAAAACCAAACCAGAAGCCAAATAAGAGTCATTACATTCCGTACAGCAGCAGTGAGTAAAATGTTGTGACCTATGAATTAGAGGAAATCATCAGTTTGAAAAAAATCATAGAAAATATATCTGGAAGGGATTTCAAGAGATCCTTTAGTCTGCCTTCCCTTCCCAAGTCAGGATCTGCTGCTGCTTCTTACATTCCTGAAAAATATTTATCTAGCACCTTCTCTTAAAGACTGCTACTACTGAAGATTTCACAGCCTCTGGAGACAAACTATTTTCCAATTTAACTTGAAATTCCCCTGCAACAATTTAAAATGGTTCCTTCTAGTCCTAAGATCTACATACATTTCCCTGTTTTCATTCCCCTGGTTTTGATCCCACTCCCTATTTCAAGAAGCACAAGTCTGAATAAGTCAGCAATATATTAATTCATACTTTTCACAGTTCTACTGAAATCAGTTGCTTCCAACAATGCAAAATTCAGCATGTAATTAAACCTGTAAGATTCTATCTCCAAGCTGAAATAAAGGTATAATTTCATACAGACTTGTTCTTTATGCCCATCTTGATATCTGTTATGCAATTCTGTTACAATTTGTCTACCACATTTTATAATGTCAAATGATTTATCGCCTTCTATCTCTGAAATCTAAGCCTTCAGTAATTTTCTATTACAACAGAAATTCTCTTCCGTATTTATCTCTTAAAAAAAACCCAGAAAACAAAACACAAAATGACTTTCAGCCGAACTTCTTAATATGGCCATCTGTGTAATTACTAAGACTCTTACTGAACCAGCAGCTTGCAAATTATTAACTGGATTCTGCTCCTCTTTGTATTATTGGGAGTCCTGCCATTGACTTCAATGGAAGCAGGAAAGACCGTCATTATTGGATAACTCAAAGTTCTAGTGAGAATTGACATTGGTATATTGACAACAGCTTGTTTCTTTTTAATTTAGATTCTCTTAATTGGCTTAACCAGCCACTTTGTTTTCCTTGATGATTCTGTTTCTCTGAATGCAATTTTCTACAATTCAATACAAAATGTTTCTTTCCTCAACTGCTGTACAACAAGAATGGTAAGCACCTTTTGAGCAAAAGGATGAATTCCAACTTGCATGCTGCAAAAGCATCTTTTCGTGCATCAGGAATCTCCGGGTGAAGGGAACATGGTAGGTGAGGGACACAATGGAGGGGAGTGTGAGGAAGAGGGAATTCAGTCTGGGAACTGGAAGTTCAAGAAGAATTAACCCAGTCTAGTTCTTTTCCAGGTTTGTAGCTCAGGTGGAAACAACAAGGATTCAAAAGGCTTCACCTATGATCCCTGTGCTGGGCAGATGACAGGTCCACAGATGGATACTCTTAAAGACTCTGTGATCCAGTGTAATGCTGTTGGTTTACACCAGTCAGGGATGGAAAAATGAAGGCTGGTGAACAGAGGACATTTGCCACCCGGGCTGAAGTGCAGATCCTCTGTAGGCAGCAGGTGAAGAGGTCCCACTCACAGTTTGCTGTGATAGCCCTTGGTGTAGCTCCCACCTCCATTGAGCTGCTCCAGCTGATCTTCTCATTGAATTAATCAGATTTAGGTCCTCTGCCCTAAAATACAAGCCAGTCTTCATCTCTCTCATCAGAACAGAGAAGCAGGCAGGAGAGTGTCCTTGTCAGGACATAGATGAAGCTTCTCAAGGAGGGGAGATGCTGTGTCTCTCTTGGAGAAACGGGATCCAGGCTGGCTCCACAGGAGCAGGCTGCAGATATCCAGATGAAATTCAACAGCAGGCACTAGTGTTCAATTGGTCTTTCAAAATCCAAAGAAATTTATTTTCTTTCAACTGGGCTCAGGTTTCCCCTGTGACTGGCATTGAACTGCTTTAACAATGAAAATTATATTTGTTGGTCTAAAGGCTCTAGGGTGTCTAGTTAGCTTTTTTTTTTTTATTTATTGTTGTTTTATTTGTAACTTGATTCACACAAGGGAAAAATATGCTCCAGAGCAAAGCCAGATCCAGTTTGCATTGTTTTCAGCCAGCCACATACTGGCCAAATAGTTTCTAAATCATCTGTATGCTATCTTACTTTTTATCTGTAATTTACTCTAAATAGATTCAGGAATATTTGCCCCAGTCATTTCCCAGGCAGTGATCTGGCAAGTGATTCAAATATGTTCATGGTCATTTAGTCACACACAGGGAAGCAATTTAACAATTGCTCAGATTTGGGAATTCTTCAAATCAGCTTGCTTGGTTTTTTTGCTCCTACTTTGTTCTTCTTTGAAATAGATCCATTCTGGTGTTCATGACACAGGAAGATAATTGTCCCACCAGTGTTGCAACACATAAAAAACTGGAATTTTACATCCCCCTGCTGCAAAGATATTTTGAGTGTTCATAAGACGTTACACCACCACCTGAGACTTGCTAACCCGGCAGCTTGGAAAGCAAAACAGACTGATAAGTATTGAATTTCTCCACTTTCTCAGCTCAGTTACTGGGGAGTCCACCTACAGGAATACCTGCTAAAGGTACAGACCATTTTTACTTACAAAATATACTTACCATGCAACAGAACACAGGATTGCTGCATATTCTGTTCGGTAGAATCTGAAAAATTAATGTCTCTACAGAGTAAAAAAAAAAAAAAAAAAAAAAAAAAGGAAAAAATCAGAGCTACCAAATCAGGATGATTAAATTGCCTTCAAAATCTTTATGATGGAAGAAAAATCCTGTTAAGTGAGTCCTGTATGTTTAATTAAACTTAATTTTACAAAGAAGTACTTTTAAATGGCTGTCCATTAAAAGAATAAGAAAGCTGTGTAGTTGGTTTTTTGGTTTTTGGTTTTTTTCCGCCGAAGATACTGCTTCTGTAAGGCATTGTGTTATTGGTTGTGCTAAGCAAGTTGTGACATCCATCAAGATGAATGTGTTTACTTGTATACCTGGTGACATAGTTTGAAGTGGTATATTGTAGGTATAAAATGCTGATCAAACTTACCTACAGTAAATCTTTGTGCAGTAATTGTATTTCTTTGTTCCTTACTGAAACTGGAGATACTGCCTGGAAGCATGCAAGCATTTAATTTTGTCACATAATTCCCTCAATTTCAGGTCATGGTAAGTAACACTTTCTGTACATGTCAGCTGTCAATTCCTATTAGAACATCTAGCTATTACATGGTTTAGATGTAGCTGCCTGACAATTAATGCTGTATGTTGTGAATTCATCACTCCAAAAAATGGCAGAAGAAATTGAATAGTAAGGATTCTGTATGAATTACCTCAGCCCGCAAAGTGGTATTTCTGAAAGCTTTATCACTGTGCTTGCTTTTGCTGGAGAGAGAATGGAGCACGGTCCCCAGGCAAGTGCATTGGAGGAGCAGAGATAAATCTCTTCTGACCAAGTGAAGAGAGACCTCTACAGGTGTTTGGGGTTTTTTTCAGTCCGAAGACCTTTGGAAGTTGTACCCTGAAATTCTTAAGCAAAAGCTGTGCCCAGTGTTCAGCTGCCAGGTCAGAGGAGACAGGAGAAGACCCTGCCCATGCTCCCGAGGGGATCTGTGCTGCCCCCCTCGGTGCCACCTACGGTGCAGTCCCCCCTGGGCTGCCACGGTGCTGCCCTGGCGACCTCAGCCATGTGAGCAAGACATCTCTGTGGGGGGACATGTAAGCAAGTGGCCCCCAGACCAGCAGCCAGAGGGGTGGGAAGCCAAGTTCTCCTAGCATGTACTGGGCTGTGCCTTCCAGGGGCAAGGTGTGTCTTGGCTCTGTGACAGAGTTAATTAAAAGCTAGATGAGCTTTTAAGCAACCAGCTTCATTACAATTCTCTGTGAGACATACTGGGACTCACAATACTTATTAACTATTCTGGAGTATGCACAAAGGCCCCAGAGACAGTAAAAATGGAAGAAAACACCCATTCCTATGGTTTTGCAGCATGTAATTTCTGCTGCTTCTGAGAAGCTCAATTTGTTTCCATAGGTAGCAGCTCCTGCTGACAATATCATCCACTGCTTGAACAGCACAGTAGGGTGCAACCTTGATGCAGCAAATTTTGTATGTTTTGTAGAGTGTGCTATCATCCTCCATAACTGATGTTTATTGACAGAACTAAAGGCAGCCTAATGGAAAGCATGAACATCATTTATGGCTGTACTTTCTGCACCAGTCTTCAAATTGTTCTCCTCTCACAGATATCAACGAGACTTGTATGGCTAAAAATTCTGGCGAATAAATGAAACATGTAAGAGAAGAGAAATGCTAAATGGTATTTCTCTGACAGGAATACTAAAGACAGTGAATGGAAAGCAGAGCTAACAGCTGCTGACCCTTTAAAGCGCTTCTGTGGTCTGGGAGCAAGAATAAAGCCTGTAAGAATCTCATCAGACTCCTTTCTAAATTTCCACAAGATCATTAGGTTCTAATCTATAGACACCAATATTTTTCCAGAAGTTGTAACTGGGCACAGATGCTACAAAAATTTAGGCCAAATTAGGAGCAGTATTTATTTTGCATAATAACTACTTGTGCCCTGAAAGATCAGTATTTTGAAGTTCTTCATGCACAAACAGGATTGATGGGTTGCTGTTGGACAATTTTCAGTCATCGAGACTAAAAATATTTATTGATGGAATCTCATACTGGAGACTATTGAAAACTAAACATTGTGTTGCAGAGAGAAAACAAGAAAAGACAGTACTCCAGGGAAAACACAAACTAAGAAAAAAAGAAAACAAATGAACTCTGACATATAAAAATGAAGAATATGACAAGCAAAGGGTTATCTTTTTTCTAAATCTGGTTTTCCCATTGGTATCTCGACAGACTCTGTAGTGTTGCTATTCCTGTGCACACACGCTGCCCTGGATGATATTTGGAATTGGTGTATACATCTGTACGCTACCGCTGACTCTCTAGGATGTGGCTGCGTTGGGTAGGAATTCACAAGACTTCTGTTACAACAACTCACAGCCACAGCATTGATGTCTGGCCTTGAGCAAGCTGCCCAATCAATCCTCCACTCAGCTATAAAATAGAAGGAAGAGTTCTGCCCTGGCACCAGCTGGTTTCTCTTTTATTATGTCACCTGAAGATTTTAAGAAGGGTATTATGAACACTTAGGTAAAGATGCTTGTAAACTTCCCACAGATTTAAATACCAATCAGTAAACAAGAGAAAAAATATTACCGTAATAAGATAATTACATTAATATACTCACTGGTCATGGTGCATATTCACAGCTGTGCTATACTATGTAGTACCATGTTTCCACAGGCTGTTCTATTTTTTCGTGGGTTTGGCTAAGTAAATCACTCTGCCACACCATCATTAATCACAAGATCAGCTGGAGAAAGCCAGATCTGCTATTGTGTAGAGTCAGGTCCAGAAAGAAGACGGGGTTCACAAGTGCAGACCTGAACGGCCAACCTCGGGGACCTGCAGGCACAGGCATTCCCTGAAGCAACCCCGGTTACAGTACTGGGGGAGATATACCACATTGGAGTACCCTATGGACTATCTGTAATTACATGCCGCATGTCACTGGAAAAGGCGTGATAGGATCTTTTTATTTCATGTAATTTAGAAAATGCTGGGAAAGCTAAATCAAAACAGTCACTGTAGCGCACCGTGCTAAGTGCACATATAGCACATTTTATGGTAACAGTTCACCTGGCTGCCTTCTTTCGAAAGAGGTCTAAAATTGTCATTTTTAGCAAGTAACTGCTGATCTGGGCCTGTTAGCCCCACCTGAATGCTAACAGACAGCAGTGCTGCTAAAGAGATGCTTGGGGACAGGCGTCGCACTGAGGATAGGTGCTGTGAGGAGGCGGCAAAGGAGCTGGGAACCCAATTAGTGCTGCACCTTTTACAGCAGAATGTAGATGAGGACCAGGTGTCTCTCAGGCTTTTGCTTCCACCAGCCTAACAATAGGCTACTGAGGGGTTTGAAACTGCTCCATCACGACAAAGAAAACTGTATTCCGTGTCCCCATTTGTCTATGCATGATGTCCCTGCAAGCAGCGGGGTTTTGATCCACTTGCATATTTCATCATGCAGCAACACTTCTTTGAGTCAATACTTTGGCCAGTAGGTATTTGTAATGATAAAATTATTAATCATTCAGATAGCTCAGTAAACAATTGTACACTTCTTGAAATTCTATTACTTGATATTTGTGTACGTCTACTCATTCAAACCCATCCTTTCCATTAATTTCAATGGAATGCTTGAATTCACACTCCACGCCTTTATATTCTTGTACTTTTTGATTTAATTGCTAAAGGTCAGCAAAACAGTTTTTAGCATCAATAGTGATCTAAATATAGGCCCACACATTTAAAAGTGGCATTCACAAAAAACCAGCTTAAGCGCTTAAGTACTTAAAAGACCATGGACATCAAAGTTTTGCACAGCTTGAGATGTTGTTGTGGTTGGGCTGAGCGTCAGCCTCAACACCTGCTTGAAACTGAAGCCTATATAGGATGCATACATTTAGTAATGAGTTGCATTTATAGATATCTCTTACATGGTTTTATAAGACTATAATTTGCAAAATCTATGCTTCTCAAAGGTTTTACAGTTTAAACCTCTCTAGCCAGTTTTCAGTGTAAATGTCATCTACTATGGCTAAATTATATGTTTAAAATCCAACTAAATATCAGCCTGGCCATACTTTCTTGTTCAAACCACAGTGAGGAGCAGAATTACTGCTCAAGTGGATATCATACTATTATGTAGAGCAGGGATGTCAAACTCATTTTTGCCAGGGGCCAATGTGGGAGTAGCTACATTTATACAGTCATAAAATTACATTCAGCCTTTTGAAGACAACCGCGAGGCTGATGTGGCCCCTGGTGAAAATGAGTTTGACACCCCTGATGTGGAGGATCAGGGGTCTGTACCTGTTAAAGTCCACAAGTATAAAAGTGTCTGTAGTTGTTAGAAGTGTTGTACATTTACATTCTAACTAAAAACCTAAAACTACTTTAAATGCAGAATGGTTAACCTCTGTTACACAATTACACAAAACGTTTGGGAATGCTGTATCTGTCATCCTTTAGGTTTATTGTCGTATGTAGAGTCATGATTATAACATTTCATATCTCATGACTAAGTGGATCAATCTGTCTGTTGTCTATATATCAATTGCTGTATCTATCTGTCATGTTTAAGGATGTACTAAACAGAACAAGCCAGCCTGATATCTAAAGCCGGGTCTCTGCTACATAAAGTTTGCAATAAGAATGTGAATCATAACTGCAGCCCTAAGAAGTGGGGAGAACATGAACTCAGGATTACGACTGGTCATAAGAAAAGACAAAAAAACCTCCAAGGGAAAGTATATTCTAGCCTGAACACTCAGCCTGGGCTAGGAGCAGGGAAGACCCAGCTCTGAGAGCTCCGCACCACATGTCAAGCCTGGGGCAGGTTGCAGAGGCCAGTTGGGGCTGACCTGGAAAGCCATGGCAATGTTGGAGCAGCACAGGAAGTTTCTTTATATTAAGCATAAGATCAGTAACTTTTATATATTTTTCGTAACTTTATTCCATACTGGCAAATTTGTGTTTTCAAATAAGTCATTTTATCTCTCTATCTTGCTTAATGCTAAACCTGACTGTGACTAGTATAGCACTGGCTCGACACGACGCTTTCTCCCACTTGCTGAAGTTGTTATTCCAGAGTGGAAAAGGGTGTCTCTGGCCCACTAAACAGTGAGATTCTCAAAAATGTCTGGCATTACCAACTCCTGAAATGCAGATGTTAGCAGATTTTGAAAAAGTGTCTTTCTCAGCAGGAGTCAGCTTGAGTTTCTTAAGAAAGCAGCAAGATAATGAAAGAATGAGACAAGTGAGTCACTGCAAGATGAACCCATGAATATAACGTGTAGCCCTTACTGAAATGCAATGGAAGATAGCCATGCTCAACTCCTCCATCAGCTAACAGGGGACTCGATCTATTCACTTCACCTGGCTTCGGAGAAGAGAAACTCTCTGCTCCTCCTTCCCCTTTTAAAATTAACCAAGACTGAGAAGCCCAAAGGACCATGGAGGACATAAAAGGAAACCACCTTTTTAGTGAAATTCTTCTTTGGGGCACTATGTTTTTCCTGTATTCCCATGGTAATCAAATGTGTTTGATCGCTGCCTTTGTGCCTATGTCTCTCCTTCCTCTCAAACATTGTCTGAACCTCTTGGTTGATTTCAAAAAATCAAATCTGATTAAAAATTGCAGACATAGCTCTAGGACTATATGACTGCTTAATTTGAAGTAAAAATGTACCTAAAATAGTTTCTCTTTTCTCTTTTGTGGCTTATGAGTTTCTTCTAAAGTATGAATGCTTCTGACTTGTTTTTCATTTAAGATGTAATTAACTATCTGAATAACCTATCACTTTTCTGTCAAATGTGTCATACAGGGGTTCTAAAGTCTCACAAAGAGTTTATCCAAGGCTTAGTTTACCAATATGTTTTGGCTATCCTTGTAAGAAGGTCAATGGTCATTGGAAGAATTCCTTGTTTGCTGATTCCTACATGGAGACAGAATTATATGCTTTTGGGCAAAGAGAACTTTTTTACCCTGAATTGTACGGTACATGTAAACCATGTTTTTAATAGGCTTAGAAACCCATGTGATTTTCCTTTGGGAACAACAAAATGTTTCTGCAGTGGAATTATGCCTGAGTTAGATCATGTTTAAGGCAATGGGATTCACAACATTTCAAATGAGAATTTCCAGAGAGAAGCCTTGGCAGAGGGGTCCCAGGTATGGCCATTGGTACTGTCTCTCTGCTGTAAAGAGAAAAGGAAAGATTTAGGAAGGTAACAAAACGCAGGAGTATCCCCAAGATGGGATGCGCATGCAGTTTCATGGCAGGGAAGGGACTGTCCTCTCTGTGCACACAGACACGTATCTCACACTGGATGCTACTGAGAGGAGACGCCCCAACTGAATGAAGCCAAAGCCTAAGTCTCCTGTGCTTTACTGTGCAACTACTGCTTACTAAAATGCAGTAGTTAAGGAGTATAATTTGATTTATATCTGTCCTGCTTCATAGTCAAATACACAATTCATTATTCAAATATCCACTGCCCAAGATGAGGTATAACTGGGAAGGAAGAAATGCTGACTAAATGGCTCCACAATTGCATCTGTTTCATGTGAGCAGCTGGTGGCAATGAACTGTTATTAATTTTATTATGTACTTTGTAGTTGCCAGAAGCAAGCTGGATGCAAAGCTCTAAATAACAAGGTGTATGGAACAGAAATGGCTTCCCTGTTGTTGGCTGCATCTTCTCGCTAAAGGCTCTTTTTCTTCCTCTCCTCATTTAAACTGTGTTAACAGCCAGTGAATATTCCTGTCATTCTCAGCATACCAAAATAATCCCACCTCTGAAATCCCCACCCATGATGCCACATGGCTGGGCCGACAAGACCAAAAGATAAATGTTGCAGGAGAGGCAACCCACTGGTCCTCCTTTCTATTCCTGCTTTCCTTGCATAAAATCCACAGTCTTTACAGCACTCTTTTTTATTCTCAAGAGCAAGGAGAACATACTGCAGAGGCAATCTCTATAGTATTAAATTCTTATGTGTAAAGCCTTCAGTGATTTCATACCTGTAGTGAATGGCCTTAGTATGTCACTGAGTCTTCGGAGGTATTTAGGACACCCTATTGGCCCCTGAAGAGAAAAGGTGACAGTAAATGCCAGTTTTGTCCTGGTTTTATTTCATACCCAATAGACTATGAACTGGATTGGAGTCAATGAAGCATGCTGGAGTATTGTACAAATCAAGCTGCCTATGCAGAAATAGGAGATGTACAACTTTCTCCTAACAAATTTATAAGCTAAAAACTTTTGGGTTTGTAATTTCTTTGCAAGGATCAAATGAACATATACAAGCAAGAAGGACTCTGAGCCAATGTTCTGACAGTTTCATCATTGTTTCAATGTAATGAAGCTGCTGGAGTGAAATAATCATGGAACCCTCAGCAGGTTTTGAAAACAGCTATCTTCTTTTGAGCTTTGAACAGGAAAACACGTTCAGAAAAAAGTACATAATCACCATCAACATCACAATTTCACTTTTTTTTTTTTTTTTTTTTTTTAAGAAAAAGAAACAGCAAACAGCAAGAGAAAGAGCTCCAAATAAAACTAGTAATAGAGTCCAGGTATGTGTCTCACCATGGAGCTTGAATTAAATCAGTTCATCCTCCACCTCAGCAAGCAGTTTGTAGTCAGGAGCTGTGGCAAGGGAGGTGGAAGAGATGAAATTGCCAACTACAGCAGTACTTTCAGGTCAGCAACAGTGAAGGCTGTTAACATGGCATCAGAAATCACAATGGTTCTTCAACAAGGCTGCCAGGGGTGGTTGCAGAGGGGGAAGGATAAAAGAACACCCTGCCCCATTCCTGAAAAACTGCTTGTGTTAAGGACCAGAAGGTTTAGGAGCAGATAGTTCATCTTTGTACAATGTTTCATGATGAAGACTGAAAAAATAATTTTGCAATGAATAGTGCGCTTGACTAATTTAGCCCTTTTTCCTGTTAACAGAATATCTAGAAACAGCTCACAATTACTTCTGATCTATTCATCGTTGGAATTTACATGGCACACCTTGTTATGAGTCCTCTTTGGACAGATTCAATATGAAATCAAATGATTAGGGGTCTGGAGCATCTTTCTTATGAGGAGAGACTGAGAGAGCTGGGTCTGTTCAGCCTGGAGAAGCCCTCTCTAAATTCCTCCCTTCTTTGGCAAAAACGAAACACCACATTTATTTGAGACCATTTTTTCCTCTGTACCATAGATAAAGATAATACCATTTTTGCAGCCAGAAGAAATTTATTTGAGTCAAATTTTCCTCCTTTTTGGAGATCCATAGAATAAAAGTCATCAGTGCATTGAGGTTTAAATGCTGAAAAGACCTGAGATTTAATTTAAAAAAAAAAAGTTCTATAATTCTAAAACTGAGATTTGAATTTACTAAATAAAGGAAACAAAAAGTCAAGAAATCTTGTGAACTGATACTGATTGTAGCTTCTAAGATTTTAGGCAGCAAAGAACTAATATTTCTCACCTCAATAAATAAGCCTCCTTCCTCCAGAGGCACTTCTTTCTGTCCTAACAAAAACTGTGTCAGTTCCCAAATGTTCTCCAAACGTTTGACACAAAAGGGTAAACTAAGGACAGAGATCTTGCTCTAAATTACTTTTTTCTCTCTTAGTGGATTTAAATTAGATGTTTATTATCACCTTAACATTCTTGCAGTGGTTTAGCTCTGTATAACAGCAAAGCCAGTAGCAAGTTAATTAAAAGAGCTATAATGTCTGAAAGAAGTCAGCAGGTTTCTATGGGTTGCTGATCAAAGGGAAAGTAGTTATTTTTTTATGGTGGTTTTTTTCTTGGTATTTAAGATACAGTATGTCTCTGTAATCACCTACCATGTTTGCTATGATGACAAAATTAGATGAAACTAATCATTTGAAATAAAATATGGTTGGCAATGGAATTCACAAAACCAAAAGCAAACCATCAACTTAAGAAAATCAGACCAGTAATTTATAAGGGCCACCACAGGTCAGCCTAGAATCATACTGTTCTGTAACCACACTACCTCAGTGACCCAGGTTAAGAATGAGTAATGAAGGACAGAAGTGATGTGGATCAGTACTGTTCTTTCACTCGAGTGGTAGTGATGTCTTCATGTAATAATGCTGTTCTAGTCAGTGAGATAAAGCTATGGCTCTATTGTACTTGAAATGTGCAGAGTCATGTGCCAATGATATCCTCCTATCAGCTGTCAAGCTTATAAGTACATAGATATTTTTAATGTCCAGATCAGTGAACTATTCAACTCTGACCATACAGTTACTGTACCTTCGCATAATTGCTTTTTGTTTGTGCCTTTAAAGAATGGCAGCACTCAATATTATCTATATTCTGAAGAAAAATAAAATACAATATTTATTCCTCTCCATAATGCCTTAGCAAACTTTTTAAAATATATATCTACTCTGAAAATGTCTTAATACTCTGAAAGTATCAGATCACCTGTTTTTCTCCTATGTTTTACACTATTCTTCCTGTTTAAGTGCGACTGGATTTATGAAGTAGAGGGATTTTTTGGTGGGGTGTGGGGAAAGAGAAGATTGTAATTTGTCTCACATAGTAACAACGGACACAAAGAGGAGTGAGATATGGCTAACACAAAGGCAAAAGAGATATTTTCTTATCCTCCTGTAATCTTTCCTGTAAATAAATTTATTGTATTAAAAAATAGCATTAATGTGTATCCTGAAGTAAGATATAGAAAGAAAAAACACAGACTTCTGAATTTTCATTTTCGTATCTTAAACATAGATTACATCATTGTGTCTGTCTCACCTACAAACTATAGCATAATATCCCTTTTACACAGATGTTTTATTGAACACCTAGGACATTTCTGACAAAGTACTTTTTGGTGTTTCAGGTAAAGCAGAACTTTTATAGAGAAGTCTTAATTTTAAAAGTTTTCAATGGGAGGATTCTGAGGTCAAACTGGGCACAGAAAGAGAGAAAACACTTTTAAATCTATGATTCTGACTTCTTTGATCTAAAATAAGACATTTCAGCACAAGTCATGTTTTGAAAACACTCCAGATGTTTACTGGTTTTCTGATAAGAAATGAAGACAAATATGAAAGTCTGAAAGGTCACAGCAAGAAAGAATTATCAGCCTCCATGCACTTTTTATTTTGGAGTGACTTGTACTTATAAAATGTTTTTCTGGTAAAGCCTCTCAGTGAGAAACATTTTTGATGTGCCATACTGATTGGGCAGGTGAGGTAAAAGATTATAAATTTGACACAAATATTACGTGAGTCTTTTTGTATTTTTTGTAAGGAAGCTAAGGCAATTTGGTTTCTAGCTCTGCCCTCTTCAAATGTAAATATATTCTGAGTCAGAGTGTGAAAAAAATAAATTGGCAGTAAAAAAATTTGTGAACAGTTTCTCCAGTAAATTTAGCCTTATTTCGCACTGATACAACCTGGAAAATTAGGTCAATTTTTGCTAATCGGCTCTATTTCCACTATATTCACCAAATTATTTACATAAAAACAATCAACCCCCGGTGTCTTTGCACTTTGTTCACTTCAGTCATTACTCACACACTGAGATGGGCACTACATTATATAAATGCTTCACTGACTCTACTCGTTAGGGTAGTTCTTCAAAAGCTAAAAAAAAATTACTAACAATGAAAAGGAATAACAAATTATGATTAGGGAACATACTCACTTCCTTGCATGATCATCCTTGATTGCAAAAGAAAATGGATTTCCTACCAAAAGTAAACCAAATACCTGTGTGCCCAAGATAATTTTAGAAAGCACTTGCAAGTAGCAAATATTTAATCTGACGAAAGAAGATGATCTTAAGAATTCATAAATATTCTTAATGTTGGTACTGGTGTCTTTAATGAGTTTAGATTGGTTAATTTATTTCAGACTCTGCACTGATTAGGAATACTGACTGAAATAATACCTTGTGGCTAGAGTGCGTTGGCTGAATATTAAGCCAGGCTCCAGCCGTGAACAACACAGTCCTGAGTATATCTTAAAGCTTTTGGCTGCATCAAGCAGAAAATTACATACAGAAATGGAGATACTCTGGAGTAATTTATGAATACTTTATTTTGATCTACATGAAAGAGTGTTTACTGCAAGAGTACAAGAGGGTTGTCAGGACAATCAGGCAGTGAGATGAGGAGAATGGCTAAAAATAAGGCATAGCTCCAGCAAATGTTTGTGTGCTTTTAAATCACTGACTTCAAAGATTTTTACTTCCTCAATAGACAATATACAATAACACTTTGTCCAGAAAGGCCAAATTTTGTGAATTCATTCAGCCTGGAGAAGGCTGAGAGGGGATTTTATCAATGTTTATAAATATCTCAAGGGTGGGTATCAAAAGGATGGGACCAGACTCCTTTCAGTGGTGCCCAATGATAGGATGAGGGGCAACAGGCACAGACTGAAGTACAGGAGGTTCCATCTGAATATAAGGAAAAACTTCTTCCCTTTGAGGGTGCCAGAGCACTGGAACAGGCTGCCCAGAGAGATTTTGGACTCTCCTTCTCTGGAGACATTCAAAACTTGCTTGGACACATTCCTGTGTGATCTGCTCTGGTGAACCTGCTTTAGCATGTGGGTTGGACTAGATGATCTCCAGAGGTCCCTTCCAACCCCAACCATTCTGTGATGTTGTGATTGTAAGAAAAGGAGCTCTACTATGGCCAGTAAAGGGT
This sequence comes from Caloenas nicobarica, assembly GCF_036013445.1. Taxonomy (NCBI): domain Eukaryota; kingdom Metazoa; phylum Chordata; class Aves; order Columbiformes; family Columbidae; genus Caloenas; species Caloenas nicobarica. The sequence continues at coordinate 95,894,727 of NC_088245.1, read as the reverse complement.
CTCAGGTAAAGGACATTGTTCAGAGCAACTGGGTGAATAAAGATACCTGTTTGTACTTCAGAAAATTAGCTGGTATTTTTAAAATCTCTAGATATTTACCAGTTCTCTAGATCATATACATAGAACCATGTTCCTGGCAACCATCTGAAATCCTTCTCTTTCTAGCTGCTCGCCTTCTGGGTAAGCATGGCTAATGCACACACAGCTCTGCACCTCGGAGTAACATCATGTGAATATCCTATCCTGAGGACAATAAAGACACTGCCTGGTCTTGAGATGTCCCAGAGGAGGCAGAAATGCAGTTCCCCTGGGTCATGGATGCTAGGCTATCAAGGTGAATAGGATATTTCTGTGAAATCATAAAATTCCTGCTTAAGAAGCCAGTTTCGAAAAATTAGTATGTGTTCCTAATATTAGAAATGAGCCTTAAAACTTCATTTATTTGAAGAACTGCAAAGCCATTAAAAGTGGCACTGTTGAAAAAAAAAAAAAAAAGGATAAGGAACTTGCTATCCAAAGCTGTTGAATTCTTCTCCTCTGTATACAAGCAACTAACTCTCCTCAACAGCTAAGAAACATGGCATTCTGCTGTAGTTGTATCTTATGCCAGTATTGGGAACATAGCTAAGGGCAGCATGGAAAATAGTTGCCTAATTTAAAGCTCCCAATAGCTGATAATAAATAAGTGCCCTATATCTTATATCAATGTAATTTCTGGAAAATTTGCACCCCTTTCAGTCAAACTACACACAAAGACCTGTGCAACAAATAACTTCGTAGACTGTGCTACAAAATTTGTAAGGAAAATCCCTTCCCCTAGTCCATCCATTGAGCTTTCTTTAAGAGTAATATTTCTGTCATCGTATAGGCCATACTATACCCACAGCATCCAGCAATGACTGGAATAAGTGATTCTTTTTAGACCCTCCTTATTAGAGCCAGGGAAACAATGTCTGATTAACAACCCAGTGTGGAAGACAGACATTGCGAAAGCCAGGTCACACAGAGGTCTCAGTGATGAAGAGGTGAAGCAGACCTCAAAATCTTCATCATATGCTCCTGCAGTCCAATTACTGTGCATTTTGCTACTAAGCCCAAAACAAAAATTGTAGGCTGTGACAGCAGAACATGGCTGGAAAAAAAACCTTCAGGAAATGTAAACCTCGCAAAGAGTAATGAGGAAAGGGCAGAAGAGAGACCACGTTAGCACCTAAAATAATAAATGGAAAGATGCCAACACACGAGAAAATGCACACTGAAACCTTTCCCAACCCATTACCTGGGATCTGAAACATCACCTTCCTGGGCCTGAGTATGACAGTGTTGAGCACTGCTGCACTTAAGGATTCATTTTGCTTCACACAGACTGCTCATAGGTGGAACCAAAATTAAAGCCTGAGATTGCTTAAAAGCAACTGCTGGATCAGAAACAAAGATCTTTGCAGGTTTCTGTCCTATTTGTAGACCAAGCAGGGTATGCTTATAAGAAGAGCAAAATATTTTCCATCCTGCAGGAAGGTATAGGTTTTCTTCAAGTTAAGCAAGTTAAATGTTTCTTACAGCAGCTTCTGATCAGCTTTCAGAAGCAATTGTTTTTCCAGCAAAGTGTGCTGGGAATTTGGCTCCTTCTGCATTTCTCTTCTGCATACCCATGTTTTAAGGCTTTTGCATGAAACATTAATTGTGCTGTATACTGTCACAGTACCTCCCATAGGACATTTGGAAGCAGCCCTTGTGGAGAAGCAGATTTTGTGGTAAATGACTGCAGTTAGATGAATAAGCTCTGGAAAACATTGTCATTAATTTGAACACAACAATAGGTAATGTTAGAAAGCAGACAGCTGAATGTTGCAGTTCACCAGGGTCTAATGTAGATAGCCTCAGCACTATATCCAGGAGGTACTGGGAGCTTTTTGGCTTGCATGACAAACCTCTTCTTCCACTTTCATACATTTTTAGGCACTTCTAAGGTGCTACTCATGGTGGCACTTGTTCTCCTAGAAGCCATCAGTATCACTTTAGTGCCCAACACATACAATCTTTGCATTTGAAGGAGCAGAAAGGGTTGTAGGGGTGGATGGATAAAGAATCTAAAAATAAACCCTTTCTCTATATAGAGAAGTGAGTGCCATCGCTCACTTGCCCTCCCTTTCACCAGCATTTGCTGCTGAAATGCTGCATTTGTGTCACTGGGATTCAGTGCCAAGCCGAACATTTGCCACCTATACAGGAGCTTAAATAGCACAGGGGATGACAGAAATACCTTGAAGGCTGTCAGAGGGGTGGTTTTCTTATATATTATACTGTTGTGGGAAGTTTTTATTTATTTAGAATGATATAACCACCCTGGGGAGGGATATGGTTCAAATTTACTCTGGTCTGACCCAACCACAGTGTGTCTGAGATGCAAAGTAGCACTAAGCACTCCCCAGGGGTCTGGAAATGGTGCAGCTCTATTGAATGATAGATTTTCAGCAGTTCTCCTGCATGGATCCCACTTGGTTGATGTAATGCTGATTAAAGCAAACACATTTCCTCTACAGCTCTCTCATTCATCTCTCCATAGCCACTTACTGCAAAGACCATGCAGACTTCTAATTATTTTACTAAACAGAGAACATTCTTCTTGGAAGTGTATCATGAAATTTTAATGACCATCCTTTTAATTCCAACAGAAAGACCTCAAATAGCAGCAAAACCTGATGTGAAATTCCACATAAGTTTTAGCTTTCTTTCCACAGCACCAAGAAGAAGGTGGAAGCCCCAGAGTTACACGTAACACTGTTATTTTCTTCTAGTAATAAACTCCGAAGCTTTACTTTGCATACAGAGAGGCAAAGCCTGTTTTCTGGTGCTGCCATTGCCATGGGCACTGCATCGCACTGACCTCAGTTAAAGCACAGTTGGAGAAGAAACATGTCTGTACAATGAGGTATCTATATCTTAGACTCATAGCCAAGATTACAAGTGGGAGGCTCTTCTCTGCTCACACCGTGACAACACACTAACCCTTCTCCTCTAACAAAAGAGCACTGAGAACAGTGATAACTGATTTTTTTTACCACATACAGAAATGTCAGACACTGTGCTCCAAGGTGTGTTGGAGAACTATTATGTACTCAGTGTAGGACATCACAGCTAGTAATTTATATTCTCCCTGTGAAAGCGTTGCTGACAGGCAGGTGCTTATAGAGCCAACAGGGCAGTCATGGTCTGCAAATAGATTCTGCACTCATACATGACATTACCCTTCTTTGCAATGTACTTCAGTTTACCTATAGGAAAAACCTTAAGATTTAGATCTTAATTCTAATATGGATTATTAGTTATCATTGATTGTCAAATTGTGGGTAAGATACAAGTTCATTTAATTGACATAGAACTATACCAGTCACTTTCTCTATATCTTACATAAAACACATGGAAAAATCTTACAATTTATTTCAGTTCTCTCTACTTTCAGAAGTTTTTCTGTACCCTTGAACTTCCTTTCATTTTCTTCCTTCTCTTCCCATTCCCTTCTTTCCCATTCTGCTCTCTGGACCAGGCTGCACCAAAATAATGATCCATTCCAGCTCCAAAATTGGTCACAGTTCATTGCGTGAATGAGGAGCAACTTGCATTGTCCAAAACCTGGTGTAGTGCAGGAATAGAAGTAGAAAAAGGGAGGGAGGGAGGGAGGGAGGGAGGGAGGGAGGAAGGAAGGAAGGAAGGAAGGAAGGAAGGAAGGAAGGAAGGAAGGAAGGAAGGAAGGAAGGAAGGAAGGAAGGAAGGAAGGAAGGAAGGAGCTACTTCAGATCTCTGCAGGGTTTCTAACACTGGCTTACTTCTCTGATAAGCTGGGCATTTTTTCGATGTTCAGTGACTCAGTGAAAGTCCCTTTCCTCAGTCTGATCATTTTCGATTAAACTCTTTGAGAAGAGGAAGAGGGGAAAAAAGGAAGGAAATAGTCCTTTTTTACAATTGAACAAGTACGACATTCATTCTGTCCTTGGACTTCATTCTGAGAGGTAAAATAGGTCTCTAGTCAAGGGCAGCTATCTGGCAAAAAAATAGGTCCCATCACTTTACTAATGCAAATGATTCCCTGGGTAAATTAATCTCAAAGCTGGAATCATTCTCCCTCAGCAAATTTTTCTTAAATAAATCAAGAAATCATCAAACTCAGAAAGGTTTTCACAAAGATGACCCAGCATATTAAGTTTTCGCAGTGCTTGGTGGGAGGATGCACTTGGAAAGATGCAAAAAAATGAGGTGAATTAGCTACCTGCTCAAGTGAAGATCTTGATAAAAACTCAGGAATAAAAAACAAGATGAAAAATAGAAATAATAGAATTCATACTTTACTCTATTAAGCAATGAAAATTAAGATGCCCTTGCATCATTCCTAAGCAGCTTAATCCTTTATTGCTAATAAATGATCTTTTATAAATAATTTTTAAAGGGACAGATATAACAGTTTAACCATTTTGATGAAAAGTTTTTTTCATCTTCAGAGTGCTAAAATATCAGCATACACCACTAACAATGAATCTTATTAATCATTATCATCCCCCAAACATAATGGGAATAACGCTTTTCCGAAGAGCTTGCAATAGAATTGAGAAAAAAGCAAGTGTGGTGGGATTTTTTTTAGGTTAGACCTTTTATAACTAACTTTATTCATATTTTAATGAGTAATGTATGAATAAGTAGATTTTTAAGTTAACAAATGAATATTTAAAGAAAATAGAACAGAATAAATTTGTCAGTCAAAAGTCCTCCAAACCCAGGTACATGCTCCAGGCGTGATCTTGAAAACATTTATGCACATGAGTAACTTGTGACTCATGAGTCACCCCAGTAAAGTCAAAGGTACTAAATTAACCTTTTATGGGGAATGCATGACAGTTTCTATTCCACCCATGACAGTGGAAAACATAAACATCTGCAAGATAGGGGCCTAATAGGTCATCTTCTAGGCTCTTACTCCAGAAAAAAAGATGGAGGGCCAGGGGAACAGCTCTATGGGAAAGGCCCTGGGATCATGGCAGACAACAAGCTGAACATGAGCCCATGGTGTACCCTGGCAGCAAAGGTGACCAACAGCACCCATGTGTATGAACAGAGGCATGGCACATAGACAAAGGAAAAGTATCATCCCTCTCTGTGTGGCACTCTTCAAGCCAAATCTAGACACTGCATTGAGTTTTGGGCCCAGCAATGCAAGAAAGACTTGGAAAAACTGAAGGGAGCTTTTGAAGGGGTGCCAAGGCAGTGGAGGCTGGAGCTCTGGCACAGGAGGAGAGGCAGGAGTAGCTGGACTGGTTCAGCCTAGAGAAGAGGTGGCTTCAGGGGCTCCTAAGAGCCCCCCATTGCCTACAAGGGGTCACTGGGGAGATGGAGCCAGGCTCCCCACAGTGCTGCAGGATGGGAGAATGAGATACAAATGTACGTAGGTGAAATGGGAGACCTTCACACTGGGTATAAGGAAAGGCTTTTTCCCCATGAGGATGATCAAGTAGTGGAGCACGTTGTCCTGAGATGTTCTGCAGTTTCCCTCCATGCAGTTTTTCAAGACCCAGCTGGACAAATCCCTGAGCAGCCTGGTCTGACCCCATAACTTACCTTGCTTTGAGCAGAAGGTTGGATCAGATCACCTCCCACAGCTCATTTCCAGTCTGAACCTACAGTCCCACAAATTATCTACTGCTGCTGAAATCACGTGAATTCTGAATTCCCTCATTCCTTATGCTTGGCTGTTACTAGTGAAGAAATAAATCCATTTTTTCTGTCTTTTCCCATAAATTGTTATGTTTTATCCTCATGATGAAGTTCCCCAAACCTACTGACTATCATGCAGCCTAGCCATGACCCTTCCATAATAATAAGCACTTGCCATGAGTTACCACTATTACTTTTAAGTCAAAGATGATGCTTACTGGCATATCACATCAGCCACAGAACAACATAAACTTAATGACCAGATCTTTTTAAGAATCAATTAAGCTTACTTCATCAGCTATCTCACTTTTTAAATTTTCCCAGTAAAATACCGTCATAAAAGGATTATATACATCAGCATGTGAAGCTCCGTGTGTGTGTGACCTCTAATATAATACATTTGTATTGATGACTAATTTAGCGGGAAATGTACCAGCACATTTGCAGAGAGTGAAGAAAATTGGAATATATGAGTCAAGTATCTCTATTATTTGCAATTTGTATGGTCCCTCTTAGGCTACCCAAACACAGGCTATTTTCAGTGATCTAAGGAATTTATGTAACAAGGTCCCATTCCTGTGGACTAAACATTGGGCTCCGTTATAATTCAAAGAAAATCCCACTTTAGAGTCTCCTAGGTATCAGAATTGTCATCAGGCATGCGCATTTCTGTAAGTGTCTAACCAGAAAAAAGATACGATCACAGTTAGGAAACTTTATAGCAAGCCTTGCTGGGGCACCATGTCAGGAATTTGACTCCTGTAGGCTGAGAATGGGCAAGGGATGTAACAGGCAATGGTTATATCTTATGTGCAAGGTAAACAATGACTCTTCTTCCTCTGCCCACTTTTCAGAACCAAAGTAGCCACTGGGGTTTTCTGTGGAGGACCAGATTTTGTGTGTGCGCACAAGGTAACACACAAAGTCCCACAGAGGACTTGTGCTGTGCTGAATGCCTGGCTCCTAGCAGGGTTTAGGCAGGAGAGATGAATATATGCACTCTGGCTAGAATAGCATGTTCAAAACTGAAATGCTCAGACCTGTGTGACTTTGGCTTTGAGGTTGAAGTGGGAGATGTCCAATGAGCTTCAGGAGCTCTGAGGTGGCTATGGAGAAAGCCTTTCTTACTTAATCTTACTTACTTAGCCTTACTTTCTTACTAAAAATTCTGGGGTTTTACATCCTCTTAAATTGTCATGGTTTTTATACATGACCTTAAATCCATTTAAAGAAATTTGGAGTAGATCTTGGAAGGGGAAGTCATATTTTTTGAAAAAAAAAAACAACCCAAAATTAAAAAAATAAAAACTTTAAAATATAACTTTTTGAAAGAAATGCTAAGAAAAAAAAGGTCTTCTTCAGCTATTTTCCTGCAAAAAGGTCAAACTCAAGATCTAGATAATAAAAAGAGCAGGAAACTATCTGAAGGAATTCTCAGCTGGTATGTTAATAGTTGTAAATCCCCTTATTTCTCTCACAAGATGCTAGGCACTCTTTCAAACTGCTTCTTCAAAATCAGAAGGGTGAGAAGAATTACAAAAAAAAAGATTTCACCAGACTTCGCCCATGCTGGACAGATAGGAAAATCCAGTGCATGTCTGTTCTGGAAAGCATCAGAAGTGGTGAGAGGGACCGGTAAGGAGACAGAAGAAGGATATGCTAGGACTATTTCTTCTTACAGTATGGTATCTTCCATGTTTTCCAACTTTCTTTTGTGGTCATGTTAGGAAAGAAGGAGCTCTAGGATCAGATGTTCCAAGATCAGAAAGTCATCTAAAATAGATTGCTTCCCCACTGCAAATCTCCTTATATACAGAGTAATTTAATATCTACAAAAGTGAATTAAATCTTAAGTAATATTTGACATATGCTTTTAAAATCAAGGTGAGAGAATATCTTGCTGACCAAGTCTTTGTCCTATGGTTAAGTGCCCATGACTATCCTTTGGAAAACATTCAACAAACTTTCCTGTGCATCCTTCCCAGTACAGACTCATATTAAATGAAGGATTATAAACCTGTTTCAGTAGATTATAAGGAATAGCAAGACTTGTTGGCTGGCCAGTTATCTCTCTGGCCATTCTCAAACTTTTAAAAGTAACCATAGTAATAATACAGACTTGACTCCTTCTAATATGATGATGACCCAGAAGTTTTATTATCTTTATCAAACGATGCAAATACAGCTGTCCAAAGAGAAATATGTAGGTGGACAAGAGGAAAGATGAGTAAAGAGAAGCTGCCTGAGCCAAATCTCAGTAAGTCAGGTGTGTGTAGGAACATTTTTGAAGAATTCCTGAGCCCAGTGTAGGCTCCTCTTTCTAAGTGCACGGCACATGTACTCAGGTCAGGTTGCACTCCATTAGTGTCCTGGGTGTTCCCCATTGCTGTATGCTCACACGGCGAAGACCACTGTCACCTACTGAGACCTACAGCACTCCTTTATTTCCACCCCCATGATGATGTGACCTTACCCATCATCAGATGTTGGCTGAAACACATCAGGTGATGGCCTTCCCCCTGCTAGCAATTCAACATATTTAGGTCAACAACCTTCCTTATAAGGAAGTTTGGTATACAACAAGCACATCTCCTCAGCCACCTTAAGTACATCAGAGCTTCTCAAAGAGCACAGACTCATATTTAAAATGGCTAGCAATGCCTTTGATGTAACCATTAGCTTAGGTCTAAATTATGTTCAAGGCTACTTAAAGCCTCAGAATGACATCCTTGGCCAGCTATTTTTGTGGTGTGATGGAGGCCTACAATAATGAAGGCCATACAGAAGACAATATTTTTGGATGGGTCAAAACAGTGGAAAGTAACAATTTTGGGAGTTCAGGAATATGACCTTACCAGCTTCTGCTTGAAAGATTGAAAATATTTCGTCTGGAGTGTTTGCGATGTTTCTTGAGTTATTATGGGATAATGAGGCATGTATCACACCTGAACAGCATGAAAAATCCTCAGTGGGCCTTCTGTTGTGGAAACTCAACCTTTTCAAGGTTACAACTACTTTGCAGCCAAGAAAAAAATCTAAGTCATAAGTCACTTACAAATGCAGAGTCTTCTGAGCACATTAAGGAAACACAAAGGGAAGGTTTCCTTTAAGATTACTCAAGAACTGGTTTTGGTATCTTCACTAAGAAATACCTTTCCACTGGAGAAATCCCAATATTTTAAGTTAGTACAACCCAAAGGTTAATATTGGCCCTAACATCAGGTGCAGAGCTGAGAATGATGAACTATATAAATACACATGGTAGTTCTTTGCTTTACTTTCCTGGGTATGTTCCCCGATTTCTTCATTTTGTGGAAGATTTCCTTTGCTGAAGATATGTCCTAACAGTTAGAAATTAACAAATACAGCTGAAATAAGGCTTCTTAAATAACTTTGGAAGTTGTAGAATATAGTACTTAACTGAAGTTACACAAAGGGTTTAAAATTTCATGTGTTGTACTTACTTTTTGTGTCTATTCTTTAACCAAAGAGCTTGATACAGTTAACCTATATGACATTTCTGATGTTCATGAGCATCTTTTTTCAATATTGTTATCCCATTGTCTTCTTTCTCTGTCTCACTTTCAGAAGTAAATAAATCTCTATTCTGGCTTTTTTTTTTTTTTTTTGTGGGGAGGGGATTTGGGTTTTTGTTTTGTTTTGTTTTGTTTTCTCCTTCACATTAAATATGTAAAGGAAGGAAATATTTTTTTCCTGCAATAGGAAATAGTTTAAAACATAACACTGATAATCCAGAGTCTGTAAACAAACACTAACCAATAACTCCACCTTCACCCTGGGATAATGCTCTTCAGCAATTAACTGCAAAGCTGTTTATAAACCAATTTGCAACTCATACATTTCAGTTTAGCCTCACCAGAAATTCCTTTCAAATAACCAAGGAAATAGATTCCTCCATAATAGTTCCACCACATCTTCAGCAACATCTGGTCTCCAGCACTATCTGCTGGGGTAATACTTGGAGTACGGCGGCCCAAAATGGAGCCTGGGTGGAGGCTCTGTGGAGCAAAGCCCTTGGGAATGTTATTCTTTAAGTATTTGTCCTCCACAGCTTTACAGCATGTATAAATTTTAATGAAAATACAAATAAAAGCAATGGGGTGAAGTTCCAGAAGAAGACAAAGCTACAGAAAACCACTGCCTCTGGGACTCTTGCTCTAAAGGAGCAACTGGTAACAATGCAGCACGTGCATGAAGAAATAAAAGATTTTAATCTCATAAACTTAATATAGCTAAGAGCAGCCTGTAGCCTTGATCAACGCATCCAGGCTTCTTGGTTCCCAGTGACTGCAGGGAACCAGCGCAGCAACTGGAGTTTAGTGAAGCATAGAGGTGAGCTGACTGCATCTGAATTCTCTGGCCCTGTGTTTCTGCAAAGGCCAGAGAGGCATGGGAGTCTTCCCATCCACGTTGAATACTCTTCAGATCTTAGATGCTCCTTCTCTTGGTGGCTGATCCCATTTGAGAGCTACATTTTAGCAGTAATAAAGCACAAAGCCACCACATTATCCTTCAGAATCAAGCAGAAGCAGGAAAAAGGTAGAAAAGTCTCCATCAGTCATTGTCCTCATAGCATATATTTTGGAGACACTCTGAAGAAAAAGGTTGGTCTGGATAAGAAATAAAGATGCCACATCTAAATCATATTCTTAAGAAGAAAATCTCTGCCTCCCCAGATGGTTATAATACCCTTACTACAAAGCAGAATAAAATTATAGCATGGTCAACTTCATAGAGTGGGTTTAAATGGTAATTCTTATTTCTCACTTGAGTTTTTTGAAGTTTGAATGTGTCATTTATGCTTGTGTTGTAATGAGCAATATAGAAGGATTCAAATGATTGAAAATTACATGATTATCACTCTAATTTAGCACTCAGTTAATGAAGGCTTGAACTGTTGTCCATTTTGCCACAGTGCAGTTAGCAGGTATTCATACTGAACACAGTTTACATTTGCAAGAAACAGGGTTAGCAGGAAAGGTTAATCCACTGCCATATAAACATTTGATCTTGCAGTGATCCCATTAACCTTTTTCATATGCAAAGATTAGGAATAAGCAGCTAGCAAAATACTAACCTTATTTAAATTTGCAGAGCTGTGAGTACCCAACAATTTTCTTACTCTTCCATGTAGCAGCAGAGGTTTAAAGGCTTCTTCCACTTCCTCCACGAAGTGATCAAGCACACAGTCTCACATGTTTTATTAATGTATTAAAACAATGTTTCAATCAGCAGTTCTGCTAAGCAAACTCAATTAAAAAAAAAAAAAAAAAAAGGGAGGAGTGAAGGAAGTTTTCATCTCGGTTGACTTGGGTTTGAATCTTATCCTGACTACAAGACTGAAGATGGCTTTGGAGGTTCTCCTGAGTGGGCTCTCCAGCACTCCCTTTCACCAAGAACTTCAGTGGGATTCATCCCACATTCGGTAACTATACCTCTCAGCAGCAGGAGTAGGAGAGAGATTATCCCTTTGTGGGTCCCTAAGGGTGGAGATGTCATGCCAGGTTTTATGGATGGAATCTAAATAGCAGAATTGTTCTGAGCTTTCTAATTCTGCAAGATCTCAGTGAAAAATAAAAGCAGTCAACTGGTGCAGCTGCAAAACCCAACTCCAGCGCTGAATGCACCAGCTTAGGTGTCTGCACGTGCAATTACAGATTTACTGCTTCAAGGCAGAGGGGAGGTCATAAATCACAAGATCATATTTAGGTTAGACAGGGCTTCTGGAGGTCATCTGAGGCAACCGCTGCTCAAACCAGGGAGAAGTTCAAAGTCAGAACAGGTTGCCCAGTCCCTGTTGCTTTTGTGATATCTTTCTGTGGAAGAAAATGGTACACAAGAATGAGTAATGTGACAGCAGAGTAGTGACTTGGACACTGAGAATTATAAATGGATGAGAGTTTGTGAAGGATGGTCCTACATTTCTATACCCTACATTGTTTGGCAGTCTGTCCCCATCTTCAAACTCTAGAAGGGAGATAGCACTAATTTATTTGCATTTTCTTTAAATACAAACAAACCTTTTTGGCGTGTTGCCCTAAGAGGTCACCTTCATTCTTTTGGAAGGAGCAGAGCATCCCAGGTAACAATTTCTGAATAATAAATATAATATTTTAGTCATTAAAAAAAAAAAAAAAAAAAGAAAAAAACAATTAGGTAATATGCACCTGCATTTCACAAATTACCTGAAACAACTTTTGTGGTATGGAAACAGAAGCTACTTGCAAAAGAGGCTTTATGTCTTCTATGAGTTTTTGCAGCACCCAGCATAACAGGCTGAAACATAGTCATAAATAAACTGGAGTTTTTGCAGATCTTTTGTCCCATGTATGCCCATCTTTGTGTTTCAGTAAAAAACAGCTACCAGAGGCTATTTTGAAATAATTTAACTACCTTTGAAGCCTGCTCCGACCTTAAGTAGATGACGGCAAGATGAGTTGCCGTGACACGGCTGAGTCCCTGCGCATGTTCAGAGGGCAGCTGTGATGAACCAGCCTAGCCCTGCGGCTGCTGCCATTTGAGTCCCGTTTGGTGCAGTGGCCCCACAGCCATACTAACCCCATGTTGGACAAAATGACTCCGGGAATGCCAGTGCTCCCCTAGCCGAAGGCAGCTTGTGCCGCTGGCATGGCAGGAGGGCACCCGTGGCCGGTGGCAGAGAGGACGTGGCGGAGGATCCTGCCACGGCAGTCCAGCACCACCACACTGGGACTGCCCGGGTGGCTGTGCCTGGCAGGCCTTGCCACCACACAGGGACTTGGCAGTGCTACCTGCAACCCTGCACAAAAAGAGACATCCCTCCATATAGGCAGCCCATTTCGTTTGGGTTCTGCCTTCATTTATAATGTTAGCTGAAGCATATTTAAGATTTCAAAGATGGAAATCTGCAATTAGGTTTGTTTAATGACAATTATTACAACAGATCATGGAGACAGCATGGACAGAAGTCCTTAGCATTGCTGTGGCTTCACCAAATGACTCCTTTCTTTCTCTGCTACAGCAGCAGAAAGAGAAAAAAGGAAATGCCTGTACATTTTAATGGGCTTGGTGTAGATGGCAATATATTTGCACTCTCATCTAGGTAATATGCACTTGCTAGACTGCACACTTTATAATCTGCAACAGAAGTTGGCAGCCTCTGCCCACCTCTCAGCTAAGATTTAATGGAAGGTACTGCAGTCTGCTATTAATAGCATCATTTCTTCTAGCTACAGCGCATGGGCTAGCTAGCATACCATGAAGAATTGCCTTGGTACAGCAGCTAGAAAACAGAGCATTGTCATAAATAGCAAATCAGGGATGACAACATAAATGAGCTGATCACACCTTTTGAGTGATTGTACATTGCCATTTGCTTATCTTACTTGTTAATTTGCAAATTTAATTATTTTTAAAAGAGTTTCTAATCATTACTGCAAATTAGTGAGCTACTGTTGCATTACACGTTGTTAGACCAATCTGACTAGCAGGAGCAGAATTAAATAGCAGAAAATAGTAGAAAATTAAAATGGAAAAAGTAATAGAAGTTCTTATAACAAGTGTAAGATTACTGCACATTTTCTCGTCATTCAAAAAGAACAAATGGCAGGAGCGGCCTGCACGTTAAGATCTCTTCGGAAGGAACAGATGCCCTTTCGATAAACAGTTGTCACCCACCTTTGCCTTTGCCCCCCACAAAAAGCAGAGAATAACACACGCTACAGTGTATGTCAATATGGACATAATCTGTAGCACTTCTCAGGTTAGAAACCACCCCTTGGATCCTGCCTTCCTCAGTTATCTATCCTGTGGTCATCTGTTGTTGACATCATACCAGTTTTTTAAGGAAACATTGGTCAAATGAAAGCGTTGTGAAGAGGAAGGAGTTCTTGGTAATGCAGCACCAGGCTGTAAAAACTCTGATAGTGTTTTGCAAGAGAAATAACATCACATCAGGAAGGCTGGCTCTGGGGCATAAGTTCCAAATAACCCTGATCAAACAAGGAGACAAGCAGCTCTGCTATGTTCAAGCAGAGGAGAGGAAGGAGGCAGCTCGATGCACACCACCTTGTGGTTTACCACATTGCCCATGACACCCTGTGATCCCAGTGTGCAGGTTTGCGTGGGCCAAGTGACAAGCCGGCATCATCGTCAGCTGGAGCTGAACCAGGCGGCTGCCCTGAATTGCCGCTGCAAACCATGCCAGCTGCACCTACTTCACGCTGCCACTAGGGGCAATACCCTGTGGCAGGCACCTTTTTTTCAAAGGATTTTATATAGTGCACAAAGAAAAATTAGTACATTTTCCCATCTTTTCTCATTTTAAACTAAGTTTTCAGGCAAGCATAGCTGAAAGAAAGGAGAACAAGCTTTCACACCAAATTCAGCAGATGATTCATAAAATTAACTTCACATGTTACAAAAACAGACTTAAAGTGTCTTAAAAATAGAACAGCTGGATGTCCATTCAGTCTTTTTTGATCTCCTCTGTTTGACTGGATCAATAATGAAAGCACCTGAAGAAAAGCTATCCAGGAAGGAAATTTTTAATGAAATACTGATTTTTATGGTGAGTGCTAATAGGGCTGAGGTGGAGATCATTGAGCATCATTGTACACAGCAGAGAGAAACTGCTCAGGCAGACAAGAGACAGGCATGCACAGGGACGAGCTGAGCTGAACACACCTGAAGCTCAGTCCACAGTTCGTCCTGCATTATATTTAAAATGCATTCCCATCATGTCCTACCTTGGCTGTATCCTGACTTGGTCATGAGACAGGTCCGTGAAAACAAATGTGGTCTTTGAATGAGGGAATCATGCTCTGTCCTCGCAAGGATTTTATCAGGGAAGAGGTTGGGAGAACCTGATTTACACTGCTGCACTTTCTTTCTGCCAAGCAAGGAGGAAGGGGCTCTATCAAGGCAAACTGCTGATTTCCTCACCTACCACCAGGTTTGTGTTGATGAGGCTCCACTGGTGGCCTAAGACTGCTGGAGTAGAGGGGGATCACCTTGGTAGAAAATGCTGTGATGACTAAATACCAGTAAAAGGCTCGTCTAGAAGCAGATCATAGTTTTTTCCATTCCACAGAAAATAAAGCTAAACTGAACTTAATTTCGTCTATGAGAAAGGGATTAAGCGTCAGGTTCCCAGGTGACCGGGTTCTCTGAGGCTGCAGACATGCTGCAATGGAATTATTTCTTGGCAGGTTCAGTTGAATTTAACCTGATTCTTCTACCATAATCCCTTGGATTATCTTGGATTCCCTGTTTTGGGGGAAGTGGCAGGTCGGCCTGGCTCCACTTCCCAGCCCCAGAGCCCTTTCCAGCCAAGGGACTCAGACCTGCGTTCCCTTTCCTGCACATCACACTTTCTTGTTTCTTCTTCTGCTTATTGCACCAGATTAAAGAAAGAGGTTAATGCTGCAGGCTTTCCCGATACAGTCACTCCAGCCAGGGCACAAACTCTACCGAGTCGGGAGTGTGAAACTGTGCCTGCAAATGTCTTTTGTTTATATGCTATTGTTTGGGGGTCTCTGGTGCCTAAATTTAAGCACATAATCTAAGCAACTGAGAAAGGAGCCCAGTCTCACCTCGTTCATTATATAGTTGATAGAGGGCTATAGGTACAAATCAGGTGTCCTGACTAACCTATATCTTTCTGTAGACCATGTAAAAAGCCATGGAAGTTGATGACCTAGTTGCTTGCATCTGACATGTTCACATGAACACTGTCCTAATCTCATGCTGAGAGCCCATAACATTCCTGAGAGACTTACCTGATTTGGTTTTTGAGGCACCCTTCAATAGATAATCTCTGTCTCCCTAAAAAACATACTCTTTAGCATGACTGTTACAATATTTATTTTTTTCTAAAATCAGTCTCCTCTGCTGGTGTTTAACCCTATTTTGTTTTATCCAGTCCACAGTTACGTCTTTTGTTTTTTTCAGCTACATTCATATGGTTGGACGCTGTTTTGACAACCCCATACAGTCTTCCTCTGACTGACAAACATTCAAGTGCCTTCAGTCTTTCTTCACACACCACATACATCACTTGTTTGACCTGATCACTCTTGTCTTTCTCTAAATTATTATTAATTTTTACCCTCAGTTTTCTCAAAAAGCCATACAAAACCAGGATGCAGCCTGTTTTCTGAAACAGCTCTTCCAGCTGGAACAAGGGAAAAATCTCCTCGCTTGTTTTACGTATATTAATTGCGTTGCCTGCTTATATGCCCAGAAGAAGGTTTGCATTTTCCACAGCAGGGTGATGCTGGTAAGAAGTGCACCCAGGTAGCAGCATTTAGTTTAAAGCTCATTTGCTTTCCTGTAGCTGGCTGTGCTTTTTCTTTTGTTTTGTCAGTGAGTTGATTATGCCTATGGAGGTGCAGAAATTTTCACCTTTCCTTATCAAGTACCATCCCATGTATTTCATGCCAGTTTGTTGCATTGCTCAGTTTGCCATGAGCACTCTGAGGTATGGTCCCAACTTCCAGTGCATTTGCTGTCTGCCAGCTTGCCTCTCATTCTCACATCTTTAGAACATGATGGAAAATATTCAAGAAAATCAGCTCCAGGGCAGACCCTGTCAAGGGTACCGGGGATTTGTGTTTAAAGGTCTAAATCCTGGACAGCTACATCAGATGGCCTCAGGAAATAGGCTGTTTTTCAGACAGGGATTCACCTGGCCTGTCCCTGGTGCCTGTCTCTGCACCCATGAATCCTGTGCGTGTTGCTCTTCCCTGATTTCGGAGGAGGCCAAGTGAAGGGCTGAAAGCTCTGCTTGTGATCCCATGAGTGCGGCACACAGCTTCTGCCTTTGGGAACCACAAACTACAGCCCACTTCCCACCACGCCACACAGTGTAAACCCACCAGGTCTATGTGTCCTCAGCCCACGACCATCCGCAGGGCCGCCCCTCCAAGTGCTCCCGGGAAGGTGGACGTCAGGAGCACGTGCCACAGCAGGTCATGCAGCCTTCAATTTATGTCCACAGCCACTGGGTACAGGCCAGGAGAAATGATCCAACTTGAGGGCTCTTCCATTAAGTATGAGAAACTCAGATGATCACCAGTAGCCCTTACAGAGTCAAGTTAGATGGTCTGTCACCATCTCCTTTCCCTGTGGTGTGTAACGTTGCCACAGGAGAAAACCCGTAAGGGCTGTGTACTGGAGCCCCAGGCAATGTGAAGCTACAGCCTCTGCCCTGGAGCTTTGCTTTGCAATTTGTAAGGTATTTTACCCTGGCTTTTATTTTTTCTCCTTTTATACCTTTCAAGTGATCTGCTTTAGCATTGGTTTGTAGCACGTCAGTACTGCTACCAGGTAACTGTGTGTAACAAATTGTAAAAGACTAAAAAGGCTTCTGATAGACCTCATTTTGTTTACAGAGGTGAAGGGTCTGATCAGTTGTTCTGGAAAAATAAGACTTTTGGGAAAAGGGGCTCTGTCAAAGTTATTTTACAATGTATGTGCTTTTTAAACAAAAATAAGCCTTTGAGTAAGCTTTTAAGTTGACATAGTATGCTGCTTTCAGAGTTGTTTCTTTTCTCAATATTATTATGAAAGTGGAGAAAAATTGCTGGTTTTTTGCTCAGCAACAGAGGTCACTTTTCCTAAAAACATAAACATATTCTTGCATAAAGACATTATTCCTGAGTACCAGCAAGGAATAAAAATTATATATCTTAATGCAAGGAGGATCAAGAGATTAATTACTTCTGTAACTCACATTTCTGATGAATATGATGCATACCTTTCTCCACTACTATAGCTGTCTTTTCCACTGATAATTGTGACATAATGCAAGCCTCTCTGTCTAATAACAGAAATTAATAGAACATTTCTTTCAATTAGGCATATGAAAAATGCATTTTCAAGCAAACCACCAAATGAAATGCGCTTTTAGAGCTGGAGAAACTGTGATCCTAATTATTTTCTCCTTTGCTAATTCAGTTTACATAAGTTTAGTTTGTATGCCAGTTAATCCTGGTCACTCTGCTGCTCCCTGAAAGGACTTTCAGCAGAAGTATCACACAACAAAAGTGTGGGAAGGGAGCGCGAATGAAAATAGGTTTCCTAACAAGAGCAGATTTGCAGTGCCACACTGTACATGAATCTCTGGGTCTCATTCCTGTTTTGAGCAGACTCTCCAATCAAAACCAGGAACTTTCCACAGTCTCACCTCAATGTGAGATGCAGCAAGCTGGTTGTGTCCACATGGCAGCTAAGCAGTAACACCACTGAGAATGCCTAACGTGAGGAGGTGGGACACAAATTTTTCCTGTTCACTCTCTCTGCCAAAAGACATTCAAAAAAATAACTAAAAATGGAAATTTACCTGCTTGCTTCATTGAGATTTGCCAGCATATATGTGCTGTGTAAAAGTCTTTCCTGCCTTCAGGAGGTACCCCGATAACAATGCTCTGCTCATTCCTAAAAGAAGTAGGATTCCGTTTCCATAAACCAGACTAACAACTGCCTGTGGGTTTGCCACTGATTTCCATGGAAGCAGGATCGTTCTCCACCTAAAGCATCTCTGCTCTGAGATTATTAGAGAAATAGTACTAATGAAGATTTCCCTGCAGTGGTTTTGCTGTTACTGGTGTTATTAATGATTTATTATTATTTCTTTAAAGTACAGAGATACGGACAACATACAGACACAGAAGATAAGCTAAGGACTCAGCGGGAGGTCAAATGGCCACAGATGATTAACTGCCTCTCTTTAAAAAGGCCAGTGCTTTGAGGATCCTCCTGGTGGGGAAGAGATGGGGAGAAGAGGCAGGGCTTTGTTTTAATCAATTAAAAGGGGATGACCAAAAAAAAAAAGTATAGTTATTGTTGGTTTGCTACACTGTAAGCATGCAAGGGTCTCCAGAGATCCCTGTGTCATCATGAAGGATCAGCCCTGAAGCTTAGCCTGAGTTAATTCATCTAAAGGAACTGGTGAATGCTCTCTTATTCTGTAATGTTTATAGGCTTTGGAGAAGGAACTACGTGGGGGAAGTATGTAGGGAAGAGATTTAAAGCCTTGGATGAGCAAAACCTTGCAGGTATATCCTTAACCTTGAGCACCCCGTTCTCTTTAGGAAAGTGTCTGAGCATTTCCTTTTAATCCCATCGACATTTTCTAAATCCTATTGTCCTCCATGGAGCCCACAGATATTACTTAAGGGCTTTGCTGCATGGTCTTTGCCCTTCCACAACACCGCTGATCCTTGAGCTTCTAATAGCTCCACCAGCTCTTGTTGCCATTCCCCTTTCAATATTTCTCTTTATAGCTTCTTAGGTGAGACACCACCATTAAATCATATATTAGTTGTTTTCTTTTCAGATTACTTTATTTTGAAATCTCAGATGTACTCCCTATAATTTTTCTTATGCATACAGCAGACGATCCTTTCCACCACTGATTTATTTTATATGATGTCATTAATGTGTCTCTAACATATGCCTCTTTAGCTGCATCATTCCTGCTCCATCTGAATATCAGTTCAGGGCTGATCCCACTTAGCTGAAGGAAACCTAGACTCCCTCCTATGAGCAGGGAATAACTGAGGCTCCTAAACACCCAAAAACATTTCAAGTAGATGGTTGAAGTCCAAGAGAGACCAGCAAGGACTCTGCGGGCACCTTTCTCGCCAGGCAGAAAGGCACAGTGCTGAGTCCTGCCAGTTTATTTTGTTGTCCCTCTGTCCCCTGCCTGCCTTGTCAAGACAAGGAACTGGAGATCCCCGGTTGTGTCACTTGCCTGGACATTTGCCCACTGGGGCCTCCCCAGTTTCCAGCTCTCCTTCAGCCTACACAGCAGAGTTGTTGTAGCTGGGGCATATTTTCCATCTTCTTCTGTTTCACACAAAAGCAGTAGTGTAATCGGTTTCCATGTCCAAAACCAAAATGAAGTAGAGGAAAGCCCTATATTTTTGAGCTCTAAAACTATCCTTGAAAATATGGTTTCCTCATCTTCTCAAGTAATAATGAGTTATACTTTCGTACATATATCCTAAGCCAACACTATTGAAACATTCATCAAAAGGTTAGTATGGCAGGGCTTCTCAGCCCACCAGGGTATTCCCCTCAGGTTTGTACTCAAATTACAGATGCCTACTATAGCAGGCAGAGGATATGTTCATTGGAGTATCATTCAATTTAAAGAGAAAGATGACGGGGGAGAATCTGACAAGAGAAAAGGATGAGGGCAGTACATTAATGAACTCTCCTAAATCAGGGTGTGTAACCACCTAGCCTTTTTCAAAAAGTCAGCAATCGGCACCCAGAAGAATAACTCATTGCAAAAGAGATGTCTTTTTTTTCAGCTGTGGTTATTGCTCTGACTGAATGGGCATTGTGTGCAAGGTATTTAGAAATACCATCTGACACATTTTTTTGTTTTCTGATATAGAAAGTGTATTTTAGTCAATGGTATTGATTTATTCCTTTCCTTGCTTAATTAGGAAATTGTCATTTAATCAAGATTTCCCTGTCAACTCAGAGGTAAAGTAATTAACTATTTTATTGGCGTGCTTTTCTGTGTAATAGTTACTAGCAAGTTATTAATTTCATTGTCCAGAATACCCTTTCCTGTATTACTGTCTTTTTTTATTACCTTTGTTGCATTTTGCAGCACTGAGCAAGTTATAGTTTTATTAAAAAACAACAACAAAACCCAGTGCGTTCTCAAATATGTATGAGTCTGTGGTGAAGGTAGGCACTGTTTTTCTTCTCTCACTTAGAGCACAAAAATTATGCTGCAGCAAGAATTTCAGTAATTAATTGGTACAAGTGATTTTCACAAACATGCTCCTGCTGTGAGACCTTTTGCCGCAGATTAACTTTTACATCCACTTCAGTGAAAAAAAAAAAATAACTAACATGCAGTTCAATAACCTCTCTTTCCACTCCACCAAGCTGTTCCTGCAATCAAACTTTTTATTTTTCTATATCCAGCCATCATAGGAAAATGGACCAGCTGTGAAGAGGTAAGATATAATGTGGTAGAGCATCAGTTCTGTTTTTCTGTTTGTGTTCTCGGTAAAAGTTTTGGCATATGCCTGCTGTTTCTGGTATAGATTAATTATTTGTAATGGGACTTTGCAGGAAGATGCTGGCTCATTTTCTGTGTGGTTAAAATTGCTTCATGATATTACTCAAAAGAGCACAATGGGGATTAGAAATAGCTGCCACATCTCATTTTTTGAGATCTGCTGGTTAAGTATCATTGTTCCGGAACCATGCACGCCCTTTGCCCAAAAGCCAGATTCTGCATGTTGCATTGAGGAGGCGTCCGTATGTCTGACCTCTGTGCACAAGCAGAGCCACCCCTTCCCACTGCCTGCAGCTCGGTGGTGTCCTGGCTGCAGGACACTGGGCTCAGTGAACGAGAGCAAAACCAACACCACCCCAAGGGAACACATATCTACTCTTTCTGAACACACATAGAACACATAGCAAAGTTAAAATTCAAGTTTATCATAAACAGTATAACATTTTCTACTTATCTTAAAGTCTGATCTGCCAGAGACAGGTGGAGGCTCTTGGGTGCTATTTGGACAGGGTGTCCTTTTCTAGGCCTTAGACCTGCAGATTAAAGCTCGAAAATGTGAAGCAAGCAAACCCCAGAAGTCCAGAAAACACTTGCTCATCAAAAAAACAAACAAACAACAACAAAACACACACACACAAAACAAAAACAAACAAACAAAAAACCACAAAAAAACCACACACACACACAAAACACACAAAAACCAAAACCAAAAAAACCACCAAAAGACATAGACTACCTGAACTATGTAAGCAGGAGAGGAGATACACACCTGACTCTGATGTGGCCTCTGTAGCATATGTGTCAGGTACCAGATCTTCTCCTTTCCCATGAGCACAGTTGCTATTTTGGCATTGCAGGTAGCACCAGGTTCAACACAAGCAGAAGTAAATGGTTGGTCATACCAGCTGCAGTTCAGCTATGTAAATCCTTGCCACAGGATGCTGCAGATGCTAAACGCATGAGGACAAATGCACTGATGACTACTGGCAGCAAAATGCCACTTCTGGCTCACAAAATTCCTAATTCTTACATTATTGGAGCCTGGGAGAGTACTGAGGAGCTATGAACACATTTGCCCTGTTGCTGTATCTTCCTAGACATCTGCTGTGGACCAACAAAATGGCAGAATATTGGGCTAGATGGACATTCTTGTGGGGTTTTTTTAATGCTTATGCAGCCAGGCAAAAAGAAAGTTGACAGTCTTCAGAATGTGAAGTCTTGCAGCTCCTGGCAGCAGAATCACCAGGGTTGATGTTTTCCAAATGGCTCGCCAGGTACCTCAGCTAGAACCTGACCTCCTTGTAACACTGTGTGGAGAATTGCAGGATGTTTAGTTTTGATTCCAAATGTGAAAGAAAGCAACTATCAAACTCCTTCATGAAACAGAATTACCATTCTCCATCCAACTGCATTAACTATTCATGAGTTCACTGTGCGCAGAATTTTGTTTCACATTCCTTCAGTGCGCTGCTTCCCAAATTGTGCTAAATGTACCACAAGTGCTACAGAAACAGCCTCAGAGCAGCATGCCTGTACTGCCCAAATATTTCAGTGGTTCCTGCCCTGCTCGCCAATGTCAACAGTGTTGTCAGAACAAGGCCAGTTTGGTATATCTGCCCTAGGATCTATCATCCCATTACAGCTGCCTAATTACAAAACATACTTAACCATGAAAGACCCCGCACCAAATAAATTGACCTCATCTGACTGGGTAAATGAGACTGATCTGTGCTTTAAACAACATCTCAAGCATACTTGCAGTCTTGGAGGGTATCAGGATTGCCTCCCGGCTCACAAAATGGGCCAGAAAATGCCCTACATTAAGGAGGCAAGAGCTTGTCTTTCAAGGACCATCCCCAAGGAACAGGTGCAATAGTGAATTAAGAACCCTCTTTTAGAAACAAAAGTGAGATGAAGATGTAGCTGGGATTGATTTCAATCTAGTTTGAATTTCTATCATTCAGCCCTTCTGTGAGACATTTCGCAGTCTCCCTTGTGTAAACCAGATGTCTGCACCTAAAAGAAATGTTTATAGAAAAGAATGTGTGTTTAAAAAAATGCAGATTTTCAGCAAATCTTCTGAAAATAAAACTTTCCAAGATAAGATACAGAAGTATTCTCTCCAAGGTCCATGCCGCAGAAGTCCAAGCTCCCAACATGAACCTAACAGCGTGCCAGAGGTCTTACCAGGGAGTGTCTTATCCTTGGTACAAAATGTCCATCTGTAATTCCCAGTCTCTGAATTCTTTGCTGAGAACGGGAAGCAAGTAAACCAATTAATCTGTTATAATACGTTAGAAGATGTTTATAGTAATGGTTCTTAAACTACACTGACCTGATGAAAAAGCTTTTTATCAGTACCAGCCTAGGAGACATCTGAACCATTTGGTTGGACATAAAAGGCTTGGCTTTGTGTGGTAACCTGTTTATACAGACCCTGCATCCTCTTAGGGCCTATCTGGAAGGAAGACAACTAAGACCCTAAGCAGACCCTGTTTTCAAGAGCCAATTTCCTTTCCTTCTATATGTAACACTAGCTCTGGTGTTTAATTATCCTCTTCCCATTTGTCTTTTGAGGATGTATCTTCCTCCTCTCTTTTTTTTGCTTTAAAGCCTTTCCCTGTAGCAGAAGGTTATTTCCCCTCTGGATTAATTGGAGTCTCTCCAGCCCACATCAGCTCCCCTTTCAGGGAAGCCTCACATCACATGAATCCAACACTTATTCTGCCAGAAGTTTGTTTTCAAAATCCTGTGTGTTCCTTCTTTGCATTGAGTATTCACAAGACTCATAAGAATGTCAGCTGTAGCCCTCTCCCTCAGCCTTATTCTTCCCATGAGGCTGCTCTTTGTGTCACCAATAGCAACTAATGAAAAGCAGCCTTCCCTAGGTGGGACTCAAACTGTCCATCCTGATAGCTATGTTTTCTTTTATGTCCTTTTTTTTTTTTTTTTTTGTCATGCAGTCAGCCTTGCCTAATTCAGGGTCGCCTTTCAGAGGCAGCTGCTGTTTCGCCATCTTCCAGATGGTGTCTCTCAGGTTCTGGTATCGTTACCTGCTTGCTGTCCTTCATCCTCACCTCCAGTGTTTCTTCAGGGAGCAGCTAGAAACACACAGCAGCGTCTTTCTGACAGTTCTAGCTTCCTTCCCCAAAATCATGTCTCTCGCTGTATGAGCGAGCCAATCTCGTATCTCAAGCCACTTCATGTAGGAAACTTTCAAATCAAATACTTCCGTTTTGCTCTTCTAATGAAAATGTAGATATTTGTACCTGAGTCTTTGCAAGCAAGAAAAAGCTGTCCTTAATCACACCAAAGCCACCACTGTGCCCATATTGACAGCAAAAATGCATCTCCCCTTCTGATTCTTTCGCCTTGCTCTGCAGGCAAAGGGGACGGTGTACAACAATGTGGGCACCAGTGAGGTGTGTGAACAAAGCTGTCAAATGGGGACTGATACGCTATTCTGTGCGAAGTGTCACTTTTTTCTTCAAGCTTACATATGGCGCACAGCCTTCCTACTTGCTCACTAAATGTGGATTACATGGCCTGGCTTGTGGCCGAGTCCTCAGATGTAGACAGGTTTCAGCCTTCTGCAAAGGCCCTGAACTCATTAAAATCAACATTGCCCAAATAGTAGTTACAAATTTAAATACCTTTGTGAATCTAGACCTTAAATACTGCATTACTTTCTGTGACTCACAAAGAAATAGGTGGCAGGAGAGCAACTTAGGTCTTCCCTTCTCCTATACATATACGTCTTACAACAAAGAATTTATCAGTAACACCTTTTGTAACCTTAATATCTGCCATTGCAGTTTGCCCTAGCATCCTGCCTGCTGCTGCTGTCTGACTTCTTTGCTTTTTGTTTATAACTCAGTCCAATTCTTTTTTCTAAATGGGCTTTTCTGTTGCTCTGTCATTAAAATCCTACAGAACTTTCCTTTCGTGGATTGAGCAACATAACCAACTTTAGCTTGTTTCCAGTAGATACTCAGGTATATTTGTTCTAATTTTGTACAAGAAAGACTACCTGATATTCTGACACCATCTAAATATGCTAAATATAGTGTAGAATGTGGACAACATTTATTCACAGACCATTCAGCTCATATGTCTGAATTTTCTGCCTCCCCTGAGTGCTAAATTATTCTTTAAGTATAATTTGTTTTGTTGTCATTTTATTTCTTCTGGCTTTTCACAGCCCAAAACAAGAGTGGAAGGCCAGAATCAGTTAAGACTCCTGCATCCACTAAGCAAGAGCTGCAATACTTAACTTCTTGGTGTGTCATTCCTAGTGAGTGAAATCCAGAAGAAGACCTTCACCGGAGTTCGCAGGCACCTCAGACCAGCAACTCAAAAAGCCCATTGCTTGTGCAGAGCCAAAGCTGGACTCACCTTTCCAGAGCTGGGCAGCTGCTAAGGGAGGGGAGGCTGACCTAGAGTAAATTTGCCCTGGTTTAGGTACTTCATTCTCCTCTTTTCTAACTCACAGTTAATAAGAAATTCTTAAGAGTACTAAAAGAAGCAAAGCACTGAAAAGGTGCCTCCTCTTAATTTTTTTTCCCAAAACTCATCTTGGGTTTAGGGGTTTGAGTCCCTCCCTGTTCCTGTTTCAGCCCCATGAATGCAGAGGCTTGTATTGCTTCAGGTGCAACAGGAAATAAATGCTAATATTTTCAGCCTTCTTGGTCTTTCAAGTCATAGAACATGTAATTCTACACTCCTGCAATATTATATTTGGCAAAATCTAAAGGACCATCACAGTCCATAAACTACAAAGGAAAAAGAACTTGTGATCAGGCATTTCTGAAGGCAGAACCCAACCATACATTTTGGAGGTGCTTGAATTTCACAGCTTTGCCTTTTGAATATTCAGCATAAACTGAGGCACATTTTAGAAAAATCTCTGCTCTATTTCACTTATAATCATTTGGTGAGCTGGAGCTAAAAGTAAAGTTTGCTGTTTTTCCACAACAGCATATTGCACAATCCTCCTGTCTTGGTTTAACCCTCCTGCAACCCAGTGCTGTTTCTATTTCTATCCCTTCTAGTCATATTTTTACTTCAAAATGGGCAACAATGTTTCCCAGCAACATTTAATGGTGTTGCAAGCAACAAAATATCCCTTTAAGAGGAATAAAACTTTTCCTCTTCAGCTATTTAGGGCACATCATGGGGGATCATAGCTGGGAAACAGAGTGCTGTGCAAATTTTTTATAAACAAAGTGTACTTTTTTACTTAGATTAGAAACATTGATTAGATTCACCAGGGAGGTTTGTTTCCAGTGTGAGACCTTTCCATAACACGTGTTCATTACAGGAGGGTGGTGACCCAAGCACTAGGCTCTCTGTTCACGCAGGTTTCTATTCTGTGGCTATATACAGGCACAGATGGATGCAGAGGGACCAAGGCTGTCTTTGTGTGGTCTGTGAACTATCTGGGCCTGAGCCAGCTCCACTCCAGAAGATGGAAAGCCAGGTTAAACTGGAGGTACATCCAAGCCAGTAAGACCCTCTGGGAGTTCTACTCTACCATTGCTGTCACCTTCTGGACCTGAGCTGGCTTGTATCTGCCTAGCCTGGTGCACGAGCAGAGCCAACCAAGTCTTGGATGGCTCCCTCCCTCCGGAAAAAGCATAAACAATTACGGGTTGAAAGAATCTGCTGCAGAGTTCAAGCGATGATCTGTACTATGTGCAGAGAGCAAACCCTCATTTCTGATGAACAAATAAAGAAACAGAAATGGCTTGTTTGGCTACTAAGACCGTGCGGTGGAAAAACATCTCTTCATTCCCAGCGCAGCCCTCACAGACATGAACTGCCCCCAGAAACCAGTTGGAAGCTGTCAGCCCAGCAAGGGAAGCCCAGGCATCCTAGGCGGGAGAAGGAAGGTGTAGGTGGCCATATTCCGGCTACCTCGAGTCGCTGATTGCACTGTCCCCATTAAGAGTACGGACATAAGGGACAGGGTGCTGGCAGGTAGATCATGATTGCCCTGAGCAGCATCACCCAGCAGGAGGGCAGCAGGACTACAGCTTATTCCCCAGGGAAACAATCTGGCTGGCTCAGAGATTGCTGCAGAGTCCACCTTCCAGCTCCACAAAGCTGGTGATGGTCTCCGGAAGGATATTGCCCAACAAATCCATCCAGACTTCAAACAGTGAAGGCTGGAGAGCTCAGTGTGATGGGGAATATGAGGCTGCAGGAATCCCTGCCTGCCTGTAAGGATGGACAACTGCCCAGGGGAGAACTGCAATTTCTGCAGGAGCTGCTGGGTATTAACTAAGAAGCATTTGAATCCCTGGTGTAATTGCACCACATCCAGCAGAATAAAATCCAGGTTATTCCCTTTTGCCCAGTACATTTAGGCTGTAAAACCTTTTGAAGAGATGCTACCAGGTGACTGCATACAACATGCTGATCTACAGCTGCCATCACACTCATGATCAGAAATCGCAGGTGGTCAAGGATGAGGGCTGCCTGCAACTCCACAGGGCTCTCGGAAACAGCGCTGTGCTCCCACCAGGCAGTCAATAGAATGGCCATCCCTGGATGAGGATGTGGCCACTACATGTCATGGACAAGTTTGGTACTGTTCAGCTTTCACCTAGCAAGAAGTAGCAGCACTGGGCACCAGCTCTTTACTTATACAGCATTTAGTCCAACCCATAGTGAAAAGTATCGACCGCATTACACATTGGCCAGTGCAATGACTGAACACGGCTGGAAAAGACTGAGTATCAAGTACCTGTTCTCTCAGGTACCTGTCATGCAACTTCTTCTAGCACCCATCTTATGAGTGATTAGGGGGTTTGATTCTATACCTTCCTTTTTGTATCGTGAAGGTACACAGGCTAGATTCTTCTGGTCTGTTTTTTCGAGCCTCCCCTTACAAGCATGGCAGCTTTTCCAGCACCAGCCTGCCATCCCTCTTCCTCCTGGAGCTCCTCCTGCTTGAATCTTGGTGTCCATGACTGCATCCTCTGTCCCACCTAAAGTCATACCAGAGCCCTGTACAATATATTAATACTTCCTTCACTCTTAAGCCAAACTGGGATGCCAATACTGTGTTCAAAGTATTTTTCCAGCTTTTGCTACAAATCCTTCATTCAGTTTTCATGCAAGAAGGGCATTAGAGACAGAGCTTGCTCTGACGTATTTTCTTTACTGTGCAAGGTCATAGACTTGGGTGGTAATGCATCCTCAGAGCATACAACTCCCTGTGTTCTACAGAAGGATGATATTGTGGCTTAGGTATAGACCTGAACAAAAGTGTTGTAATTGAGTGTAGCTGACCTGGGAAATCCTGGGAGTGCCTGAAGCCACAGGGCATTCCCAAGAGAGCAGCTTATGTTCAGTTATCTCTCTTGGCAGCAAGGTGCACACTATACATCATACGACCTATACATCCCTTGAAGCAGGCATTATTAAGGTCCTTGTAGGGAAGACCTAGACTGTCATGACCTTGGTCACAGGGTGGTGTCACTGGGACAGTGATGGTGTAGAGATGTGGGCACAGAGCACTAGAGCTGCCATCACTGCAGGCAGCAGCACTGTTGTCAGCCTGGGTCCCCTGTGGGAGCCCTGGGTGGCCAGAGCAGGCAGGACGGCAGGCTGGGTGGTGGCGGCCACTGGGCCAGCCCACAAGGGACAAAGATTCCACTGCCAGCTCTGCTACAGGTCTGCTGTGACCATCTGGAGAAGGGTCTCGGCAACAGCAGTGAACTCCAGCTGTGATATGGGCCTAAACACCCTCTGCAAACACAGGAGAAGATGGTCACTGCTCTGGGCACAAGCCAAGGTGGCAGTGAGACAGCACAGCATGGCAGCAGCCAAGGGCAAAGTGTCTTCCACCTTGAGTCACAGATGTTTCTCTTCTTCTGCAGAGAGGCTCATTTCATCCATCTTTTTCTAAAGCACTCAACTTTTTTGAAGTGTTTGGTTTCATTGGATTTTTTTTTGGGTGGGGGAGTTGTTTGGTTTTGGGTTTGGTTTTGGTTTTTTTAGGGAAGCACTGGTATTATTGCCAGAGGATGCACTAAACTTGCCTGCTTGTCAGGAAGATGCAGCTGGGCAGCAGACAAAATTCCTCAGGTGTATTTCAAGAAGATGCTTTATTGAAAATAAAGAGGTAGACCTTCAGCTTTAAAAAAGGAGAAAAAAAAATCAGTCATGGTTCTTTTAGCAGGATTCCTATAAGACAGCAGAGATATTATTAGTAAAAGAAAAGTATCAGCAGAAAAATTTTTACAACCTAGTGCTGATGATTTAAGAGTAGTCAGGGATTCAGCAGACATTTTAATGTTCCAGTAGCAGAAGGCTTAAAAATAAAAGAAGTCTGTGATTTAAAGGGAAAGTTATCAATGTTAAAACATCAGTTTGTGTCTCACTTTCTCTCTTGTTGGGTCTATCTCTCACCTGTGAAGTGCAGGAGCAGGGTTTTTTCTTTTTCTTTTTTTATTTTTAGTGGAGGAGTGAGTCTAAGGGCAAGCATGTTCCTGGTCATAGGATGAATCCTACCTCCCACTAGACACATCTTTCCTCATGGTGGTTTTCCTGGAAGGGGCAGGTCAGAGACCCTCCACACTGCGATGGCCCATCAGGGTGCTCCCACTCTCGCTGGGCTAGCGGGCAAAGGAAGACTAAAAAGTCCTTGCTAATGTTTGCCAATACGCAGCTATAACCAAAGACGAAGATTTCTCCTGTAAAAATTACACCTTGAACTATGCTTCATCTGTGAGGTCTTAGTCAAACACTCTCCTGGCTCAGCCTGCCTCTAGGTGACCACTCCGAGGCCACATTCGCAATCTGCACAGACCAGTACCTGTTGATGCATCCCCAAAATGCAACGTGCCTCTGCCTGTAGCTGCACATGCTGGCACACCCACCTGGACCACTATCGGGAGAGCCAGCAGGTCAGCACACACATTGCATGTGCTGTCATAGGCAGTGGCCAAAGGCACGGTCCCTAGTCATGGAGGATGGAGATGCTTGCACACTTGTCGTGCTGGTGCGGGGCTGTGGGGTGTTCAGTGCCTGCAGATGGTGCTATTTAATTGTTAAAATGACTCCACCTCCCCATCATAATCACCCCCAGGCTTTGCTTTTGCAGGCACAGGACTGACACTGCAGAGCTGCAGTCGCTCAGGGGTGCCATCCAAGTTATCCACAGGGGCGGATCACTCGCTGGGCAACAGGAGTGGTAAATCACCCTTCACTGTGGGAATGCAGTTTCCTCTTCCCACTGCCTGAATAGGAAAAAACCCAGCAATATCATGAAAAGGCCAATATCTGCTGACATGGTGTGAGCACAACTTCCCTTGATTCATCTGAAGGGGGTTGTACCTTTTCAGACAGTGAGACACAGTCATATTTTAGATGTTTTCAAATGGGATTTTGGGTGCCTTCCCAGGTATTTGCAGATATGCATGCTAAATCCTGAGGTGCTCCACTATTGATAGGGAGTACCGCTAGACCATAGACAAGGTCTGCCACAAAAGCAGAAAAGAAGAATTAGTTTAGACAAAACTTCCAGGTTTCTAAAAGCTCAGCACAGTTAGTGATGTCAATTTCTTCGGCAAATTTGCCAGACTCTGCCTGACTCCCTAGTCACCCAAAGGTAACTTTAAAACCTGGTCTAGTTCGATCCCTTCTGTGGGAATTCTCCACCAGCCTGAAAATGATCTCTTGAAGAACTCTAGCTTGGCTCCTTGTTCTGTCCTTGGGACACAGCCAAGTGGTGCAGCCATACAGAACACCCCTCATTTGCCAGAGGTGCAAAGGGCAGAAAATGTAAAGGATTCTCACGAATTTCAGAGCATAAATTTCCAGTGTCTTTAACTGGGGCTTTGTACCTTTAAACCACACCACCTCTGCTGCAGTGCTTTTCTGCAGCTTTTTAAAGAGAGGGAATAGGAGGAGAGAGCAGGCAGGATAGGTGGGGAAGGAAAACAATTAAAAAAACCCCAGCAATCTTTGGTATCAAAAGCCTGAAAGGCTGAGGGGGGAGGAAAAAAAATAAATTGAATGAGAAACGGGATAGAAAAGTCCTGCAGAGTGAGATGGGGAGACCTGAAGGTGAACTCTTATGAAGGTGTGCCAAAATTTCAGGTGCTTTCTGGCCTTTGTAACCTTATTTGCAGACATCGTTTCATTCTTTCTTTTCAGGAACTGTGGAAGAAATAATTTGCTAAGCAGAAAGATATATTTGGTATCTATGACATGGCTTTTCATATTCAGCTGAGCTCAGGATCTCTCAGACTAGTACCACAGCCCCCACTCTTTGGAGGTCTTGTTGACATTTCCTACAATGGCCCTGAATCTGTTGCAATTCATCAGACCATCCCTCCTCACTGATTGCAGATGTAATCCTTCCTAATCCTGGAGGAACATGGCTTCTTCCAGCAGCAAAAGAAATTTAACAGTCGCTGATACCCTACACTGGAGGTGCTGCACCACTGTCACTTAACCAGCCTCTGTTTAACACTTTGCTGCCTTTTCTTTTGAACCCTTCTCCTCTATATGCATTCCAAGTGCATCTGAGAAACAGCTGAGTAGCACCACCATACCACTCATGTTATCGCAGAAATATTTTTTTTTAAACCTCACTGAAATCTTGATTAAGACATGACTACGCTCTGAAGTAGACGACAATCCAGGTTAGATACGGACTGACACATTGCACCAAGGTACCTTATGGTCTGGTGATAAGTTTGTAATCAATCTAATTAGTCCATCTTAAAAACTTGCCAGATGTCAGCTGACCAAAAGCATTAGCTTATTGTAATCCAACTGTAAAGTAAAAATTGTTTCATTGAAGCCACCAGTGTTTCCCCCAAATATAATCCTCTTGATCTTGATCCCACAGATCATTGTTGAGGTGAACAAATTTTACAGCCATTTAGAACCTCAGAAGATCCTAACTGCTCATCTGAAAACTATCAGGAGATGATGTGAAATATGCATTGACTTAACCAGTTATGTGATAGTGTGAAGCTGACACAGAAGCACCTTCTCCATGATGATGAATGAGGAGAATGTAGCTTGGATCTCAAAATTACCAGAGAAAAAAATAGTTCTACTTCAGGCCAGGAATTCAATTTTTCTGCAACTGGGGAAGAGCCAAACATGTTTGCGTTATCATTAAAAATGCCTCTCTAGAAATTTAGGATGATTTTCAATTCACATACTTTTCTCCCAGTGACAGAGAAATGCTGTCAGAAGGCTGAAATCCAGAGTTGGTCAGATTTCACTTATCTCCATTGCCTTTACTTAATGTCCTCTATGAAAGGTTTTGTTTTCATTCCTTCCAACTGCCAGGTTGACCAAAAAGACTTCTTTGAGGCCTTTGTGGAGGATGTGGACAGCAACCTGGTTTAACAGATGGGGCTATATGAAATCAGTGTAGTCAAAGGCATAGGTTACCAGTAAGGTATCCAGTACATCCCAAACATTAATGGTAAAGGGCAAAACATTCCTCCGCTTAAATTTTATAATTCCTAGGAGTTCTCAGAAAGATCTTTTCTTGGCATAACTCTATTCATTATCTTTTTTATTAGTACTACTTTCTGGAAGGAATTCTAAAATAATTTCTAGTAAAAATGGTGAAGTGATATATCATGATGAGAGTAGAATGTTTATGCAGGAAAGCTCACCCACATTTATAAAGGGTGCTCAGATAAACGCCGTACATAGTCAAATTCAAAAAACATGCCTTTAGAAATACAAATTTTATCCCTGCTACCCTCCTATTGTAAATAATTAAAAAAATCCAGTATCCTGGGATCCTTGGACAATGATAATATTTTGGGGAACATGGTAGATAATAGAATCACTGCAAGCTTCAGGGGCTGCAGGGTGGCAAAGAGTGTAGATCTGGAGGCATAGACATTGGATATCAAAAAGGAACAAGAAGGTGGTGTTCACCTCTCAAAATGCTGTGCTGTAAGGCCACCCCAGACTACCGACTGTGCCTCTGCCAGTAAATTACAAGCACCCTGTGCTACACTCTAGCACTCAGGATAGTTGGCATGAAATTGTCCATATCCATGCCTGTAAACTGTCTTAATTTCTAAACCACAGTGACTGCAGATGAGTTGCCTGTGGGGAATGGCCACTGGCTTGTGCTAACCCCAAACTGTGCTCAAATATTGTCTACCTGAGCTGGTTCGTTTCATTGATCCAGGCCAAAACCATACCAGAGCCTCTTCTAACAATTTAACACCAGGGGCAATCAAGTTCAAGCACCCAGAAATGTTTCCTGTTTAATTCACTATTCTAGATGTAGCCAGTGTGTCTAGGCTTGATAGATGCTTTGGGAGTACGATGCTGAAAAATGGTAAAAGGCTCAGAAGAGGGCCACAAAAGCAAATTGTTGTCTGTAAAACTTGTTGAGATGCTTAAAGAGCTCTATTTATTAACTTTATTTAAGCGACCAAAAGGTGTGGATCATGATCTACAAGAACCCATACTGGAAAAAGATTTCCTGTAGACAATCACCTTATACTCCAGGAGTTAAAAAACATTCTGATATCCTAGAGCTACATAAATTCAACCTGTAAATAATGCACAGGTTTTTTTAAGCATTAGGGGACTTAAGTATGGAACAAATTAGCAAGTGCTCTGAAGGATTCTTCATCATGTGTGATCCTTAATTTAATTTGTTTCCAAAAAACCTCTTGTGGATACAACAAATGCTTGGGGCCTCATAAGGAAAGCATATCTGTGTTTGACTTGTGTTATACAAAAAGCCAGTCTAGATCATTGTATTAGTATCTTTTGAACTTGACTCTACGATTTGATGAAAAAGACACTGTCAATACCTCTAAAGCGTAAGAGGGCAGACTTCCTCCTAGATCTATTAGAAAAAAAGAGAAAACGTTATGTGTGTAGTTGTAATCCAAACTGTGTAACCAAATAGGAGCAATTTAGGCAAAAATTACTGTCCCTTATTGGTGCTAGCCTCTAGCTGGAATAAAACTGCTGTGAAAAACAGTAGTTCTTGACATAGCTGTGCAGAAACTATGTGGTTTATCAGTATGAAAGTGTCACATCTGCCCATTCTAACGATCTGAAGAAAGCAAGATCCACTCTATCTGGCACCTGCATTTCACCGAGAGCACTGGAGTTTCCGTGCCAGGGGATTTTGCAGAATTTTTGCCCAAGAGATATTTGCATATCTCAACCCAACCTAAGCATTGCATGAGCTAATTGGCATGCTCTACCTTATCCTCAGATATAAAAATATAACCATCATCCATATTATTGCTGTATGAACACAACAATAGCTGAATTTGGAATAAGTTTTCTGCTTGGATAGGAAACCAATGACACAGACACATGGATTTGCTTACAACACCACCTTATTCATGAGGCAAAGGTACAGAGGGGAATTCACTGGAGGGAGTTAGAGGAGCAGAGCTCCTATCCAGTCCTCTTCTTTGTCGCAGTTGTCTACTCCCTGACACAACAGGAAACAACTGGAGATCCTTTTTGTCCCGTTGACCACTTTCTCTTTTCTTGAGTCGTGGGAATAAAGCCACAGGCACCCAGTGTTGTCCTTTCCCAGGTCCTCATCTCTGACCCACATCACAACCTGTGGTGATGGCAAAGGGAAAAGCCCACACTCTCACCTCCCCCGTATCTCAGGTCAGGTAGTGAGATGTGCTGGACTGCCCAGGTAACTTCTGCTCCCCTCTAGGGACACCACCACACCAGGTGTCTGTCAGAGCCACTGCAGGGTCCCATTCAGATTCCTTGCAAAGCATAGTCTTTCTTGCTGTCTCTCCACACAGCGTTTTGAGACTTGGCTTTGTGGGACAGATCTCCAGGCTCCCTTGGGTCACTGGGCTGCCAGCTAGCCCCAGTCATTACTGTTTGCAAGCAGTGAAGTTGCAAGAAAAAGGCATCTGTAACTGATTTTGCCACACTGAGACATTGGTGGAATGCTCCATGGACCTACTTGTTCTAAAGAGATCTGTAATCTCTGCTTTCCAATTCTTTAACAGCGGAAATCGAGGTAACGTTACAAAACAGGTATCAGTCTCCAAAGTTACTTGGAGCAGCAAAATGGAAACGTGAATGAATAACAGCTGAAAACAGGTTAGCGAAAGGAAGTTTGCTGGGTGATTTCCAAATGAAAGCCTGGAAGAAATACAGTTCAGATCCAAAAACCTTAAGATCTAAGCCCAGCCACAGTGCAGGAGACAGCAGCAAAAGCATGGAGATTGAGCTTCCTCAAAGGAAAAGTGAAAGAAGAAAGCCTCCAGACAAGATATGAATGAGAGATTTACAATATATGCATTAACACTGTGGTCAGTGGATTAAAGGAATGAAACTTCAGCTGTGTTTCCTCTGCCACAGAAGGCAACAGCATATACATGGAGAAGCAGCTGAAGTTGGCTCTCCTGCTGAGAAACCACAGTGATGCTGAGGCACAGGGAGTACCTCCTCAGATGCAGTCCGTCAAAATCAGCTCTTCAAAGCATCACACCTTCTGCCCTCACCCATGGGGCTGATTTCCACTAGATATGTCGAATAGATCTACGATGCCTTTCGCCCCTCCCAGTTATGCAGCAATAAAGCTATCTAGTCAAAACATACTCTTTCTCACAGTAAAGAAATTGGCTTTATGTGAGTCTTTGCTGAGAAGATATTCAGCTCATTGCAAGACAAATATCTCTTTACACAGACAAATAATTTATCACAGAATCATAAAATTATTTAGATTGAAAAACATCTTTAAGATCACTGAGTCCAACTATTAACCTAGCACTGCCAAATCCACCACTAAACCGTGCCCCTAAGCACCACATCTACATGCCTTCTAAATACCTCCAAGGATGGTGACTCAACCATTTCCTGTTCCAATGCCTGACAGCCTTTCCCGTGAAGAAATTTTTCCTAATATCCAGTCCAAACTTCAGGCCATTTCTTCTCATCCTATCACTTGCTACTTGGGAGAAGAGACCAACACCCACCTCACTACAACCTTTTTTCAGGTAGTTGTAAAGAGTGATAATGTCTCCCCTCAGCCTCCTTTTCTCCAGAACCCCAGTTGCCTCAGCTGCTCCTCATCAGAATTGTGCTTCAGACCCTTTATCAGCTTCGTTGCCCTTCTCTGAACTCTCTCCAGCACCTCAATGTCTTTCTGGTAGTGAGGGGCCCAAAACTGAACACAGGATTTGAGGTGGGACCTCACCAGTGCTAAGTACAGAGGGCTGATCACTGCCCTAGTCCTGCTGGCCACACCATTTGATACAAGCCAGGATGCTGTTGGCCTTCTTGGCCACCTGGGCACCCTGCTGGCTCCTGTTCAGCTGGCTGTCAATCAACACGCCCAGGTGCTTTTCTGCTGGGCAGCTTTCCAGCCGCTCTTCTTCAAGCCTGTAGCGCTGCCTGGGGTTGTTGTGACCCAAATGCAGGACCTGGCATTTGACCTTGTAGAACACAGACAACTGGCCTCAGCCCATCAATCCAGCCGGTCCAGATCCCTCTGTATGACCTTCCTATCCTCCAGCAGATCAACACTCCCACCCAACTTGGTGTCATCTGCAAACTTACTGAGAGTGCACTCGATCCCCTTATCCAGATCATTGATAAAGAGGTTAAACAGAACTGGCCCCAATACTGAGCTCTGGGGAACACCACTCATGACCGGCCATTGACTGAATTTAACTCCATTCACCAAATTTATCCTAGTGCCCCAATTATGTCCACACCAGAAATTAGCTGGATATGTAAAGATCAAACATGAAAATGTGTTGGGGAAGGGGGCAGAAATCCCTGAAAATCTTGTGGGTTTGTAATGGTTGTATTATATTAATTAATTATATTAATTTGGTTATTAGGCTTCCTCAGCTTAAAGCAACATCTCTTCAGGAGAAATGGTACCTGTGATACTGCCTCCTGGCTATGTGTGCATCTTGAGTATGCACCCTCTGTCTGGCACTTTATAATGATGACAACCCCCTCCTGGAGTTTGAAAGGACTTTAAGGCTGTAAAAAGCTTTTTAAAAATGAGATTCCTCTGAACGTTTATATTTTCTATTGATGGAAGGTGTCAGGTTAATGACTCATTTAGGATAACAAAAAGCCACCTCAGGTGACAAATTTTAAGGGTTTCATCCCCTTATTTCTGTAGCTGTTATTTCACAGAACTAATCCAGGACTTATCTCCACAATATTTATGTTTTTTTGGTTGAGTATAATCAACTCAGTCGGTAATTAAATGTCTTAGTTTATGCACAGAGACAGTGTACACTTTGCATTGTGTGATTTATACTATATAGGTTGTCTTAATTTTGTTTTTTATTCCCTTTTCTTGTTGCAGTACATGCCTAGGGATTGCCCGGAGACTTCTAATGCTATGTTATGGAGCAAATTATTTCTGATGTTTTCTAGATAGTTATTTAGATAAAATACAACCTATACTGAACAATAAGGAATTAACCTCTCAGTGTTAACTTAGTGTGAAATGATTGATATTTCCTAGAACCACAACCTGCTTCCTTAGGGACATCGTGCACCCAGATGAGTTTTCCTAATCTACTTTCCTCAGTAAGTAGCCATTAAAGCACCCTAATCCCAAGCAGTGCAGTAGAAATAATAGAAGCTTAGCGGCACATTTTTAAAGACATTTTTAGTGTAAATTCCTAACACCCAACAAATCCAACTGAAAAACAATATTAAATTACTAGTGTGTCAATCAAGAAGCAACCTCCATCAGCCCGAGCAGCATGCATCAGTACTGGAGGAGCTTCAGCTCTTCCCTGGAGAACTCCACATCAGTGCAGAGCAGTGAGCTTCACAGCTCCCTCCAAAAGTATTTTACTCAGCTGTGGCAGCACAAATTGATGGCCAAATATCTATATTCCTCTAAAAGCTCACCCTTTTCTATGTCACATGCATTTCAAGGTGTCAGCCACATGGCTTCTCCAATGCATCTTTCTTATGGTCATGTGCCCCAGAAGGTGGGTGTTTTGTGGTAGGCATGACAACAACCTCCACAGACACCAAGAGCACCATCCCGCTGTCGACACTGACCCAGGCACTGCTGTTGCCCCACTGTCCCTGCCAGCCTGCAGCATCCCCTGGAGATGTGCCAGCACTGGGAGAGCTACTGGCTACCTACACAGCCTGAAACCCAGCCTGAAAAGATGCGGTTTGCACATTTGTGGTGTCTCAGACAATTTCAAGTCAGGCTCAGCTTAGCAGTTAAAAGAACAGGGCTTTAACAGCCTCCCACCTCTGCAAGCTGAGGCAGGCTTGTGAATATCTGTGCATTTGAGGCTGACATTATTTATTGGCTTAAGCATCTTTCCCAAGAGAACTGGATAAAGAAACTTCGATAGGGCCATATGGTCTCGGACTATGCAACATTTTATTTCATTCTGTTATTGTATTCATAAATAAAAATGCCTCATTAACTGCACAAATGAATTTCCTCTCCAATTATGTTTACCTTTTATTATATATTTTAATATAGAAAAACAAGTAAGCACTGACAAAAACTATTGCACACTTTTGAACTCTCTGTATTTATCTGAAGTGCTTTTTCCAAAGTCCTTCTCTGTGAAGCCTTAAAACATCCAAGTTTATTCCTTTTCAGAAGCAAATCTGATTTCAAAATCTTCAGCAGACTGGAACATCCATCCTTCTAACTACTGGTAATATAAATTCTGCAAATACAGGACTATTATGCATCACAGAGCTCTCTTAGCTCTGCAGAAATGAAGGAAATCATTTATAAAAACACTCATATAAAGCAAACCCATGTCTTAGAACGTCCATGAATACAGGAGATAATATCATAAGCTTAGATTTGTTCAGGGGAAAGATGTTACTTGCACGCATTGATGTTTCTGGCTGGTATCTTGAGAACAACAGAGCAAGAAGATGGGATGTGGACTAAATTTTCCCCAGATCTCAGGGTAATCTCTTTTGAGTATTTCTAATATTGTCATAGGCATGATCAGTTAAAGATACGAAAGAGGCAACACTCTTAGGGAGAGATAGTTTG
This sequence comes from Caloenas nicobarica, assembly GCF_036013445.1. NCBI lineage: Eukaryota > Metazoa > Chordata > Aves > Columbiformes > Columbidae > Caloenas > Caloenas nicobarica. Next base: position 95,855,956 of record NC_088245.1, on the reverse strand, counting down.
TTAGAACTCTTGCTATTAGATCACCTGATTTGTTCTGACAGTGTCCTCAGGAAAACAAGCTGTTAACTCTTTCTGGATGTTGCTTTCCAAGTGTGAGAGTGTGAATCTCTATTATGCTCCTTTTACCGACAGGGACTTGGCCGGGGGGGGAGCAACTTGTTAAAGATGCTGCAGTGAGTCACTGGAAGGACTGTCAGCAGCCAGACCTCCCTCCCGCCGGCTGCTTCAGCAGAAGCCTTTACTGACATCCTGGCAAAGTAAAACTTACGGCCTCATTCCTTCAAGCAGTTACAGACATGCTAAACTTCAGGCATGGGAGAGGTCCCATTAAAGACAACATGCATACTTACATGCTTCATGTTGAACATACAGGGTGTTTCAAGAAGATGGACGCAATGTCAAAGCAGTATATTTCACAATGGCAACACATTACAATTACACAAAAATTTACAAATGGTTTAATGACTTATCAAGCAACCTTTTTATAAATGCTCTATGCTCCTTCCACCTGCTGTACAAACAATATTGATAAGAGAGTTGAATTCGTGGTTGCAGAGATATAGTGATTTCAAATTGGGTCCACCTTTTGTAAACACACTGTATTTTTCACAGAAGCCCCAAACCAGCCCAGAAATCAAGTCTAAGTTTAAAAGACCATACCCACAGCAGTGTCACTGACTGTGGACATCTATCCTTGCCCCTCTGCTCCATGCTGGCAGCCATGTGATCTGCTGGCAGCCTCCAAAGCACTGCCTCTGGCCAAAATGATGTTACTTGGGGTGACCCCCTCCTGGCTGTTTTTAAAAGCTTTAAAAGCCACAATTTATACTGCACAAGGGGCAGTGAGGGCTCTGCAACATGACAGGGAGGTGGGATCTGCCATTTCTTCCCTGGGTCTGGCAGAAGCCCTACCTCACCAGCTCTGGAGCCTGCTGCCAAAGCTATCGACCACTGAAGCTTTGGGTAAAAGTCAGAGGAGCTGTGATTTTCGATATGGTGATGGTATATGCTTGAACACGTCTGCCTGCATTTCTTATGCTTCTGGCAAGCTATTTCCTGCCTAGGCTGTTATTTAAAATAACCGATAGAGATTTTAAACCTAAAGAGCTATATTTTTAAATTTAAGCCTAAAGATATGCAATACATGATTAAATGATGGTTAATGGAGAAGTAGAAAAAGAAAACACAGTTAAAGACATCTGCTGTGTGCCATTAGTGATTATCTTTCAAACTTAGACATTATGAGTAAAATTTTCCTCAGTTGAACCTGACTGGTAGTTAATGAAACTGCAACCATTGGTCATGTACGTCTAAATGCATATATGAAACTCAAATGTTAACGTGCAAATTCTTCTCCGGCTGTGAGCCTCCCTGGGGCAAACACAGATACAATTCTTCATATATGAGTAGGAAGGAATTGATGGATAAAATTCAGCTGGACATAAGCTATGCTAACTCAACCCCCAAGTTTAGAGGAATCTTTTCAACCACTGTACAACATGATAGAGGAGAGATTTCTCTTTGTTTCCTTTCTTTACAGACTCAGGACAGTAGAGCCAAATTCACAAGTCAAATCCACCTACCTATTTACACTATTTTCCTTTCAAATTATATTTCCTGATAGTTTTGCTACAAATAAAACTCACCTGCAACTGGGAGTTGTATTCATTTTGGATTTTGTTTCATGCCCAATCCACTGATTTGAAGTAGTTCAGGTACAGCTTTATTAGCATTCTGTGAATTACTTTGTTGTGTAGCAGACTGCAAAAAAGAGCAGTCTGAAGGATGCATTAATAATAATAAAGTTGATGGTGTAATTTGATAGTAAAAGGTGTTTTCAGCAGTGTTATTTGAGGTAATTATAATTAGAGGTAGCCATTTAGAGGTTCCAGCATGTGTTTTCTAAGAGCAGAAATGCTAACCCTAGCATTCTGGCCAGTTTCCAGCATAAGCAATTAACCTTATTCCCACAGTAGTTAAAAATCTCTTGTTGCTTCAATTAGATATGGTGTTCTTCAGTTTCTCTCTGAGAGCTGTTGAGCTGCATTACTGGTGCTGTTATCCGGCTGTTGTGTTCCAGTTGAGAAATCCCAGTATTTTAGTTACAAATGAAGTGTTCCCTGCTTGTAAAAGGCTTCTGTAGAGTAATCTCAGAGTACTGCATAAATCAATAAACAACAGATGCACTTGATATTGTACACTGACTTGAGGGCAGGAGAAAAAAAAAAAAAAAAGAAAAAAAAAAAGAAAAAAAAAAGAAAAGGAGGAATTGTACTGGCAGAAGGATAACACCAGGATATGAATAAAACATGTACACCTATCCCCATGCAGGGTATGCGGGGGAGGAAAAGGGCAAAGGCAGTAGCAGTGGGCTTGGTCCTGGAGGAGGAAAACAAATAAAGTCCAGAAAAACTGATTTAGCACTGAATCAACCACACAGTACCCAAAGGGAGCTTACTCCAGCTAATTTTAGGCATGGAAATAAGGACAGCTCGTCCCCAGACTCCCTCTACAATGAGTGATGGAGAGAAGAGAGTTTCGAAAAGCAACATGACCAATACCAATTCCTTATGTTTCTATGAGATTCCTTAAATTGACTGATTTCTTGCATCGGTAGTTACAACCTTACTATCACGTTTAAAAGTCCTTCATAGCTGCAATTAAGTAGGATGTTCCTCAGTTTCCAAAGAACTGTTCAAAGAAATCTTCCCTCAGCCTAAGCAGTTCTTGAATACCCATCCTATATCCCATGGGTGTTTTACAGCAAAATAATAATGACTACATCCTAAGAGATCTCTACACAGACAGCTATTATTTATAGCCAGGATAAGAATGAGTAGAAAGGACAGGGTGTTAGAGGCAAAATGTCGACAAATATCTGTTTTGTCTAGGCAACTTGGATCATCCTACTGAATAACATGAACTCTTGTCCTCTATGCATCTTTCTTCCACTTTTCTACTTCTATTTTTTTTAATATTTGAATTCCATACTTAGAAACATCCAGTTGTATGGCAGGATTGTATGTAAAAGAAGGAGAAGAACACTATTAGCAATTCATCTGTGAGATCTAGTTTATTGCTGGGGGTGGTGGTAGGGGAGTCATAAGGGGCTTTTTTCATTTTCATAAAATGTCATCCTGCTGCAGGAAAGCTACTGATATGCTTGTCAAACCATCCCCATCCTCACTATCTAGTGCTTCCCTGGCTCTTTTTTTTCCTCTAATACTTTGCATCCCTGTTGGAGAGCTTTGAATATTCTGGTAGCTCCTCTTTCCCCCTGCCCTCACAAAATCCACCTGCTTAACTGTCCCCTTCTGAGTCAGAGCCGAAGGGTAAGAAACTGAGCTATAGGTGTAGGAGCTTCAGCTTCATGGTTTTTTTTCTTCTTACCAGAAATATTATGAGGGGACTTCTAAACCAGTGGGATTCAGTTGAGGTGCATTTGAAATGAATCAGACTGTAGCATGAACCCTCCAGCCCATGAGGGAAAGTTCTGCCATGCTCACCCGGAGCCTTCAGACACATCCATAGGGATACAGGTTCACAAAATAGGCTTGTGTTGCCCTCACAAGACAGACAGTGGGATCCCAAAGCATAATTAGATGTCACTCTGAAATACAAATTGTCCAAATTCAAACTCATTAGCTAAAGTTCCGTGCAGGAAAATCCCCTTTATTGCATTTTGTGTGTTTTGAAGACTTCCTCTATAACCATATTATGTTCATCTTCATGAAACTCCTTAGGACTCTTCAGTGAAACACAGACCAGGGTTTTGGAACCCAACAAACTATGCCAGCCAGTACCGTACTTTGTTGCTAGGTGGTCTCACTGTTAGTTGAGCCTTATATTTGCCTTCTACTTCAGATACTAGGCTTGACCTGTTAAATATCCTTGCCTGATGATCCAGCTATAAGCCATTACGCAACAATCCATTTAGTATTATAAACCCACCTGAAGGAAAAACTGCTACAGAGGACAAGCAGATCTCAAGAAACAAACAGCGTAATCCAGAGAAAGGAAGGCAAGTGATAGAAAGCAAAGCTCCAGTTTATTTGTATCTTTTAGTGAGGCAGAAAAGATGAAAATGGTTTACATTAGGCCTGCTTCCTCCTCTCCTGGGAGGAATAAATGAATCTTTGAAATTTTTTCCCCTTCATTCCTATAGTTGCAGAAACTGGAGGTTATTCAGGACCTGAGAAAGATGGAGAAAGAACAGGATACTTATTATAACATATCCGAGAAGTCCATTTGTCTATTCATTCTAATATTTGTAACTTTAATACTTACAGGAAAGATGAGTCCTTAGGCCCTGGTCAATAGAGTGTTGAATGGTGTGGAATAAATGATAGATGACCTGCACAACCTCAAAGATACCTTCTCCAAATGGTCCGTAATCTGCACCCAGTAGGGAAAGGAGATTAGTTTAAATTTAGATAAGAGTGGGGAAAAAAAAAAAAAAGTCGATAAATCAGCTGGCAAAGAGCATGGGAACAGAATATGGAGGTGAATTGTAAGAAACTAGCTGCTCATCCTTTCTATAGGACTGCAAAGTCCACAGGTGGTTACTGTGTCTGTAACCGGGCAGTCCGCTCTTCGGAAGAGTACAGGCCAGGTACTGATACCCCTTGAGCTGCCAGACCTTTCTAGGTAGTGATCCATCTCCACCTCAAGGAAACAGAGAAGCAACAAACGTTCCTGGTGTAGTACCTGATGATATCACAAGCAATGGTGAGTAAAAGCAGGATTTTGCATGATATTTTCTTAGAGCTTGGCTGAGAGTTATACTTGGGATCAAGGGATATGGATGACAATGAATGCCTTTGAGGCTGAAGAAATGGGTGATCTGTGTCATATTCGGATGTGTAGTTGTTCACAATTCCCTACGCAGTTAGGTAAAGAATGCATAGGAAGGATGAGTCTCTACTCCAGAAAACTTGTGTGGATTAGTGATAAATCAGAGCAGAGTCACTCCATTTGACACTTAGTAAGAAGCACATTTGACACTAAAGAGAAAGCAGAATGGAAAGGCATGCAATTGAGGAAAAATCCTTCTATTTTGGAAAGGAAACAAGGGGTGTTCACATTACCATGCAAGCATTCCACACAAACAAAATTCCAATAAACTGCAGATTTAATTCTGCAGGTCCCATGACTCAGGCCACAGCAGCCCTAGTGCCAGAGCTGTATATTACTGGATTTCTTAGCAGAGTGCTTCAAGCTGCAGTGATGTAGCTAGCTTGCAAAAGGTCACTGCCAAATTAGTGAGATCATGCAGCCTTGTCATTTTATGCCAGTATGAGCCAGAGCTGGGCCACTTGCTGCCCCACACTTCGTCTAGCCTACTGCCTTGCAACCTCACACACTGCCAGAGTTCTACTGTTACAATGAATTTTGCAATGTCTGTGTCATTTTGAGTGTGTTATTGATTTTCAGATAAGACAGAGGGTCAGACAGGATTGTCTCAACTGGATGCCCTTCACCTGAACAATAGTCGTGAACAACATCTATGGCACCAGGAAGATAAGACAGCTGATGGGACTTCAACAGGGGTGACCGCCTGTCTCTGTATCAGCATGTACCACTGATGTTTGGGGAAGTCCTGGCTAATTACTTTATGGGACAGCCATTGGGGCTGCTGTTTATAACTCTGTGCAGAAATGAGAAGGAAACAGTAACAGTCTTTCTGCATACCCTGCGTTTCTTGCTATGCATCTCCTTTTGTTCCAGGCTTTCTGCAGTCCTTCATATCCCATCCTCAGGAATAATAATCTCAATGTTGTTTAGATACAAACAGAGATTAGAAAGACTTAATGAAAAAGAAGTGCAAACCATGGGAAAAACAAAACAAAACAAAACAAAACAAAACAAACAAACAAACAAAAACCCCCACAACTTTGCACCTGGAAAACATGAGGAAAGAGAGCAGCAAGGGAGAAGGAATGGACGCAGTTTAGCAACTAGGATTAGAAATCTTGATAATCTTACAGTGCGTTTTGCATCTCATCTCCATTACTCCAATACATGGTGCGTGGCAGATTTGGTGCTGCATTACTGACTTGGTCTGGAAAATGTGTCTAGAGAGGGTGATTAAAGGTATGAGGGATATCAGGTACTGGAGAGAGAGGGGCTGACTTTCCAGCATTCAGTGTTCTGCCGTCACCACCTGAAGTATCTCCCTGTGCCTATCTCACTTCACAACTATGGCATACAACAGCAAGAGCAGAAACCTCTGCTCTGAGCTGTAAATAGCATTCACTCAGAACACGCTCCCATGGCCAGCCAGGCAGCCCCTGCTTCGCCCAGTAAACTCTTACCGTTGGCCCACCAGAGAACAGCCAGCCTCCAGGATGAGGTGCACACCTGGGCCTCGCTGTCGGGTTTCAACCACAGGTTTCTATGCTCCTCAAGCAAGAAAACGAAAGCAGTCACTGTCCTCCCCCGAGCTGTGCTCCTCCCCTGGGCTATTTTAGGAGGATTGCCACTAGCATCTCTCTGCTGCCTGGGCTAGCTCGCACGCAGATGTCTTTCTGCAAAGGTCTCACTGCCTCTGATTCACCACCTGGACACGCATGAGAGATAAACAGGGACGACACACAGCAGCTGCCTCTGGGCACTTAAGGACAGTCTGGTTCCCAGCATGGGAACTGGTCTCCAGACTCTGGACATCTGGGCAGTAGCAGACCTTAGCAGAGAAGCCTGTCCATCTCAGGGCTGGTACAGGGGGCAATACAGCACCATGCTGAGCTGCAGTGCCACTGTGTGACCTACGACACATGAACTGAGTCTGGATGAATGCCTGGTGAGGATCAGGAAGTGTCAGGTAGAGGCTCAAGCTAGTTTCACTTCATCAAAGCCTTTTTCTCATCAAACCATCGTCGTTGCTGTGCCTGTATGTGTATGCACACACATGCGCGTCTGCATGCAGTTTTTTAATAGCCACTCTGTGTCTCTCACAACACCAGCCAAAGAAACATGAGCAGTTGGATTTCCCAGGAGCCTGAGGCTAGAGGGCCAGGCAGACTTTCCCAGGAGATGTTGGATATCAGCAGCTGGAATGGGCCTGGCCAAACCCTCCAGACAGGTAAGAAGGTACAGGTGCATGTGCTGAGGACGTCTTTTGGGGCAGAAGACCAACGTTGTGAACTTCCTGGCTCTAGTCAGAGACCAGAAGCTGTATAGACAGGAGGAGCTGCAGAAATAGCAGAGGTATCAACACTATGCTGTACTTTTAAAAAATGTTCAAAAGAGGGTAGGGAAAATGAGGGAAATGAGCCTTTTACCTTGGCTGGTGGCTCTGCCCTCCATTTTAGGACTTTCCTATGGACACCTGGGAACTCAGGAGACACCCAACCAACTCTTACAAGCTTTCCCTGCCCTGCTGCCAGACTGGCTGCTGACAACTTCAGCCCTCTTGTAGGTCCTCTAAGAAGAGGTGGTCTTGCCTGTGTGCTGTTCCCTCATTGCCCCTGCTGAAGCATTTCTGCAATGTGTTCAGAAAGTGGCAAAACAGCCCTCCTACCCAGAGCCCTGGCAGGGCTAGCTATTGCTCTATCTATATACCTCTATCTCTATCCAGTCTGGACTTGGGCAAGACTGGATCAGGAAGACAAGAATGTTGTATATATGGCATGGGATGGCTTGCGTTGGTAATAAGGTGCTGTTGCACTAGGTATTTTGGAAAATCCAAAGTCTTTCAGTGGTGCAGAGGTCTAATACAAGACATGAGGTCTCATTCAAAGAAAAACAACCAAGGAAAGGTGCGTTGCGGACATCAGCTGCAAAGCAAGGTTCAGTGCAGAAGCTGTAGCCAACAAAAGCCCAGTGGAGGCAAACAGCAAAAAGAAAGTGAAAGCACAGCACTCAAAACCTGCAACAAATAGAGGGCATGATCCTGGTTGGCAATAAGCAGGAGCAAGAAAGAATGACAAACACTGTTGCAATAACTGTGGATGTTTGGATTTGGATGAGTAATACTTCTCCAGTATAAAGTCTACTAACAGAAAGTTAATCCATCAAAACACTTTGAACACCTTCGAAACTGGTAGAAGGAGTTTATACACAATTGGCATTTTGTATTGTAGTTTCAAGGCATTTTTGACCGAGTACTAGATGTGCTTGGGTTTAAACACATCATCAAACCACATCCTCACACTGCTGAAATATGTATATGTACATACATATGTATGTACACATATATAAACCAGGAGCCGTCCCCATCTCAGAAGTCAGTGGCCTCTGAAGCCAGATACTGCAGCTGCCTAGTAATGCCTGGTAATTATCATCAGTAGATAGAAATATCCTCTCCTAGAAAAACAAGCAAACCTACACTCTGCATGGAAAAAAGCCCCACTGTGCAAATCAGTTTGAAAGGGTGGGGTTTTTTTCATAAAAGCTTTGTAGGCTACAACAGAATATCTAGAGGCTTCATTAGAAGGCCCTAGATACATGTTTTTCAACTAGTTATTTAAGAGATAGTGAAGAGCACTAGCAATTATGCTGATGGAGAACCAAAACCAACTTTCTGTAGTCTGGATGATAACTTTGAATTGCAGAAACAGGCAGACACACCAGGAAGAAAGCAAGCATTTGATTTTATCTTTATTGTGTGCATTCTATTTTGACAGTTTTCAAGACCGTTTGGGGAAAAGACTGATTTTATCTACCTGGATTCTCTGCCTCAATGTAGATGTGTCACCTATTTTTGCACTGACAAACTTTTTTTGTCTTATTTCTGCCTCTTGCTCTGATCCTGATAAGTAATGGGTGCACTACACTCTGAGCCGGAGCTCATGCCACCCTAGACTAAAGAAAATAAGAACAAGTGGAGTTTCTGTGGGGGCTACTAAAGATGACTGGGGGAATACGAGCTCATAAAGATAGCCATTTCTCTATAATGAGAGTTTTCAAATTTGATTTGTGGCCACTTAAATGTTTTCAGGTAGGAGGTTTCAGAGCCCTATAAATTGATCATAAGCATACTGACAGTAGTCTGGCTTAGTCTGCTTTGACAGATCCTCTAAGCAGCAGCTTGGAGGTTCACAGAGATACCTTGATTGCAGATGGAAAACTTCTTTACAACATGGCTTTGTTACGTCTAAGTGGGACAACCTAGGACAAATGGGCACATACATACTACTTAGTCCAGCTCAAGTCACCACATGTCCAATTACAAGACAGCTGGTTTAGCTGCAAGACTGAAAGTTGAGTGTTGGTGATTCCCCCTGACAGCCTTGCATGCTGCATAGGTTGAAGTATAATTTGACTCGAGTAATGATCTCTTGCATGTAGATAGGATGAAGCCTGGGTCAGATTCACTACTAAATTAAACCTTAGTGCTTGGCAAGAACTACTTTTTAAGGCTGATACTGTCGTTACGTACTCTTCTGTTCCACATTTTCTTTTACCAGCAATCTACTGAGAGGTTGAGGTGAATTTTTTCTAGGTCCCTTTGACATCAGTGATTGTGGTTTCATATAGCTTGTGTTTCTCTTCTGTTCTGGTGCTGATGGCAATCCAATTTCTATGTCACATCTTCAGTGAATGTGAGAAAATTATGCATTCAGTAAAATTCATTCCCCAAGTAATTCAGTTGAAGGGATCATGACCCTACATTTATTCATTAGCTTAAATTGTCAACAATTTTCTGTAGCAATTGATTCCTTGACCTGCAAGTGGTCAAGAACTGTCAACATATGCAATGTGAGGTTAACGCTTACTGAATTACAGTAGTTATGCTTCCAGAGGGTTTCTTCTTTCTTCTGTGGAGAAGATGTCCACTGGTTTGAGAGACTTCCTACGGCTTACAATCGACTTCAGCTGTAACAAGATCATTCTGCCTTAAAATGGGAAAAACAGTGGAACTCGGAGTGTTCTCCAAACAGACAGACTGTTTTCAAGTCTAAGTTACTGATGAATGACCTTTAGTTCTTATAAAAATCATCACAATAAGAGCTGTGAGTCTGAAGTCTAAATTCAAGATGGTGACAAAATAGAAAGCAATTTTGTTCTACTGGAACATGAATTCACTAGGACTTTGCATGTAAGGGTGTCAGCAGGTGAACAGCTGATGAGACTGTTCCAAAATTTTTCAAGACATTGGTAACTGACCACCATATTTAGACAGTAGAGCTGCTGGACAAAAAATTCCTTTGTTTTCAAACTGATGCATCCTGTTCTTTCCAATCTCACATTCATGCTCATGTCAGACAAGTGAAAACCAGACTTTGTGAGCGTCAGGAACCACAATAAGACCAATGGAACAGTGTCTGGTCTCCTTTTGAAGGCCTTCTAAATACAGAACGATACTTCTGGACATTTTTCTCTAGCCCAAGTTAGTTTGACGTGGTTAATTTTACTGGCACCATCCACCTGATTCCCACAACTTGCTGGGAAGCTGTGTTCATCCTCTTCTGCCCATCCTCTGAAATTTCTCTGCTCTCTGAAGTACAACATTGGTGTAGAAAGGGCATGAATACAATCGTGCGTGCTTTTTATGCAGCTCAAGTCAGTTGTTCCTCAGGCTATGGAACCACTTCGTATATGGCAATAATAAACTGCAAACATTACATATACTCTGACAGCTGTAAAACCACATTTCAGAGATAAAAAATTTTCATAATTCATATATATTTTCCCTCCTCCTATATACACACATCTTGCCTTTTGGTAGCAAAATGGGGCCTGCAGTCTATTTAAAAGTATTGCTCATTAATGCTCTGTGACAGGGTAGCATATGACACATATTCAGTAAGTACACACATATCCACTCCCTTGGCACAGAGCAAATCAGAATCCTCAGGCAGGGATGAGGTTAAATTACTTTAATGGAGAAGGGAAAAACATCTAAAAGAGAACTAATCTAAAGTGATGATTTGTCTCTTGCACAGTGATAGGGATATTTAATTGCTGCACACAAAACGGCATGCTTTTCTGATCCAGTAAAAGGAATAACTTACTTCTGAACAGAAAAACTCAGAAGTCCTTCCCCAGGCAAGAGTCCCACTGGAGCAGACAGTTGCAGAGGGAAGATTCGTTCCTCACTGAATGAGGTGAATAACCCACCTAATTTTCTAATCAAGGGAAGCATACATGAATCTAACCTGTCTCCCAACACTTCATTGTTCTCTTAAATTTCTAGAAATGATGATGCTTTGGCATCATGTCATAGCAGGGCATAAAGATATGCAGATTTCTGAGCAGTGTTCATGCCTGATATTGGAAATAAATAGGAGAGCATTATAAAACACCCACATCACTGATAATGACTCTTCTGTACTTTTAAAGAAGGCATCTACCCATACTGTTTCAGTTCTGACTAGAATGTTAGTGTATTGATAGACAATAAGAGAATATACATAATCTCTAAAAAAAAGCCCTGCTTTGCACATAACATCTGCTTGCCCCAAACATTTTTGATTTGCAGATCAAATGGATCGAGTTGCTCATATCCCTGCCTTGAGGGCGGTGTTTGTTTAAGGACATTGCTTGGGTAAAATCTTATGATGCAACCCAGTGCGAAGGTAAATATGTAGAACTACATGATTCTCTTCAAATTAAGGTTTCCGAACAAGTAAATATGTAATTGATCTCACACGGTCTCACTATGCTCTCCTATGGCTGAGAGTCAAGCAAACCTTCATAAAAATAAGTTTCCACAGTCACGGCCATAAAAAGAATATACAGAGAAAGGAATTAGCTTCCTTGATCCTACATAACAAGAGAGGGGCAGCTGAAGATTGCCAGGGCAAGACTGATAACCAGAGAACAGTTACCTCAGCTGATCCTTATGAATCAATGAGTGGCACCACCCACCCATCCACACAGAGTTCAACGTGTAGAAATATATGTGCCACAAATATCAGGGAAACACTAAGTTTAATGTCTTTCTTAAGCACATGAGAACTGACAAGGTGTGGGGACTCAAGTTGTCCTGGGAGGCCTAAGCATTTTACATAATATGATCAGGGATGGATGGTTCATCTGGGCTATGCTAAGCCACAAAATTATATTTTACCAATTAATTTCAGGTCTTCTTCGCTTCTACCTGAGATAGGGCATTAAAAGGAACACTTTTCTATTACATTTCTGGATGCATTAGAAGTCTGAAATGTGAAAATTTGCACTACTTAGCTTGTAAGTACCTGATCATTAGAACAGACAGATATCGCAGGGGCGGTCATCTAAATGAAGCTGCTGGCAGAGAAGTAAAAGGAGGCTGTATCAGAAATTCTCTCTGTCGTTTTCCCACTGGAAGGGTGTTTCAAAGTAGGTTTGGTTTGTTTTGTTTTGTTTTTTCTGTCATGAATGAAGGGCCATTTGCCCAGATGCTTTGTTCTTCAACACAGGTAGGACACTATGTTTCTCCCAGTCCCAGAACTCTATGTCTGCTTGTTCATCTCCAGATGCCCAGGTCACACTATCACCCAGGCATCAGGTTTCCTGGTGAGCTTGTCCCTTAAAATAACTTGCTGAAATACACAAACCTAGAGATCCAACTAGAAGAAATCCAGAATATTCTCCCCTGTTATAGCCACAGAGGACAGAAATTTCATTACAGTGGCCAGGGAATTGCAGAACTGCTTTTAGAAGCTCTAAATTTGCTGTGAAAGTATTACAAGATAAAGCTGCACATGACTTGTTACCATAAGGGTTTAGAACTTCCATTAAATTATCCACTAATTTAATCTAACCACTTGGACTGAATGCTAGGACTCCGTCTGCACATCTAGGGTGGACCCAGCTGTAGGACCTGACTTTCATCCAGACTTGAAGGGCCTGGGTTAGCACCATGGGTGGGCTTAGTTTTTCCCACAGCAACAAAAAAGCCCACACGGCTTCCAGTTGTCTGCAACAGGGACTGAATGAAAGGCTCATTTTGAAAAGTAAATACAAAAAAAATCTCATCACAAAGCGAGAGGTGTGGGCAAGGAGAGAGCAGTGATGACCCTCTCCCTGCAGTGCACTGGTGCTCCTCAGGGAAGGCGAGCCGGGAGCAAGGGCACCCCAGTTCCCGTCCCTGGGATGGGCTGGCTCCCACCTAATTCCCACCTAACATGCTGTTTTGCTGGATGCTTGTGGCCAGGCAGGAGTGATCCCAGTCCTGGGGTTCGGAGTGGGGTCTGAAGGGTGCCCCTTGTGCCCGCTCACCACGGGCTCATTTTATAAGCAATGGGCAGTTTAGTTTATGGGTTATCAGAGTCTACAGGGGGCTGAATTGCACCTCAAAGGCATTTTTTTATCACCATGGGCCTTATAGATAACATGCAATGTCTGTGTCTGCTCAGTTTCTTTTTTGCATGTAAGTGACACTAGTCTCACCAACAAAATCTTGCCAATAATGCACCGAATACCTCCCTCCCCATCCTCAAGTTCAGAGAAGGGCGATGAAGCTGGTGAAGGGCCTGGAGCGCAAGTCTGATGAGGAGAGGCTGAGGGAACTGGGGCTGTTCAGCCTGGAGAAAAGGAGGCTGAGGGGAGACCTGATCGCTGTCTGCAACTACCTGAAAGGAGGTTGTAGTATGGAGGGGGCTGGTCTCTTCTCCCAAGTAACAAGAGACAGGACAAGAGGAAATGGCCTCAAGTTGCCTCAATGGAGTTTTAGATTGGATATTAGGGAAAACTTCTTCACTGAAGGGTTGTCAGGCACTGGAACAGGCCGCCCAGAGAAGTGGTTAAGTCACCATCCTTGGAGGTGTTTGAAAGACGCGTAGAGGAGGTTCTTAGGGACATGGTTTAGTGCCAGAGTTAGGTTAACAGTTGGACTCCATGATCTTGAGGGTCTCTTCCAACCAAAATTATTCTATGATCACCTGTACCATGCTATGGACACCTCTCCAGTCTGCCACCGAGCTGCCCTTGTGTGTCCACAGACCTCTTGGAAAAGTGAGCAAATCCATGTTGCAGACACAGCTGAGGACAGCAGGGATGGGGAGGTTCAGCGATGGTGAGAGACAGGCTTCAATCCGGAGGGCACCTGGGGTGGAATGAAGTGCACGGCTGCCTGTCCAGAGAGAGGAGAGAGCTCTGCACCCTCCCCCTGCCACAGAGGGATACCTGTGGCAGCACAGATACCTGTGCTATGCGAGGGTCTGCATTTTAACTCAGATGTGGAATCTGCTGGAGAGCAACTTTACCCCTTGGCCCGTCATGATCCCCCATGGTACATTAGCACATGAAAGAAGAGCTGTGGCAAAGCTGGTAGAGACTGCTTGTGTGGCTATGCAGCCTTTTCTGAGACAACAGGGAGAAGCTAATGTGTGAAGATTTCCCAGCAGACAACAAAAGCAATCTGGCTATAAAAAGGTCCAGTTCCTACACATATAAGGTATTTTACAATTGTAGATAGCTTCACTAGCAGTTCACAAACACAAGAAGTTGCTCATATAAGTGAACATGTGCAAAATGGGAGCCCTCCTCCTTTTCACAAACCAAACCATACGCAGGTTGGCATATGCTTAGTTTGTTATGGTTTGTAAGAACTTGGCCAGTACCAAGAAACATTCAGCAGCAGATTTGCTCTTGTCTTCTGTGCTCTGCTTTGGATCCCAGTTCCTCTATAAGATTCCTTTTTTCTTGCCTTTTTCATGCAGCACTGTCCTTAACTTAGGCAAAGAGTGTTTGTAAGGAAAGAGAAGCTTTATCTGGAAATCTCACTAAAATTGATGCCCTGTAAGCAGGGCATATGAAGCGGGGAAGGTGGTGGGGCAGAAAGGCAGGGCAGTTCCTCACCCTGCAGAAGTGCAGCAGGGAGGGGCAGGGAGGATTACGGGGGGTGCTGCTTAAAAGCCATGTTGCTCCATCCATGTGGGGGAAACTGCTCAGCTGCCACATCCACTTCCAAGCACTTTCTGCTCTCCGGCTTGCAGTAAATGGAGGTCTCGGGCTGTTTCCTTGCACTAAGGTGCACCATGGCAAAAGACAGCGCATAGTCAAGCTGGGGTCTGCCAAAAAAGCTGAAGGCACCAAGTCGCGCTGAGGCTACACCAGTGTGCTGTAAAGAAGAACAAGAGCGTCCCTGAGCAATGCTCCTAGGTTCTACTTCCCCAAAACACAATCACCTGTTTGGCCAAGCCCTCCCTTATGCAAGCACCTTCTGTAATAGTTGCTCTTCAACTTTTATTTTTAATACATGGAGGCTTTTCACTCATGCTTTTAAATAAAATGTCTGTGTCTCTATATAAGCAATCCACATCACGTGCCTGGATGATTTTTCAAGCAGCTGCCCAGCATGAGGAGAATCTTTGAGCAACTACCAAGAAAGAGCAGGAGAGCCATGTGCTCTTCAGCCAGAGAGGGGAGAAAGACATTACTAAAACATAAGGACCAGACAACAGCTATGTGAGCTTATGCTCTCCGGAGGGGATTGGCTTCATCTAAATTTATCCATCTAGAAGCTGCTGCCTTCTCTAAAGCAGTCAGCTGGCATCCTCTACAGCCAATAGGGAGAGACAAGGCACAGCCAGAGAAGGATTCCTCTGCAATTGATGTCTAAAAGTGGTGGGAATGTTCTCCACTCCCAAAGGTGTTTAGCTCTCCCCACTGATTTAGAAGAAGCCTTGTTTTAGGTGCCCTGGGGTGTGACTGTGGACACAAAGCTGGAAGTATCCCTGGCCTCACACAGTGTGAGGTTCCCTTCCAGTGCCTCTGATGTATGAGGTTACGGGACAGGTCCAACCATCCTCCTCAGAGATTAGTGAAAGAATGGAGGGAGCAGGAAGGCCAGACACAAAACCAGGATGCAGCAGCACTGCACTTCGTACTCAGGCAGATCGCAAAAGCCGCTTTGCCTGTAGCCTCCTTCAAGAGCTAAGGAAGCCAATGGGCATGTGACCATACTGCTGTGGTCTTCTCATGCATCTAAGAGTTAAGCACAGGGTGTGAATTAACTTACAATCGCTGCTGTAAAATCCAAAGGGAAAGCAAATTGCCCTTTGTTTCTGCACCAGTTTGCATTTCCCTTGCTCAGGATGGTGATCCAGCTGCCAAAGGAAAGGAAACAGCACAAGCACCCAGAGAGAAATGCTGGCTTTTCTCCTGCAAAGTGTTGCCCACTCTTCCCCCAGCTGTCAGAGCAATTTCTTACCTCCCTTGTCCTGTGGCCACTAGGCTGCGTAGCTCAGGGTGAGCTTTAGCAGTCCCCTATGAAAGAGGTGGAAGTCACCTGTCAGAGGTGGCCATCTCCACCCCACTCACCACAGCATGGGCATGGCAACATTTTGTCAGCTCTACATTTTCTGCCCATCTGTTGGAGGTCTGTCCAGATGCAGCTCAGGCCCAAACCATTCGCTTAGCAAGGAATAAGCTTCCTCTCCATGCTGGACAACCACCTGCAAGGCTCTTACCAAAGCCTCCCCTACAAAACCCCAACAGTTAGACGTCTGACAGCCTGAGGAGTGGACTAGCACGCCCAGCGAGGACTTCCTTAGCTTGAGAAGTGCTCCCAGCCTAGCAGGAGTCCAAAGTTCAGCCCAAACCAGGCATAAACAAACAGGGGCCACAGCTGAAAATACCCCGGGAGTGTCTTGGGCACCTCCCCAGTGGAGCAGGAAACCCCTGTCTCAGTGCACAGCCAACAGCCAGCAGCGTGCTCAGACAATGTGACCCAGGGTGCAGGACATTTAAAGCCACCTGGAGTCATCCTAACCATGGTGCCCGTTTTGCTTCTGCATCTCCTCCTCTAGAAGGACACTGCTTATTGTGCAACTCTTTACATTCACCATGGGAAGAATGAAAAGCCTGAAATTTCTTTTCTAAACTACTCAACGGCTGAAAAGGAGTCACATTTTGCCATCTAACTGTCTGGGAGCTGGAGGACTTGTGGGCCAAGCTATCACCTCCTATCCAGTTGTTGCGATGGGGCTGCAGAGAAAGAGTGCTGTGTGACATCCTGACCTATTGTCCCATAAAAGCTGAATTAACTCACTGCCCCTCCACAAAAATTCAGTGCCATCAGTGTAAATGAAGAAGTTTGGTCTGATTTTCATCAAGTTTTCTCAAAGAACTACCTGAGAAAACACTGAAGCTTTTATTCAGTAGTCCTGATGGGCATGTGCTGATCAAAAGAAGAGTTGTAAAACATGCTTCTCTATCGAAATCCTTCTGTGAAGGTGCTATTTATTCATAACAGGTCGCAGCTCATAAAAATTTAAAAGAAGAAAGGATTGGGTGCTTTAGAAGCAAATTGTAAATGTTAGGGGACCTCAAAGCCCAAGGGACACCAATGATTTGAAAATGAGGGTGAGTGCAGAAATAATCCAAATTTACTGAGCAAACTACAGCCTTCCCGCACTGTCTGTGGTATCATCACCGGTGCTTCCTTTCACAGGGAATTACTAAGATTTAAGGAGTTGCATCCCACTTGCCTGCATCAGCTGAGATGCTTTTTCCCAGTGAATTGCAGGGCGAATTTCCTTTCCTCCTGAGAAAGACTAGATGTCCTCTAAGGGCTGCCTTTGTCCTTTCCATAGAGCAAACCACTCAAGTGTAAGCAGTGCTTGGACTTATGCCTGAGGTCCCAGAACAGGCCATACATTTTGGCTATGATGAATGATGATGCTTAGCTGCAGTTAAGCATGTATGTTTGGATGGGTGCTGTGGGTGTACCAGGGACAGCTGGTAACTCTGTGCACTCTTACGTTGCACAGTGAAGTTCAGAACAGAGATCTTTAGGCACAACACAGCCAGCATATAGTGAGTAAGGTTTTTGCGTGGTGCTGTGGTATGTCAGAGAGACATCACTTGGGGTAATCTTGGCTGCTCTTCTCCGTGTGGCACTATACAGTTTACATTGCTGTCAGGCATGCCTTCACATTTCTGCCTAGCCCAGATGCTCTCACTACAGGCTTGAATAGATATTTTTATACAGTTCTGGGCTGTGTAAAGTTCCTTCTCTCAGCTCCTTCACCATCCAGAATATAAAGAAGAGGCTGAAGAAACACAGAAGGGGCATGGCATCAAAATGCATGTAGTATTAGCTACAGTGCTTACCCTACAGAGCTGGTTTAGGTGGCCACTGTGGAGACGGTGTGCTGTTACTTTTTTTTCAGGGAGCAGAAAAATCTGAAAAATGCAGGTGTTTTCCAGTGTAACCAGTTCTTCGGTTCCCAGAGTGGACCATAGCCTCATGGAGACAGTGGGGTCTTCAGTGGGTGACGCACAGGTTTGGGTCTTGAAGGGAGAGGTCCGGGTTCTGTAATTGGCTTTATCAGTGTGCAACACATAGGTTAAATCCTAGCTTCTCTCTGACTCAGTACATTCTCTCAGTGAAACATGGGTGATCCTGCTTTCTAACAAAACTCTTTCACATGTATTTGTGAACAGCCTTACACAAGACAAAGATGTTGATGTGCTAGCTCTGTCCTGGGAGAGAGATCGTTCTGCTGTACCCTTTATAAAGCATCTTACTGGTTTCAGGGAAAGACTGCTCATTTTAGGTTTTGTGTGGCCAGTCTGAGGCAGTACACACAAAAGAGCAAGACAAGGGCCCCAGCGCTTCTCCTGAGATAGCTCACGCAGGACCATTCCTCCTAGGGGCACTGCCATCACAGTGCTGGACAGGGACAGCAGGGAAGGCTTTGTTCCAACGCAGTCTGCTGCTTCTGAATGATGTCACAGCCAAGTGAGGACTGCTACCTGGAGCAGCTGGACATGAAGGTGGGGAAAAAGATGGCATCAGTTCTTTTTTTTTCACCTCCTCTCCCCCTATTCTGTCATTAGTCTGTGCCTGGACATTTACATTCTAGATCTGCAGGAATTAATTTTTTAAAAAAGGAATCTGGGTTTTGGACTTCTGCCCCTCTGTTGGCTGACGAAGGTGGATGAAAAAGTATGGAATTCTTTGCAGCATGTCAGTCAGTGCTGCAAGACTTTGCTTGGACAGCTGTCACTTGAGGTTGACAATCTGGCAAGGACAGACTTGCTCAAACTTCCATATTGTGGTTAAGGCTGTGATGTATTAGAAAAGCTAGATGTTCTCATCTAGCTGGTTTCAGCTTTGCTTACATCTCTGAGACTACACAGATGGCACTGACTTGCAATCTGCTCCGGGCTGTATCTGTGAATGAGCTCCCAAAGTGGTTTCTGTAGATCTCCCTGATGACTTTGGCATCTTTGATCACCCGGTGCCATCACCTGTCTGCCTTCCCCTGAGCATGAGTGCCTTGCGAGGACAGTTGGTTTTTTTCCTTGGAGATCCCAAAATGCCATCAGGGATACAACCAGGTTTAAAATTTTCAAAGCTGACTAAGATGCTCAGCCAAGCAAGCACCACTCATTTCAGCTGGGAGCTGCTATTAAATCCCCAATTCACACTGAACAGTCAGGGCTGTTTAAGTAACAAATTAATCAGGAATATACTTTAACCTACTAGGCTCTAAAATGTTATGTGGCTGCTTTTTTACTGTAACAGATCTCTGCATCTTCAGATAATTGTCTTGGAATAAATACACTGAATCCACACTTGCAGTGCTCAGGTTATATTTCCACTCTTGGAAACTGACGGCTCTGTTTTAAATACACACACAGGCACACATGCACACATATACATAATGTGTTATATATATATACACCCTGTCTAAAATGAGTTCATCCTGAATTGTAACAGAACCAACTCTAAAACACTGCACCATAAAAAAGCAATCTCTAACCAGACAGAGCTATAGAAATAAACCATGCAGACACTTTGGAGATCAGGTGACACCAATGTGCACAAGTTAAAAGTTTATGTACTATGCAGCATTAGGAGAAGAGTGAGAATAAAAACGTAAGCAACATCTGTAGTTTAAAGATAATGCTGTGTTATTCTTTGATTTTTAAGAAAATAAAGAATAGAGGCAGAATGGCAAATTGATGCACTAACTTTTGGTTTCAGAAATAATTGTTTTCTCAAACAGCTCTAAAGACTTTGATATGTAAGTACTGGTAATACATGTGTATGTATATATGCACTGGGAAGAATTATTGGGCATTGTTTTTACCATGTGCGTGATTAAAATCTATATGGCAAGTCTAGCCAAAACAAAAGAAAAAAAATTAAAACCTTGATTTGGGGTGGGTTTACTGGTTTAATACTTTCTAAGGTAAGGAAAAAAGCATGAACTGAAAGCTGGGGCTCAACACAATTTAACACTCTGACCCTTTTCTCCAGAGCCATGTTGGGCAGCTCAGTCATCCCCCTGTTAAATAACATTGGCTATTTTATCCAGCAGCTGACACTTGAATGCTTGTGGGGATCCAAGAGAGCTGCCAAAAGCCCAGAGAACGTGCCCCCTACTGCTTGGCTTGAAGAGGCACCTCATTTCATGTGCTAGTTGTTTTGATCCCCACATTCATCCCACACACTTCTGTAGGGAGCGCAGGGAAACAGACCACAGCACTTTGGCACTCTCTGGATTCTCCCTTTCGCCATGCAGTCATGGTAAACAGTTATCAGAGAGCCATACGTACCCTGTTTGCAGGTGCAGTGCTGCTATGTGCGATAAGTTACATGCATCCTTTCCACTGTGTGTTCAAAGATGCTGCCATCTGCCACTGGAAGGATCTCACTTCGATCCCAGAGACTATGCTGCTCCGTTCAATTGCCTGTTTTCTCCCTCAAATCTGCATGTGGGACACAGCTCAGTCCTACGATGATGTTCCCAAACTTGTGGACTAGCAGAGAACTCAGAATTATTTATCATTAAAAAAATGTGACTGAAACAGTAATGAAGTACTTTCTTTTTCTACAGTCTGGCTTCCCACTGCAGACCAACTCAGCAGCAACATTTGTTTCTCATTAAGTTTCTGTGGTGTATTTGTTTTAGCTCAATGGATAACCAGATGGAGGAGGGTACAGAACAGAGCTATGATCTCTGAATGAATCACCATCTCGGATACCAAATTGTTATCCCATACTAAGTTTTCTTGCTACCCAGACCTCTGAGGTAATAAACTGAAGCCATCATTTTCAATCTGTGATCCTCCACAGTCATTCTGTGAAGGTGCAATCCCATTTAGAAATTTCCCAGATGGACTGCTGCAGAGCTGATACATTCATTTATTTTTCTTTGTAACCATAACCCTCAGCAGTAAATCCACAGACAACTAGGACTGAGGTTTCCAAGCCATGAAACAGAGCCAGGTGCTTCTGTGGCAGCCAGATTAAGAGAGCAGTCAGCTCTCCTACCAGTGAAGAAGGTGACAAGGCAGGAACTGTTTTTAGCGTTCATAAAAAACACCTCCTGAAGTTGATAAGCACACAGAGCAAGCAGTCTGAATGACCAAAAAAAATCTTCTCTTAGATGGTGTTTATTTTCAACACTGTTATTCCTTCACTATACCAGCTGCAGCAAGCGTCTTAGACCAATGGGTATTTCTACTCACACTATTTCCAGAGTTTTTCTACATGCAATCTCCATATACTCTCACAGACAGTAAAAGTTACCTTCTTTTATCACCTGATATGGCCAGCTTCATGGATCTGCAGATCTTGCCATTGACAGTTCATTGCCAATTGCATTTGAGTCTGTTTGGCCCCAGCTAGTTTGATCTAGAGTTTACTTCCAACATACTTCAGAGCTAGCTTGGTTATCAATATCGGAAACCACTCCAAGTCATGGAGACATGTTTTAAAAGAAGGCACAAACATCGTATTATATCACCCAGCTGAAACTTGATTGAACTACTGGTGTGGTTAAGCTCAGAAAGCCTAAGATCAGAGCTGAAAATTATATTCTTTCTTTCAGGCCCTGTTCTATTCTGGCTAAAATGACATTGTACTGAAGCATTTAACATTCCCTTCCACGCTGAAGGGAACCACCCTGTTCCCTGCCTCCCTGTGTGGCTTCACTTCAAGCTACACAAATTTGCTTTTCCTTGTTTGCTTTGGAAATTCGTTGGCAGGAAGCCATCTCCAACTGCACATGGCATCTGGAGCTCGGGCTTTGATTCAGTGCGCTTCTCCCACACCACTCTGCATGAAAAGGGCAGCTCAGTCAAGCAGGTATTTTCTTCTTCAGTTCCCAGTACCATGACGGGGTT
Source organism: Caloenas nicobarica (assembly GCF_036013445.1). Classification (NCBI taxonomy): domain Eukaryota; kingdom Metazoa; phylum Chordata; class Aves; order Columbiformes; family Columbidae; genus Caloenas; species Caloenas nicobarica. The sequence continues at coordinate 95,833,942 of NC_088245.1, read as the reverse complement.
CGTTCAAAACATGTCCTTAAAAGATGCATGGTCAGATTTCTGTGAGGATCTCAAAGGGAGAGGCAGTCGAACTCAGCTTCTTTGTCAAACTCCAGAATAAACAACTTAATGCAAAACACTCAATTTTGATGACACGCAGCAGCTGCACTTTTTTTAGGCAGTACTCTAATTTTTCATTTAATCTTTAGTAACAGAATTTAAATGAAAGAGGAAAATGCTAAGAATCTAGAAATAATGTTGAGAGCTTGTTCCTTTAATCTAATTTTTTTTCCAGTCTGGCTTCTAAACGACACAAGACTTCTGAAATCTTTTTGTATCTGAGTGTTTGGTCCTGTGTATCTCCTTGTTCCTACCTACTCCCAGCCCACTAATATTTGAACCACTTAGTTAATTTCAATCAAATTTGATACAAAGATCAAAACCACAGTGATACTAAGACCCAATCAGTTTTGTGGGAATAGACTGCCAAGCAGAGGTCATTAAAAACACACCCATTGTGGGGAGGCCCCTAGCATTAGCTCAACCCATCAATCACCAGAAATCACACAGGATAGAGAGACATTATGAACAGCCTACATGAGAGAAAAAACCTGAGATCACTACTTCCACTTTATTAGACACCTGAGAATCCACCCACAAGACACAAGTCCCCAGGCGAAACACACTTCACCTCTTGTTCTGCAGCTAGAGCTGCTCATTTGAAAAGGAGTGTTAAGAAAATTTCTCATTCCTTTCTTCTATGTGACTCCTTTGACCTCGCTGTATTCCAGCAACTGCATCTATCCTTCACTCTTTCAGGCTCATTTCTTTACCTGATGCCAGCTGATAATGGTTAGGCGGGTAGCAAACCAGATAAGGCTCATTTCTTTCCACAGTGTTCACTGCTTAATGAGGGGCAAAGCAGACAAAAAATGTACAATATAATTTGTGTTCACAAATTCTGCACTCAGATATCCTATGTAGAGGAAAAGTGCTATATGTTCATTAAGACAGAGCCTTTCCTATTTAATTTCTTTTTGCAGGATTTTTTCCAAAACAGCACGCTTTTTAGAGGAAAAATAATGAAATGTTCAGGAAAATATTTTCTTTGCATGTAGTTTTTCCACACACATTTTTAATCATTTCTGAGTAAATGACCCTCTTTTCAGCTAAGACTTTTTTTTGTTACCATCTTCTGTTCTCATGCACATTCTTTGGCTGCTTTTCATGCCTGTTATTTACATCTTGACTTCAAACCAATACATCTGTCCTGGTCTTAATTCCTGGGAAACTCTAATGCCACAGCTGAGCTTCCCATGTAAAGATTTAATTTTTGGGCAGCATGTTGCTCATCAGTCCTCAGAGGTGCACCTACATGTCAGGTCCGAAGTATGGTTTTGGAGTAAATCTCCTGGTCATCCGCACCAACCATGCTTTTCTTGCCATACCTCTGTGGCCTCTAAGAGTCATTCAGACCATGGGACAAAGCTAGAACTAGTCAAAAGTAAGAATTCCCTGCAAATGACACCCTGTGTGGGTGTCATTTCCTCAGGACCAACTGTTTCACTCTACAAATGCATTTTAACACAACATTTTCTAGTGATAGTAGACACCATTGAATGCAAGAGGAGAAACTGCTCCAGATTCTCCAAGAAGCATTTTTATAATTTCAATGCATCAGTGTTTATAACTAACTCAAGTGCACCGTCAGCATTATTTCTCTACTCATTTGACTTGTTTGCCACACATGGGTTTGCTGCTGCCTGAGCCCATTTTGTGACTAAGCAGCTTTCCAAGTTCAGGTTCATTAATAACAGTCAGATTTGAGCTTAGTCCAGCTGAATGGGATCCAGTCAGGCTGGGAGGGTTAAAGCTACATTGTCTCCAGAGGAATAAATACAGAAAGCAAAATACCAGAGAAAGTTTTAAAAATTGAGGTTTGCTCTGCAGCTTGGGAATGTAAAAAATGGCACCCTTGTTCTATATATCAAATTGACCGATTGCACAAAAGATTGGGCTGGGTTTTGTTGGCTGCTTGATCTTGTGGCAACTTGGACGGTCACACATGAGGCGAGTTACACAAAATAATTAAAAATGGACTGTGAGAAGGCCAAGCTATGATACTGGTACACTTGTGGTACGTTGAGGCCTAAATCCTCCTGATTTTATGATTACTGATTCTGACACTTGTTGGACTACAGCGATACTTATGTGAATAAAACCAGCCTCAGTAATCTCTCTGGGTATTCTTGTGTTAGTTTTGTTTGTCATTTGTCAGTTCTGTGATATTTCTGTGTAATATTAATGAAGGTACAAAGCTGAAGACAAGATATGAAGAGATATCAGTATTCTTCAGTGCTACTGCACAGAAAAACAACAAACTCCTAAAAGCACTTACCGTGGTTCCTTCTTTGAGGTTTATTCTGTTTTAGATGAAAGTAGTCTGTAAATAACAATTCACCAAATGGAATTAATGACATTGAAAGGAATTACAGAGGCATCTGGGTTACGCATTCATCTAATCATATATGAGTTCCCCTTACATGGCACTTCACATTTTTGCAAATTCAATTAGGCACAATCTTGTAGTGTACATTAGCAGGAATTAAATACTGAACTAGTTCCAGAGAAGCTACATCCCCAATATGCCCCCAAAACTATTTTATTGATGAGTATGAACAGTTTATGTAGGCTCAACAATAGTCCATGCATCTTTATTGAGATGAGTGAATTTTACATGGGAAATAAATCACAATTATCGCCAACATGAATGCTCATCATTCTCTGATCTCGTCAGTCCAGCCTCCCCAAGGGCCCATGAGGTTAGTTCTGGGTTGCCACTGAGATTCACAGAATGTAAAAACCAGACAGGAAAGAGATTTTTTTTTCCTGGCTTCAATCACAACAACATACAGTTATGGACTGTGAGCCAGAGAAATAGCTGTGAGACAGAAACACTCACCACAGGTCCTTCACGCTGAAGCCATGCCTGCTCACTGTGGGGCTTATGACACTTTGGCACAGAGTTGCTATAATTTGCTTGCACTGACTTGGAGAAGTTATTTTCTGTTGTGGCTTTTTTGTTTGGTTGGTTGGTTGCTTTAGGGGAGTGTTTTGGTTTTTTTTTTCTTTCTCAGAAACCATCCATGTAGTCTATGTTTACAACCCTTAATAACCACCAGCCAAGGAGAACGGAAGGGCAAGAAGAACACAGCAGCTGGCCTCCCCTTCTGCTTCCCACCCCTGTACACAGGTGTCATGCTCACTACCACTATGCTCCAAAGTTTAAAAAAATACAACCTGGTTTGATAAGACTGTGAATGAACTGAAGCGAGCTCCTGTCTCTCAGCAGATGATGGCCACCGAGAGAAGGGAAGGGACCTTTTCTGTTCGGAAAGCCCCCTGGATATAACTAACACCCCCTTATACCAAAGCCCCCTGTGTCTCCACTCTGGTTTATTTGTTTTGCATTGGTCTGGATTACAAACAGACAATGGCTCCAAGGAAATACTGAAGCTGGGAAAAGAAAGGGCACAAGGAAAAAGGTGTCTCAGTCAAGATGTGCTAGTCAAGGCATTAACTGAAGTGAACTGGAACTGGAAGGTAACACAAAGCATCTGGCATTTAATGTAACCATAGCGATTTTGTAATTAAAGGAAAATATCTACTGTGCTGAGGCTGTAAATATCAAGGCACTCTGGCCTACTTATCGTTCTAAATCGCAGACTATTGCCAAGCTGGCAAAGCTATATGGACTTTAATGATAACAAAATAGCTTGTGTCAGCATCCGCTGACTTTGGTAGAGGTGTCTGACAGAAGCGCAGGTGTGTTGCAGCACAACCTCCATACCTTGGACAAATGGAATTACAGGCACGGTAGAAGAAAATATGTACGCTGATTTCTTTGCCCTAGCCATGCCCTGAGAGAATATGAGAGCTCGAGCTCTTCCTAAGTGCAACTGTCCATTCCTCAAATGGTACTTTTTCCTTTTAGTTTTTCAGGTGTGGGCATAAAATATTTTAAGGAAGAGGGAATTTTAATAATGTCTTGTCAGATCTGTTTTAAAGGCAATGTGGTCAATATTCTGCTGTTTATACCAATGTAAAGGAATTCAAATCAACACAAGTTTATAAGTAGTTATTAGCTGTCTGACAGCTTTTCCTCTCAAACCTCATTTTGGGAATCTGCTCTAAATGAGGCCATTCATGCTATACTGCCTCTTAAATAGACAGCCTTGAATTTTAAATATTTCATTCTCCTTTGTATGTCTCCACATCACAGGCAACATCTTGCACAAAACCAGCTATATTCCTGCATTACCAAAGCAAATCCTGGATGAGGCACTGGAGGAATCATTAGCTCTGCCCAGTCTTGTCAGTGGATTAGATTCATACTTACGTCTCCTGGTGGCATTTCTCTACAAAAGTAGCTTTCTAAGTGTTCTTTCCCTATCCCTATTTGGACCACCACTGCTGTACATTTGTCTCTTCTTACTGTTGTCCGTTAAATCACCATGTCCATTACATTATTACTAGTAGTACTTTGAAGACAGTGGTCTATGCGCACACCAGAGATGCAAAAGGGGAAAAAAAAAAGCAGAATCTTTTTGCCTGAAGTATTTGTGGTGGTTTCTCTGGACCACTGTGTGAGTTGTGATTCTCTCTGGACTTCTGCTGGGTACTCAGCTGGCTTCTGTGCTCTTCTTTCTGTTTTCTCTCTGTGTTTACAGGTGACAAACCATCAGTTTGCGTGCACCAGAAACTGATTTGCTGTTGTAGCTGCCCGAAGCTTTGAAGCTCTGCTGCTCCACATGCTGGCTCCAGACAAGATGTAGTACAAACACCGCTGAAAACTATTTAATAGGGCTCAGGTACCAGCTCATGTAGCTACCTGAGGTGTTCCCACTCCACCTTGTCCCCAGTGCTTGTCACCACTCCTCTGCTGAGGCTGGCTAGCAGAATAAAGCACCAAGTCTCCTCTGATGTGTCAAGACAAAGGCGGCTGCTGGGTGGGGGCTCAGTTACATGACTGAGCTTCACACTGGAGCTCACACATGCTGCTCAGCCATCTCTGCTCTGAGACAGGCGACCTACAGCAAAGGAACAGGGACAAGAGACGGGGGGGAGGAAGGAACAGCACAGATGTCACAGACAAATGTCATGTATGTGCATAAGCACCTACGTGCTCTAGCAGGAATTATGGTTTTGTATTAATCTCACAGACTGGTGTAATGTGGTACTGAAATACAAACTAGAGGTAGCAAAGAAGATTAAATATCCTTTGTGTAACATGCTGTTAAGCTCACCCACAGTGAGAGGTGGTCCCCGTACCAGGCAACACCTAAGGAGCTAGATAGCAAATCAGATAAAGGGGAGAACTGGGTAGAGCAGGAAGATAATCCAGCTCTGGGTAGACCCTGTCACTAGTGACAGAGCAAGGACATATATCCTCAGAGTGATCCATGGTGAAAACAAGAAACAAAACTCTAATAAATTGTCCTACAAAACCTCATCCACTGTGATGTGTGGGTGGGGTTAAGTTCAGAGACTGAAAGGCAGAGTCTGCATTTGAACTACAGAGCAGGCATAGTTTAAAAGCAGACTTATTGGAAACATCCCTGACCAAAATTATTCAACCATGACCCAGAAGACTCCCTTTCTTGGTGAAGGCCATGCTATATCCTGCTGTCCTTCAGACAAGCAGGTAGCTTGCAAAGCTTGTTTTTGAAAGTGAGACAGCATATAAATTGAGCGAGGATTTTATTTTCTAATTCTGCATGCGGATAACTCACTTGGTCACTAAATTGATTTTAAAAAATCACCTGCATTTTTTTCCAGTGAAGGAAATGTTGGAAAAGAGATCTCAGAAAATGAGGCATTTTTAGCATGAGATCTGCCACACTGGATGCTAGAAATATAAGGATGCTGCACTTTCACTTCTTAGTCTAATGTCATTTGCTAATTCTGTTCTTAACACAACTTATGTTTTCCTTCAGCCTCTGACAGAAAACTGGAGTGAAACTTTAAATATTCACTATAAATTGTTATTCTCTACATTATTAGTTTTCAAAATAACATGTGTTTGCAGGGACTTATTTCTAGCAGTAAATTCGATTATAATTTAACAAATACGCGTAAGCACTTTCTTGTACTAAAATAAGCATGCAGTATGCAAGAGCTAATCCTCAAAAACCTATCAAAAGTGTGCTGAATTGTCCAAACTTGCAAACAATAGTGTATTAGTAGAAATTGAAACATTTTTTATTACTGAAATCTTTAAAAAGAGCAGCCTGCCACAACAGACACAGGCAATGAGGACGAATGAACTGTGTGGCTGGATGGAGTGCACATCTTCTAGTCTGGATAGTTATTCTAAATGGAAAACAGACAATTTAGACTAATTTTGTCTCTGGTATAAATCTATTAGCATTAATGGTGTTGTGACTACTTGTACCCAACTCAAATTTGCCCATATCTCTTAAAGACAGAACCATTTAACTGTGGGTTTTTAAGGCTGTTAGCTGAACTAGCTAAGAAGAGGTGTATATATACATGCAAGATTTTTGAGGCTTTTTCTTCAGGAGAAGGGGAACAAAATGAACCCACTGAGTTCAAGAGGAACAGCACCCATGAGAGAGAAAAGGAGGTCAGATCCTTGCAGCCTTCAGGGAGAAGCAAAGTGCCTCATGGCTTGGGTTGGATGGATGAGGATGAGTGAAGGTGGTAGGTGGTAAAAGAAAGGAGCTGGGAGGAAGAAATGGAAGAGATAAAAAAGACTTCTATGCGAAGATCAAATGTATTCAGAGCTAGTGGCCATGCCTGCAGCCCTAGGGGACCAGGATACCAGTGGAGCAGAGCTGGATATCCAGGGAACAGGGAAAGGCCCTTACATCTTGGATCAAGGCCGAGCAGCTCTTTGCCCAGGCTGTGCTGCCTGAAATACAAAAATGGGTCTGCACCTGGACATATCCAAGGAAACTTCTCCATTGAACACAACAGGGAGGAAAAAGTAAATTTAAGACAAGGTCTTCCTTCTCCAATAAGAGAAAAAAAAAAAAAAAAAAAAGAATCAACCCAAAGCCAGGTAACCAGTTCCTGAATCTGAAACTTGCTAGGGCTGCAGAATTGGTGCCGCTCTCGGGGTTCATGCCCAGTTTCCTAAGAGCATAGGAGAGTGAGGAGGGAGGACTCTCAGAAGGAGGAATGACAATTTTGAACAAGTATATTTCAGTTTGACTACAGGTCATTCAAATTGTTATGCTGTGGCTGGCTGGTTTGGACATTAATGATTCAGATATCTCTAGGACTTTCTCCTAAGGTTTGAAGAGCTTTGTCCAACCTGCCACAAAATTAAGAATTTGGGTATGTAGCAAAAATGTACGTTAGCATGGATGGATGTTTCATTTTTAATAATGCTAATGGCAGACCTTCAGTTAACGAACGCTTCTGGAAGAGCTCTGTGACAGGCCCACATGGTTGTTAGTGGGCAGTATTTGCTCCTTAGCAAAAGACAGTTCACTGGCAGAAACTATAAAATACGAACTTTCTCTCCAATGCTATGTGCCAATAATTCCAACAGATTTTCATACTTAATCAAAACTGTTTCAGGGAACACAATGTTAAACTCCCATTTAGATAGCAGAAATACCAGATTTCTTGCATCTACACATTTCTCCAGTCTTCTGAGGAAATGATGTCTGGAATAAGGTAAGTGTGTTACTCATCATGCTGCTTACACATTTTTCCTGTGCCTTTTCCTATGTATGGCTTCTGTCATAGGTAGCATGTCCTGCGATAAAAGACATTTATAGCACAGCACTTTTCCAAGGCAGCTTTTGGCTGTAGTTTTGCTTCCAGCCGTCCCATCCACATTCGGACACCTTGCACTGTGTAGAAGCAGACAAAGTTGTTTGAGACTATGGGACTGGTAAGTGGCAGCAGACAGGTCTAAAGTGTATTGTTTTTAAGCAGCTCACTGCTCAGAATGAAAAATGACACTGGGTATTCAAGTGTGAGCCAAAATAAATCCATTTTTAAATGGTGATGTCTCTCCCTGAATAAAAATTGAAGGACCATACTCTGACAATGGAGTACAGCCACCTACTTATTGCATGTCAGGATAGCAATAAGTGACTCACCCGTCCACCTACACTCCAAGGACACCAGGGCCTGATGTCTCTATCTCAAAGTTGTCACAACACTGAATTCAGACAAACAGTTTTTCCTACTGCCCACAGTCTGTACAGTACTCACCGCTTGTTCACTTTTCCAGGTCATCAACCCCTAAAATATCTCAAGGTGAAAATGAGTGGGAGTGACATTACACAAACACTTCCCTTTATTAGTAGGCTTGTACTAATATTTGCTTTAAAATCTGTTTGTTGATAAATGCTAATTAAATACCAACTCAAAGCTTTATTTTGACCCTCTCTTGGGGTCTCTTGGAATTCTTAATTTGCAGGGCGATCAACAAATCCCACCTAATGTTTTCTGTAAGGTGATTAAAGCTGCCACTGGGGCTAAAAACAAAAACAAAAACAAAAACAAAGTATAGTGGGAAGAAAGTGGGGAGAAACATCTGCAGCAGAGACATGATGAGAGTTCCCAGCTGTGCCATCAATTTGTTGATGATGTGAAAATAAAGCACAGCAGTGTTTTTTTCATGTGTTGGTCAATGAGCTGCAGAGAATATCCCATCAGCAAAGAGATTCAAGAAGTGGTTTGTCTGACAAGACATCAGTCAGTGCTTCTTGAGCTTTCTTTATCCTTTGAGGAGCAGGTATCTGCCAGGGGCTAGCACACTACCGAATTTTGCTATTTGTTGCAGGGACATGGGAATTAGGGTGAATGTTGTCTGCAAGTAAGAAAATTACTTTCCTGGTTCACTGTGAGGACAAAGAAAGCTAGTCAGGTGAACAACAGAATATAAAGGGAAGAGATTAAAATTATGAGTTAAATGAAAGTGTGAAAGGACAAAATTTCAGCCTCAGAGGCTGCTTGTATAATAATAAATCAAATGGGCCAAGGCCTAATCTCTGCAGGGTATTAGGATGGTACTGTTCACATTTGAAAAGCTAAGCTGTCTCCTTTATTTTTCCCTCTGAAGCACATGGTACATATTATGCTCCAAACCATTGGCCAGACATTGCCTGAAAGACTGGTAGATGCACAAACTAAACAATATTGGGGACCAAAAATTGAGTTAAAAATTAAGCATTCCAGGGGATTATATGCTGGTGCTTGTGCCTAAGGTTTGGTTCTGCTTTGCTTTTAAACATAGAGGAGTCAAAGAAGACAGAATTCTGCCCCAAGGATTGCATATGGGGTCCTTACCCACAAAGAAGCTTGAGGTGGGGGGCAACAATTTGACTGAACTCCATACTATCTGTGTAGTCGCTCCACTGGTTTTGTCAAATTGAGTCACTCGATATTTAAATGACATTCTCATGTAAGTTCCCAGGCTCCCAGAAGAACCTCAAGGCCACATGCACACTTGCTAAAAGCTAGGATCTCGGCCCCTGCAATCAGTGACCACTGTGTCATGGCAACAGCTGAACCCCCTTCATGAAGCATCCTTTACTTTCTGGGTTCTTAGATATTTATTCTCGAGTGATGCCAATTCTTCAGTGCACCAGCACAAGTGTAACCCTCCCCGGGTCACCCCGCATGCACAGCAGAACCAGAAGCTCCTCTATCCCTTTGATAGGGTGAGACATCTTTTCCCTTCCCAAATGAGCTGCCCTGTGGTGAATGGAGCCCCAGCACTGAGGCTGAAGGGTGACTATCCAGGTCCAATGGTGTTGCCTAAGGTGTTGATCATTTTGGAATAAACAGCCACCGGTGGTGGAACCACAGCTCAAGTCTAAGTGCTTCTTCTTGCCACCCTCTCACCTCATTGATGTGGCCTGAACTTTGGGAGCTGGGGCAGGGTTAGGTCGTTTTCACTGGTTTCAGGCAGAGACACAAAGAAGTGTTGTAGGATTTGAACTAGTCTGTTCAGCAAAAGGCAGGTGACAAAAAATAATAATCCTTAAACCCCCAGATACTCAGATTGCATTATTATTTGAGAATCACTGTTTTCATATAAAAATTAAAGCACAAATTTAGTCCTGATTGCCTGAAAATGAGTCCCAACACTCCAAATACCGGATGGCAAATAAAACAGACCCAAATGTAGTGGTTTTCTTCTGTACATTAGAGGGACTTAGAGAACAAAAAAGATCTGTTTTTATAAGCCTCGCATTAGCAGTCTGATACAAAAATGGTCATATCTAGGTAACAGGAAGATCATTTTCTGAGGGCAGGCATGAGATAGTAGAAAATGTGTGGAGAATGTGACAGTAAAGATCAGACTACACAGAACAAATGGTGGTGAGGTGAAATACACGGTCCTAGATATGTTTGAGAGGAACGATACAGGGTAAAGCAGGACAATAAGTGAGGAAGCAGGCGGAGAGAGAGCCAAGGCCATGGTGTGAGCTTAGGAGATGTCCTTATTAACATTGACCTCTGGAGTGCAAAAAGCCAAATTTATGCTGTAAGGGCTGTATGAGGTCACCTGGTATTGATGGGCTACACTCTGGCAAAGGTTTCATACTCCAGTTGCAGGTTAGACTGGGAAAACTCACTTCTGCTGATAGAGCTGGTTGCAGCACTCTTGAGAAAAAAAAAATAAACGTCATCCTGTAAAAGAGCACTTTCGCTGATAGGCCTTAACCCATAGTAAGGGTTTCTGCTGGCACAGCTATGCTGGTTGCAGATCACACTTCAGCACTCCCCTGACTGATGCACATACCTTGCAACAGTTTGTCATGCTGATCCAGCCGAGGTCTGTGCTAGGAAACAGGGAGTCAGAGGACCAGGCAAGGAGGGTCAGAGAGCAGAAGGGTTTTCATGTTGCAACCAAGCAGAGAGTGAGTAATAGTGGAAAGAAAATCAACATATTAAGAATAAACAGTACTCAGCAGAGTTTACTGGCTGGACTTCTAATTCCATCCGTATAAACTTGGAGATTATTTTGTTTAAAAAATGAGTCTCTGTTTTTCACTGCTATGTTAGCAGTCTGGTATTTTGTTGAAAGAGAATTATAAGATATATTCTTTCTTAATATGAAAATATATTAGCTTGTAAACTTGAAAGGCAGCCTGTGGTTGTTGAATGCATGGGTCTTCAAAAATCATGGGCTGGTGCTTCATTACACATAAAAATTGCTTTACTTTGATCAAAACATTGTGTTGCCATCGCAGTTCTCCTCCACCCTTTAAATTTATTATGCTCGTTGCTCTTCAGATTTCTTCTAACTACTGTTGATACACCACCCTTTCACTGGCATTCCTTCTGGTTTCCCATGTATTATTTATTTAAAACATTAGTTATCTCAGGTCCAGTGCTTTTCTTGCAAGGCCTACAGGAGCTTGAGTTGCAGTGTGAAATTATTACTGTAGCTTAATGAATGCAATTGATTTAACAGAGGCAAGCAATACTCTACTGAAATCTCTCAGATTACAATATCATTACCACACACTGCACTACATCTCTATACACTATGCAGAGATAGATCCAGTGTGTGTATGCACAGACTGTGTATACATACAATGGGTGCATGCATGTGTGTTGATATTGTGTACATGTGGTGCGTTCTGTATAGTATACATAGCCTATTTATGGTCACTCTCAGTCATGTAAGGACATGTAAGTCATATAAGGACATGTAAGGACACGTAAGTCATGTAGTGCTACCTGATAGTATAAAAACACAGACAATAAAAACCAGCAGGGAAGACTGGAGTAAGGAAAGAAACATGGATCACTGACGCTGCTGACAAAGCACAAGTAGCAATTTCCCGGGCCAAGAAGCCAGCACAGCACCATGGAAGTACTATTCATGGGGAACCAGTTGGAAGTTTCAGCTTCTGGACAAGAAAGCGGGAAGAAATACTCATTTTTTCCACCACTGAGAGTTACTTCCAGATGACAAGAATGCTAGCACTCATTTTCCATTTTTCATAACACAAGAAAAGCTAGTTGATTATAAAAAGCCTCCCCTCCCATTTTAATATACAGTCTTTGATGTACAAGCTTCTATTTATTGCATTAGTGAATGCTGAATTACAAATTATCTTTTGGCTGTTTCTGTGACATACATTCCTCACTGGTACCTAGCTGTATCTGATGCTTATATACACTCCAATGCCATACATCCTTGCCCTGCTATTGCTTGCTACACAATAGAGAGGTCTACAGAAAAGTAAGATGAATTGCTATACCTAAAGAATACCAATTTTACTATTACACCAGGAAAAAAAAAAAAACAAAAAACACACAAATAATGAATGTCTCTGAATCTTTATAGGCTTTGAAACTGTTGGGAAATTCTAGGGAATTCATGAAATCTCTTGAACCGACATCAGAAGGAGCCAGATCAGGTCTATTTAGCATTGCAGAAACATTTGGTTAGATACCGTTATTAAAAGCAGGTCTCCACTGAAGTTCATTAGCTTTAGTAGGCCAAAAGTGTTACTTATTTGTTACGGTCAGTGACATACAATATAAACACAGGCAATACGTTTGATATGCACCATGGTCTTCTTAAAGTGTGTGGTCTTTTAGCAGTCTGTGCTTGTAAGTTTTAAGGGAGTAGCAAACAACTATATGGTTGGATCTTGGCATTCAGCACTGAATTGCGCAGAGGTATTAAAAGCGGAAGTACTTGGGAGTTTGTGTTGCTCGGTAACAAGGAATTTTCTACCTTTTGTCATCTTATTTTGTAGATAGTCTGAACTGGTCCCAAACCACTCCTCTACTTGAAGTATTTTCTAGGATGCAAGTTACTAAAATACTGAATTTGACTGTTTTTCTGCTGTAAGAGCAGATACTTTAAGAAGCCCACAAGCTGCCCGAGCAGCCAGAAGGGCCCCAGCTCCCATCGTTGAGGGCTGCAGAGTTGGGGTTCCCAGACCTGGGGGCACCCCTTGCTGCTGGGGCAAGTGGAAGAGCAGACTGGGCAAACCTCCCCATGAGCAGTATCACAAGTCTCCTGACAAACCCAGCAGGTTCCACAGAAAATGCTGCCTTATCTTCAGCAAAAGCTCTTCAGGCTATTAGGTTTCAGACAAAGCAGCGAGGCTCGATGAACCAGAATTTTTCCCGATCAGTTCTACTTACAGATGAGTTCCCCAAAGGCGGGAAAGCCACCCTTTCACTCTTCTGCTTTTGAGGTTTTTTTCTTCCTTTTCTTTTCAAATCTTGTTGTTTACAGCCCCTTTACACCATTTTGTACTAAGCCTGGCCATTCTGAGTCAGCAGTAGGCAGGAGACGGTCAGAGTTGCCTTAGACCTGCAGCAGATTGAAAGGGGCGGCCAACTTCCCAGAAAGAACCTGCAAACATCTCTTTTCTCTGCGTACCCGGCATCTGAATGGGAGTCTTGGTTTTGCCCTGCAGAGTCACAAAATTCAAAGTCGCATCTGACCGTAGTGACTAGCCAGCAAACAAACCATGTGGTAATATTGGTTTGCACAACTTTCTCTTCAAGTAATCCTGAGTAACAACCAAACAGCAGAAGAGCCCCAACTTCCCTTTGTTAATTCTCCAGCAAAGGCATAGCTCCCCTTAAACAAATCCTTGTAAAAACTCATTCAAGCAGCTCTAATTAGCCTTTCTGGAAGAAGTTTTTAAGAAACCTAGATATAGCAAAATGTAAGCATGATGGCTCATTAAATACCTCTTAATTTAAAGAGACAACCAATTTCTCATTCAGGAACAATATTCTGAGACAGTATTTTCATTTTAGAGAGATGTGAAACTGAAGCTTTGGCTCTGTGCGTACAGGAAATCCTGCAGCAGCTTCTATATGAGGAGAATAATTGCCAAGAGCTTGGTGTTAAAATTACTGGGATTAAAAAAACTTCACAGAATTGCTCTAAGACTCACAGTGCTTAAAAAAACAAAACCAAAACCAACAAAAAACAACACAAAACAAAAACTGAACAAACAAAAAAAACAAACAAAAAAACCAAACCACCACACATAAACTTATGTCTTTTTATATTCTCCTATTTATTTTCTGCTTCTGGGGTTTATGCTGTCAAGCTTTTTCCAGCCATCGTTTCTTGCCTTAGTGAGCTAAGATTGTTGCAAGATCCCGTTATACAAGGATGTGCAATTTTAAGAACAGCGACAAATATTGTGAGACTCACCATAAAATAGCAAGAGTTGGCAGCACTGCAGTAAGGATATTAACTTTTGTGTCCTCCCAAACTGCAGTTTCTATAAATAGCGTCTGTCTGCTTTTACTCCTTCTGCAGTTAATTACAGAGATTTTCCTGCATTTCCTCTTCTGCAGTGTCCCTGTGAATCAGTATGTTAGCTGATGGACTGAAGCAATGCCTATGGGTGTTCCCCAGTAAATACCTTTGACATTAAGCTGATATAAAAAAAACCCAAAAGTATTTCTGCAAGTGGGGAGGTTAAGTGGGTAAGGAGCTGTCTCTGCTTTCCTATTGCAGAAAGGGGCAACTTGCCACTGTGTATCGTATTTTTTGGCAGGTATGCCAGGCACAGCTGGGTGGCCACAGGATCACGACACGGCTGGGGTTTTTCCTTTATGCATCTCCTATTGTCTGTGCCCCATCTGGTTTAACCTTGTCTTTTGCAGTGGAGAGTTGGTTGTTCTGTGCTCTGGACCAGCTCGGGCAAGACCTTAAGGGGGAAATTTACCTCACTCAACTTTGGATACCACCAGGGAAACACCTTCCTCTGCACCAGTCACTTATGACTTCTTCTACAGCCAGTGGAAGGTGGTAAGTGCTTTTGAGCACAGGCTTCACCTGACCTGTTTACCTATTGACCCACTTCAGGATGTTCTTGGTGCCCTAGAAGTGCTGGTCTCTCTCTACCAACTGTGACGGCACATTTTCAGTTATCTGAGATCATCAGAGGAAGGTTCCAGATTTGAGAACTCTAAATGCTGATCATGGATTTATATGGTCAGTCCTTGCAACTCAAATATTACTGGTCATTAAGTATCTGCAGAGTGGTATTTTCCACAAGTGTCACGCCTATAAGGGAACTACAGCTACCTGAATGCTTTATTTCTTTACTTTCCATCCTCTGCTACACCTTGACTAGTTTCTTATCTAGTTTATTATGTGGTAGTAAAGATTTCCAAATCCTTCATCACCGGGCCCTGCAGTTCCAACAGGAGCCAGCTGGCTCATTTGCCTGGGGTGTGCATGCAAACAGGGTCACAGAGCAGATGCGGCCATTTGGGTGGTGGAGGAAAGGATGTGGTACCCCCCTGCTTTGCTGGCAGGCTTCTGTCCACACAAGACACTGATCAAAGGTATGTATTCCATAGTGCTGCCATAGTGCTGCCATAGTCCTTCGCACTCCAGCACCCCACCTGCCAGACACAGTCTGTTTGTGAATCACAGATCAGGACGAACTGCTGGTTTGGGCTCAAGGTGCGGTGAAACGGGAGATCTTGCAACACACAGCTGCAGGATGCGTGATGTAGGTGCCCTCGGGGCACGGGAGGTGGGAAAAACATTTCAGTGAAACACATGCAGAATGTGAGAGACTTACTAGGTCCCAGTAATATTGTTCTCACTTCCGAAGGGTAGAAGCTGTTCCTCTACATCTTACCACTCCACTGAAAAGATCTAGCGGGGCTGCTCAGGCCCTGCGCAAGGTGCCCATCCCTTCTTGCTGCAACACTGAACATGACTCTCTGTCTTTCACACATGGCCCCTGCTCACCTTGGGACCCAAATCTCCTCTCTGGCACTTGAGAAACTCAGGAATGGGAATTGGAGGCTGCTGGTTGCATACACACATATATGCCTCTCTGCATGCATGCACATGTCTGTGCGTATCTATGTATTAATATCTCTCATGCAGAATGGAAGAAAATGCGGAATGATGCCATTTTGGCTGTTGTTTCTCCTCATCCAATTCTGGCATCTTTAGCAGGCTGTTCACACTGAAAGCCTCTTGCCTTCTTTCTAGCTAGTTTGAAACACGTATGCCTGCCCCCTTTACGGAGAGCCAGATGGGATATGTCTCATCTGCAAAGGGCAGAACAGATTTTGTGTGATGTGTGGTACCATGTCTATACAGTTATTTTTATAGCTTTCAAAGTCCTAGATTCTGGCTCAGGTCTCTGGGTGGTTCCATAATATTAAGCATATTAGTATAAAAAGAGGTCCTTTGTAACAAAGGTGATTCTTTACAAGAATCAGAGGTGATTTCACAGATGTTTCTGGCAATATCCAACATGATAAATCTTTATTTTAGGATTATATAAATATTACAAAAGTGGTCTAGTAAAACAGGCAATGTGTTAAAATGAGATATACTTCACCTTCTGATGACAGGAAGAAGTTAATTGTTAACATGGAATAATGATAACTCCAAGCATTCAAAAACCATGACAAGTCAAATCATACGTTTTTATATCTGTAATATTTTTGGGATCCTTTCTCCTCGCCTCTGGGGCCTTCATCCTTAGGATTCAGGTGGATGCCGCTTTCAAACTGTTCCACGCAACCATCAGGCCAAAGGCATTTTTTGGTTGATGTTGATTCTCACATACCCACACAATGTCAAACCATAGAAATATATATTCAAATATAATCAGAGTTGATGACTCTGAGAAGAGGAAAGAATGGATGTCTCATCTCTAAGCAAACAGTGTGTTCACATAATAGGAACTTAATAATGATTTCAAGCTGTAGGGTGTGTGGCGTCTAAAAGGCCAAGTTAATACAGTATCTTGGGCAGGACAATCCCACAGTTCCTTCTAGCTTTAAAAGCAGCACCATACCTGAAGACTCAGCTTTTAGTGGCCTAGGCTATCAAAGAAGAGCTCATTAGTCATATTATCAACATAACTGATGCTTAGAACCTCCCTCTGTTCAACTTGAGTCCTTGATCTGAAGAAAATCTGCACAGTTGAAAAAGCCAGGCATTGGGAAAGGCTCTGGGGAGAGCTTGAAATTCAAGAGATATTGGGCATCTGAGGCTGGATTCAGGTTAATGGCAGGAGAAATCAACGAGCAGACACCAGCAAAATGCAGAGAAGTTTGGCCAGTGAGATGAAGGATGGTTAGAAGCAGCTATGTGACAATGAAGGAAGAGTTCTGCACAGGACAGAGACATCCATGGATGGCAGGGATTGCTCAGTCAGAGCACAGAGTAACCCTCAGATATTCCTTAGTTTTAGTGCTTGGCTCCAATAACCTTGAAAATTAGCCAAGGGCCCACATTTTAGTTTAGCAAATCTAATACTCGCCTCTTGGCTTGTCGGGCTTTTCCAGTTAGCTCACATTTCTCAAGGACGATACCTTGTAAGGACCGTGTGCCGTATGGACTGATTTAAAGCCAAATTCCTTCTGCCCCCTTTCCTGCAGAAGACCCCAGAAAAAGGGAGATGCAGGTACACCCCAATTAACAAAAACAACACACTTGTCATTTTGCAAAGCAAAAGCTAAGGCCAGACTTGTGCATGTGTATTTTGCAGAGATTGAAGGTTCAGTTTGCAGCCTGTCTCTTATTTGCAACCTCACGTATTCAGACTGTGTGGGCAGGGACAGCTCAAACATGAGTTCAGATACAAATACTTTTTCAAATCTTATGCACCCAGTTTTACTTAGAAAAGGAAATGAGAGCCTAAATTATTTTGAGTGTCTACATTGCCAAAGTCTTTGGCTAGAAAGGTCTGGCAAACACTGTATTTTATAAGCATTTTAAAGTAAGACTAATTCTTGGTTTTATTTGTCATGGATTACATGTCCTCAGGTTTTAATATAAATATACAGGACTTCGGACTCCTCATGTGACTGAGAGGTTGTCATACTCAAAGAAAAAATCTTCACTGTCTAGTGATATTCTAGCTTGCCAATAATAATAATAATAATAATAATAATAATAATAATAGGCAGTTCAGTAGCAACCAAGAGAGTCCCAGTCAATGATACGAGAACAAAAGTTCAACTCTTGACCAGTGGAGTGTTGCACACTTCCTACTCTTTTTTTTTATAGTGAAGCTTTGCAAGGGTGGGCCTTGACTAGTGTGCTCAGATACAAAGGCTTTAAACTGTTTTGAAATTAAAGATTTAGTAAACAAACACAGGAGTCTTCAGAGGCTCCCACTCAATTGTTTGTTATCATTCTGCTTCTGTATCTATTTGTAAAACTCAGCTATGTGAGGCACGGATTACATAAGAATTTTCAGCTTCTGCTTAATATTTTTTGTTGCTCCTTTATTTGTGGAAGAAAGCTTGTAAATACAAACCCTGCTCCAAAGCAGAATGCAAGTAAAACAGGTTTTAAAATATAGCCCACTGACTTACAGACCATTTCTCACAGTTGTAGTGTTCTGGCAGTTTCGGGATCTCTGCTGTCGAGGATTCAGTGAATATCATTGAGGACAATTCTACCCACATAAGGTTCTCCAAACTTGCCAATACACAGGCGTTTTCCCTAAACAAGTAGCTTAAATGATATGTCAGCATTTGTCTTTTCTTACCCTGACTGTGACTTAAAGCTTAATGATACTACATACCCAAGCTAGAGGGATGTCCAGACAAAAGATGAAGCCTGAACAGTGTTGTTTGAGCTCCCAAGGGCCGGGGGTCAGCCAGAGCCCCACAAAACAGTGGATTGCAGAGGCTGGCAGGCAAGTGGCTGAAATGTCCAGCAACCCGCTTTTTGGAATATCTGCAGCTACCTGCAAGGAGCCCTCAGGTAGGTGAAGCTCGTTTTCTGGGAACATCACAGAGTGACACTGTGATTTCCTTATCCCATTTTGGCATTTATGAAGAACAGAAAAAAAAGCATTTTTGTTCATTTCAGCTTACCCGTGAAGTTAACTCCAAGGATAAACAAAATATTAAAATTGAGAGGAATTTTAATGTGTCTCCTTTTTCACTGTGGGATAAGTACTTTTTGCATTATCAACAAAGGAATGGACTTATGAAAGAAGCCCAGGCCAGTTCTCCCTTTTCTCCTTGCACAAACTAAACTCTTGTTGTTTCCATGTTCCAAGATTTGGGGAACTGAGGACATTCCTGCTAGGTTTGCAGTATCATCAGAGGAGCTGACAGCAGGACTGGTAATGGGTTTGCGGCTTCACACAGTATCACTATTAGACCATGTGCTGAATTAGCAGTCACCTTGTTCCTCGGGGCCTGAAAGGGATTCATAATTATCTACATAACTTTAAAAGCAACTGCAAATGGGAGCAGGAGGAAGATAGAGCAGCATGTTATAATCGCCAACTGTGAGATTCAAAGGTAAAGGCTTTTACTTCTCGGTTTTCAGGGATTTTGCCATGGCAGCTTCTGAACTGTAGGACCCAGGTACTCTCTCCATTAGATGCACCGGTCCTGCCCCGACCTCAAGACTAGACGTGTATACTTTATGCCTGTTTCCCATGATAACAAGAAACCTGCTGACAAGTATCAGGGGCTTTCTCTTGTACTCAGTTTGATCCCACTTTGGAATACAACAGGATCAGGACCAAGGGTCACATCACACAATACATCTGCGCTACAATTTAGAGACAGTCTGACCTGTGGCAGCCTCTTACACTACCTGAGGAACCCCATGTTCAAAGGGTCTGCTCTTAAATCCCAGCCTAAAGTGATGCTGCAAAGTCTTGTGGCATGTCCAGTAGCAATAATCTTCATTATTTTCATTTGACCCTTAAAGGTCCCTTCCAATCCAAACTATTCTAGGATTCTGTGATTATTTTTTCTTTAAATATCTGAACACATTTATTTGCTTGCGACTTTAGACTATCTGGATTATCCTCTCATTTGTATTTCAGGTCTCTCTATCTATTTTCTATCTATCTATCTATCTATCTATCTATCTATCTATCTATCTATCTATCTATCATGCTTTCCATGTGTTTGCCCATCTATCTATCTATCTATCTATCTATCTATCTATCTATCTATCATGCTTTCCATGCGTTTGCCCGTCTATCTATATCTATCTATCTATCATGCTTTCCATGTGTTTGCCCGTCTATCTATCTATCTATCTATCTATCTATCTATCTATCTATCTATCTATCTATCTATCTATCATGCTTTCCATGTGTTTGCCCATCTATCTATCTATCTATCTATCTATCTATCTATCTATCTATCTATCTATGTATCATGCTTTCCATGCGTTTGCCCATCTATCTATATCTATCTATCTATCATGCTTTCCATGTGTTTGCCCGTCTATCATTCTATCTATCTATCTATATCTGTCTATCATGCTTTCCATGCGTTTGCCCGTGTATCTATATCTATCTATCATGCTTTCCATGCGTTTGCCCATCTATCTATCTATCTCTATCATGCTTTCCATGCATTTGCCCGTCTATCTATCTATCTATCTATCTATCTATCTATCTATCTATCTATCTATCTATGTCTATCTATCTATCTATCATGCTTTCCATGCGTTTGCCCGTCTATCTATACTTATCTATCTATCATGCTTTCCACGCGTTTGCCCATCTATCTCTATCTATCATGCTTTCCATGTGTTTGCCCGTCTGTCTGTCTGTCTATCTATCTATCTATCTATCTATCTATCTATATCTATCTATCATGCTTTCCATGCATTTGCCCGTCTATCTATCTATATGTATCTATCTATCTATCAATCATGCTTTCCATGCGTTTGCCCATCTCTCTCTCCCTCTCCCTCTCTCTCTCTCTCATGCTTTCCATGCGTTTCCCTTCCCTCCCTGGAAAGATCTACCGCGAGGGAACGGAAAAACCACCTAAAACCGAACACCCGTCGTAGCGCGCCACACAAACCCGCACACCCGCTGCCCGGACGTGCGCGTGGCGGGCAGCACCTCGCGCTTTCCATCAAAAAACCCCGGGTTTGGTCGCCAGCTTTGGGACTGTCCCAAGCGCCGCGTTGGCCGCTGACCGGACCGACCTGGCGCGGCGACTGGAAACCGGGACACGCCGCGTTGTGCCGCCCGTGCTGAGCGCGGAGCCGCGCACGGCCGTGGCACCCGGTCCCGGTCAGCAAGCGGCGTCTTTTGGAATGAGTCAGCTGGTAAAAACTCCCGCCGGCCGCGGGACCTGGGGGAAAGGCCGGTGCGGAGCTGCCCACGCTTCGGCGGAAATTCGTTCCTTTCTACACCCAAACCTCCTCCTCCCCACGTGTAGCGCCAAGTCAAAGCGGCCGACAAAATGCCACCCGCGGGTCGGCGGGGCGGGCGGGCGGGCGGCGCAGCAGGCTGCGGGCTGTCGGCTGTCCGGAGCGGGGAGCGGGGCGGCGGCCGGGGCCCGGCTGCGCACGGAAGCGCCGCGCTCCGTTTCCCGCCCGCGGGGCCCCCGCCGCCCCCCTCGTTTCGCCCCCCGGCCCTGCCCGCGCTCCGCCACCCGCCGTGCCATGGCGAGCGGGACGGCGGCCCCCGCAGCCCCCGCGCCCTCGGCCGGCTCGGGGCCCGGCCCGCCAGCGGGACGGGGCGAGGCCCGCGGGAGGAGGGCTCGGCTCGCCGCCTGCCCACGTCCCCTCCCCGGCCGAGGAGGAGGAGGAGGAGAAAGCGAGCGAGGTCCCGGTAGAGCGGTTAGGAGAGGGTTCGAGAGAGCCCTCCTCCCCCCGCGGAGGGGAAGAGGAAAGGAGCGCCGTGGCGGGCGGCGGAGGATGATAACTTAGGGCCGTGGCTGGCGGTGGCAGCTGCCCGCTGTGCCTGGGCGAGGGCGGCTGGAGGGCGGCAGCGATGTCCCAGGGCACGGCAGGAGCAGAGGGAGCGCCCCAGGTGCTGCCGGAGGGGAAGGAGAGGCAGAGGAAGAGGAGGCGGAGGAAGAAGAAGGAGAGCAAGACGCGGCTGGTGCGCTCCAACTTGCTGCTACCTGAGGCCGAGGCGGACAAGTCCAAGAGGACGGTCCTGGCCAGCAACCGCCTCAAGACCACCAAGTACACGGCGCTCTCCTTCCTGCCCAAGAACCTCTTCGAGCAGTTCCACCGCCTGGCCAACGTCTACTTCGTGTTCATCGCGCTGCTCAACTTCGTGCCGGCCGTCAACGCCTTCCAGCCCGAGCTGGCCTTGGCCCCCGTGCTCTTCATCTTGGCGGTCACCGCCATCAAGGACCTGTGGGAGGATTACAGCCGCTACCGCTCCGACAAGGAGATCAACCACATGGAGTGTCTGGTGTACAGCAGGTGAGGCGGGGTGGGCGCTGGGGATGGGGGGCACCGCGGTGGCAGCCGGTGGTGGAGCCCAGCTGGGCACGGCGGCTTGGGCGAGCAGGGCTGTGGAAGCAGAGCCGCAAGCAGGTCCATTGAGCGGGGCTTTCATTTCCACTCCAAGCACGAAGAAGCTCCGAGTTGTCCCCGGAGGTGGCGTCTCCCATCTCTTTACACAGAACTGTGGGAGTTCCTACAGTCCTGTACCTTCAGGTGAAAGCGGATCTGCTCTGATCAGTGGGGTCCCGCAGTAAATCACTGATTTATGATTAAGCAACATTTTTTATAGGTCTACACGTGCGCTCCGGGCTTCTTAGTGTTTTATGCTTTAAGGGAAGGACAGTGCATGGCAAAGTGAACGTAACCATCACAAGCAGCGTTTGATTTGCAAGCCTTTATGAGAACACTTCCCAGCGTGAGCGGTCAGTTACACCAGTTGCAGGCATTAATTTGGTTTTAGCAATATGAGACCTCACTCAAGTAATCCTCTATTAAATCTTCACTGAGTGAAGGAAGGGTAGAGGCCAGAGGTTTCTATGTTTTAGTTAGGACTGTGAGGTTACATGGCATGAATTAGCGAGCCTGAGCTATGTTTGCTTTTCTAAAAAGTGAGGCAGACTTTCCATTAACATTTACTTTCAAGTGAATGCTTTTTATTTATTGTCTCAAGTGTCATCATTCCCAGTGACTTCACTATTTCCCAAAACCCGTGAATGGAGCATTAGGTCATTTATCTCCTTCAAATTTTTCCTTTTTTTTTTTTAACTAATCTGGGCTATACAATTAGACCACAGCCTTCACATCCGTAAATCATACTGAAATTACTTTTGCCTCAACATTTATGTCCTCAGAATCCAGCTTTACAGAATTCTTTTTTTGCTTTTCTTTCAGTGCCAGATAGTCAATTTGTAGTAGCTAAGGCTAAGGTTTTCTAGGGACTGAGAAAATAACATATTTTACAAGATAGCAGGTTTTAGCTCTCTTTCTGATGCTTCTAAGTCTAACAGAAAAGAAACACGTGCCAAGAAGCTTACACTCTGATTCCACAGGCTGTCTGGGAGGAGTACTCTTGTCTGACGTAAGCACCGAGGCGGAGAGCAACTCTCCTATTGCAAGAAAGGCATGTGAAAAAAAAATGCGAAAAAGAACTCAGAATAGGCAGCATTTTCAACATCAGCAGACTCAGCTTATTATTTCACAAACTTGTATCACAGAAGAAATCTCACCCTGGCGTATATTCCGCTACCAGTAGATATGCATGCATAGGAACACAAGTAAAATGGCCTTATTTGTGTAAACTAAACCAAAAATAACCTAGCCAGATCACACACAGAGGCCTTCGCTAACCCAAGGCTGTGCCTGATGCCTTGCTTGCCTGTAGCTGTCCTCAGCTCTGAACACTTCTGGCATTGGGGTAAATGGGTGGTGGGAGGGCTAGTAAGGGACTATTTTTGCAGTTAAATAAAATAGTGCTAAAGAAGATGGTTAATCTCACCTTTACCAAACAAAATCAGTTTAGAGATAAGCTCTCATGCCTTCTATGTTGAAAAGAAAGAAGTACCTGTTGCAGAAGCTGTTCAAAATATTAACAAATACCACTACTGGGATATTAATTCTGGAATGTTTATCCCCTCTCTGTGATTTTCCATACCCCTCTCTGCTGCCAAAAAAGTAGACATGACTGTGAGAAAATGTGCACCTTTGGCGGTAATTTCACTTGTGCTCTTTTGGGAGTCCCAGCAAAGTGCCCTGCCTTTTGTTCTGCTTATGCTGTGCCAGAGTAAAAGTCAGAATTGTTCGTTTTACTGCAGAGTTTGGATTACTGTTGAGTGACACTTACACAGATTGAATTGGGAGTAGTTTGCCTTTGCATTTGCATCAAGGGCACACATCGGCCTAATCCTTGTGGGGCAGCAAACATGGAAGCTTCGGAACCCCATCACCTGTCGAGGCACAGGGAGCTTTCTCGCTGAGAGCAGAGCTGAACCATGTGTCCTCTGCAGAAGCTTAGCCCTGGTAGCAGCTCACCTGTTTCCACCTTCCAGCATTCCCAAGGAAAAGCTCCCCTCTCACAGTTAAAAAATAAAAACAAAACCAGGAGGTTAAAATTATTTACTTATACGTTTTTAATCTGCTCGCTTTTTCCTCGTTTTTAGCCTTTTTTTTTTTTTTTTTTAACCTTCACCAGGCCACCTTTTTGAACATCTCCCAGCCCCAGTGAGCAAGATGGGACTAGAAACTTGCTGGTTTGGGAGATAAAAACTAAGATTCTTACTAACCCAAATGACAGGGAACCAAGATTGAGAGATTTATATCAAGGTCATGAAAGTTGCTGGGCGTGGGTTCAAAAAAAAGCTGTTTTCTCAGAAAGGTGTCATGCCAGGGGAAACACAAGCGCTTGGACGTTACTTTTACTTTGTTTCCTTGGACTCTTTGTTTCTGGAAAAAATGTTGAAGTATAAATGTCACCTAAGGAGGTAATAAATGACAGCTTTTCTCCCCACATCCGTTTGATGCTGATCACTCTATCAGTTTTACCACCTTTTGGCCAAGCCAGACTCTCTCTCTCTCTCTCTCCCCCGCTCTGCCGCTTCCTTGCGGTGTGGCAGAGGCAGACTGTGATGCAAATGCTGTCCTCGATAGAGATGCTTCTGTAGGTGGAGCAGGTTAATGAACATTGCTGCAGTCCTGTGCTCCCCTAGAGCTGCCAGGGAGCAAGCGACTCTTCTCTTTCTGGTCAGTACTCCTTAGCTCTCAAGGAGGTATTCTGCGAGATGGGATGTATCTGAGTGCCAGGGTGGTTGTCTGCACCTTGATGGGCTTCCTTTCCTGCCAGCCTCCCACACAGCTGCAAGAAAGCCACCTCGAGCACGGACTACAGCGCTCAAACACAGACCACAGCAAATGACAGCGAATTACAACACTCAGCAACTTGAGACAGGGACTTTTCCATCACAGCAGCAGAAAAAAAGCCCTCTATCGCATGTTGTATGCTGTTTCATGACCCAGTAAAGATTCAAGTGGGATCCTGTCTGGTCTGTCATGCACTCTCCATGTGCTGCTTTCCTGGCTGCTGAAGGACCCATCCCCTGTTAGACACAAGCAACAAGATCTACAGGACAGAGAGAGAGAGCAAGGGTAGGCAGAACCTGCTGCTGCTCAACCCAGCTCATCAGGAGGTTCAACAACAGGCAGGCAGTGTCCATTGGGAGGTCATCTGGAGCAGCCAATGTGGGCAGATCATGTCAGTAATCCGATGTGGGGGACAATGCTGTTCTCCTGCTGTGCTGACGGCTTGACAGCTGGTGCGCAGACTGGGCCGTCTTCCTCCCCCCTGCCCAGTGCTGTGGACTCAGATGACCCATTCTCATACAGCCACTGTGACTCAGTGGCTCATAGCTGGCAACACTTATCAGACGATGGAACAGCAAAGGATGATGCAACCTGAAGTAAAAAGCTGAAGGCAGATGCAGCTTGTTTTCACAGAAAGAAGACATCTTTTGTTTAGCAATTCTGGATGTTTTGGAGAGTCCCTCAAAAGATACTGCTTTCTAGAGTCAGAAGTTAGAACGGGAAAAGACCTGGTTCTTTGAATAAATGGAAAGAAGCTGTTGAGTTTGAATTGGCAGCATATGTCAAGGAATGAAACACGCTGGAGAATTGCAGACTTGTGTTGCTCTTCAATGGATTTTGCAGGTCTGCCTGTAAGAGCAGTCAGGGTCTTGACAGGAAAAGAAGGAAGATTTCTTAGCCAAGAGAAGTTAATAGGGCCTCTGTCTGGAGGCCTTTAAGGGCACCTCTCCTGTTTGGCATTACAGAGGAAATTAGGCACTTACTTAAGCAGACAGTTTCACAGGTCATTTGGAATTTAGATTCCCTGCAGGTGCTTAAGTTAGGAATGCTGGATCACAGCCAAAGCTCTTTCTTATTTGGCTTAAATGGAGGAAAGTTTACAAAGGCTTTAGAGCCCAGCCTGCAGAAAATTGTTTTGTGTGTGTAACCGTTGCAAACCTGAGATCATCTTAGTCTCCTCTCTTTGTTCTTCTTCCTCGTTTCCATCACCCAGGGATGGAGGTTGAAGACTGGAGTTTTAAAACTCTTCTGAGCAGGACTTTGTTTTCGGTGTGCTGTTACAAAGTGTGGTATACATTTACACGGTATGTAAATAGAAGATGAATAGTGATAACTACCATCACAACAAATAGTGGCACTCGTCCAGCAGGGAGTTACATTTTGTTATTGACTCAGTGCTGTGTTGGTGAAATAATCTCTGCTAATGTTTTTCTAGGAGCCTTATGTTCAAAACCAAAGGGCTTTGCTTTTTAAATCTCCTCTTGAACTCTTGCTGCATCCATTGAAGAGTACTGCTGAAGAGTGTAATGGTCTCTACATACTGATCAGAGAGTGATAACTGCTTCTTCTGTCAACCTGTGACTTAGAAAATCCATGACAAAGTGCAGTTTATGACCGGATATTTGTCTGCCCTGAGGGGTGGAAAATGTTTAATGGGGCACTCAAGCAGCTATCAAAGCAGGCTGTTTTACATTAAATGTTAATTTCTTTTTGAAAAACTCAAGAGGAGGACGGAAGAGAGTTCGATATGGGCAACATGTTTCATACAGCTTCCAAAATGCTCTCCCTTCTTCCTTCCCTCTGTCAACCTGTCAGTGAAAGCCATGCCAGCCTTGGAGAAAAAAATATACAGCAGCATTACCAATGGCACAGCAGATCCCACTCATGGCGTCTAAAATAGTCACACAATGGCTTGCCCTGCAAACACTTCACTTCTTAGGTGCCTTATTTTGCTGGGAGCACCAGTCTCTGAGGAGCTGGGTTGTGATTCTCTCCCACTGCTACACAAATAGACAAGAGTAGTTGCTTGTCCCAAAATGTGCTGGCAGGGTAAGACATTTCTCACCAAAAGATACAAGCTTGTTACATCCCTTCCAGAACACAAATGTCGCTAGATGTGATTCAAAAGGAGACTACCTGGGATTACTCAGTTTCCTCTGTGAGCAAGCTTGGTGCACAGAAAGCTGAAAGGATGAGTTTGGGCTGGGCTGGCAGTGAGTAAACTCACTGG
This sequence comes from Caloenas nicobarica, assembly GCF_036013445.1. Classification (NCBI taxonomy): domain Eukaryota; kingdom Metazoa; phylum Chordata; class Aves; order Columbiformes; family Columbidae; genus Caloenas; species Caloenas nicobarica. The sequence continues at coordinate 95,806,667 of NC_088245.1, read as the reverse complement.
GAGATGTAGTAGAAGCTCTTCTGTTATACTGATAGGGAGGAATTTCATTCTGCAGTAGAGTTTATCCTAGTAGCAAGGGATGTCTCTGCTAATCTTTTGAGATGTAGCCAGCTGCAATGCACAGGAGAGCCCATCTGTTTGTCCAACTATACATACGCAGTTTATTTGCTATTCAGTGTAGGGCAAATTTTCTAAGTGCCTGAGCTTCACTACTGGAAAAGAAAAATGTTTGCCTCTTTTTACTAAGCTCTTTCATTTGTATAGGATGTCATGAGAGCAGTTGTAGCCTGTTTCACATGCCTCTGGCTAGCCGCCAAAGAAGATGCTGTTAATCTCCACTGAAAGACCTAGTGATGTCCCCAGATTTATTTTTGCAGATATGTGCTGCACTCTGGAGAGACACCATAGCTTGTGCTAAGCAGACCACAGCCCAGAAGTATAAGTGGCCACCTTGTGTGCAGATCTGCTTGCTCTCACGTGTCAGTATTATCTTGCAACCATGATTATTGCTAGAGGTGGCTGAAAGAATAACAGATCTATTTGATTCTGTCAGAATACATTTCCAAAGAAACTGTGCAAGAAGAAAGAACTGCATGTATTGTTCAACTCTTCCTGATACTGTGATTCCAGATTCTACCTTCCACATGTAATCTAGTCAGCAGAACTGAAAACCAGAACTGAAAACCCTGACAACCATGCTATTGATCAATGTTTTATGGAACTGCTTATTAGCTAGCATGACATAACTCACTCAGGGCATTCCTCCTGCTAGCAGACTAATCCTCTAGAAGTACTCATTAGAGTAGTGCTCTCAGGCTCTGCCTGGGAGGCCTTAATTTTATTATGGGCAAGTTGGAGGACTCCAGGGAATAAAGAAGACTTAAACAGCTTCTTGTGGTTTTCTCTCCTCCTTCTGACTAATGTTGGCTGATGAGGAAGATGAAAATACAGAAAGGAAGGTCTCTGCTACTGAGCAGGAGTGTCAAGACAGCTCAACCACACTTTTGCAACCCTTATGGATGGACAGGCTGCCTACCTTGACACAGTAGCAGGAGAAGTCCGAGTGCCAAATCTCCCCTTGCTGTGTAATCCAGTGTGCTCCCCATTTGCCCAAGAGCAGTCTGAAGACATGCGTCTCCCCCTGCAACACTAGGCCTTTGGGGTATGTGGAGTTTTTGTGTATATACACAGTAAAGACAATGCAGCTCGCAAGCCAAATGCACAGCTTCAGGGTTACGCCCAATTTGCGGGATTTACACCGTGCAGGCTTGGTTTTTAGCAACCACAGATACTGAGAGCAATTAAGTTCATGAAAAGCAGAATGATTTGTTTCACTTCACATAGTTGAGGAGGCAAACTAGTTTCCACGGCTTACCTTCAGCCTCAGTGTTTTCACTTGGGAGTTGGCACTAATGCAACTATGTTGGTGGCCAGTCATGTTTGTACCCAGAAGAGATCTGCAGTAGAAACATGATCCAAACCTTGCTGCTACCCTGCAGCAATACCTACTCACCTTGTCTCTCCAGGATGGGGAAGCAAGACAGTGGGCTTCTCCATGTGCTGGGCCAGTGGATTACAGTGAATAGCAGAATCATAAGGTGAGGAGCCAACTCAATACTAAAAGCCAGGACACTGACCTCTTACTGATAAATTTATGCAGGTATGGGGAGCAGCTTCCTCTGACATATGTCAAGCACAAAAGTTGACCCACACCCAAAATGCAGCAAATATGTGAAAGACAGCAGCTTGTAGCTTCTCCTAGGTAGGTGCTTGTGGTGGGGTGGAGGGGAGAGCGGGTGCAAAGGGCATGACCGTGACATCCTGTCCCTGGAGCTTGAGTGGTCCTAATATTGAGCTTAAATGAGAAAATGAACATACATGAACACATCTTTGATTCTGAAATATTCCATAAAGCAAGCCTCAGATTTAGTTTGAGGAAGGTAACCTGCGAGTTTCTGAATGAACTGGTTTAATCTTTGTTGCATGTCCAGGAAAAGGGAATAAGAGAGGGGGAAGTAAAGAGCTTACAGTGCCTGCAGGACGTGAGCTGAGAGGAACAACTTTCTCTCTTGTACTATTTCTAGGATATAGCTACACAGCCTGTCCATGGAAAGCCACTGGCCACCAAGCTAACAGGTTGTTCTATCCTGTGGGCTGCTGAGGATATCTAACCCATATGAGCTGGTAAACCATCACCTAGTTCTTTGCTGCAACAAGATAAACGTTTTTATTCTGTTTTGAGACTCTTGCAGGTAACGATCTCTGCCATGGTCAGCCTGTATCCTTAAGGCCACATTGGTCAAACAACAGTCTTGAGCTGGCAAGGCATGTGTTTTCAGGGGCAAGGCATGCATTTTAGGGATGGGAAACATCTACTGTCTCCTCTGCTATTTTATTACAGTTCTTGTCTGAGCACAGTTTCTCTAGGGTGACAAACAGGCCAGTCTCTTCAGTGCAGCAGCAAACATTTGCATCATGCCCAGTCATTTCATAAACCCAGACTCTGCTGGAGATTTGTTATAATAGGCTTGGTGGTCACTTGTTTTGTTTTTATGTTCTGGTTGCTTGGAAATACTGACCTACTTCAAGTAAGAGTTGAAATGTTGGACTGACAACTGCCCTCCAGTTCTTATCTGTTTATGCTGCTATTGTATTAACACTGAGGGTGTGAACACCCTTGCAGAATATTTGATATTTCTGTAGTTTTGATGGAGGTTTCAGTGCTGACCTTTTGGAGATAAAGTCCATTATGAAGAGACACCATTTGTAACCATAGCTCTTTTACCTTTGTATGTTATCTTATGCTTGCTAGGCTTTTTCTAGCCTAGCCAGCCATATACCAGTTGCACAGCCGTATACCTATATGCTTGCCCCTTGTCTATTCACCTTCCTACCTTCCAGTGACAACCTGAATATGCCTGTTTTGGCTATGTTAGCTGATTTATTTTTGTTCACTAACAAGTTGTTGGGCAAGTTGTTGTGAAATCTCCCATAATAACAAGGCCAACACAAAGTGCTGAACAGCAGTCACCTAAATACAATTGTGAGCATGTTCAGGATCTATCAAAATGCAGATATGGGGTAAGATGCCTCAGAAGAGACGCCAGTGGGCAATTCTAGCTGACAGATTTAGCAGCCAAACCCTTAAAGATGCAGGAAGTTCATTAAGTGCATTAGAAAGACGTCATCTATTTGGGGCAAAAGTAGATTATAAGAAATCAAATTTAACCCAACCCACCTAAGTCTGATCTCGCAGTTTTAGTGCATTGTTTTTGTGTGGGCCCACACTTATATTTGGGGTTCAGATGCCCTCTGTATTTTCTTCTTCTCCCTTTTCAGAATTCCCATGTTCTCTTTGTCAGCCTCCCCTTGCTATACTTCCCTCTGCCATGCACCTGCAAAGCTGTGAAGGAAAAGCTTGATCTTATCCAGTTTGCCAGCATAAAGACATATATTGTTCTTATCTGCACACTTGGAGAGCATTTTGACCTTCCTTCCCAATTGTATCTTCCTGTCTTATCAGAGATGCTTGGATAGTAGTGCCTGTCTTCTGATAGACAGGTTGATTTGCATCTTAACTCTTCTGCATGTGCCACTACAGCTAATGTAACTGTAAACAGTAGTGAGCCGCTGATTGTAGCTGGCTGGCAGGAAACCCTCTGAAGTGCTAATTAGGTTCTCTCTGACCCGACAAGGGTATTTCCTGAAGGAGTTTGTCAGGTTCTTTCTGGGACATGAGGTGAGATTTATTTCACATTGCTTTTAGCTAAAAGGTATGTGCATAATCTGACCAAGTCATCGACACTTGTGCCACAGTCAGTGGAGGGCGCTGAGTGGTTATGGAGGGAGGGGGAAATCCTTCCAGTTTATTTGGGACACTTACCTTAGGTTGGTTTGAATCAGGAGGTCCTTACCTCTCTCCAGTGATGATACAGGTCTATCAGATGTTTAAACCTGCAGGCAATATTGCTAGGTGATCAGGGATTAGATCAGAGGTATCAGTGGTGAAATTATTCTGCTAATGTTGAGTATTACTGATTTACCCTTGGTTGTCGATTTCTATGCTGGAATTTTAGTGCCCGTCCATATGGGAGCATAGGCACATGTGAACATATCATATAGCCGTATAAGAGGTGCAGTGCCATGCCCAGATGACATGCCTTGTTTGCTCTCTTAAAAGTCCTAAATACTGTCCATCTGATTGCAGCATTTGACATTCTGCTCTTCCTGATTGTTCAGGCTTAAATGAACTGTCCCCTATTGGGTTTTCCTTACATATGACTCTCATTTATTGTCAGTGCACTCCCCGGTGTCTGTGTGCTTTTTGTGATGGGATCATGGTTGCGTGTGGGAGCTCCTATTTCTGTCAGATCCTGTGGGATCTTTCCAGAATGCAAGTTCAACAGAAAAGCTGTGCCACAGCTGAGCCAACCATCAGTGCAGTGGTGCTGATGTTTAATCTACCACACCCATTTGCTGGGAGTCCAGTTTAAAGTCCATAACAGTCCTTGTCATGGACTGAACAATCCATGGCATCTCCTCAATTTGAGGAATACCACAGGGGACTCTGTTTTTTAAATCCTACCATATTATATAATAAACTTGACTTATTAGCAGTGAAATAGCTTTTCTTCTTGGAGTGGGACGTCTGCCAGCTCATGCCAGAAATATGTGTGTAAGACCCATCTGCCAAAGAATATTGCAGCATTAGATCCCCAGCCTGACAGTGAATTGCTATGCATAGAGCTAACAAAGCTAGCACTGAAATGTAGGCTAGGACAAGAAGTCAACAACCAGTGGATTTTGTGTATTTGCCAAGTATTTGGTTGTTCATGTGTTTGTTGGTTTGGTTTGGTGTGTGTGTGTTTGATTTTTCGTCCAGTTAATAAACCAGGTAGAAATTATCAGTTATTACCCCAGTTTCAAAACTACTAAAGAATCATGACCAATCTCACTAAAAATAAAACTCACGAGAAAGCTTAAGTCCAAAACATTTATCATTTCTCAGACAAAAAAAGTACTGAAAAAGAATCTAGTGCGATAAAGACAGAAATAGTGTCTTTTAAGCACATACAGTGTCTCTACCTTTTAAAGCCTTTTTTCAGTGTTTTAGTGTAAGATTTCTCTAAAATTCCCTGTGGTTATTCTAAGTTCAATCCTCCTTGGAATGCAGGGAGGAGAAGAGAAGGAGGAGAGTTCCTGAGTTTATTTTCAATGGCATTTGGTTTGGCTTGGAGGATTTTTATTTTGCTAATTTGGTCCTTGCATATTAATTCATGTTCTTCCTCTGCTGCTCCTAAATTGGAAACTTTCCATTTTACATCTGGCAGTCTTGTGCTCAGTTGTTTAACCTTTATGTTTTATCACTAGAAATATTAATAACTGTTTTGTGCAGTGAATCCAGCCTCTTGGTCATAATAACATTCCCTTCAGCAACTTCTAGAAAGACTTTCAGGTTTGTTTTGTTGTTTTGTTTTTTAACCACCATCCGGATTTACAAGAAGCATGCCTGAGTCGATGGCGCTGCACCCTGCCAAAAAGTTTTAAGCAAGAAAAACACAATACTTGTTCTTTACTCTTTACCACTGGAAGAAAGTTTAGAAACACAACCACATCTACAGAAGTGGTTAAGACCAATGGTGCATTGCCCCAGCGAGTCAAGCAGTATTCAAACTACATGCAAACTGATCATTCGGGAGCAGAGTTCTTACTGAATATACATCCAGATGTCCAGCACTTCTGTGGGATGTCTCCTCATCCATGTCTAACTCTTTTCTGACCTTCTTTTGTCACTCATTAGTTCCAGTTAGATTCCTCAGCAGTGCATTCCGCAGAGGCCAAATACAATATGGAAATATTGTCTGCAAGCGAAGGGTCCCCAGTCAGTGTCCCCTGTAACTTTTATTACTGTGCTACACACCTATACATATTTAGTGGGAGTGCTAAGGTGGTGTGCAGTACACAGTGGGGAACTATGAGCCGTGTATTTACAAAGTTTAGTCTGTTCATCTTTTTTGCCAAGTATAATTCAAATAAGAAGCAAAGGCCAGAAAAAGAGAGATTTATTTTTTTTTAAGTGCGACTTCCTATGCAGCTGGTTACACGAATGCCAGTCCTTAGACCTCTCAGCTGTAAAAAGTGTGTTTATACGGCACACATTCAGCAAGAAGCAGGTTTGTCCCAGCTGGTATATCTAAACACCTTCAGAGCACTGTGCAGGGGTGCTTGCTGCTCTGGAAGCAACATGGGCCATTACTGCTGTGCTGTCTCTTGGCAGGGCTTGTCAGCTCCAACATGGCCAAGTTCACATGACTGACAGTTTGCTGTTTGTGGATGAGGCACAGCTGGTGGGAGTTTGGGACCCTGCACTCTGCTCTAATTTATTGTTCTTAGACTGAAAAAAGACAGTAAGAATGTTCAGTAAATGCAGGTGCAAATTGCATGACTATGCTTAATTTTGGGGGCTTATTTCAGGTTGACTGTGACCATGATGAGGAAGTAAATTGTAAAAAATAGAACCCTGTCAAAACACTATTTTTTAAGAGACGTGTATGTAATAGGTGTGATTTAGCACATCAGCATAGATCAAATTACCAGAGGACTCATGATTCAGGATCAAAAAGCAAATTAAACAAGCCAGATTTAGGCTTAAGATATTCGAGTGAAGCAGATGTAAACAAGTGCTACTGCAAGTTGTTATCCTTCTACCGTATTTCTGCCATCTGAATCCATTTTTACTGACAACTTGAATGAAGTGAAAAAGCTGCTTTTTAATTTCTTAGGAAGGGAGCACAACATTCGTAGGAGTTTTCAAGAGCTTCGGAAAAGTAACCTGTCAGTGCCACAGCAGTGTAGACAGTTTGTGTTCTGGAGTAATGTTTATCCCTCTGGAAGTAAGGAGGAGAACTCTCTTTGAGCCATGAGTTTTCCCCTGTCTGTCTAAAACAAGACTCTTTTTGCAAGTCAGACCTTCCTTTGGTCAATGTAACACCCTCTATATGATGTACAGGTTCACCTCCCATGCCCTTAAACTTCGCAGTTGGTTCAAATGTTCAAATGTCTCCAACTTGAGTTTCAAGATTATTTGGCACCTCGGAGGACTCTCTGAGCCTGGTTTACGTACACATTCTAATCAAGAAGAAATATTGAGGTTAAAACGTTTACAGCTGTAGATAGCACCGTCAAATGTTCAGTCCTTAGACCGGGAAAGTATTAACAAGATGATTGGGAGCTTAGTAAGTCTTAACATGTATATGAGTGGAGTCATAGTTGTTTCCCTGTAGGGAAGGAAAGGGCATTTTGTAAGCATCAGCTGGTTTGCTTTACAGTGGGGTGGGTACAAGGAGAAAATGGCCAGGGTGACAATTTTGCCATCCTGTCGAGAGAAAGTGTGGCTTCACACTGAAAAAGTTAGCAATGTGTGTGCTGGGACAGCTGTCTGTTTTGTACAGTGTTCTGTTTATCAGGAAACCTCTGCATAACAGACAGTGAACGGCCACTGAAGGGGCAGCCATTAAAAAAGCAGAGGTAGGTCTTTCTCCACAGGCCTCCAAAGAGTCCAAAAGCTGCTGGCCAAAATAACCACAGTGTTTTCATGGTACTGAAAGCAGGCAACGCACAGTAGCCGAGAATGTGGAAATCCAGTCTTGTCACCATGACCTCGGATTATGCTTTGGCCAGCTCAGACTTTTTTGTTCCTGGTTCTCTATTTCCAAGAGAGATGCTTTACTTCTGAAGTTGTGATTTGAACTCTCCTGGGCTGATGGTTGACAAAGAGATGGGGCTACAAGGGTAGTACAGTCAGTCCTTAACGCAGCCTGCTAGGAGAGGGAAGAACAGACTTCGTGGATCAGTAGTGCTGGCTCTGTCTCTTGTTTCAAGTTATTAAAATAACACTTCAGTGTTTTTTTAAAAGGCATTTTCCTAAATGCTCTCTAATGCCCATAATAATTTTAGATGCTGGGAAGTAAATATTTTTCTTCTACCGGTGTGGTTTGGGTTTTTTTCCTACTTGGCAAGCAGTGGTATTTGGGTATTTGGGGGTTTTGTTTTGCTTATTCTTCTACAATATTTAGGATGAAGTAGAAATTAGCTTTGCTACCAACACCTTGCAGATATACATACACAAAATACTTGAACTTGCCAAAACAAGTTATTTTTGCATCAGCATTCTTGAGTTTATTTTCTGCTTGCATGTTTTCAGAAAAAGAGTGCTTCTTACCAGGTGCTGTGAACAAAACATTGTGTCTGCAAGATTGACGAACTGATGGCTTTTTAATCATTACTATAGAGGTCAGCTATGGGAGAGACAGCTGAAGAAAAATAGGGAAAATTTGATTATTGGAAGGAGCTTAAGATAAGACCAATGTTAAGATAAATTAAAAAACAGGGCAAAAGACAAATGGGGTTCTGACCTCTAATGCCAGAAAAATGAACTGATGGGCCTTGAAATGAGCCCTGGGAGGACACTGGGGCTCTGTGATGTTTTTGATTTACATCTAGCCCTTGATTTCTTCTTTTTGATGGTCAGTTTTGTATATCATGACAGACTAATTTTGCTTCACAAGCACATGAACCCTCCCTGCAGCAAGATGGGAGCATCATCTGTAAGAGAAAGTCAGCAGTCCTGAGGCAAAGCTATATCCCCCCCAGGTCAGGGTTTTAAGGGTGTTGGTGAATTAAGATGTTATCACCGTATCCTTCCTGCTCATCCAGAGCACTGTTAAATATCCCATCTATGCTAGAGTCTTGTTCTCTCCTCCCCTCTTTTTTGTCTTCTCATTTGTTCTGCTGTCTTGTTGAAGACATGGCCTGTTGGAGAGGGTTCAGAGGAGGCTACAAAAATGATCAGAGTCTGGAACACCTCTCCTGTGAGGACAGGCTGAGAGGGTTGGGGTTGTTCAGCCTGGAGAAGAGAAGGCTTCAGGGAGACCTTATTGCAGCCTTTCAGTACTTAAAAGAGGCCTATAAGAAAGATGGGGACAGACTTTTTAGCGGGGTCTGTTATGACAGGACAAGTGGCAATGGTTTTAAACTAGAAGAGGGGAGATTCAGGCTAGACACGGGGAAGAAATGTTTTACACTGAGGGTGGTGAAACACTGGCCCAGGCTGCCCAGAGAGGTGGTAGATGCCCCATCCCTGGAGACATTCCAGGCCAGGCTGGACGGGGCTCTGAGCAACCTGATCTAGTTGAAGATGTCCCTGCTCATTGCAGGGGGTTGGACTAGATGACCTTTGAAGGTCCTTTCTGACCTGAAGTATTCTATGAATTGCTGGAAGTCCATCAAGCATTTGGGGAAAGAGGACAGCGTTGAATCTTATACTTGTGAGGAGTCAGCAGATCTCCACTAGAGTCTTCAGCAGGATCTTGAGCAAGTTGCACAACCCTTTCTGCATGTCAAAGGCACAGTCTGCAAAATGGAAACAGCATCATTTATCTCACAGGGTTTTTGAGGTTTGAACTGGGACTTTTAAAAGACATCTTTGTTGTGATTTGCTTTCCCTTAAAACTGAATGGGAGTTCAGTGTCTTGGTTTTCTCATTTCAGGGGTTTTCAAAGCAGCTATCTTATGTGGAAAAGCTTGATTTTTTTTTTTCTTTCCTTGGATTTTTGGGTTATTAGTGATCTGATTTCAAAATCTCTTTAAATGGAGTTAAAAAATAGGTTATGGAAAAACTACAGTCCCGGTTATAAAGAAATCTGTATCTACCATCTCTAAGGACGTGATTAGTCCCAACATACTGTCTTAAATGGATTATAATTAGTCTTCTTGTCCCATGATTCTCAGGGGAACTCTGAAGAAAGGTGGGCATTTAGTTAAGACAAAGCAAAACATTTGGAGATGCCATGTGCAGAAATAACCACTTTCAGAAATGCCTTTTTATGGAAAAATGTTGCTCTACGGTAACAGTTGCCAACTGGTAGAGGTAGAAGAATTTAGAAGGAAAGGAACAACATGGAATAAAAATGTATGTACAGTAACAAATTATGGGCAGAAAGAGAGAATATCCAAGTTCTCTATTGTGTTCCTTAGCTACAAATAATCCTGTGAAATATTTGTTCCAAAGATCAAATAAAAAAATACTTCAAAGCAAAGAAGGGTAATACTGAAACTGTGTCTAGCAGGTTTATTCTGAAAATATTTCAGAAGGTGAGAAACTTTTCTCACGCAATGGTCTCACAGGTTTTTACTGTAGGTAATGTTCTGCAAACACCTTGACATTAGGATTGCTTATGTCATCAGACTGAAAATGGAGTGTGTGTTTTTGGAAAACTTGTTTAGAGAAGTGCTGATAAGGGGGGAAACATTAAGCCCAATCTGTGTTCACTTACCTTCCCTAGGACTGGACTGTGCCTCAGTTTTAAACTGAAAGAGGGCAGATTCAGATTAAGAAGACATTTTTTACAATGAGGGTGGTGAGACACTGGATCAGGTTGCCCAGAGAAGCTGTGGATGCCCCATCATTGAAAGTGTTCAAGATCAGGCTGGACGGGGCGCTGAGCAACCTGATCTAGTTGAAGATGTCCCTGCTCATTGCAGGGGGACTGAAGTACGTGATCTTTGAAGGTCCCTTCCAGTTGAAACCATTCTGTGGTTCTATGAAGCAGAATAAAGGACTACCACGAGTATCTGATCAGAGGGAAAGCTGGGATTCCCAGAAAAGGTGAGAGTAAGGCATTAATTAGCCTCTGTATCCACCAGCCAAACTTCCTTTAAACTGCTGAAGTTGCTTGGTGTTCTCTGAAACCATCTAGAGCATCATGAGTTTTGTCTTGCTTGGCTTCAGCTATTTGGATATTAGGCATTCAGTCCCACCAAACTCTGAGACCTTCTTACTAGCCTGGGCAGAAAGATGGGCATCTCCAGAGAGCTGTTTGTTCCATCCGTCTTCTGCTGGAAAGAATTACCCACCAGAAGTGCCCTTGCCCCACTTCCCACCTGCTGTGGAGACGTCTAGGCAAGTAGAGCAGATAAAATCCTTCACATCTGAAATAAGGTGAAATGAAAATGTCGTTTCACCAGGAGGGTGGATGTGAATGTGTGTAAACCTTGTCTTAACAGGGAAGTATTTTACCTTTGTACTGATGTTAAGAAAATGGAATCACACTAACAGACCCATCACCTGCTTGTTTGACTTTGTTGTACATACGAAACTTTGTTATGGATTTCAGCCTAAATGTTATTGAGTTTTAGGTCTAATTACTGCTATTCTATTGCTTTGTACTAGCTAGGGATATGGTCCCTCAGAAGCAGCTCTTCTCATCGTGCTGTATCACTAAGCTGCTCATCAGCACTAAACCTCGTGCTCTGTTATAGCCCAGTTTTGTCAAAACTCCTGTAATTTTATTAGTGCATCTGCTGTTTTTCTAACAATCATCATGCTCATACTTCATTTCTCACCAGAGAGACTTTGCTTTTCCTGTCGAGTGTGAGTGAAACTAGAAACCCAGCAGCAAGCCAGAAGTCCAGACCCGGGCCGTCCCCAGCCCTGGGCCAGCACATCACCAAGGGAGCCCTCTAATGTCAACCTCGTGTTGCCGGTGGCTGGAGCCTCCCTGCCCATGTACCTCTGCCACCACTCTCACCCGAGAAACACAGTCCTTCAAAAGCTGCAGGCCTATCTGAGTCCACTCAGATTTACTGCCAAAACAGAGAGGTTGGGTTAACCCTTGTTGGTTCCCTTTTAAAAAATTACTTGGGAGACCTTCTTACATTTCCTGAATAGTACTCAGCTTTTCTTATGTAAAGTGAGATACCAAAATGCTATTTATGGTCATCTATAATTAAGAAGTTGAAATTTCTGAATAGTTTGTGCTAAAGTCATTCTGGCAAGGACTTTGATGATGCTGCAGGAAGCATTCCCCTGTCAGATACATAGGCATTTTAAATGCTTTTCCATTTTCAGTATGATTCACACCTCTGCAGAGTGGTATCCTCCATAAAATCAGGGAATACCTGAAAATGTCACGTACTCAGAGTCTGCCCACTGCCCATGCTGTCTTCTGTACCTCTGTAATCATTTCGTAAACATTAGGCCATTTTGAAGCAATACAAATGTTCTGCTTTATGTAGAAGGGAAAGAGAGATTGCTGAAGAGCTGATGGAGATAAATTGTTTTGTGAAGAAATACAGAAATGGAAAATTTGCATCCAGTATGACTCTCTCGATTCTTTGGGTTGTAGTGGGGCATCTTTTTGCATCTTTCCAAGTTTCATTTTTTACAGGGTGAGATGGGGGGCGGGGCAGAGGTACAAAAGGCAAGTCTATAAATAAGATGGAAAAAGAAGGGGCAGTTTTATTTTTCAGAATGGAATATCATCTTATTCACTGACCCAGAAAAATGAGCCACATGTACCTGATTTATAATTTAAAAATTAAGGAAATCTTTCTTATCATCAGGCCTACAGAAGAGCTTTGGACTGTAGCAGGTCAGGTACAGGAGTGAATGTTGGGACTCAGCAGTGCTGGAGTCCATTCTCTTCGCCAGCTCTGACCATCTGCCTGTGTGCTCTTGGACATTTTCTCCTGAAATGCACCCAGCAGTAGTTTTCCACCTGCATCGAGAAATGCCAGGAGATGCGGGAGGCATTGTGTATCGGTTCTATGAAAGGTAAAAACAAGCTTATTGACAGTAGGCTTAAAGTGCTGGATCTGTACTTTGCTAGAAAAATGCTTGCATGTAAAAAGTAAGACAAACCTCCAAAACCTCTGCTATCACTTATGCGAAGTGAAATGGTAAATTTTCTGATGTCTAGTGTTTGGGACTGAAGCCTGCTTCAAACCGCAAAAACTACAAGATGGTCTGCTTATTTGAACCTATCCAGTTCAGCTGTTTTGATCTACTCCAGCTGAGTTGTTGCCCCAGCACCTTTTTATGCGATTTGGGAACATAACGAATATAACAACTGGACAAAATCTAATTTAGTGCACACTGCTGAAAAAAAAAAAAGTACTCGGTTGCTCTGTTATCACACATACTGCTGTCACCCCATTGTTTATTTCCAGACCGTGTGACGATGAACAAAAGAGGTTTTTGGTGTTTTTTCAGGCCAAGAAGCTGTAAGTTTATTCTATAAATACAACCCAAGCAGACTTGTAGGAAGGACTGAGGTGCATGTTTTCTTTCAGGAAGGCTGTGCAGCATGCCTCAAATAGAGAGCCTTACTCATCAGGTGAGGATGATGAGTAAAGCCTCTTTCCTCCACAGAATACTTAGTTGCTTTGTCGGGGCGGGGGCGGTGGGTAACGATGCCACACAAACAGAAAATGGAGGTGTTCCGACTGTGTGCTTCAGTCTCATTGCAGCTTTTGAGGAATAACAGTGATAGTCAGACATTCCTCAGATGGGAAGTGATGAGGGTGTGAATTGCTGTAGAAAAGCACTACTTCCAGTAATAACACAGCAGGTGTTTTGAAAGAAAGCTGCTCTAACCTTTCAGATTGCAGAGGCATCCCAGTAATTCTAAGAATCACAATCTACAAATGACTAATTTCACTGTTGCGTTCCTAAATAAGGGGGGAATAAAGGTGTGAGGAAGCTGAATTTTGAAAGAAATTTTTTGACAAATTAGCAGCTTCCTACTTCTGATCTGTCACTAAGAAATAGGAATATGCAGTTTCAGGACCTCTGTGCCTGAATATTGCATTGCTAGCATTGATGGGCACTCCAGGTACAAAAACTTACGCTTTTGATCAAAGCCTGAGAAATTTAAAAGCATTTCACCATGAAAAATATATTACAGTTAGTGATACCAAGGTTGTCTGGTACTTACGTTGTCTTTGTGGCACAGGATGCAACTTCTTTAAAATATTTCTGCATCAAGTTGCTGTTCAATGCACAAAATCTTGTTTTAAAGATTTTGTCTGAATGCAAATCTACCATATCGCTTTTGAAATCATCTTAATGCTATAGTGAAAAACTTGCACATCATTTTCCATCTGGACTTTTTTAGATTTAGTTCTTAGCCTGTGAATCTTGTTCTTTTCTTGCCTGATCATCTCTCTCAGCCTTGCCCTGCATAGCTGTTAACAAGTTTTGAGCAGGTAATTTCTCATCATTCTCTTTCTCAATTAATTAAACCAACACATAGTATAGCAACACGGTATTATCCTTGTCAGTCACAGTATATTACAAGATCAAGACACATAGCTGTACGTTATCACTTCAGTTTACTAAGCAAAGTTCTTCATCTAAATGTTAATCCATTCTTGACAACCCAAATGATGAGCCGCCCCAAAAGAATCTAGGCTGTTCTACTTGGACTAAATAGCACAAGTCCTGTTATTTCTAGTGGATGCAAAATTAGTTCCCTCTTTCTGCATAGCAAAAGTGTAAGAATCAGAAGTAATGTGGACAGTTAAATAAAATTAATCTATTTGTCAGATTTTCAGACCATAGATTACATATTGCTTTATTACTTTAGAACAGTATTCTGTTTTTCACTACACACTTAGGACTGTATTTTGCCTTTAATTTTCATGCAAATCAGCTTTTAATATAGGGGGAAATTTGCAGTGTTAAACATTGTGCAAGATATTCTGAGCACAGTGAGAATTAAACCCATTCCCACCCATTCTAGCATAGGAGTATAGTTCAGAACCTTCTACTTGGCAGAAATCTAAATGTACCAGAGACCCGTTCCAAAGTGCATGAAAATCACTGCAGAAAACCTCAGCAGCTTCAGTGAGTTTGGGATAAAGCACTGTGACTTTCCTGAAAGGAAAAAAATGGCAAATATTTCTAATTGTAAGTAACTTTAAAACAGACCGCTTTGTTCTTTGAAATCACTTTTAAGGATCTGCTAGAGACCAAAAACATGTACAGTTTGATTAGTTTGATGTCTAGGATATTTTTTTCCTGCTTACTCTTTTTAGCTGATTAAAAAAAAAAAGGTATTTTCTTACAAGCTTACCCTAGATTGATCACAGATAAATTAAAGAGCTTTGATGTGGCCAGCAAAGCAGACTTACTGATCTAACAACAAATACAAGTGTTCTTGGAAAAAAACTCGGGCGTATACTGAAATTTCGTGTTTGTTTTTCTCCTCTTTTTTTGAATAATAAAAAAATGAAACCCATGTATTTTTTTAGGAATGTTTCCTCAAACTGATTGTTCTTTTTTAGTTAGGCACACACTCTATGGTAGAAAGGATAAACAAGTACAGCTTTGTACTTGGTCCAGAACAAGAAACCCTGCATTCAAAACTCTCATCATAAAAGCTGCTGAGAACTTAACCTGACTTGCATTGCTGCTGCTTGGCTTTTGTTGTGTGTAAGGCTTAATGATACTAGGCCTATTTGCTCTTGCAGTTGCCAATATTAAGAAAGAATATATAAGGATTAGAAAATTCTCTTGTTTATCCTAAAATTCAAGGGCAAAAGATCAAATTTCCATTCCTCTCATTATTGTCAACCTTTCTTGTTTAGAGGAGTGAACTGCGAATTGCAGCAATGCCTGATGATAAGTGCTTATGTGCTCTTTTAGCTGACAGTATCATGGTGCATTTTCAAATTGCTGGTGCTCAGCATATTGACAATAAGAACACTTGCTGAGACACTGGAAAGACAGGGGTGTCAATGGTTTACTGAGCTCCATCGAGACAGCAACTTGCCTGCCAGTAGAAGCATGGGGCAGTGCCTCTGTAGGGTTCACTGTAGGGTTCACGATTTTTTACAGTGAGGGTGGTGAAACACTGGCCCAGGTTGCCCAGAGAGGTGGCAGATGCCCTATCCCTGGAGACATTCCAGGCCAGGCTGAACGGGGCTCTGAGCAACCTGATCTAGTTGAAGATGTCCCTGCTCATGGCAGGGGGTTGGACTAGATGACCTTTGAAGGTCCCTTCCAACCCAAACTCTTCTATGATTCTATGGTAGCGTCAGGATCTTCATTTTCAGAAACGATGTCACTGTGTGGCTGAGGTGGAACTGGCTCATGATGCCCTGTCCCCACTACCTGTCAAATAGTCTCCTTCATGGCTGCATCATACTCTGCCATGACGTGCTTGTGCTGCTTTTCCAGACGGCTGCTACGAGAAGGGTGCCCTCCTGTGCCTTTCTCCGGTCCTTAGAAACCCCATTCTTTCCAGACTTAGTTTTTTATGGACAGTTTTATACCTACTTGGGCTTATCCAAGGTTTTCCCTAATGGTTAAATAACCATTCTCTTCCTCCAAGTTTACTCTCAAAGAAGCAATCGAGCCCACTCTCTGGGCTTTGTTTTGTATGCAAAGAAAACAAAACAGATGTAGGTGAAAAGGAGTTTTTCTTTGATTTACCCTTAGATCATTTTAAAAGCTCAAAACGAAATCAAAAGCTTTTCGATAGACAAAAAATTATATCCTTTTTTTTTTCACACAATTTGATCACTGAAAACCTTGAAGCTGTTCTTCATTCTGGATGAAACACTTTTACATTCTAAAATCATTAGTTTGAAACATTTTTTTTTTTAAAACAGAAAAACATTGAACTTCTGAAAATGGTGATCTGTCTGCCATCAGGCATCTGTAGGATTTACTGCTTGCTGTGGAGTAGCCCACCCTTTAATTTTTCCCTCTCAGTGAATCACTGTTGCCATTCTCTAACAGTTTGACACCAGTTGTCTGGACTCTGCCCTGAGCCCAGGTGACAATGCCACGTACAGCAGAGCCTTGTGCCCTGGAAATTATGCTTTTCTCCCTGCCTTGGACACACCAGCCTTTTGGAGCCCTGGGCTTTGGAAAGATAAAGGCCTCCCTAATATTCGATTTCTAATAAATGATCAGTTGTTTTTGAAAATGCAAACTCCTACCTTCCAGTGGTTAAGTTCCGTCTGGAGAGTTTTGGGTTTAGTTTGTTCCGGTGGTTAATTCTGTTGGGGAAATAACTTAAAATATGGGTTGTGCCTTGCTGCTGTGTTGACAGAGGGTAGTTCTATTGAAAACTAGAAGCCCTAGGGGGGTTTTTTTGTTTTTCTTTTGGTGTTTCTTCTTTTTTATCCCCTGAAGGTATCTAGTAGATTTCTGTTGTGGCTGACTCTAGAACTCCTAATGAAAACCAGAACAGAACAAAGTTGTTGGGAGACACATAAACCTAGTATAAGTTTGGAAGGAGTAAATATTTATCCAGGGAGAAGGAGATGACTTATTTAAAGACTGACTTAATTTATTATTTAGGAAAACCACCTTTTGGTATCCACCCTGCAGCCAAGAATTGTCCTTCTTTTTCCTAGGGGATATTATAGTTTAAGAAATGAACCACACAACCCAGAATATACTGGCAGAGACAGTCTCCCAGAATGGAACTACTCATTAAACTGATTTATCCTCCTAACAGACCATTCTAAAGGTATTGCAGTGCATTAGGGACAAAGTTGGATGGCTGAAAGGTCATGGTTCTCAGAGACAGTAGCTGTAGTGGGGGACACTCCACTCAGGTTTGGGTTTGTACTTTCACAGGATGTTTGTCCATGACAAACATCTTCACTCAGCACTTGTGTTTAATACCTCATTTTTAAGCTATGTGCCAAGTGAAACCCCAGAAAAATAAGTCTTGGAGAGTGTGAAGGGGTCAGGGAGGTTGTTTTTATTTTCCTCATTTCATACTCGGGTAAGACAAAATACCGGATGAGGCAGGGGATCAGAAACATGGCAGAGTTTCTTACTTGAGGTTGATTGATTCTTTTTATTTTTTTTTTAATTCTGTGCAGACTAATAACAATAAGGAACATACCATATTTGCTGATAGCCATTTAAGTGTCAGATAGTTTGCAGTCCTAGCAAGGTTTGGAGAAAGAACAGTTTTTCTCCAGCAGAAACATCCTCTCTGACACAGAGAGGGGACAGCACTGTGGTGACACATCCTGCTTGAGCTGCAGCCGAGCCCTGCAGTTGTGGTTACCCCCAGGACCCTCTTCCACTCCCTCAGCTTAACTGCTTTTAAGGTCACTTCTGAGCTCAGTTCACTCAGAATGATCCAGATGACTTTCAGCACTTCTAATAGTGGTTTTTTGTTTGTTTGTTTGGTTTTTTTTCAGTTTTTTTAACTGACCTGACCTAAAAGCAGCCACAGGAGCAGTTGTGCCAGTAATAGGAGTGATCAGTCACCTCTTACAGGAAGGCAGCAGTGAGCAGCCTGCGGTGAGCTGCAGAGGGAAGCCGTTCGACTTGAGAAACCTCTTTACTTTGAGGGTGCCAGAACACTGGAACAGACTGCCCAGAGAGGTTGTGGAGTCTCCTTCTCTGGAGACGTTCAAAACTCGCTTGGACACATTCCTGTGCAATCTGCTCTGGGTGAACCTGCTGTAGCAGGTGGATTGGACTAGATGATCTTTCGAGGTCTCCTCCAACCCCAACCATTCTTGGCCCAGCAGTGCTCAGCACAGGCCAAGCCAGTGCAGTATCTTCCTAGAGCAGTGCAGGGAAAACATGAAGTACCTCTGCCTCTGTTGTGGTAGTGCTCGGGATGAGCCATAGGGCTATCCATCCTTTCCCTTCCTCAAGCATGAATAAAATACAAGTTTCTATCACCATGTGTGGATGCTGTGCTGCTTGAGCACAACAGTAGTCCTGGTCTAGTAGTCCCAGTCTAGTAGTCTTATGTTAGTGTGTTGGCTGCCCAGATGTAGAACGCATGATGAACTTACATTCTTTTGCTCTGTCTGCCCCTTTGTACCACACTAAATATGCTTTCCCTCTTTCACGTAACAGCTCCCAGCATTTCTAAGGTTATCACATCTCTGCAGATGGTTTGAATGCACTGTACAACATACTTAGTTATTTTTATATTTTCTCATAAAGACCTTTCCATGTTTGTGTTCTCTGAACTCTGCCCAGATTCTCATCCCTTTCATTCCACTGTTGAGGTCCCTGGCAACATTTCAAACTGCAGAGCGGTAAGAGGAGTAGAAATCCCTGCTAGATGATGGGATCATCTCTGTGTTTAGTTACAATTTGTGCTGACCTTCAACTGTTGTGTTTCAAGATACCATTGCCATCCACACCCTCATCTAGCATGAGTGGGACTCATGCTTCAAGTATGTTCGCACGTCCTAATCTCTGTCGTCTGGACCTGTGACTTAACCAGAGGATATCACATCTCTCTTCCACTCATGCTCTACAAGCCTGTACTTATGTGTTGGATTTAGTAGATCACTCCATTTCTTCTTCAGATGCCTGATTTCGAGAGAGAGTTCAGGAGAGGGATTCCTCAATGCTGCTTACAGTGATAAGAAATCTTATACTTAACCTGAGTATCTTGAGTCTTTCCACAGGCACTGAATTAGCAATCTCTCCCTGAAATGAGGAGCTGTCTTAAAAACTGACTGAATACAGGCTAGTGCTAGTAAAACCATCAGTTTAATTTAACACGGCCATGCCTGTGTAATAAAGCAAATAGGAGATAACTCACCTCGGTAGGTCCTGTGCGCTCTGTGTGTGTGATGTGTCTGGTTTGCCACGGCGCGTACCACTGCCTACAGATCATTAGCTTTGATGGTGACTAAAACTGGAGTTAATCAAGTGCTCCTCTGTGGCTCTCACTACTCCGTACACTGTCGTTTGTTATTAACCTATGTCAACAGCCCTTCCAGTAATTTATAAGCCATATTACACTGCTCTTTACACCTGATACTATTAAAAGTAACATTTCCAGAAAGCTTTTGTGAAGACAGCACTTACAGTCAGACTTTCATCTACTCTCTTTTCTTCTTGTACTTTTAAGCTTTTGGAAATGTAATCACATTGAGAATAATGTCCTTCTAGGTGTTTTTCTGCAGCTGTTTATTGCCAGAGAGGCCAGCCAAAAAGCTGCAGTTGTCATCAGTGAGAATTTTGACACGTAACTCTTAGAGACATCTGTGATTCTTTTGTCATTGTTATTCATTCATTCTGGTGCTTAATGTATTTCTTCAAGTATTATACCATCACCTTTAAAAGTTTTGGAACTCATAGTATCCAGTTCTTTTTTAAAGTTAAAAAAAAAAAGCGAGGATCTTGAGTAGATTTGTATAATCCTCTGTTACACTGGTGACAAAACCCAGACTCATGTTTCATTGTTATGTCACTTCAATTAAGAAACCACCGTAATAGTCTACATCTTGCCATAAATTCTGGAGTTTCTCATAGACTGAATAGAATATGTTTTTAGTTAAAAATTGGGTAAATACTGTCAAATAATAATCAGTACAATACAATCAGTAGTTATATTTACAGAGAGTTGTTATTGAGTGAGGCACATTAGCAGTTAAAATAGTCACAGTCCCCAAACAATTATATCTTTTCTCATTTTTCCAATAATCTATTTTAGAAAAATATAAAAGCATATGATTCTTCGTGAAGAAAGGAGTGCATGTCTTTGTATAAAAAGGAGCCATAGGTTTTTACCATAAAACAATCAGAGAATTCACCTCCATAGATTGTAGACATTATTATTGGACTTCAACTTTGGCTAATTTCTTAGGTTTACTCAAAGTAATTGATTAACCTTAGAGAAACACCTTTTTGAATTTTCTGATCTATATGCAATAGATTATGTTAGACCAGGAATAATAGATTTAGTGATACTTAGAGATGGTATTCCATCTTCTATTGAAATATGGATATTCTGTCCATCCTGAGGCCTTAAGACAGGTTTCCATTGAAAGCAAAATGACAGCAACATCATTAAAATGTCCCAGCTTTTTTAGAAATAGGAAGGTCTGACACTTCAGGAGAATATGCAAACCAACTAGCTACTTTTGTAGATTTCTTAAAAGTGAGATTACGGTATTTTAAAATATGTTATTTCAGTGGTTTATGGTCTGGCAACTTTGATTGTTTTATACTGTTTCATACTTTTTTAATTTTAGAAAATAAGGAGTTATCTTTGTTCATTTTCTCTGGATTTCAGATGACGATGGTGTTGACCTCATGCCAAACTTGCTTTGGTTTAGGCTGACTGGTCAGTTCCAACCAGCAGTCTCTCACTTGTTTGACTCTTTGCATTTGTGTACGTTTGTAGCTGGTAGATGCTGGAATTTGGCTAAGGCTCTTCAGTTTCAGGGCCTTGCTGGGCAGATTCATGGTCTGTGGTAAACCTGGGATTGCCTGACTCCCACACCCATATTTAAAGCCTTTCATTTTGAAGCCATACTGTGCATGCCAGCTCAAATAAATAATCACTTGATATAAACAGGTTTAGAAGTCCAGTCTGGGCTTCCATGGCTTGAAATGCCTTGTGATGTTTTGCTGGGGAAATACTGAGTCCAGCCTGAGCCCTGAGCACCTGAGTCCAGCTAAATAGTGGATAACTTTAGTGACAGCTGCCAGCAGGTAGAGCTCTGCTGAGCTCAGTGTTGAAGTGGTTAAACCGAGTGCACAATACTCAGTCCAGTGCAAGATTAAATAATTTGAGGCTTTCTGACTCAAGGCTAATGATATATCAGTACGTGCGTGTGAAAAGATAAAATATTTTCACCGAAAACTGGGCTCCTGCTGCATTCCTGCTTTCCCATCTGCTGCCGTGCTTCACTTATCTCTGTTGAGGGTTGAATACTGTTTCTGGCTTGAGCAGCTAGAATAATGCAGTCGGCTCTTTAGTTTTCAATTGCTGGATTTTTTTGCATAAAATTCAGTCTAATAAGAAATAGACCCCATTGATAAACTGTACTAATCATAAAATCTCAGTTTATGGATTATAACATTTTACTTTTATCCTTCAGTAAGACTTTTTACTCTCACCATACTCAGTTTCCAGATTGATTAAAAAAAAAATTCAACTGAATTCTAAATCAAGCCAGGAAAAATGGATCTATACAGTTTCTGTAATGTTTCCCAAACTAACTCATGTGGAAGCAAAGTGTGATTGATAATAAGGATGTATTGTACATATCGTACTTACAAAAATATTATTGGTTACTTTACTTTTATATGTCATTAAATGCACAGAACTCAAGATTATTTACCAAGGGAACCAAGGCTGACTGTGAAAGCTGCAAATAAGGAAATTTGTTTTCCCTCCCTAGGTTTCTCAGGAGGAACTGAGCAAGTCTTGCTGCTCTGAAGTTGATCTTCGCAACAATGACAATAAAATACAACATTTTGCTGTAGCTTCTCTCTCAAAACTAGTATGCCCCATGTATGAAACCGAATGTGAATAGTCGATTGAGATGCTCTTTAATGTCTCCTGTCTGCTTTGCTGAAAGTCACTCCAAGAGTGACGCCCTCAAAATATATTCAGCATGTGAATTTATTTTACAGTCTCCATCTCTGAAGACCATTGTGGCCCACAAGCTGGTAATGTCTCAAAACTAATGTAGCAGATGCAGAAGACAGAGCTGCACGCTACTGGCCAGTTCTGCAGTCTTAGCAATAAAGTTTATGAGTCCTCAGCAAAAGCAGAGTCACAGACGCAACAATCTTCTGTTACTAGACAGCCTTAGTGTCTCCCCATTTCAAATTGCTGATTTAATTTTTCCAAAAACAGAACTTCTGCTCTCTTGCTGAAATTAAAGGAAGTTTTCCTTATCAGCCCTTGCTCTATGTTTTCAAATGGCCATTAGTTCCCTTTCTCTGCTTTTCATCTTTTTTACAGGCTTTCCTCCATGTATACGTCACACTTTCCTCTTCTGTATGTATGTATCTCGTGTACCTCTTTACACCTCCCTGTCGCCATCCAGCAGACCCTTCTGCTGTCTGTCTCTTCACCAGTGTCTCAGACATATGTGTAAAATCGGTTTTCTCCTAAAAGGATGTAAACCCAGCCTGGAGGGGATCTGCTTACTCATATAAAGATGTTAAGAAATTCATATTCCTTGTCAAAAATGATTGTATAGACTGGCAAACGCTTAGGGTAAGAAGCCCTTTTTTAGTCTGAATTGAAAATGAGTTGCATTGCAACTAAGCTGGTTTGATTCCTCAGGTACCTTTCCCAAATGTAGCTCCATTGGGCAAGGTGCCAAATGGAGTTTCTTGCAGGAGTCTAATTTGGTGCTGCCCTAGACTAAGGCAGATGAACCGTGTGTCACAAACGGTGGCCTGCTCTCCTCCAGGGAGTTGCCAGCTGCAATGAAGCAGCATATGGGCAGTAGCACAGGCTGCAGAAACCAGTTTGCTCGAGAATGCCACCCTTTCTCATGGTCCATTTGACAGTCTCCAGAGGCTAAATATTCCCATCATTGGTATGTCATAGTAAACTGTGTGTTTGAAATTAATAGGTATGTGACAGACATTTTTACCCTTGCAGATCACAGTGGTTTCCATTTATTTTTAGAATTTATCAGGTTAGATTTTTTGAAAGCATGCTCTGTAGTCACAGGAAGAATTTGGGGCAGCCTAGAGCATTGCCTCTCAGAATAAGATCATGTCACTGTTTCTGCTTCATTCTGTTGTTTGAAAAGATGAAGGAAAATGATGCTCTGTACATAGAGTTCTCAAACAAGGTTTTGGGCCAATAGCAATTCTTTTCCCCATCTTAAACAAAAAATGACTAAAGATGCTTTCCTGTCCTCCATAAAACATTCTGCTTACTTTTATGCAGAATAAATGAATATAAGTCTAAAAAAGTCAAGGAAACATATTTGCTTGGATTACATTAAAAAAAAATACAATATTTAGTTTAATCCTGAAGAGTTTATACATCTTTCCCACATCACTCTCTTGCTCTGATACCACAGCTCAACCAGCAGAGCAGGTCAGGAGGTTCTGAAAGTGCCCGTGATGTGAGTGCCAGAGGCTTTTGTCTCCGCAGACCGTCCAAGCTGTGGGCAGCACGCAAGCCAGCAGCGTGCTGGTGGAGTGACCTGCTAGACGTTGGAAAGCATCCAGACTGAATTTCTGTCCTGGTGACACGAGTAACTCTTGACATATGTTTACAGAATAAATGGGTTGTTTTGAGGATAGTCGGGAGAGCATTTTCAGAATTTGCACTATGCGTTTACAAAGCAGCTTGGTCTAAACTAGTACATGCAGATAAAATATTATTTTCCTTTGATGACTAAGACTGGCATCACAGGGGGATTGCAACCATGACTTTCAGTTTTAAGAATTTTACAAGCTGAGGTGTCTTCCTTACAGAGAATTCTCCTTAGTTAACCTCACAGTTACGGAACTAAATACAATCCATTTAATGTCTGGAAAAGTGTTTTATCCATAAGAGGAGTCATAAAAAAGAAATATAATCAATTATGAGATGCCAACAAAAAAGATCACTGTCTACAGAGGTGTAGCAAAAGCTAGATAAGGAGGAAGAAGGTGCTTTGGAGAGGATTTAGCTTTCAACTGGATGTAGCGAAGAGGAGCCATTGTGTTCAAAGCCATAAGTTGCTGAGGATAGAGAAGGAAAATGATTGTAGCAAAACCAGTGTGGAAAAAGGGTGGTGGCAAGATTGGAAATGAGTGTCTTGATAAGGAGTTTGGCATTAGGGAGAGAAAAAAAAAGGCACACATTTAAGATTTAGTGGGGTTTTTTTATGATGGGGAGAGAAGTGAAAAATAACCCTCAGTTATGGGTTTGAGTAATAGAGATGAAAATGGTGATGTGCAAGGGAGAGACAAAAGTCTGCAAAGGAAGTTGAAGAATTGGACTTTGAATATATTAAAAATCAGCTATTTTGAAGACCTGTGTGCTCTAAAAAGCTGCAATTCAAATTTTAAAATTTTTTTTGAATTTTTTAAAGACTTCTGGGAGACGGGTTCAGGGTAAAAAATTCTTTTGTTAGGTCTGCAGCATTTATTTGCAGGACTGGATGGGTTTCATTTGGAATAGCACATTGGGAGATCAGATTGAAGTTCAGCTTTAAAACTCATGGTCCTGCCTTTCTGAGCTGGCTTCTGCCTACAGGTTATGACACAAACATTTTGCTGTCAGTCTCTGCTGGGCTCCCAAGTTCTGCCCATGACCAGGGTGGCGTCTCACATGCCGAGGTGTTTGGATCTCACAAGCTCTTTTAGGCTGTTTGTTCCCCTTCCCTGATTCAAACCCTTTCAATAAATAAATAGCCTCTTTGTAATTACTTGCTCTAAGCTCAGTTTCTGGGCATTTCAAAAGCAGAGTTGTTTGCAACCAGTCACTTTCCTCTTTCAGCTGCAGTAAAGACCTTGAATATTTTTTTTTTCTTTTTATGGTATTGAATTTCAACGTTTTGTCATGTTTTGCCACAAGGTAAGTATGAATGCGAGCTACAGAGAAGTTTTCTTTCTGGAGTTTGGCCAGAAAGACTGCTTTTCCACCTCAGTTTAGACATATATTCAGGTACCTTGCTGAATTTGGGCCTGTCTTTGGAGTTCAGTGAACAATCAGTAAAAAATCATGCATGAACATTTTTTTCTAATTGTGAGAATAGTATTTGCAAATAATTTATTTAGTAATTACCAAGAAAGAATGAGCTTGATAAGGTAACCCTTTCATGTAAGAAGAATCAAAACACAATATCCATTCCTATTAGTTGGCCGGCTTAGATTTAAAATTCTTCAAAATGAATTAAAAATGAGTTTCCATGAAACTGTTAACAAATGACACTATTTCTTCATAATAGGGCAATAACGAAGAAGTGTGTATATTTGTAAGTGTGCATATATTTGTTTAAATATGTGCAAATATATACACATCTGACAACCAACAAGCTCTTGAAAATATTCAGGTTATAACTGCATCAATGATTTTTATAAAGTGTGGATAATTACTATGGAAATTATTATGGAAAAATATACATTGTTGTGAAAATATATTGTCTAGTAAACTGACAGAAACAGGCTATCAAAATTTATATTGATGGCGTGTCATTCTTTATAAATTGCCCTTCTTATTTACGATAGTTCAGTAGTTGTGGACAAGTGGCAAAGATGACTTGCTTCCCTGCAGAGCTCTTCAATTACAGGGTCTTTGAATAGCTATGTTATCAGGTTGAGATGTACTGTCTACGTTAGCTGACTGTATCTCATAATTACATTGTGCAGACTATAATTCGTAGTCATTTTGATTGTAAATCAGTGGGACAGGAAAGGAGTTCATTTATGTCTGTGAAAACAAATGTATTATTCTAGCTTAGTATTTCATATTCAACTACACTTATTGATTGGATCCAGTAAGTTTGGAATATTAATGAGATTAAGACCAACATCTTTAATTCAGGGAAAGCAACAGATAGTGCGAAAATAGGGGCTCTCAGCCTAGTCAAATTTACACTGAAAACATAATGAATTCTTATCCTGATTTTTTTATATGTAAGTACCAACAGTAGTCAAGTTGTTAAAACTGAACTACTCAAATGTTACTAAAGGCATGCTACATTTCCTTTAAATAGTAGAATTTTTGCATTTTGTGGTTCTCACTTCTTCAATATGGATCTCTATTATTTACTTTCACCAAGAATTTTGGATATAAAATTTGCATCCGTAGACGTACTTGTTTTGACTCAAACTTTCAGAGATTCATGTCACTGCATAAGATTTGCATGGAGTTTGGTCTTCTAATTCTTCTCTTATGGAAGTGAGGAACATTTTTGTATTCTGTGAATTTCTGTAAAACAGCCTTATAAAAGGCTGAATTCAACCTGCATCAGGACCTAGAGTGTAGGAACTTGAGGCTTATGCACACCCTGGTTTCAGTCTAATGCAGGATCCAACCCGGTGTGTGTACTCAGTCATGAATCATAGAATGTCCTGAGTTGGAAGGGACCCACAAGGATCACCGAGTCCAACTCCTGCTCTGCACAGGACAACCCCACAGTTCACACCATGTGTCTGAGGGTGTCGTCCAGTCTCTGCTTGAACATGGTCAGGTTGGGGCGGTGACACCTCCCTGGGGAGCCTGTTCCAGTGTCCACCACCCTCTGGGGGAAGAACCTTTTCCTCATGTCCAACCTGAACCTCCCCTGGCACATCTTCCTGCCATTCCCTGGGGTTCTGTCACTGGTCACCAGAGAGAAGAGCTCAGCGCCTGCCCCTCCTCCTCCCCTTGTGAGGCAGCTGCAGCCCCATGAGGTCTCCCCTCAGGCTCCTCTTCTCCAGGCTGAACAAACCCCGTGACTTTACCGCTTCTCACATGGCTTCCCCTCCAAACCCTTCACCAACTTTGTGTCCCTCTTCTGGACACTCTCCAGTAGCTTTATACCCTTTTTATCCCGTGGCACCCAGAGCTGCACACAGCGCTCCAGGTGAGGCCGCACCAGTGCAGAGCAGAGCGGGACAATCACCTCCCTGCCCGGCTGGCAACGCTGTGCTGGATGCACCCAGGACACGGGTGGCCCTCTGGGCTGCCAGGGACACTGTTGGCTCGTGTTCAACTTGCCATGGACCAGAACCCCCAGATCCCTCTCCACAGAGCTGCCCTCCAGCATCTCGTCCCCAGTCTGTATGTACAGCCAGGGTTGCCATGTCCCAGGTGCAAAATCTGGCACTTGCCCTTGTTGAACTTCATGTGGTTGGTGATGGCCCAGTTCTCCAGTTTGTTCAGATCCCTCTGCAGGGCCTCTCTGCCCTCGAGAGTGTCAACAGATCCTCCCAATTTTGTGTCATCAGCAGATTCACTAAGTATTCCCTCAAGTCCTGAATCCAAGTCATTTATAAAGACATTGAAGAGCGCTGGCCCTAGGATGGATCCCTGCAGAACCCCACTAGTGACCAGTCTCCACCCCGACATAACCCCATTTACTAGACCCCTTTGAGCCCGGCCCATCAGCCAGTTGCCCACCCACTGCATTGTGTGTTTATCCAGCTGTATGCTGAACATCTTGTCCAGGAAGATACTGTGAGGCACAGTATCGAAGGCTTTACTGAAATCCAAAGAGATCACATCAACAGGCTTCTCTTGGTCAACTAGGTGGGTAACCTTGTCGTAGAATGAAATTAAGTTTGTTAAGCAGGACTTTCCCCTCATGAATCTGTGCTGGCTGGGACCAATGACTGCGCTGTCATTTAGATGTTTTTCAGTAACTCCCAGAATATTGAATATTGGGAAGTGCTCCCAGGTCCCAGTTTCGATGTGGCCTTATTGATCTTCATTGGGAAAGTATTCTTGGGAAACACCTTGTTATTATTTTATACCAGAATTTTATGAGATTTTCAGATTTTTATTTAGTTTTGAGAACAATATGGGAATTTAAACATCTCTTGGTACTAAGATACAGCCTGAGGCTGTTTGCTTTTTCCTTACATTAGTATTCTTGTCTTGTTGGGGGCAGCAGTGATCCAGAAATGTGAAGACAGCCTATATAACCTGTGGGAGCAGCCTAATATAGATAAATTGGCTACATATAGCCTAGGATAAGTCACTATGTTTAAAACTTCAACTGTGCTTTTCAGATCAGCCCAGAGGCCAAGTTAAAGCCTATTCTCCTGCCAGCTACAGGGAAGAATTAGGATTTTTCTGAGCCATAGTGCCTTTTACTGCTCCTTCACTCTTGGGGATGTACTGATGCTGGAGATAGATGTTTATGCTTCAGATCAGGGTCTCCCCAGGGATTTATACTGATATTACTTCTCACAAAGTGACTTTGTAGCTCTAAATTTAAAATGTCAGGCAGTTCTTCCACTCTGGCTACCAGTACAAGTGCCCTGCAGCAACCTCCGCCTCTTCCACGTTTGGTTCAGTTACTGTGATAGAGGTGTCTCTTCTGAGAAATCTCATATGTCTTGTATTTGAGAAGTTGCATGGAGAAATAGCAACAAGAAGAGATAATCATAGTAAATACTTAAAAAGGGCTTTAAATAAAAAGATCTTTATGTTCATGTTTCAGGTCCTTAGCTGACCCTTCTGAACCTTCACAAGTGAAGCGTTATCTCACCCCACTGGGAATTTGTGTCAGGGCGTAAGGCAGCCAGTGACAGGGCTCTAAAAGCAGCATACAGCATCTCATCAACAAGAGTTTGCCAGATACTGCTGTGATACATGTTTTGGCAGACTTTTGAATATTCTGGGGCCTCTTTTATTTGCAAGTTGGCATCCTGCCAAACCTTTCTTCCATCACCATCACAAAAGCACACAGATATGTCCAGTTCGCTGTACCTGCTGCCCAGTGGCATCCACAACTACCGGGTAAAGCTGCCCACTTTGCCGTACCTACCTGGGGGTGTTTGGTCCAGGCATCTAGCTGAGTAGATGTGGAAACAGACCACAGTTTTATCCAGGACAGCACCTTAAATCTCTCTTTGTACCTCTCAGTGTCAACAGAGGTGTGCCTAAGCGTGCCCAAGTTGGAGGTTTCCCTGTTTTTACAATCTCCATTGAATTCATCTCCTCTGACAGAGAGAGGAAAGTAATTCCTTAGTAACTCTAGAGTTAAAGTTTATAAGAATTTACAAATGAGTACAACAAAACATGCTTCCAATATCCTTGGAAATCAGTAACCCACATATTATACCATTTCACACCTCAGTTTCAGAGTAGAAAGAACTGTTAACATGTTCTACAAATATATAGTAGCATCTAACTTTGTTTTCTTTCTGCAAGAGTCTTCCAATAATATTATAGCCAAAAGGGTTTTTTTCTACTCTTTTTTTTTTTTTTTTAATCATTAACAATTTTTTAAGCAGTTTAGTTTTTGTGTGGCACTGGAAGTAGCAAAGTCTGGTGTATGGGCTAAAGCTTATTTCTGGAATTGCAACCAGAGAAATTTAGAAGCAACAACAGGCGAAGCATCATATTAGTTGTTCCAAATGTGAGCATTGCACCCCGAGACCCAGTGAGACCTCAGCTGGTGTCCAGAAAGGTAAATGCTTTTCCTGTTCTCAACCTGAACTTTGGATTGTCCAGATGATAACAGATGAGAACTATGAGGGTGGTGAGGCACTGGAACAGGTTGCCCAGAAAGGTGGTAGATGCCCCATCCCTGGAGACATTCCAGGCCAGGCTGGACGGGGCTCTGAGCAACCTGATCTAGTTGAGGATGTCCCTGCTCATTGCGGGGGCTTGGACTAGATGATCTTTAAGGTCCCTTTCAGCCCAAACTATTCTATGATTCTATGAGAACATCCAGACAAGATGGATGTCATGGGTAGATGTTACCCAGACAAGAGCAGAAATGGAACGTAATTATAAAACTTTATGATTTTCAGGAGGAACTAGAGAAGACTGAACTCTTAAATTTCAGTCTGAGACATTGACTTTGCCTGTTAAATGTGAAAGTGGCGAATTATTAATGTTCCTTTCACTAATTGTCTTGTTAACGTAAAATAGCTTATCTATGTTAATTTCTAGAGCACTTTTGGTGTAGAGATTAGAAAACTGTAGAGCTTTAAAGGAGATGTGATTATATGGCACAGTTATGTGGAGAAAAACAGTCTCCCAAACTGAGTATCAAGGAACAACTCCATCAGGGTTGTGCACGTAATTAGCAGGAAATACTTTTCCTGATAAAAATTCTTTCGACTATTACATATTTAGCTAAAAGAACTAGAATGATTTTTCAGTTAAAAACTGTTGCATTTAAGAAGCACCTTTCTTCAGCAGTTCTTTACAAATGGCTTTTTGTGTATACGTAGTTAATATATTAATGCATTTTTATGGCCTAGGTCAAGTAGTCCTGAAATCTGATCAGGTGGGTATGTAGAACCAGAGGAATGAGAGGAAAAAAAATTCCATTGAAGTGCCTGAATGTGTTAACAAATGGGATTTCCCTGATTAACTCTGCAAAGCTATGCTAAATTTACTTTTTAACATGCACCATTAAGATGTGAAGAGTTCCCTTGGAACGGTCACCTGATTGCACTGGTTTAAATGCAGGGAAAGAGCACAGAATGGAGGATTTAGTCCACTGGATTTATGCATCTAGCTTGCATTGCACCTCAATTTTAGGCACTCAGTTTTCCTAAGAGTCCTCATGTCATTAATCATTGCTTTAGAGAACAAGGACCCTGGAAAGCTTCTACAGAAAGCTTATGTCTTACCAAAATTTGGCACCTAAGGTCTCTCTTGGAAGAGTTTCCCCTTCTTCTTTCATCGTTTAGGGAGGAAGCACAGATACAGGAGATTTGTGTCATTAGGTTATCTGTAATTTGAGTGAGTTCTCTTCAGGCAGGGGATTGTTTCTCCTTCCGTATTTGTGCAGCACCAAGCTCAGCTGAATCCTGAACAGCTTGGGACACCACTGTAATGTAAATATTCAAACTTAAGATCTGTTATGGCCCTGAAATTCAGGGTGAGAACCTGACCTGGCTGTGGGCCCACTGCTGAGGTAGCCATCTCCTTTGGATCTGTAGTTTTTTGCTCTAGGTACGAGCAAGCAATGTTGTCAAGTGGAAGGGTTGCATTTGGTGGTGCTCAGAAAGAAGACATCTGAAGACGTGCGCTTGTTGCATTACTTTGTTCAGAAGAGAAGTTCTCATATATCAAACTATCAAAAGCTTTCTGGCTGTAGTGTTAAGGTGCCTGACTTATGGGTTTTAATGTCTATAGGACTGGATGCAATTACATCCAGGCTGTTTTTCCACTTTTTCTACCCTTTGTGTGATGTCCATTTAGGAAGCCTCAATATTAACCATTACATATCCATCCTGCTAGGTATAAGCAATTGATCGTCTTCTCTCCCAATACATCTGTTTACTGGAAGAGCGATAGGAGTTTATTAGCATTTTTGGCAGTAAACATAGGAGTGTCGAGACTCATACCACTTTAAATTAATACTAGATGTCTCTCTGAAACAGTCTTAAGAGTTTTAAAATGAAGTTCTGGAAGACAGCTTGTTCTTTCTTTGGTTTGTGTAAAGTTTCGTTACATGTTCTGTTTTTACATTTCATGTTATTATTGCAACAACAAGTTTCTTGGCTGAAAAATAATTTATTCCGGATAGTAAATGTTTCATTACAGTGAACGAGAGTGAAGTTTCTTTCAACATGGAGTATAATGGAGATAGCACTGCCAAGAGAAGTTAAATCATTACTGCCACATTATAAATCTGAATCACTGAGGTGTCCTTGGTTCATTTTTCTTCATACCAAGTTTGACTTGTAACGGAAAATTTAGCAGTTTTCAGAAAGTGTAAATTTAATAACAGGCACCTTTATGCCTTGTCATTGCACACACATTTGCTTCCAGAAACTGTAACATATATTTGCACTTGCTAATCCAGAAAACAAAACAAAACAAAACAAAAAAGGGAAGAACTGAAGTCTCTGAAAACAAGGAAACTTTTAAGTGTCCTTAAAATAACGTGAAGATTAAGGGGTCTATTTAAAAACTTTGGTCATGGAGAAGCTTTATCCTCTTCAACATTTCTCAAGAACGCAATCTGTTAATCTGTTTTGTCTGATTAATATCAGATTCAGAGCCTCTTCATTATTTATTTTCACAGAAGCAGATGTTATCGTTTGTGGTGGAATGGAGACATATTCTGGGGATTATGTAACCTGCTTTGGCATTAACTTATGCTATATGTTTTTCCTTCTTTCTGCCACAACATTGTAATTGTACCCAAATGGTTCTCAACGTGTTTCCATAGACACTCAGCGTGTTCAGACTTTGTGTAATATATGCCTTGGCCTCACAGAGAGCTCTTGTTTTTAAACTGAGATCTGCTACACCTGTAGTTTTCAAATCGTAATTGTTACTGGTTATAACACAGCAGTTTTGTGCATATATTTCGGTGCTGTCCACCAGCTCTGCTTTTGTAGCCTGTGATGAGTTAATGCAGGGTCTCTAGTGAAGTGTTAGCAGAGCGCCATGGGCTCAGTTAGTGTGAACCCTCTCCACATCTGCAGGAGAGTCGGGAGGAGAGGCAGAGAGCTGAAGGTGAAGGGCTGCAGCCTAGGGGAGGGAAAGAACAGAGAATTTGGGAAAACTGTACGAGTGTGAAGGACCCATTGAGAACCATCTAGATGCTGGAGCCTCCGTCAAGATAGTTTGGCCTGATGTGGGACTTCCGTGCTTGTATTTTACTTTGAGGATCCCCTTCTTGGTTTGTAATATTGGAGTTGCTGCTGTGCTTGGGCCCTGCCAGTTCGCCTCAATTTTTTTTAGTTAGCTTGGTCCTAACCAGGATACTTGTCACGGCAGCAGTAGCAACTGATTTGAACTTGTTTTGCGTCACTGAGGGCAGAGCTGTACCTGATATGTTCTTTAGCGCTGCCCTGCTCTATTTCTGCCTCCTGAGATGGAAAGGAAGGACCTAGCTGACATCAAGAACAGCTCCAAAATATGCCTTGTACACAACAACTCTTTGACCTGTCTTTTGTGGAGGGCTTTTCCTCTCCCACAGACTTAACTTCTTGCTGTGTTTCTTTTAAAGTCTACTGGTTCAATGACCAACCTCAGCTGGCAGGGAAGGCAAAGGATTCTGATTTCTTTTGAAGTGGAGACAATAGTTACTTCAAAAGCAGGTCAACGGATGGGCTTGGACTGGGAAACAATGCTTCATTTGGATGTTTTGAGAAGCTTAAAAACCTTTGGGTTGCAGCTGCAAGCTGTGTAGGGTATGCTGTGTAAAGCAGACTGAGCACCCCAAAAAGGTATAAGAGAACATCTTCTACCTTTTGCTAAATGTCTTTTGCAAGCTGTGCTGAGTTGGACATAGAAGCCTGTGTTGGGACTAAGCTAGGGCAGTGTTACACAGAAGCACAGGCTCCCCAACCACTCACTGGTATTGGTGGAGCAAATCTGCATCAGCCATTCCCACTCATTAACTGTAATTTTTGTCAGTGGGGAAGTATAGCAAGCAATAAATGATTGCCTAGTAGTCCCATCTTCTCAATTTAAGATATAAAATTTCTAGTATGCAGGCCGTGCACAAGTGGAACAGATTACAGCTCTATGGCCTTCACATTTCCTACCAAGTACTGCTTGTGATATTTTCCCCAGATTTAAAATAGAGTGAAGAGGGAAGATTCCTCTTAAATTTTATGTATGTGTAGTTTTATTGTCTCCCTTTAAGTATGGTCATTTCAAATAATTCCTTATTATACCAAAACAGTTAAAAGCTGTTCAGAAGAAGGAAACAGTTATTTTTGTAATGTTTAAATGGAGACAGTCGGAAATCTTCAGCCTTTTGTAGATAAATCTGATGTCTGCGTGGCCAGAAAAGCAAAATTAGGAGCATGATCTTTATCAGCTCATGCTGCAAAGGAGACCAGAAGAGAGAAAAGCATGTTTAATAGGAAAAGAAAACATACTTTCTGAGTTTCTGTGTTTCTGAATTTAAAACTGAAATTTAATGAAAAAAATTGTCCTTATTTTTTTTTTGTTTAGTTTTTGCTGTTAACCAAAGCCAATCTCAAATTTGGCACAAAACTTAAGGCTGTTCTGCTTCAAAACAGAGCATAGGCCAAATATATGCAGTAGGTAAACTAATACAAATTTTTAATAGCAATTAAAGTAATTTTCTCTATGTCCATACACTTTAAAAGGTGTTGCAGATTTTCCCTTTTTATGTTCAAAAGCGGATATGCTGGCATAATCGCACTTCATTGTTGCAGAAGAACATCAACGTCTAGAGGAGTTTGACTCCTGCCAGGGCCACACTTGCTGTTTGGTAATGGTGTTGGTGTCAATGCAGCTGCACTGGCTGACTTTTTAGCCATCCGTCTTTAGATTTCAGTCAATGTCTACCTGTAAAGATAAGCTCAGAAAAGTGAAAGCACTGGCAAGTTCTGCTTTTGATTGTAGCAGAGAGCAGCATGAAGATTTACGTGACTATGGGTTTAAACCACAGCTGAGAAACACATTATTTGCATGCAAATGTGTTGATAAAGATAAGGTTGTGTGCAGGAGGCTGGACATGTTTAATATTGCTCTACAACTATCTGAAAGGAGGTTGTAGCATGGAGGTTGTTGGTCTCTTCTCCCAAGTAGCAAGTGATAGGACAAGGAAATGGCCTCAAGTTGCACAAGGGGAGGTTCAGATTGGATATTAAGAAAAATTTCTTTAGGGAAAGAGTTGTCAGGCATTGGAACAGGCTGCCCAGGGAAGTGGTGGAGTCACCATCCCTGGAGGTGTTTAAAAGATGTGTAGATGAGGTTCTTAGGGACATGGTTTAGTGCTAGGGTTAGGTTATAGTTGGACTCCATGATCTTGAGGGTCTCTTCCAACCAAAACGATTCTATTGTTCTAGCATGTGAGCCCAACACAACACATTACAGTAGCTAGGCATAGCTGTCTGAAATTAATTGTTCGTCATGGTGATTTAATTGGAGAGTACCAACAATATGTATAATTTTTGCAGAACAACAGTAGTTCATGACAGCACCTTGATTTGGAAGACTCTTAGCTGACTCTCCAGCTTTGAAAGATAAGAATTAGTATCTCTGACCTCTTCTTGTGGTTCACCATAGTTTGCAGATTTGGCTTCTTGTAGGATCAACTTTAAGTTTGTGGTAAGTACTAAAACATATCTTCAGGCTTGTGACAAGCAAGGGCAAGTAGAACTAGAGCTGTGGGATGTTAGCTTCTGGCCAAAATATCCATGGCAGGGTTTTCTGAGACTGTGGGAGGGGGCTGGACTCACTAACTGAGATGCTGCCTCCCAGTCTTGTGTTTCTGTCAGAATTGTTTGAGCCCTTTGACAAAATATTACAGAAGGTCGTATGATGTTTTCTTAAACTTGCCAAAAGATTTTTTTGAAGAATCCCTTGTAAGCAGCATCTAAAACCTTGTGCTGAGTCTGCAGAGGACTGTCATTGACTACACAGTAGTGACAGAGTCAGGACAAAGGAAGAATAAATGGCAAGGTCCCAGAGAAATAGACCAAGGCATCTGTGTTTGAAACATTAATTTATCAGCTGAGTAATTATAAAGGGAAAGACAGCAAAATCTGCAGATCATTTTAGGATATTAAAGACCAGAGACAGGAGGGTCTTTCAGAAGCACCTACCAGGTAAATGGACAGACAAGACCCTGACAGGAAAATCATGCTGACTGCTCAAGTAAATGGGTAAAGAGTTCTCACATTGCTGCATTTTGTTGATGTTCTGGAAGACTTCATAGGGTATAGTTTCCATTTACCTAAATGCCTGCAGGTGCAAGGAGATGGTCTCTGGGATCTATTCATTCCAATCCTGTGTGTTGAACTGTTGGCGTCCTCCAAACCTGGCCATTACTGTGAAGAGCTCAGCTGAAGCTTTTGCTTAAATGTTATGTTTGCTCTGAAGCTGAAAAGCATACTGAACTTTTTTGAAAACAGCACCAAAGAAGTAATGATGCACATATGACCACCCATGGATGTACTGTGTTCAATTCGCCTTTTCTATCACAGCAGGCCAATGCAGTGTACATCATTAGAGACATGGAAGGGGACACTTCTGAAGAGGGACTGGAAAAATAATATCTGTGAGGACACACTGAGGCAAAACTACTCAAATCCCTGGACTTCAAATGATGTTTAAATCAAGCATTTTTGTATGCTACGCCTTAAAAACACGAAGGACAGCTTACATTTTAAAGACAGCCTTTCTTTTATAAGAAATGTGTTGTTCCTAACTCTCAATATCAGATAACTTCTGCAATTTACTGGCATAATATAACAGTAAGAGTAAACATTCAGTAGATGATATAAAACTTGGATGACAAAGTCCTGTCTCTGCAGAAGGCAATGGCAAAACTGTAACTATATCAACGGGGTCACTCCGTGTGTTTGTGCTGGGTTTGTATGACAGCTGTCTCGAGGTGATTTAACCTGCGTGTTTGACAGAGTAGGCTGAGCATGTTAAGGGAATGCTCCTAAAGGACTAATGCATTTATAGTGCATCTAGTATCTGAACTGCCCCATCTGAAGAGACTATTGTGCTGTCCTCTGCAGAGAATACTTGCAGTAGCTGCAATGAGGGAAGCCTGGGTTCAGAGTGGTGCTGGGGGACATAAAGCAACCCTGGCTGAGGAGGATTTGGAAGTAATTTTCCATGTAGACAGTCATTTGCCATCCACTACTGGCTCTTGCTAGCAAGAGAGCTGGACAAGTGGAGTACTGGGCCAAATTGTTCCCATGTGTCTGACGAAGGGGTTCAGCCCCAGGGCCCTGGTGAGTGTGCAGATCTTGCATTGATAGATTCACTGAATCGCAGGATGCTTTGGGTTGGAAGGGACCTTTAAAGATCACGTAGTCCAACCCCAATGCCACAGGCAGAGACATCCTTCACTACATCGGGTTTGTCAAAGCCCCATCCAACCTGACCTTCAACACATCCAATGATGGGGCATCCAGAACTTTTCTGGGCAACCTTTTACAGTGTCTCACCACCCTCATCATAAAAAATTTCTTCCTTATGTCTCATCTAAACCTACTTTGAGTTTATGTCTTGTCTAAACCTCTTTCAGTTTAAAGCCATCGCCCCTTGTCCTGTCACTACAGGCCCTGGTAAAAAGTCTTTGTCTTTTGTATAAGCCCCCTTTATATACTGATACTGAAAGGTTGCAGTAAGATCTCCCCACATCCTTCTCTTCTTCACAGTGAACAACTTCATTTATTCCAGCAGAGCCCTTTGGCCTTGTGTTGCTCTATATCCACCCTTCCTGCCACAGTGTATATAGTTGTGGCAGTTGCTAAGCATGTGAGAGATGAGGAAATGCTAAAATAGCAATGCTTTTCAAACAATAGAAGTCAAATAAAAAATTGTAGCACTTATAGCATAGTATGGGACTACTTGCTATTTTCAGCCTGATTACACTTCTATACTGCCACTCCATTGTACATGCATTTGAACATCACCCAGTTTCACAGATAAAATTAAAAGGATGAAGAGCAATGGTGACATGTAAAGGGATTTGGAGTCACAGTTTACATGGCTACAAACCCTTCAGATCTGCGATGCAGTGATTTTTACTACATTATGGCACACTGTGTTTCAAAGCAATTCACACTCATTAGCAGAAAAAGTTAAATGTTGGTTTCGGCCTGAGTGTGAAGGAAATAGGTAATTTCAGCACCTAGTATGTACATTACCTGCCCTTGTTAGACTATTGTGCTTTACACTTGGGTCTTATTAATCCTATTCAGGTTTTATCAAAATAGAAATCATAGCCATAATTTTCATTCCTCTCTTTATAAACTGGATGTTAGGAAAGGACAATGAAGAAATTCTGGGAGGTAAAACCTGGTCCAATACATCCTTGCTGTGCTGCCTGACACAGTATTGTTCAGGATTTAGGCTAAATACATGGGTAAAAGCCAATTAAGTTACTGATTCTTGTAACACCAGTGAGGGCATGACAAGGATGAATTAGGCATGGCATGACTATCAGTAACTCCAAAGTAACAACACTGGCAGGACTTGTGTGCT
The DNA here is from genome assembly GCF_036013445.1 of Caloenas nicobarica. Lineage (NCBI taxonomy): Eukaryota > Metazoa > Chordata > Aves > Columbiformes > Columbidae > Caloenas > Caloenas nicobarica. Next base: position 95,768,514 of record NC_088245.1, on the reverse strand, counting down.
TCCATTGGGTTACAAATCTACAAAATACATCTGGAAGTGATGTATTTTAAAATAATATATTTTAAAGAGCATAAATTGACTGTCACCACCCCTCACCCCTGTCATAATACCATTCTGCTGGTTAAAGTGCTGTCAGGGGAAACTGTCTCTGGTGACAATGCCAGTGCCAGTGCTGACGGCCATCTCCGTGCTCACATGGCAAAAGGCCTTCTGACAGCTTAGAAAAGTGTCAGAATAGCAGCTTCCCATTTTCAGGAGGTATTTTACCAAGTTAATATTGCGGCTGCTTTGAAATTAATTTCTTTCAAAAACACAACAGAAGAAAGCAATTTACACAAATACAAAGAAAGCACATGAATCTGTGCGTGTCGTAAAACTAAAACCTTGAATTTTAGGTAGACTTAATTAAGCAATCACCTGTTCCTTCTTCTTCTTGATCTCAAGAAAAAGTTAAAAGAATTTAAAAAATAGCAAACTAGCATGACCTTTAGAAATGTTTAGTGGCTGGATCTAAATTAACAACATACACATGAGTGTTTCAGGTTGGTAAGTCTTTGAATTGACAAATAAATTACATTTCAAAATAAAAGATTCAGCATAACTACGCAGAAATGAGCTATGGAACAGGCAGCATTATGGCTAGAATAGAGACACTGCAGAAATATTTAAAAGAAATGACAGTGTCCTTTCCCAGTAGAGCAGTTGGGACTGCGTTTTTTCACGTGACATGTCCTTGTAATTTTATGTTTAGTGAAGAATAGTGGAAATTCCTTTCAGTTAGGGATTTTTGGCTCCTTCATCCAAATATCACATGCAGCACTATGCAAAGTTTGTCCTTGTTGGACAGAGGGAACAAGGGGAAAGAATCTGCGGGTGCACCAGAGGGTGGTGGGTGATGGAGGACGTTCAGGAACTCTGCCAGGCAGGTGTCCTGCGCCCAACCCTCTTCTCAGTTCACCCCTTGCCCTGAAAGTGACTTCTTTTCAACCAATACAGCAAGCGGCCCCCTCCCCTTCCTGGGGTCAGATGGATGGCTCAGAGCATGAAGGAGGGAAAAGAAGAGTGCATGAAGCTCCTGCTTACCCTGCTTAGGCAGGTCTGACGTCCACACGTGGTCCTCTGGGCCTTAAAAGAACATCCTGGGAGCTCAGACCTGGTTCTGAGTCAGTGAGAAGTGGCCTCCTGGCAGTCTGCATCGCCTTTTCCCAGCGTAACTTCAGAGTGCCTGAGGACCTTCCAAAGACACTGTACTCCTCTTACAAATCAAACCAGATCTTACCAGAAGCACCCCAGTCTGTGTATTTTTTATATATGTCCTCTAAATGTCTTGTCTCTTTTTTTTTTTGTTTCCTCCAGAAATGAGAAGAAATATATAAGCAGATACTGGAAAGAAGTGGAAGTTGGAGACTTTGTGCAGCTTCGCTGTAATGAAATTATACCTGCTGACATATTGCTGCTCTCCTCAAGTGATCCCGATGGGCTGTGCCATATAGAAACAGCCAACCTGGATGGTGAAACTAACTTAAAACAAAGACAGGTGGTGAGGCGGTTCTTAGAGCTGGTAAGTCATCATTCCTAACTCTCATTTAAGATAAGAATTTGTTTCAGGTAAGTAAACTGTTCACCAATCTGCTCCACACCAGCTAAATTTGCTTGTTCTGGTAGTGCTAATGAATTGCTGTTATGGTTGTCATTAAAATGCTAGCACTTGCCAACAGCTGACTTCATCATAGTATCAGAAGTTTTACCATAATTTTCCCCTGAATTTGAATAGGAAATATTTGGGGCAATTGTGTGCGGTTGGAAAATGTTGGGGGTTTTTAATGGCTTCTATTGTAGCTTGATTTTTGAACACACATTTTAACTGCCCCGTGAGAAAATATTTAAATATAAACAACTACTTTTCCTGCCTGCAAACTAGATCAGTTTCAATTAGGAATTTTGCCTAAAACTTCATGTTGCAGAACAACCCTCTAGTACTTGGAGCATTAAAGCTTTTAAGATTTAAAGGGGCAGCATACATGCATTCTGGAGGTGTCTGTGCTGAAAATCTGTTTTACTGCTCGCTCACTCTGCTTATCTCTCCTCAACAGCACTATTTTGAAACAAAGCAAAATCCAGATCAGTTACTGTCAGCAGAATTAGAGGAAATTACCTGAAGTTTTACTTGCTTTCATAATCGTATTGAAATAGTATTTATTTGTATGCCATTCTCTCCAAACCCTCTTGCCAGCAAGCCAGTTTCCTGTATTTTGTCAGGAAAAAAATATTTTCTAAAACTCAGCTAAATCTTTTTTCCTAGTAGCTCTTCTCATTTGAGAGATTTTGCAAACAATGGGAGCTGCTGCCCTTACTACTGTTATCAAAGATAACTACAGAAGCCTATAGTTGTACTGAGGTAGATCAACATTAATGAAGCTGCAATCCAACCAACAGGATAAAAATGTGCCTTCCAAGTAATTCTTTATGGTAGATAGAGCCTTTCTCTGAATAGCTTATAAAAATGTAAGATAAAGACTTGTTTAATCATCAGTGATTTCCACATAGAATTTAGACATAATACAGTAGCTACTGCCATAGCAAGAAGCTTAATCAGCTACAGGCCAAATGTTTCAAAAACTCTGATTGTTTCAAAGAAGCTAATTAAATTTCTTCTCAAATGTCCCCTCCTGTTCCCACTGAGAGGAAATTTCTCCCAGTGAGTAGAGTTCCAGGGAGGTTCTCAGTTGATGTGTCCCAGCTCTCTGCCAAGCCAGACTTTGTACGTGATCTCAGGCACATTATATAAGACAGAAACTATAGATTGCATATAGGCTACTGAATACAGGGATGTTTTTGTGTTGTGGGTACAGTTATAAGCTAAGGGCACGTCCCAGGTCTATCTCAAAGGAAGATCCGGGAAGGCACCAGTTCTTCTCCTCATCCACAGTGGATGGCTGGATTTTTGTGATTCAGTACCCTCTGACACACAGCAGGAGGTGTTGGTAAACACAGTGAAAGGAATCAATATGTGCAAATACAGATCATCACAAGGCTGGCTTTCAAAAACCTCGCTGCCCAGAGAAGTCCCTTGAACTGTGTCAGGGCAACGAAGCTGGGGAGGGGCCTGGAGCACAAGTATGATGAGGAGCAGTTCAGGGAACTGAGGCTGTTTAGCCTGGAGAAAAGGAGGCTGAGGGGAGACCTTATCGCTCTCTCCAACTACCTGAAAGGAGGTTGTAGTGAGGTCGGTGTTGGACTATTCTCCCAAGTAACAAGTGATAGGAGGAGAGGAAATGGCCTCAAGTTGCACCAGGGAAGGTTCAGATTGGATATTAAGAAAAATTTCTTTAGGGAAAGGGTTGTCAGGCTCTGAAACAGGCTGCCCAGGGAAGTGCTGGAGTCACCATCCCTGAAGGTGTTTAAAAGATGTGTAGATGAGGTTCTTAGGGACATGGTTTAGTGCTAGTTAGGTTAATGGTTGGACTCAATGATCTTGAGGGTGTCTTCCAACCAAAATGATTCTATTATTCTAGGCTCCTCAGCTTCCCTGGCAGCAGAGTCACTATTCAGAACGAGGAGTGTGATTCCTGGAAGCTGGTGGGCTGAGAGAGGACCTGCCAACCCTCCAGACCCCCTGGCTCCTGGGAGCTGTGACCCCTAAACGTTTACCTGAGCCACCAGTTGTTGAGTCACTCTTCTGTCTCCACCCAGTAAACGCGTGCATTAATATAGAAGGAAAACTGAGAGTACCCTGCAGTCTCATGTTTGGCCTTCTCACTGAAGTTTAAATTGCTCATCCAAACCAGGCAGCTGAAGACTTCAAGTCTGGGTTTTGTGCAGTTTGGCAAGACCTGTCACTTCTAGACTGTTGTGTGGAAGTGAGTGTCAGTGTCATTTCCTCCTCAAAAGGTTATCGAAGACTGCATTTGGCCCCATTAGGGAAGAAGGCTGAAGAAACAGTGACTACCTAGGGAGTGAAAGCTAGGTTTGTGTGCCAAGCAGCTCAGCATATCAGGGTATATGTGGCATGGCTTGCTCAGCATACCCTGCTTCACTGAGGAAATCAGTGATGGTATAGGTACTTTCAGTCAGCTTTGTAGACACCTAACAAGCTTCGCATTTCCACCCGTCCTCCTTCTGTATCTTAGTTCTCTGTATTATGATTATGGAACTTTTCTATGAAGAAGTATGCTCCGAAATATTTGGATAAATAATTTTTAAAAATAAATTTTAGATCCCAAGATGCCTAGCTGCAATAGCAGTGGGGTCCATAATAAATTTTCAGGTGTTAAACTGGGGTCAGTGACAGAAAGCTCATTCATTCCAATGAAAACAGGACTAGGCCCCAAGAAGTCCAGTATTGAAAGGGAGCTTGTAAGAAAACCACATGTGACTACCTCCCCTCTCTTAAAATAGCTGAGAAAGAAGGAAATATCCAAGCCTGGGTTCTTGCATCAACTAAGTTGTAGTCAAAGTGCACACCTGCAAGTACCAAGTCCTCAGCAGCTGCAGCATCCCAGGACCTCTCTGTCACAGCATCCCGTAAGTTATGCAGCAGAATACTTCCCATCCTCATTAAAGTCCTGGCCAAAACCTGTCTGAGCACGCTGGTAATTGATGCAGCAGTATTAGCTTCCTCATCCCATACTAGTGGGGATAAGCTCTCCCTGGTTCTTGCAGGTGTCACCCTGCTGAGAGACACTCAGCAGTGGAATAGAGGGAGCTGCTTGGGAAATGTTGGATGAAGAGTAGGCCCACAGACAAGTAGTATGGAATAGCAAGGCAATGCCTATTCTTCGGAGTGAAGTTCAGTTCCTATCTGGGTATGCCTTAAGTTGCCACAACTGGAGAGAGCTTATTGTTAGGTGTCATAAAGTACTTTGTAAGACCAAAATTTTCTTGCACCAAATGCCAACCATCCCTTTACCAAACCTCAGAAAAGTTTGTTCCCAAATCTCTTGTAGGACCTGCATCCCAATTTGTTCATGCATTGGAGAAGAATTACATTTACATTTTTATGTTACCATTCTACTCAGCAGAATAACTCTCAGTTATGTTTGTAGCTGTTTGGTTCTGTGCCATTCTGCAGCCCTGTTGTTCAAGCAGGAAAACAAACAAATAGATTATGTAGTCTTGACCCTCTCTTTCCCACACTGCTAAGCTCTTCTTCCACCCTCCTTACAGAATGACGTGCCTGGTCATGTGGCAAATCATAGGACAAAAAACAGGGATTTTTTTGGAAGCATCTTCTTAAAATATGAGCTGCCGATAGCTGTGTTTGAATAATGTCTCTGTAGCAGTTTCTGAAGCATTTGAAAGAAGCTATGTTGCAAAGCTTGGCCTTTCTGTTTTTCTTATATGAACTGATAGCTTCCAAGCATGTGCCTGTGAAGCAGGTTGATGAAGGATAGCTATTTCTGTACCTGTCACTCTGCTGGGCATGGAAAAGGAGAGGGCATGGGGGTATGAACAGTTGTTTTCAGCCACTTTTATGCTCTCATTATTCTGTCCCTGCCCTGTGCCCACTCGTGCAATTTACGGTCCCACGGGTCTGCACCGAGCTGCTTGCTGTAGGGAGCCTGGTCGCCAATTTGGAGCAGCTGAAGTGGGATGTGGGCTGGGACGTCCTCTTGCACTGTGCACCCTCTCCAAATGCCCTCTCCAGAGGCCAGCAAGCCCAGCGCTGTTACGTTGGGTACAGCTGTCCTCTGGAAGGTCCTATGTGTCTCTCTTCAGCATTAACAGCGTGTTAGGTCCTAGTCCCAGAAAGTAAAAGGTCTTAGTTTCCCTTTCCAGATTTTTGCTCAGGAAAGTACCTTTCTGATCTCTTTTTAGCCTGACTCTTGAAGCAGCAATAAGCAATTATAGAAGCAGTTCTGTATCCTTGTATCCAGTGCTTTGCAGGCATTATTATACTCTAAACATATGCTCAGAAGATCCAAGATCGGCATTTGTGGGCTTGGATTGGATCTCTCCGCTTGCGAATTCCAAGAAGCTGTTTTCCTTTATAGTGCAAGTGACCAGAAATATTGCTTATTTTAGTGCTGCTTTCTTTTGTCTGTGTAATTTATAGTAGACTGGGATCATACTGCTTGTTAGCTTTATGTGTTAATGAATGTGATCTGTTTTACACAAATATGTACTTTCTACAACCTGTAGATACACAAGCTGTGAGAATAGTCACTGATATATTCCTTTGTGGCTTGTGCATCTGAAGATACCAGTTTTAATGTATATCTTGTTGTTGTACGTTTACAATAGTCAGTCAAGAAAAAAAGAAAACACTTGGTGAGTAGTTTAAAAAAGAAAAAAGGAAGCAGGAGATTTTTCAAAGGCCTTGACATTTTTTTCTCTGAGGCTTTAAATACTGTGGTCTTGTTATCCAGCTACAGGATATGCTAGAAATATTTAAAATAGTCAGAAATGTACTTCTGTGTGGCTTCTCTTAAAGTCAAAATGATAGTGGACTGTCTTCACACTGAAAGATGGATCAGATCCATGTGTGCAGCATGACCTGCTGCCAAGCGCAGCTGGCAGAAAGCACTGTGCTGAATTCCCCTGGGAGTGATCTAACGGTGTCAGCAGTCATCAGGGAGCATCTCTTGGAAAACAAAACAAAACAAAACACAACACAAGACACCAGTTTCCTTCTAATTTCTAACCCACCCACAGCAGCCATTTCTGGTGCGCTGGATCTGATAGGAGACGCTGTCGGCAGGAGGAATCAATGTGTTTTCTGTGCTCCTCTGCAGGCTGCTGTGCCACCACACCCTCCGCAGTTGCTTATGGAATGTTTTCCATCCATCGGAGACGTTGTGTCAGCCGCTCTTCAGAGAGTGGATAAGCAGATGCAGCTTGGGCTGCAAAAGCTCAAAACTCCCTTTCAGGTTTCATAAACTTGATTTAGGATATTTTGATAGTATGAATCTAGAGTCATGAAAAAACATTTACATTTTCTTGCTGCCTTATAGTACAAAACAAACAAAATACTCCACTGTTTTTACTCAGTATGCCTTTTAACAAAATCCACAAAGACTCACTGTGGATTCTGGAGCAGCTTATGGTTTATTAACCACTGGCCATGTCCTGGATGTTTCTGTGGAAAGCTTTAGTTCAGCTGAAAGCTAAGCTAAATCTGACAGCTGCCACCCCTGTGAGAAGGTGCATGTATCCCTCTGAGAGCTGGTGGGAGTAGGGAATGAATTTTTTTTCCCTCTCATTTTCTCTTAAGAGTAGACATTTGTTCCAAACAAGCTTGTACTAGCATGATTAAACATGTTTAGATAAGCCTTGCAAATGACTTCGTGGCTTCTTATTTAATTTGTCTAAAAAGCACATTTGAATTTGGTGTCTGCCTGTTTGGGAGGGTTCATTTGCATGCAGACTAGCACCAAAATAATACATCAGTCTGATTTCCTCACAAGTCAGTATGCGAACCCTTCTGGAATATGTATAAACTCCAAGTCTATGCTTCTTGCAGGCACATTTGCTCATCTGTCCCAGTCTGGAAGCTGGCCTGAATTGGCAGATCCAGCTTTCATTCCAGCCCTACCTGTTCTTGCGCAGTGCTGGAAGCACAGTGGGTACAGCTGGATTTAGAAAAACAGTCCCACAGCTCTGTATTCCAAGCATTAAGCCATTTATACCATCTCTCTTATTTCCCTGTGAGTCCTAGGCATAAACTGGTCCAGAAGGGAAGGTAAGGCTGCTTTCTAGAAGGGCAGCACTGTGATCCTGACCGTTGGTGACTGCAGGCTGCTCTATGTATGAGGCACTTTGGGAAAGGCAGCTCATGCTAATTGCACAAAAATAACTCACAGGGCACCTTCGGTATCTCAGTGTAGATGTTCTTTTTGCATTCAGTTTTTCTCCCTAAAAAAAAAAAAAAAAAAAAAGGAGGGGGGAGGAAAGAAAGCAATTTTCAAATTTCAGTTTAGCCTAAACTGAGCTAAGATTTCGTGTGATTTCTTGTACAGCCATCTGCATTGGTTAAACCAGCCCAGTTGGAGAGAACAGCTGAAGTTAAACCAGCACAACTCCCAGGCAGATTGGTTTTCAACTCACATGCTGATAGGAACTGCTTATCTCAAAAGAATCTCGTTGAGTCTTCTGAAGCAACACAAGAATTGGCATAGGTATACTCTCCCTGTCACTCCTTGTCCCACTAATAGCCTCAGGCTATCATCCACCTGAAATTAGTGAGAATATCACACAATTATAATCAAGTAGGTGTGAACTAGTCAGCATATTCAGTGTTGTTTAGTCTGTAAGTACTTTCGCAGGCTAGAATCAGGCCACAAGAACAGTGACTGTCCCTCCAGCATCTTTTGGAGGTTATCCCTTCTGCCTTTCTTTTTTGCAGTATTTTGAGAAGGTTCACAAGGCTAGGAAAAGTGGCTCAAAAATTCCAGATACGCACATGTTAAAACGGCAGATTAGTACTCCATCCCACACATGTTGCCAAAATTAGATTTCCCTGAGGGAAAAGAGAGTTAAAGAAAAAAACAAAACAAAACAAAACAAACAAGCAAAAGAAGACAATGTTTTTTGCCTATGCACTGCCAGAATATTAAATTAAAAACTATTTTTTTTAGTTTTAAAGTTTAGCTGAAGATTTTAGTGAAACAAGTCTTGTAAGAAGACTTGTGTTTGTCAGTACAAAATGCGAACAAGTCCCACCCTGTGAAGACCTTTATCTGAGGTGATGCCTTGAACGTTCAGGAGATTTCTTTGATGAGGGTTGAATCGCTGTGAAAAGCTCTACACCTTTATTGTTGTATGGTTTTTTTGGATAGTAACACGTTCAGAGATGGCTTGCATGGAAACCGTGGACATGTCTGGTTAAAGAGGAAGCAACTAGTGTTTTTCTAAGAGAGACACAAGCATGTAGCAGCGGCGTGCAGAACAGCCTGGTGTGGAGCAGCACCCGAGTCAGTGCTGTGGCAAACTTTTGTGCGAGCTAAAAGCACCGTAGGAGGGCTGAGAACTACTTTTCACTCTGCCATTTTACCGTGGCATTTAGTCAGCATTCTCACACTTGGAGGTATGGGGAAATAAAAAACTCAAGAACTGATGGTTCACTTCCTCCTTGGTCAACTCTGAGAGAGGTTATCGTCTCTTTCTAGTTTCCATTGTGCAGGTGTCCGGGCCGCAAGTTTGAATGTGGAGAGAGCTTCATTAGAAGGACAAATAATTTGAATAACTGTAAGAGAAAATTTTGGATATCTTAATCTAAGCATTGGGGGAGGGGAAAGAGTAGTTCTTAGGAATGCTTGAGTACTTGACTTTTACTATTATTTGAACATATAATAGGTTAAAGGGGCTAAATTGATGAATCTGAATTTGAATGTCTTGGCTGTGGAAGTCCCTCCCATCCCTAGGGTAATCCTTCCAGTGCTGGTTGAACAATGGTAAAGCCACGTAAGGAAATGTTTTATGACAGTGCTTGTGCTGCATCTGACCTCTAGAGAGGTGGGACATTTTCTTCTCTGCAGAGCCCAGCATCTTTCCATTCTGTTTTTTTCTCTGAAAAAGCATTAGAAAACAAGATAGCATTTCAGGCCTGTAGCGAAAATAAAATCCTATACTGTTTTCCTATTGTACAGAAGTAAACATTTGCATCTAAAGCAGGTTAAGAGACATCTTCTATTTTTTTTCCCCGTGACTTTTCTGATCTCCTAGCCTAATTCAGTTTTACTGAACAAAAGTTTATTTCAAGAACTATTTATTCCTTAACCATACATTGGCCTGTCAGCTGAGAACATGAAATATCAGGAAATTAGATTTTGTCATATAACGCTGAGAACTCCTGATTTTAGGGCCAGAATTTTTGATCTGGAAACTCATCACGCTATACTTGTCTCTGAAACCACAACCCCAGTTGGCAGTATCAGTGGTTAGGAAAGGATGGAAGGGTCTTCTTTTCCAGAGCAGGAGGGTTCACAGTATTAAGCCACGTGTAACCTCAGCAATGATGGTATGGTCTCACTTTCCTTTGGAAGCACTGAGGTAAAGAGGTCTGCTTTTCTGCCAGAAAAGGCAGAGCAACAAAATGAGGAACTCCTGTATTTATCTCAACATCCACGATGTGAACCCTCATCTCACTTCTCATTTCCCCACCTGCTACCCTCCAAGTCTTTTACACATTTTAGTACCAATAAGGTCACAGAGGCCAGTAGAAATTTGCATTAAAATGTTACTTACATGGAAAGTGGCTGGCTATATGTCTCAAAACTGTTATTTCAATAAACTCATGAAAATTTCCACTCATTGGTTATACTCGGGTTCATACTTTTAAGCTCTGCCATGACTCTGTGATGATCAGGAATTTTACATATGTCTATGTGCTTGTGAAAGAGAAAACCATGGTTGTCCTGTAGGTACATGGCTGAAGAAGATACTGTTCACACAGAACTATAGTGCTTATCCTTCCATTTGGTTTTGAATTAAACTCATCAGTAGTGCATGGAGATTTTTAGGCATCAGTGCTAATAAACTGATTCAGCTTTCTAAATGAGACAGTAATGAACTATTTTACATCAAAGCAGGGAACGCATAGCCTTTTGGCTTCTAAGAGAAAGAGAATTTTACATTTAACATACAACATGGTTAGAAAGCACGTGGAAGTTGTAATGAGCATTTACCAGCCTCTACTTTAATTTTCCAAGTTTGTTTGCTTATTATATTTTTGGCTTGACTTAATTAAATACCACATTCAAAAACATGTCCCAGATGGCTAAGTATACTCATACCTGTATAGCAGCGTGGCCCGCATGGCTAAGATCACAGGGATCTGATTTACAGGCTGCTGCAGTGTAAGAGGAAGGGCTAAAAATGGCTTTATCTTACCATTAACTACATGGAGGTGGTTCATGTCAGCTATTGAGCAACAAAAAGCAAATGGAATATCTTCTGCTGCTCCACAAGAAGCTGTTTCAGCAATCTTTGTTTAAGGTTGCAGAATAAATAACTGATAATGACATACAAGAAAAATGACACAAACTGGTTTATTCAATTATGTTCTCCCTGATGGTCTTATTCCTGACATTTGTTCTCATTGGTTGGACTTCCACATCACACATTTATTGAAATGCATATAGTAGTGAATATTTTGTGTAAGAATCACAGAAACACAAAGTGGATTGTATAGGAAGGGACCTTTAAAGTTCACCTAGTCCAGCCCCGCTGCCATGGGCAGAGACATCTTTCACTAGATCAGGTTGCTCAAAGCCCCATCCAACCTGACCTTGAACACTTCAGTGGTGGGGCATCCACAGCTTCTCTGGGCAGCCTGTCTCAGTGTCTTACCATCCTCATGGTGAAAAATTAATCCTTATATCCAATCTAAATTTACTCTCAGTTTAAAATTGTTGCTCTTTATCCCGTCACTGCAGGCCTTGGCAAAAAGTCTCTCTCTGTCTTTCTTATAGGCTCCCTCTGTATACTGAAAGGCCACAATAAGGTCTCCCAGGGTCTTCTCCAGGCTGAACAACCCCGACTCTCTCAACCTTTCTTCACAGGAGAGGTGTTCCGGCCCTTGTATCATTTTCATGGCCCTCCTCTGGACCCTTTCCAACAAGTCCATGTCTTCTTGTACTCAGGGTCCCAGCGCTGGACACAGGACTCCAGGTGGGGTCTCACCAGAGCAGAGCAGAGGAGCAGAATCACCTCCCTTGACCTGCTGGCTACAGTCCTTTTGAGTATCTTGCAGCCCAAGATATAATTGGCCTTCTGGCCTGCAAGTTCACATTCCTGGCACATATGCATTTTTTCATCCACCAGTATCCCCAAGTCCTTCTCTGCAGGGCTGCTCACAACCCATTGATCCGCCAGTCTGTATTGATATTGGGGGTTTCCCAGACCAAGGTGCAGGACCTTGCACTTGGCCTTGTTGAACTTCATGAAATTCACATGGGTCCACTCCTCAAGCCTCTCAAGGTCCCTCTGGGTGGCATCCCATCCCTCAGGCATGTCAACCATACCACTCAGCTTCGTGTCATCTGCAAACTTGCTGAGTGTGCACTTGGTCCGACTGTCTATGTCATTTGTGAATATACTAAACAGTACTGATGCCAGTACGGATCCTTGAGGGACACCACATCGAGCCATTGAGTGTAACCCTTTAGACATGGCCATCCAGGCAATTCCTCATCCATCTAACTGTCTATCCATCAAACCTGTATCTCTCCTATTCAGCACCAAGAATGTTGTGGACAAATATAACAAAGGCCTTGCAGAAATCCAGGTAGATAATATCTGCCCCAAGGAGAAATTAGCTGGTGGGGGAAGCTTGCACAGGAGTAATAGACTCTGCTCTTCTGCTATGTTCTGATTCAACAGGTCATATTCATGTATGTTTTAACTCCACACTTAACTGAACAAGGCATACGGGTTACTGAAGACAACACCATGCAGGAACTTCGTAACTATCATGCGCGCCTGAAGCATGAGGCTGGCTGGAGTGCTGAACAGGGAGACAAACCTCAATCCCTACCCCAGCAATACATGTTCCTCCTCCTCAGCTCATTTCCCAGCACTGCTGTCCAGTTTTGGAACTGACAAGGCCACCAGAATTTCTTTTCATAAGATCTATGCTATCAGCCGGTGTCTGAAAGAAATCACCTTTGAAGCCCTTGGGTTTTTGAAAAGGTGTTTTTCACTTTACTATTGGAGTCTGCAGCATGTTGATTGAAAAGGAACTTGTTCAGTAAAACAGATAGTAGATGAGAATAGACAGAGCAGAGAGCAAAGCTCCAGCCCAAAGTGTTCTGCAGCCATCCCAACTTGTCCCATGTACCCTGCATGCCAACCACAGCCTTGCTGCCCTCACGTTGACTGTTGGTCTTCACAGACACCCCTCCACCCTCTCCTCAGGGCAAAGAGGAAAGTACAGAACAACTGGGATCAAGGAGAGGAGGACACACTCTGAATCCCTTGTTTGCCCTCAGAGCAGTAGCGTGGCAGGCATGTGATGGTGAATGTTCGTACAAGATGCAATTCCAAGCAAAGATGGTGTGCCAGTGTCCAGCTTGGTGAGTTTTTACTTGGTTATATAGCCTTCCCATGCTAGAGATGCTTGTGGAAAGGCTGATAAACCTGTGACAGTGCTGATATGAATGCTGCCCTTTAGTATTTGGAATAAATATGTCTTTTCATTTGTACTGCTTCTTGTCCTCTGTGCTCTCCTGCATCTGGCAGGGGCTGGAGTCTCTCAGTTCCTTGTGTGGTTGCTATATATGACAGGTTTCCCTCACATCCTAGAAATGTTTCTTAAACGTAATGCCTTGCAAGGTTAAGCTGCTTTTATCCAGATTCCCAGTCCTCAGGTTGAGATGGACTCACAAAGCTTTGGTGTGTTTAGATGTGTCCTCACGCTGCAGCCACTACTGTCAGGTTTTACCATTCATAAGGAAAAGCCTTCATTACCAGCCACTCTGTCTCCTGTTAGGACTCTGGTGTTCTGGTTTTTATTTGTGGAATGATGTGAGTGAGGTGTTTGGCATTTCCCTCTTCTTCTTGAAGGGTCTTAGTCCTTCTCATTCCCATTTCTTCTGGCAGAACTTCATCCCACACTAAGTCGGACTGGCCAGCAGCCCGGACTAGAGCAGGAGTAGGCCAAGGTATATTCGGAAGCTGACCTGAGATGTTAGGCTACTAAATTAAAATAACCACGCAGTGCCTCTGCCACTAATCAAGTGAAATTTTCTTCCAGTCATTATGAAGTACAGCAGAAAGACTGCTAGAAATCTCTCCAGAAAGGGGAAAGCTCTGGAGAGTCAGAAGGATTGTGTCTTACCAAGTCTCTGAATATAAACCAAAAAGCGTCTGGAAGGTCAGTGCGAGTCGTAGGCAGAATTTTGTGAGCCCTTGAGAGGCTTGGTCTGGTCTGTGGTTTAGTTGAAGCGCTGAGCTAATGCTGAGGTTGATTCTTACAGACTAGGAACCTGTTCATTTATTTCAGTGACTGGCTTTTGGGACAGGCAGATGCCACTTTCTTAATTGTCTGGGTCTGTGTCCATATTTCAGCCTTGACATATTCTATTCCCGTGCTAGTCACCAGCGTGGCTATGGTTGGTGAACTGTTTCATTCACACCACTGTAATAATCCCAAAGGACATTAGAACTTGCACATGTGTATTTTCAGCATCGTTGACATTTTTTTGGTACTTTTGTCCTGTGATTGACTAACAGCAATTTCTTCAGCTGGCTCTCATAAAATGATCGAGGTCTTCCTTGGCCTTGCAAATAATGCATTTCTTTTCCTGCAGGCTGGATATTGCGCTATTCCCTCATGTTATTTTCTACAAAGGGGAAGGCTTTTACTTAGGTCAACCAGAGGAAGATCAGCCCGTTAACATGTATTTGGCTTGCTCAGCTGTTCCAATATTTCTGAATACTGAACATCTCTGTTCCATTTAAACAAACAGTACTGAAAAAAATCCAATTATAGTACTAGTTGTCAGTGTGGAAAACAAAGCTATTAAATTTTGATGTACAGCTGGATCTGTTTAGTTCCTAAATAGCATAGATCAAGCTGTTTCTTCCTTTTCTTGTGACTTAGGGGCACAGATAAATTCTGCCAGAGAGACTAATGCAGTTTAGACATTAAAACATTTCACTCTTTTAGTATATAAACAGTCTGCATGCTTTGAATACATAAAATCAAAATGTAATTCCAGTTGCACATTAATAAAAGGTCAGATTAATTTTATATGGTAAATGCAGAATACTGCTATATAAAGCGAGAATAGGATGGACCGATGCATTAGGGGGATGTGTTCTTGTTGCACTTAAAAGCTTTTAAACTGGAAAGCTATTTTCCTGGCTGAGGCAGGTTCGTGTCTATTAAATATTTCCTTTGAATTGTCCTCATGACTCCATTTCTCCCTTTTTGTTTCCTCTAGACATACACATCAAAACAAATCCCAGAGCCCTTATCCAGCAGTCGTACTACAGGGAGAAGTCTGGATAAGATCCCCCGCGTAGCCAGTAAACACAATGTGATAAGCGGGTGACCATCCCTGTACCCCAAGGGCATCCTGGGGAGCTCATGCTGTCCTATTGGAAGGAAGTACTGAACATTAAACTCTGGTTTCTGCAGCACTAAAGTAGGGCAGATGAATAAAGGAAAACATTTTATTAACTATGCATTATTAATATCACTAGCAGGCCGTTAAATCACCCATACAACACACATTTAATGAAGGGGAATATGTTGTTTGAACATTCTGTAATTGTCAAACTAACTCATGTGGCAGAGCAGCATGTTTTGCTTCTTGAGCTATGACAGTTTCGTGAGGTTGCCAGCAGAGTTGGAAAGGTTGGCATTTCACTGCAGAGATTCAGAATGATCTTACAGCTGAAGCTCCAAAGTCATGTTGGAGAGAGCTAAATTCAGTCTCTTTTTTCTATGACAGATCTCTATACTTCCTTAATCCATCTACGTGTTGGTTTCCCACCCTGTGAAACAGGCATTGTAATATTTTCTTCCCTTTTTAGGATATAAGTTTTTCAGAGGGTGTTACATCAGTAGTGACCTGAGAAATAAGGGACAGGGGGTTATTTTAAGGAAAATTTTAAAGAAAACACCTTTCCCTTATGTTTTCTTCTCCTGTATACATTTGTGCTTCCCCCAGAGACAAAGCCCAATTGTTGCAGACCTAAGTTGTTGTTTTAAATGGAACTCTTTATCAGGTTTAATAGCTAGAGCATTGTTAAGGCCTAGTCACAAAACCCTCCACATCTGCAATTTAACTTAAATTTGAAATTCAGCTTTGAATGAATCAATACGTAACAGATCTGTGCAATCTGTCTGAGTTGGCTTCCATAAGGAAAATAAGCCTTCCTTAGAGTAAGAATGAATTTCCCAAAGTTTTAAGAAATGGGAAGAAGTAGGATTTATGGATAGGGTATTAAACATTTTCCTAGCAAAAAGACTCCCAAATAAGTGAAATACATTCTGTGAAATCCCTGGATACAAAAAATACCTAATATAAGTATCACTGTGTGTCTTTTTGACAAGTTTCAACCTTTCAGAAATAATTACAAGTTCCTGACTTTTGTCAGTGCTTTTTCAGAGGAAGGCAGTGAACTAAGGCTATTTTGGTAAATTCAAAATGTGAAGTCTGATATTTGAGGAAAAGCAGGTTCTTATAATTGAAATAAATCCCGATTTTTCTTTCCTTTTCTATTTTTTTCTTTTTTTTTCATTTTGATATGACATAATATGGCAGAAGAGTGAAGCAAGAAGTGGTCTTCACTCCTCTGTTTTATCTTGTGCATCATTTCGTGCCACAGAAACTTTCAAGACCTGTTTTTAAAATGCTATTGGTCATAAAGAATTCTTACCACTAGAGTGAAGTGAAAAACATTTAGTCACTGAAGGCTTCTGAACACAGCATATGAACAACTACAATATGGGGATATCCATGAATTTTTCTATGCATTCACGGTTGACAAAAAGATGTATTTCTGAAACTCTTAAACCACATGGGAAGAAATGATTGAAACCTCTGTTTCACATCTTTCAAGACCGTGTTATGACTTAGCCACAGAAAAAGAATTGCGTTGGTGCCATGGTGGTCACAGCAGCAGGTTCCTGGTGTTTGCCTGGGCCATGCAGCACTGGACAAGGCACACCCCCAGTTTTACCTTCTCATCGCCTGGGTGTAGGCCTGTGGTCATTTGGGTTTTTAGACAGTGTTTACCAACCATCTCGCCATTCCCTACATTCTTCAGAGCAAATGTAACCAGACGTGCTTTGTGGTTTTACTCTTTGAAGTAACTTGCATCCTATTGCCACAGTGCACACAGTATAGCTGGGGAGCCCTGTTGTAGAGTGACACTGCTGTGATACCATGATGGTGATGAGAAATTCAAACCCAAGACGAGGAACAGCATCTGTCTGAAAGACCAGCAGCTAAGCAAATTGGAGCCCTATGGATGATGCTTATATCCATGCTTACTGTGTTGAAAAAGCAGGGGCAATACCTAACATTTGGAAAAGAATGAAGGAACTCATTTTTTTAGAGCCTGAAATTTCTAAGGTAGTGTGAAAAGAACCACAGAATCATAGAAGCAGAGAATCGTTTAGGTTGGAAAAGACCTTTAAGACCATCAAGTCCAACCCTTAACCTAGCACTGCTTGACAACCCTTTCCATGAAGAAATTTCTCCTGATGTCCAATCTAAACCTCCCCTGGTACGACTTGAGGCCATTTTCTCTTGTCTTATCGCTTGTTACTTGGGAGAAGAGACCAACACCCACCTTGCTACAACCTGTTTTGAAGTAGTTGTAGAAGACAATGAAGCCTCCTGTTCTCCAGGCTAAACAGCCCCAGTTCCCTCAGCCGCTCCTCATCAGACTTGTGCTCCAGACCCCTCACCAGCTTCGTTGCCCTTCTCTGCACTCTGTCCAGCACCTCAATGTCTTTCTTGTAGTGAGGGGCACAAAACTGAACACAGGATTCGAGGTGGGTCCTCACCAGTGCTGAGCACAGGGGGATGGTCACTTCTCTAATCCTGCTGGCCACACTATTCCTGATACAAGCCAGGATGCTGTCAGCCTTTTTGGCCACCTCAACACACTGCTGGGCCCACTAGCATGGACAGAGGGGTTTACACTAGTCCCATTTTCTCAAATCAACACAAACCAAGGATTCAGTTCCTTTTTCGGCTTCATGAAAGACATATCTGCGTTTCTGAACTCCTAGATATCATCCATCTCTCATACTGTAGCTCTTTCAAAGAGAATTTGAAATTGATTGGCCTGGAGGGAGAGAGGTCAAGTGGGAATATGATTGTGTGCAGCCTCAGAGTGTTAATGCAGAAGTCAAAACTTCTGAGTTCTAGTGCCTATTTTTTTCTTTTTTTTTTTTTTTTCTCTTAAAGTAATTGGATTTGCTTGGTTTGGCTTAGATTGACGTATATGGTGCTTATACTGGCTTTTTTCAAAGTCAGCACTCACTGAAACTACTATAACCATTTTTGGCCCTCCTTTTAGCTTTCTGGTTTCTCCAAGTGACCTTCATGTATCTTTTCAAGCACACTTTTTCTGTAACATCTTAACAATGACCAGTCTGTGCTCCAAATTAAACACTACCTAGTAGTAAGAACTCTGCCTTAAGCATAAGCAAGATATTTTGCTTCATCTACATTTTACAGGGACTCATTTTTAGAATTAGTGATGGCAATTAAAATTTACATTGTAGCAAATGGAGAACACATTGTTTAACAGAAAATTCTGACTGACATGAAGAGAATTTAGCCCTGACCTTTGCTATCCAACAGTTCTGTGAAATACTCTAGGGAACTTAGTTGCAGTCAGTGAAATCTCTCCCAGGTTTGTATCAACCAGAGAGTCAGTTATTCAAACAAGCAAGTGCACAAGGCAGAAGTTTGGGAGATGCACAAAGGTACTATATAACAAGTATGACACCATTACATACCTTCAGAGAAGAAGGAAAAATGCCTCCAGCTGCTTTTTGTGAGTGGCCTGGTTTTGTTGCTGTGCACTGGGAGGCCATGAAAACACCAAATAAGTCAAGTTTTTAGGAAAATTAGGCACTGGAAAGCCTCAATTCAGATTGTAGTCTGTCTAGGCACAGAGCCTTTCATCTCTCTTGAGGCTGAGACAGCCTTAATGCCCAGCAGTTCTGTAAGTGGGAAGTAAGGCAGTGAAAATCAGGCATATCAGATACCTGCTGCTCAGAAATCTGGGAAGTTTAGGTTTTGACTGTATTTTAATCATGTTTTCTGTGTCATAACAGTGATGCAGAAAATCAGTGTAAGAGAAGAATTAAGGGTAGTGGTGGAGAATTTAGTTTTTCATGGGCTTTTACCCAGAAAACTGCACAAATCATTTGTGCACTGTAAAAGCAACACTTTTAACTTTTGTCTAGCTGCAGTTTCTTTTAGCTGTTAATACATGAGAACATCATCACAGTTGATGTTTCATTTGCTGCTGAAGTGTGGGTATCAGCATAAAAAAGAAACAAAACTTTGATCACTATGAAATCTTGTGTTAACTTTGTGCTTCTTTATAACCACTGAAAGCAGTCACACTCAGGCAGTGTTTAACATATTTGTTCATTCATTTACCAAAAGGCATTTTCACATCAAAACAGTGTCATCAGCTGTAATTCATAGTGTATATCTACACTTCCATCTCACAGGGAAGAAATGAAGTTATTTGATTTATTAATAAACCAAAGAGCTTTTGCCATAAATCAGAATTCAGCAGCTTTGTTCGCTTACGTAAACTACTATTCTAATTGGATTGTCTCCCCTCCCAGATATTATCTAGTTAAAGACCATAATCACATATTTCAAGTTAATTGCAACAGAACACAAATACAGTTAGATTTAATGATAAGGGAGTCAGTTCATAAACTGAGTCATAAATTAAAAGAATCCATCAGAGGAGAAAGACTGTTGCATGGTGGTGATGGGGACGTCAGGTAGGTTTAGTCCTCCCTGATCTTGACTACATATTTATTTTTTGTGAAGACTTTAGCTATAGATTTTAAGTAGATTTTTTCTTATTATTTGTAAAGTTGTTGGCTTTGCTGGCAGGCACTGAGCAGAAAGGAGATTCAGTCTGCAAACGTTCACTTGCTCTAGAAGTTACTGTGTCTGTACAGCACTGAAACCGTGCTCTCTCTGCCGAATTCCAAAGCCATAGAAAACCTCCATTAAATTACGCTGGATTTTGTTATTAGGTGTCTCTAGGATTCCAAGCGCATTCGTCAAAGATGCTAAGATTTCTTTCTTTTCTTTTTTTTTAGACAACTGAATGAAAACTTGTGCTAAATAACTGTTTTACATATAATATGTTGTAATACAAAGACCAAAAAAAAAGTTTCCCATTCCAGTCTATTATTTTCCTTCCAATTTACAAGTGCAATTTAAACTACAGTGGTGACTCTCTAACACAGTACTTAGGCAGACAAACAGTATATTATTGAAACACCTTGAGCAACATTTGTAGATAATTTTTCCTGTACTTTTTTTTTTTTTTTTCCCCTGCAAGGAGCATACTGGAAAAGAAGATCACGTTCTGGGGCAGCAGAGCATGTGTTACGTAGGCAGCACAGGCTCTCCCAGCACAGCGAGCTTTGCTGTGACTTGGGAGAACTTCACGTTCTCCAACAAGCCCAAGCAAAGCCAGCTGCCGGGTAGCACTGGCTGCCCCTGGAGTGCCTCTGTAACGTGAACCTTGAACTGCTGGAGGCAAGGACACAGGCAGAGCGTGCAGTTCACGAGCCGTAGTAACAGATTATGGATGTCAAGTCAAGGGCTGAGAGCTTCGTGATGTCTGCTCCAGCCAGTCATCCATTCCTTGTGGCTACTGGTGTCTGTGCCTCTCTGAAGGGAGCAGCCGAGGAACGAGGGTCAAAGGGGGTGAACGTGTGGCTTTACGGTATCTGCCCCATTCTAGAGACTGAGGATGTCTGAGGTGCCCCTGTAGAACTAGGTACTTCTGAGCGTTCCCAGCATCAAACTTCAGTCACCTAGAGAAATTTAAGGCTGAGAAGGATAAATATCTAGTGAGCTTAAATACCAACAGGATTTGGTGATGAGAAGATCATGTGGATTTCTTGCTAAGGTTCAGGTACTGGACTGCCAACTTAGACATACTGTAATTTAGGGAGTCTGATTTTTAGCACAGCAATCTTCTTTGCTCAGAGCTGTCCTTTGCTTTTATTTCCCTCCCGTCCTCCTTGTTTACAAGCTGAATTCTGCACATAAAAGTGATTCTTTTCTCCGGTGGGCTGTAGCTGTCTCTAAGTGACAGCCCGTCTTCACAGTTCTCTTTATCATCTCTTGTTTCTTAAAAATACAGGAAAGGTTTCCTTAAGTGTCAGGCGTGGGTGGTTTGAATTGTCTCCTATATACTGTAAGTCTGTCTTTCTTCCAGGTGTAACTGGTAGAAAAATTAAGGAGGATGTTGATGGTGATGCTGACAGATCCTCTAGTTTCTTTTATTTAAAATCTAGTTTCTTTCACCTCTTCTGAATAGAGTCAATATCAAAAAAAAAAAAAAAACAAAAAACAACAAAACAAAACAGAAAACCATCGAAAAACCAGACACCTGTGTGTTTCAGAGAAGCTGGCAATAGGACTCTCCTTTGCTTACTTATTTGCAGTCAGCTATTCCCATAGCATGTTCTGGGAAGTAGTAGTTGGAGTCTGCAGCTGCTCAGCAAAACCATTATAAAACATAACATCTGCAGTGTTACCACTGTTGAAAGCTTAATAATATGATAATTCACCATTGGTTCTTTCATTCAAGTGGTGGGCAAAGCAGTTTTCTAAAGGCAGTCCTCCTCGATGGAGACAGCAGCACCAGGACTGGGTATCTGATTTCACTGTGTAGTTTGTTTGGTCTGACAAAGAAGGGAGAACCTTGATTTTTATTTAACAAAAGCAACTAATTATGCTGTGATAGGATGTTTTTCCTCAGACACAACAAGGTGCTAACAACAGGTAAACATATATAGTCAGCAAAAATGCCAGCTTCAGACTAATGAGCTAGACAATTAAGGTTTAAAACTGTTAATTAGGAAAAGGTTATTCTGCTATATGTGTCTAACTTACTGTAGTAGATTAATTTATCTGTGTTGGCATAAAGCAATTAAGAAGTCCTGCTAATATTTCAAAAGCTCATACTAGCTTTTTCATAATTGGCAGTATATCGACGTGTGTTGTCCTAGATTTTCAGTAGCTTCACTGAACGTGAAGTATAGTGATACTGTTGAATATTTTGAGCCTTCTCAGATAAATTTCATTTTTCCACTCCGGACCAAATTCAATTGTCTTCTGGCCTTGATGTCTTTTATCTAATACTTTTAGAAACTCATGTTCTTCCGCTTGCAGAAAAAAAAAGTCATCCTTGTAAGGGAGAGTTTGGAAGACATCTAAAAGAATTTTGGTGCCCAGGTCCCCTAGATTTTCAGTGCCAGTTGTCAGTGTCATTCATTTGATTGCCTTTGAAAAAAAAAAGGGCTTTCATACACTATGAAAGCTAGAAAATAAAGTGATTTTGGCTATAATTTTCAAGTCCTTGCCCTAAGTAATTTAACACTTTTATTATTCCAGGACTCAGAATTTGACCCCCTGAAGTTCACCAGTGTCATTGAATGTGAGAAGCCAAACAATGACTTAAGTAGGTTTCGAGGTTACATGTGAGTATTTCATATACTTCAGTATTCACTCCCTTTCTCTAATATGGAATAAAGTAAATGCTGTTTTGTTTTGGGCTGTGTTCTGTAAGTTGCACCATCATCACATCTAAATAGGGCTGCATCTTTAAGTCTCTTTTAGAAGATCCTCACTTCAGAGTGAGATGGTACCTCATGTTTCCATTCTTTAGGATGGATTTAGTTGTTAGCTTTGATCAGTTTACACTCCAGAAACAAATGCATGAAGCAGTGCAGTTAGACACTCTTCTCCCTTTCCTTCCCTCCATAGATCAAAAAAGTCCATCTGGAAATGGGAGGAAACAGAAAACCAGTGCAAGAAAGCCAACAAACAGACGCAATGTGTTGTACACTACTTTTTTGAAGATGGGTCTGTTTGATGTTTCTTTTAATATAAGCGTCACTGAGGAAAAATCAGAAGGCGAAACTGGTATTTCTCCAGCTATGGCACCATCCTTTCCTCTCATTCAGACAAAATACAATAATTGTCTCACACAGTGGGTGTCTTTGTACATTACCACGCAGAATCACCCACGGCCATTTGACTTAATTCTAAACAAACAGAACCACATTACCAAGGTGCTCGTCTCTGGCCCATCAGTCCTACTCTGAAGCAAAAGTTTTAGGATGTGCAAAGCACTTTGCTTCTAACATAGCCAGGACTGCAGGGTGCAGGCATGCCAACAGTGGTGACTTAGGAGATGCACTCCTGCATGACTTATTTTTCTACAGTCCATAACCACATGGAGAGTGAGACGCCAGGATATTTAATTAATGATTTATTCCCCATATTGATTAGGAGCAATAAGCAGTATTGAATTGCATAAATGGCACAAGGTAAATTGCTGCAGCTTGGGGAGTTTTTTTATAGTGATGCTATTTACCACCTCAGTTCCTACTCTCAGATGTCACAGATTGTGTAGGGTATACTGCCAACTGGTGTAAATCAGGTTAGTTGTAGTGTGGGAAAATGTGTTCCTTTATTTAGCAGCATAAAGCCCTAGAGTTCATTTAAAGATAAAAGTTTAGTATTAGACGTTACTGTATGAGGGTGTGTAAGTGTCTACATTAATAGAGAGCCTGGTCTGCTGCAGAAATGACATTTCCACTTATGGAAATGGAAAGTTTGGCAACTTTTCTAGCATACTTCTATGTATGTGAATCTTTGTCCCCAAAATATTAAGCAGAGGTTGAATACTGTAGAAGATATGCATAAATTTGTCTTTCATTATATATTTACTTATGTACTCCATGTGGAAAATATCTGTAGCATATAAGTTACAGAACCATTTGAATTATGTAGCAGGTAACATGGTAGTACCTTTTGGAAGACTATTATTCAATATTGATTCTATCTAATCTTCTTTATATTTTAATGTTTTGCAAATGATGTGAATGTATTTTGACAAAGCAGAAAGCCAAGACATCAGTTTTGAATCTGGCAGAAAGCATCAGGTGATTTCCAGGTCTCATCAGTTATGCTACAAGAGATTTTCATGTAAAGGACCATGGGGCATTTGAAGAAAAGAGTAGGGACCAACCCCTCAACAAATAAACACTCTGTCTCCTGATTTGTCAAGGGAGAAAGCTTTTTTTCCCCCCCTCTTTTTAGATCTTCTTCGTTAGTATCACAAAATCGTGGGTCTATATCAAATCATCCATTAGCAAGATGAATAGTAATTAGCACATCTGAATTGAAACATCTCATTGCGATGTCAAACTCAGATCTTAACTCTTGTTCAAAATCCTACCAGTAGTTAGTGCTTGAAAGAAAGGTTCAGGTAGCTCCCAGCTGATATTATAACAGCTCAAGTGAAAAGAAATGTTACTGAGATATTTAAATAGGGATGCTATGAAACAGTAGACTTTCAAGACATCCATATGTAAAAGCTGTGCTGAGACATTACTGTCAAAGTTTGCCTGAAGTTTTGACCACTTAGTAGGTTTCCAGTTTTGACTATTTTTTTTTCTATTTGAAACATGAAGAACTCCTTTGATTCTAATATCTGTGCTGACAAATTTTTCAGGGAATACAAATATCTCTGTGTGTGTGTGTGTGTGTGTGGTAAACATGTAAAATTCTGTTCCCCACAGTTACTCGGAAATGTGATCACTATGGGTAACCAATGTAGCGCAGGTAGGCCAGGGTAAAAGGAGACAGATAATAAAAAAATCACAAAAATATTGCAAAATGCATTGAAATGGCCCTGGCCCTATCCTATATCTGCAAAAGTGTAGTGTACACATTACTACATATGACTTCTTCCGTAATGTTGGCACAATCTGCATTGAACACACTCTGGATGTGCAGACAGGCAGGCGGACTACGGGTTCTGCTCAGGTGTTTGCTTTAATACTGTTTTGCAGTTTCCGCATCCTCAGATATCCCAAGTATGTTCTTCCATTTTTATTTCCCATGTAAGAAGTCTTCTGTGTAAGAAGAATAGAGTGAAACCTAACATGCCCTCTGCCTGTATAGGTCTAGCCAGATTACATGCTGTATACGTGGCAAACATTCAAAAATCCCCTGCCAGGTTCCAAAAATATAAAAAATGGCTTTTAAATCTTGTTTCTAGCTTTTTGTATAAGAGCCAGGGAAAAGGAAAAGTAGTAGTTGGCATTCTGTCTTTTCAACTTTTCTCTGAAAGTAAAAATTTTATTATTAGACAAGAACTGAAAACTTTATCTGATCATAGCAAAATAAATAGAGCAAGGAATTATAATAATAATAATATGAATACATTTGTTCATTTCTATTTCAAAGTTTGTCATAACAAAACCAAATTCATATAAAATCATGTTACAACTTTTTAAAGAAAAAAATGTATAAATGAATACAGCGATGTCTCTTTAATGTGCTATAGTGACACCACCTTTCCTGAAAAAAAAAAAGAAAAAAAATAAAAGCAATATAGACTAAGTTTCATCAGAAGTGAGAATCAGGGAGGTTCTGACTGATGCTGTGCACTGAGACTATGTTTAAGATTGTTGAATATTTTCTTTGGGAGTGTCACGCCTAGGAGAGTAATGCCAGCTCTACCATTTGCTTTGTAAGACACTTGAGAAACCAGAGAGTGAAAGAAAATACTCTCTTTGAATACAGTTTTGATATGTCACCTTGCTATTTAATGCTAGTAAACACATTACAAGGAAAAATACAATCAAAGGCTGAAGTGGGCCACCATTGGACTTAGTTTTGTGTTGCTGTCTTAAATGAAGAGGCTTATTTCTACACAAACACTTTCAGAGCGCCGTAGCGAAGTAGTAGCTAAATGCATCTCTAGTCTGCCCACTTCTAATTCGCGGTGCATGTGTATTTTAGATATTTAGATACTGCATATTTGCAGTGTCATCCGCCTGAGAAATTGCAGAGAAGAAGTGTGCATTGCACCTGCGCTCCCCAGCGCCTTTCCTCGCCGTCTGGCCTTCACGTTCCCAGTGTCGGAGCGGCTTCAGCCGGCCACTGCTTTAAATACTAACAGAGAAAAGTTTCCTTCTTTGCCTCCAAAGTTACACTGGCCTGAATCCAGAAAGGAGAAAAAAAAAGAGTGTTCAGGCTATGTAACAAGCTTAAGCTTTATAACTCTGCAAGGCTGGAAATGGGATCTAAGCCATCTCTCCACCAGGACATAAAGTTATAGCCTTGGCAGGTTTTTTATCTAAGTGAGCAGTTGTATCTAACTCTAGTTTCCATTATTTTTCAATCCAGACCTTGGTGTCTGTAATTTTTTCTTCCTTTTATCATCAGTGCCCAGTTGCCTTACATGTATGTTCTGTTAGTGAGTCACTGGGAGTGAGTGCAGACAAGAAGGAAACAATGAGTCTCCTCCAGCCCCTGCCAGCTTCTTCCTCCCAACATTTTTATTTCATCCATGTTTCCTAAAGGTCTGGTGAGCAACAGGTGAGTCAATTGACTTAATCTGGATATGGAAAAGTAAAAAGCAGTACTAAATGCATGTAAGGATGAGTTGTGGTGAGAAGGCTCAGCCTGTGCGTGAGGGCAGTAGATTGAGGCCTTGGCACCTACAGGTTAACTTCAGATTGGCACCATTGCTTTGGAGCTGTTGTATAAGCTAAGATATTAAGAACGCATATATAATTCTACAGAAAAAATACAGAAGTAATTGTATATAAAGGTTGTCTTATACAACACGCCTGCCACAGTCCACTATTACTGTGAAGTGTAAAAAATTATATAGGCTATAAAATCATAAACCAGAGCAGTTACTTCTTAAGTAGGTTTATCTTTAAAAAGTCTTATTTATTAACAGAGATCATAACTATAGTTTGGAGACTTTATTGGAAATTCAAACTAACATCCTCATGATTTATGAGAAAGGCTAATGTAGAATTCAGCCTTAAAAAGCAGAGGAATGGCAGAATCCTACTAGTACTGTAATTCGTACAGTATGGAATTATTAAGAAATTACTTCCCATAGCTTAAGCCCAGCCAAATTTGAGTAATTCTCCAGCTGGCAATCAGTGCCTACACCTGTTGACATACTGCAAGAGGGCTGTTGGGCAGCCCCCAGGTTTTGAAGGTCCTTTGGCAAAAGGTGAGGTAGTGGGTTTAGGAGGTTTGTTGAAGAGGACAGAAGCCAAACCTTGTTCTTGTCTCTGAGGCTGCGGGGGGAGGATGGGCTGAGCAGGGGAAGTTCTCTCCCGATGGAAAAAAAAAAAGTTTCATTTTCATATCAGAATTGCAAACTTGATATTTTCTACTTCTTTCCATCTCCATTTGTTTCTGGTCTCCAGTCAAGTGTTAAAATTGCTGTAGCTACCTCAGTTGTCAAGCCCACCACTTTTTCTCCATCCCTACAGTGAAAAACTAAACATACCTGTTGAAATACCAGTGCTTTTTAATTTACATTTTCTAGCTGGTAGCGGATATAATACATTATACTGAAGCAAAAAGGACTGTGTATGTGTATGTGTGTATATATATACATATGTATGAATGTATATATATATTATTTATGGGTATATTCTACTCACTATGAGTATTGACTAGAGGCTACATGGCATAACCAGCGTAATATACAAGTAGTCCCACTAGGCTGGGGAAGAGTACAAAGGATTCACCAATATGAGCCTTTCCTTCTTTCAGATCTGAAGACACTTGATACAGTTCTTCAGGCCTGAGATCCTAGAAGCATGTGCTAAAGTTAGAATTTTGGTCCTCATTTAGAAAAAGAAAAGATTATGACAATCAGAGAAAAGCATGAACATGTAACCTAGTTGCGAATGCTTAGACAACAGGAAGCAAATAAAAAGAACTCCACCTTTTTATAAAAGGCACAATTTTAAACTTTTAAACTTTAAATTTAAAGTTTGCAGATTTTGGGGGACACAGAATTTTAAATGCTCAAATCTGGGTAGCCATAAAATTCGACATTGCAACAGCACAACATTAATTTTAGTATAGAGCATGTGCTTTTCCAGGATTTTGCTTGAACTCCCAGCTTTTACTAGTTTTTTATTGCAGTCTGTTTTTTAGATTTTGGAAGTGTGATGGTCGTGATGCTCTGAAAGTGAAGACAGAACATTTAAACATTTCAGACTTTGCTTTAATCTTCTCTGAGGCATTGGGATGCTGCAGTTGATTAAATTAAATTGTATCCATTTTGAAAAGTTTTGAAATTATTCTTTGGTTTGCCTTGTTTACATAATAGAACATTCTAATACTATTTTTTAATTGCTGTTATTATTGCTTATCATTTCCCTGGTGGCTGTTAATTCTCATAAGGCTGTTTTTTGTATTTCTCTGTCAGCTGAAACTTGACTCAGTCCATACACAGCAGACAATAAGTCGAAGCAGAAATGTTACTATTTTCCATTTTTCTCATGTGTTTTGGTGCTAGTCAACAAGAATCATGAGGGCGCAGGCTGTTTTGTCTTTCTTAGGCTCAGTGAGACACTTCTGAAGCTGCACAAGTGCTGTAGGTTTGGCCGGCATATCTCTAACAAGCATTTGTCCAGGACGTTTGTATATACAACAGCAACTGGTAATGCTCCAGCTGGGCTGCTGCGTGTCTGGGATTCTGGGATAGGTATTCTCAGTTTTCAGAATCTGCCAGAAAATCTTCCCAGGACGAAGATCTAAGGAAATATTTCACCGTCAGGTTGACAAAAGGTCTTAAATTTTGAAGATGTTTCCTGGGCTTGTTATATTACAGAGTAAGTATGATTTACCAAGCTTAATGTTTTGACAAGGTGTGCTTTGTTCTGTTTTAAAATTTTCTGCAGTGTACATAGAAGTGGAAAAAAGGATGGGCTGTTCAAAGAAAATCTTTTGTTACGTGGATGTACCATTAGAAATACAGAAGAAGTTGCAGGAATAGTAATCTATGCAGGTAAAGGCTGGTTTTCTGTCTGACTTTTTATAATTTCCTTAAAATAATAACAAAAATCCATATTACATCATGTGATCTAATTGCTTCTACAGGGCATGAGACCAAAGCTTTCTTAAATAATAATGGACCCCGTTACAAACGCAGTAAGCTTGAAAGACAGATGAATGCCGATGTCCTTTGGTGTGTCCTCATACTTCTAATCATGTGTCTGTTTTCTGCCATTGGTAAGTGCTCTTTAAAAGAAGAAACTTAAGTATCAGACTCTCTTAGGATTCCTTTGCTTAGCTTTGTCAAAAACATAGGTATCTGCCAAAACCTGAAATCCATACAGCTGCCCCCATACTACCTAATTTTTGTTGCGTTTTCTTCTTTGAAATCAAGATGTCTTGATACATAAGCTCATCTAAATAGCTTCTTAGTATTAATCAAATAGATTCTATTAGTATGAGAGAATTGAAGGCTTATAATCCACCACCCTTGACAGCATCCAAAAATGTCAAGTCCAAAAGAAGCCACTTCATATGTAGTCACCTCAAAATTACAGGTGGTAGAGTGTAACATGCTTGAACTCCCAAAAAGTCAATGAAATAGTTCATCAGCAGAGAATAAATATAATTAGCACAGTGCTATTCCCCAGTACTATTTATTAAATCAATAGGACAGTGTACGACATTGATGCACTGTCCCTAAGGCTGCAGCTTTCACCGAGAAGAAATAAATAAAAGTCTGAATCTGCATAAATCCAATTAAGAGACTCTTTAGACTTCATGGAGTGTTTAAGAAAATACTGAGGTTCGGGTTAGTACTCTTTGGGCCATTTTTCTATTCATTTGTGAGAAAGAATTGAGTTTTACATTTGGCACCCAAAATAATTCTTTATATATGGCATATGAATTCCGTATCCTTAATGTTTGTGTGTCCTGTAATGTTTGTGTGTGAGTCATACGGCATAAACACCAGAATGTTTCCTAACAACCATGGTGTAGTCTAATAACAATCTTTTGCCATTTTAATATGTCTCTGAGCACCTTTTCCAGGTATTGTTAAACGCTGCTTTCAGATGAGCATTTCCAGCTGCGAATCAGCCAGCAGATTTATTTCCACTGAGTTCACGACGCCCTTGTGTGGCGTCTCAGTGTTGGGGAGTCCAGCCCTCAGGGCCGCAGTGCCCTGGGAGATTTGACTGCAGGGAGTCCCTGCCTGCAGCTGTCCCCTCTGCCACTCCATCCGATGTGTTGTCCCCAGAGCCGTGGCAGCCAGGTGTCTGCTGTGGTGGCTGCAGCTCAGCTGAAACTCCTGAGATGCCTGAACGTGAGCAGGAGGAGGTGGCAGGCAGTAGGTGACGCCTACACTTTTCCTTCTGTCACGTCTGCTGCAAGGATAGAAACCCCCAGCAGAGGGCCAGAGCAAACTGCTGGAGGTCGTAACAACGAAAAACAGCTGGCAGGAGACTTTCTTGAGACCTTAGAAACCAGATGCCTGGTGCTTCAAGACCCGCAAAGCTGTGTTCTGTAAGAGTCAGGCAATTTTTGTACCTTCTGTTGAGAAAGTGTAACTGGAGGTATGACATTTAACTATTTTGAAAATCTGAGTAAGGATATTTATAAAACAAGTCTCAATGCGGGTCACTCTAAGGGTGGGGTTTCAATTTTTGTTCTCAAGAATAAAAGTAGAGACATCAATAAAGACGTTAGTATGATAATATGTTTGTATTTCTAGTACAGAGACAAAATAATTTGCTCACTTGACTCACAGATTGGTTTTATTTTTCAAGAGTTCTTTGCTGGTTTTATATCAAGGTACAAAGGACAGTTTAAAACCTTGCCAGATGTGGCTTACAAAAGATTACTTTTAAAGTAGGTCTTTGTACTTTTTTTCAATCTCTGACATATAGTGAAGGTAGTTGAAATGCATGTTATCATGGGGGAATGATTCCTTGTTTTTAACCTTAAAAACATCAGGCATACCATTTTAGGTCTTTTAGGACTGCAAATCCTAGTGCTCTACTTAAAAAGGCAACTTTCTGTCTCTTTAGCAAGAATGTAATTTTCCCAAAATAATAACAACAACCTTATCTTTATTTAGTTATCAGCACAATCAATATGGGCTTGAGCAAGGCTTATAATTTCGTCTGTTCTTAGTTCCTCAGCTTCCATGCTCTTGAGTCTGCTGATGCTGTTATTTCATTAGTTCTGTAGACGTGGTGGGTAAGATTTGTACAGTAAGATTTAAAGTCTCTTCTGGCTTTATCCAGCTGGAACTAGTTTAGTGATAGCTGCCTAGTGATATACCTAGTGTAGTCCATGGAGTTCTTTTATTTTAACACATTGAATATCACTGAAATGAATCACTTTCTGAAGAAGTCTGGTTTTCTCAGCTGATTACAGAAGGAGACTAAACTACTAATTTAGACCAGAAAGCTCACTTTCTTTGGATAAAGATATGAAAAATGACTCTTGTATGCTATCCTTAAGGCCAGACAAACCCCTTTCTCAAATCCCAAATCCCAAGGCAGAAAATAACATGAGGTTGGGGCCTTTATCAAAAGTCATGCAGAATAGTTGAAAACAAATATCACTTTCCCATGTAACTCAACTCTAAGAGTAAATTCACACCATAAGCATTTTTCCTTGGAGATAATTTGCATTTTTCTCTTTTTCAACTCTTCTGCAGGTCATGGCCTATGGGTATGGCAATATGGTGAGAAGAAGAAACCAATTTTTGATGTTCCAGGGCCTGATGGCAAATATTTGTCTCCTGTTTTAGCTTCAGTGTATTTATTTCTGACAGTGATCATAGTTTTCCAGGTAATCAAGTTGTACATGCTGTCATCTCTGCTCATATTTTGCTGTAGTAAAGCTATAAATGCACAGTATGTGTAGTACACCTTCTACCACTAAGACATGTAAGAAGCTAATCAAGCACTAAAAATAAGTATAATTAGTCACTTTAAAATTAGATTTTAACTATAGGGAATATCATAATATAGAAACAGAAAGCTAAATGAAATAAAATAAGTGGTCTACTCAGTGGTAAAAAGATTATAACTTCTCTGAAAAATAAACCAATTGATGCACACAGTAAACTGTCAGAGCTCCCTTGGCACTGGAGAAGATAATAATCTGAGAACCTGCCCCAGAAGACTCAGGTTCTTTATTTTATCCTAAACAAGTAGGAAGAGACAGGATGCAATGGGCCCTGCTGGGACAAAACAAGCTTTATGCTTCATATTCACCCACCATGGAACAGCACGTCAAAGACTATGGGTGCCACTTTGGGTACAATGTCACACAATACACTTTGGGTATGAACATAAGGTGTATGTTTCTTTGACTGCTTTCCAAAGATACTGCTCTTAACTCCATACATCCGCTAGAATACAAATTCTGTTAAAAGCTTTTTGGTCATGAAGAGAAATGTATTGAACGGGGAAGGTGGCGGTAAATTAAGAGAAGTAACTGAGGCGCTTGTCACTGGGACATGCGGAAGTGTGCCCAGTGGGACACTAGAGGAGGTTGTGTTTACTGGAGGCAGCAACTTCTTTATAAAAAAAGGAATGAAAAAGGATCAGTTAAATTACTTTTTACTCTAAGGTGTTGGGTTATGATATTAGGTAAAAAAGATCAGCACAGAATTCTTTAAACTCCAGCCATTTCAGTAGTTTTTGTTTGAGTAACCACATTTGCCAGTTATGTACATGCTATAATTTATTGCTCATATCTAATTCAGCAAGCTAAATAATCTATGCAGTCAGGAATTTCTGTCCTGAAAAACATCTGCAGGGAAAAAATCAGGTACAAAATTTTGACAATCCTCAAGAAACAGTTTAAAATCTTTTCTGGAGAAACTTCTTCTCGTATTTCTTTCTTCAGCAATTATAAAGTGTGTTCTTCATTCAAATAATCTGTGGTGCAAAAGCTAAGGCAAAAAAGATAGTTCATTAGATTAACGCTTCTCATTTTGTTTCTTGTATTCCTGCAAAGTGAATTCATAAACAGTCTATTAATGCAGAATAAATTTATCCTATTCTTTCACAGGTACAGGATTCTGACTATATTGTCTGTTTTGGAGTTGTGTTGTTTTTGTTCTGGTTTGGTTTGGTTTTTTGTTTTTTTGTTGTTGTGGGTTTTTTTTTTTTCCTTTCCCAGTTAGTTTCAGCCTCACCTTCTTAGCCAAAAAAAAAAATTTTCTTCTGTAAGTTTTGGTAATCACCCTTCTAGACATAATAATGCATTTCAACTCTGAAATTCACCATAGATTTTCCTCATCTAACACAGTAAATAAGCTCTTTTCAAACATGCTAATAACTTTACAGTACATGCTTAAAGTGCATAGCCTCTTTATGTTCTAGTCTAGTACCAAGCTAACTAGATTTTATTAATTTATTGTATCCTTGCTTTTGTTTTCTCCTAATAATCTCTTTTTGTGTATTTTAGGTTCTGATTCCAATTTCTTTGTATGTATCCATTGAAATAGTTAAAATCTGCCAAGTATACTTTATTCATCAAGATAAAGATTTATATGATGAAGAAACAGACTCTCAGCTGCAGTGCCGAGCTTTAAATATCACAGAAGACTTAGGTCAGGTGCAGTTTATCTTTTCAGACAAGACTGGGACACTTACTGAAAACAAGATGGTTTTCCGGAGATGCACTGTTTCTGGAATAGAGTATTCCCATGATGATAACGGTGAGCTCATGATCTTGTTTTCTATCTAACGGTTGTACTTTGGGCAATCTGAAGTAGATATAAAAGTTACTGTAATCTTAAATCAAAAAGAAAACAGAAAGAAATTGCATGTATCCACTCAGCAAACTCCACAATAGCTTTTTTCAGATTAGTGTAATTTGGTGTCACTGTTCAGCTAGCAATGACAATCTTATCAAAGTGTTCTGTAACAACATCTACAGGATGTTGTCAAGACAGTTAAAGCTTCTGGCTTTAGCTCCTGATCTAGTAAAGCACTTGAGCACATGGCTAATTTAAGCAAATTGAATAGTGCTGCTGGTATCACATTTGTTTTGAAGTATGCTATGTAAATACCAGTTTTAAGCATACAGCCAGATTAGTGTCTGATTGAATACCTGGGATGAGATTATCCTTTTGTACTGAGAAATAAATGTAAACAAAGCTGCTGGTTTTCATATTAACAAGAAACAGAATCTGATCTAATGGCATACTTTCTGTCACCTTTGTCAGATTCTTTTCTGTGCTGCTGTGTGACAGGTGTCTGCATTAAGGTATCTTCACTGCTGCATGAACGCTGCAGTTGAGAGATTGTCTCCAGGTATCAGGCTCTTGAAACACTAAAAAGTCACTCTTTGTCACAAGGGAATGCGGGGGTTGTCATCCCTGTGTCATCTCATCACCCTTTTCCAATTATGAAGTGATTTCCTGTTTTGTGATTTGTTTGCAATTTGTGTTATTTTCCTCTAATGTTTTGTTGTTATCTTTTTTGACATAACAGATCTTAACTCTTCAAATCATACTCTGTCTGTATGCAGGAAAATATTATAACTACAGTATTGCATTCCTATTTGCAAAAAATAAGCTTCTTATTCTACATAGCATAAAAAGATCACTGATTAGAAGGTTTTCTGGAAGACCGTTACAGAAGTTCAGTTTACAAATAAGATACAGAATAAGAGAAATAATCAAAATAGACTGGAAAATCTAAAACATGCTTTAGAGAGTTTATAAAAATTCTAATTGGAAAAAGGTATTTTTAAATTTTGGATTATGCAAGGATTGTTCTTTTTCCTCCTACTTTAAAATAGTACTGAGACCTTATATTTAAGGCACTGTTCTTCAAGAAACTAGGTGTTTGGATAGTGTTACTATCCCAGTGTTACAGAGAGAATAACTTAAACAGGGAGAAACTGTGACTTCCTGCCTCTGTGCTGTAGGTGAGAAAGAGAGAAGAATTAGGAGTGTGTTTCTGGACTCCTAATTGTGCTTGTGACACTCTGAGAATTAACTCTTTTTTTTTTAATTCTTCCTTGCCATTGATCATTTGTTTATTTATACTAATTTCCTTGCAGGAATAATGATGGTACTGCTGACTAAAACAGTGCAGAAAGGGTATTTTTATGAGCTTGATATAATCAGCTGATATGTAGGCTGAACTCAGGCCCCTGATTTTGAGTATTGAGTTTCAGATCTTTTTTTCTTCAAATGTAATGTATTTAACAGTAATCTAACTTTGTCCATGCTTTCCTCTTATGACTTCAGGTTACAATGTAAATGTTAATGAAAGCAGAGTGAATTTCACTACAAACAGAAGTGTCAAATAAGTATATATTTCGGTCATTCTTTCCATATACAGCTATGTTTGGACTTTCTTTTAACTCCAGTCAGTATAAAATTTCTGACAAATACAATTTTTAAATTGACACACAATTTCTACATAGTATTTTATACACAATAATTTATTCTTTTCTTTTTTCTCCTCTACAGGAAATAGGCCTTTCTTTGTCATTCTATATATAAATTGTGATAATTTCTGTTGATTTTGCTCCCTATAGTCAGGATTAATAACACAATAAGAGTTATTCTTCATTCAAGTTTTTTGTTAGCTCTATTCTTTAGTCTGATTTTCTAGCCATCTCTTACTTTTTCTGCTGCTGCAACCTTCCTTTTAAGGTATGGTAAAATGTTTATCACCGCTTTTTCTGCTTTTAGGGAGTGCACAAACAACATTTCATTGCTGTGTGCTTGCTTACAAATGTCTGTCTTAGACCAAAGTATATGAACTGCCCTCTGAGGTTTGGGGGATATAACTGTTGCCATCCTGCTCTACACCTCAGGTTTTGCTGAAGATTTCATGAATTAGAAAATACTAAAATCTTTCATTTGGCGAGTGATCTGAGGCTGCGATATATGCAAGAAAGCCAAGTAAAATGCATCTGCTTTTTGTTATCCATTTCAAAGATATCTATGTCTTTCCTTGCTTCTCTGAGTAATTTTTCAGGCATAGTGGTTTGCTACTTGGAATCAAACACTGAGTAGTACTTTAGATGAAAAAATTAATTTAAAATTGTTGTGCACAGATCAAGATTCAAAAGCTGGAACAAGTCATTTTCTACTGTAAAAGCAGATAGCTCAGGATGGAAATATACTTGTTCTCAGCTATTTGGCCTAAGTTTGTTATTCTACTGTGGCTGCGTAGCAGCGCCTGTTATTCCAGTTGCTTGACCCTTCTCATGATAAGATCCTGTTTTCAGTTATAGATGGTTTTACAGAACTTTAACAGTTTGGTTCAAGTTTTCCATGCCAGATGTTTGCCTCAGGCATGAATTCTGGGGTAGAAATTTCAGTCAGAACAAGTCCATTCAGCTATACTCAAGAACAAGTTTAAGATGTAACACACTTTTTTCTCATGCTAAGTTCTGGCAAATTTTCCTCTGAAGTCATCTGGAGGCCCAGTGTTCTGGGGCTCAGGCATGCACACGCACAGAGGGGGAAGGCTGTGCCCACAGTGGCAGATCGAGGTCTGAAATTACCTCACTTCAAAACTTGAATTTTCTGTTAAAGCATTTTTTTCTGCATAACCTAGGCCTGCTGTGTATCTGTTAGTTACTCAACAGATTGCGTGTAGCCTTCACAAATTTTCTCTATGCCACATTATAAGCTTTTCTGCCTAAAATTTTCTTAGTTATGAGCTGTTATCCCATTTCTTTTCTGTTCTACAGGGGTTTTTATACTGCATTTGTCATCATCATATCTGAGTTCCTTCCACTAGTGTATGTGACTTTCCTTATGTTTAGCTTGTTCTTTCCCCTTCTTCCTCTCTCTCCCTATGCACATCGTGCACAATCTGTTTGGGTTTGGGGGATACTTAAAAGCTATATGCTACGCTGTGTTAGGTTTGGCATATTTAAGGCGTCGCGTCTTTTCCTTGAGTGGTGGGAGTGTCTTTATTTTCTTTGGAAATTTGTTCCACGAAGCTATGGAAATTCCCCATGTGAAAGGTGAGCTTTATGATTACGAGGGAGGGTTCTGTTTTGCATCAGACATGGACATGTTAATCGTGGTTTTCACCACAGAGGCTTAGGTGGACCTTGTGCAGGGCTGAAGTAATTAAATGCTTCTAAAATAGAAACTGAAACCTTGAACAAGACTTAATACTTTTTTTAGGTAGTATAGGGAGCAAGGGACAGTTTTCATGAATTTGCTGGAGAAAACACTTTCCTGCAGAGTTCTGTATTAGCTCTAACTCTCTTATGAGGCTGATGGCACTATGCCCAGGAGTATTGCATTGTTTTAGTCTAGACAAGAGGTGACAAAAACATGCATAACAGAGGCCAATAAATTGCACCAGCATGGGACGGAATCTCTTGGCCAACTGGAGGTAGGACAAAGTATTACTCATGGATACTGCTGTGTGAGAGCTTAGCACTGAAGAGGAATCCAGGAACAGTTATGGAGGCTGTGAGGGAAGGTGTGAGTATACTCAGCAACAGTTCCGTGATCAAATATTCATCATTGTTGAGGTCACCTGTAACATTTTGGTGATAGATTATGCACTGATAGAGATCAAATTACGGGAATTCATACTGCCAGTTTGGGCCCTGTGGAGACTGTGTTGATACGGATGGGATTCTTGTTACCTGATTTTAAATATTTGTATGGAAGATCGTGACTTTACAGTCACTGGAGAAAATTAAGCATTCGTAGGATCCAGTTCATCAGACTTGTTTGTTGTCCAATACATGCCTGTTTCTCTGTGAGTTCTGAATACAGGTGAAGGGAATTCTCACCTCATGTGTGTGCAGCCTACGTTCTTTAAATCTGTTCTGTTGTCTTCTTCAACAGTTCTTCTTGATTTGCAGAGTATTAATTCAGAAGCAGGGTATGTCATGGACCACTCCAAGTGGAAGAACGATTGTCCCATTCATAAATGTCCTGGTCATTTATACAGTACCCATTGGCACTATACTCTAGTTAAATCTCAGAAATGGATGGAGTTGCATCTGTCTGTTACTTCTGAAAGATGACACCTTGCAGTGTGTTGCTTCCACAGTAAGATGATACTGCAAAGGAGTGTTACACACCACAAAAAATACCCTTCTAATCAGTACTTCCTCCTAGCCTAAGAGAATGTTAGCACGGAAAAAAAGAGGATCGTACCCTATATGAAAATTTACGTTACCACACCATAGCTCTTCCCTTCAGGCTAGTAGCCAGCTTCTAGCAACTCATGGAACTGGCCATGCCCCAAGTCTGTCTGCTAATCCCAGAGACAGTAGGTGCCCAAAAGCTGACTGTGCTTCTGAAAGTCATTATATGATTTAGCTACAAACAGATGCTCTTGGCCTGACATGTCCTAGCTGTTTTCCAAATGCTGAATTCATCACACTCTTGCCTATGGGGTGTGATCTCTGTTTTTCTAGTTTTAGCCACCTGTTGTTTGGAACTTTTGACAAAACATAAGTCGAATCTTCATGAAAGCAGCTGAAAAATCTGACTTTTTCATTCTTTGCATTTCTCCCCCTTCTTTCCAATGACGGTGGAAAAAACTCTAGACAACATAAGAGTAAGGTAAGTTTATGGGAGTGAAGGCAGATGATGAAAACCTCAGTCATTTTTCTCTTGCCTAGCAAAATTTCTTAATCACTAAATCTGAGAAACAAGGAGTTTCTTTCTGCTTTCTGTTTTTTCCTGCTGAAGATTGGCCAGCAACTACTTGTCATAGGAAAGTACATTATATTTAAAAAAACCTTTTTTTAGTTTGAGGACCTGTTTTGTAGCTGAGCTTTCTTACTCTTTTTGTATATATTCAAGAGAACATAAACTGCACATTCCAGCCACATTGGAGAATTTCATTTATTTAAAAAAAGGGCATAAAAATGAATCAAAACTTTTCCATAAATGTAGCTGTTGTTTCCAAAGGGGCTTCTCATCTGCCACCTTTACAATTTGACAGTCTTCAGAAATCAGGGTAGTCCACTTAGGCCTTCCTCAGAAAGATCAAAACGTTTAGCAGGACTGGGTGCTTCAGACACTCTGTATAGCCTGTTTGTAGTTTCTCTTACATCTGTTATTCCTCTTTGAAAAAGTTTAATTGGTAGCTGAGGTAGAACTCAGTATATGGAGAGTGCCCCATTTTAAATCCTACAGAAGACAGAATAACTCATATTTAGAGACAGATGATTTTTTTTTTTTAAACATGTACCTACACTCACAATTGTTGTGGAAAATCTCCAGAAAAGTAGGAATTATCTTCATTTATAAATGGAGTAAAAAGTTCTTAATGAAAAACTCTAAGTTATTCATTTTAAGCTTCTGGGGATGCCAAGAGGGGAGAGGAAGGAAAATCTTGGTGTTTTCTATTCTCAAGATTTGTCATAATGGGGAAGTTCTTGCAATGTAAATTAAGTTTGATTATGTTAGCACACTTGTTCAAATTTATAGCATGATAGCTGCTTGACTGACTCTTTATATGGACGCTAGAGTGCACTTCAAAGTGAAATAAGCTTGCATTCATAAAATAATAAGGAAATAAGGTGATGTAAGTACTGCACATCTAGATTTACTTCATGATAGTTCAGTGACAGCATTGTTCAAATGGTTTGGGAAGAAGCAGAATAATCCCACGGCAAAATTAGTGCCCACACGCTGAAAGCCGAATTATTCTGTTTTAGGGGGTCTGCAGTTTTATTCTGCTTGAAGGGAAGTCCTTTAGAGTTTCCTGATCCCACTTTTCCAGTTAGTGGATCTGTTTGTGTGGCAAGTGTCTCCATCAGCCTGCAAACGGATGCCTCGTCATAGAACACAGATAGCATGGAAGGTAAAATGAAAACAAGCAAAAAGAAAAAATATGAAACAAAAGGGGTTTTTTAAAAAAAAAAAGTCGCTTCAAATACTTAGCAGCTACTACAGGAGTTTTATTTATAGCTTACTGTTGTCTTCTGAAAGATGGAAGAGCATTTGTTGATAAGTATTAATTATTGTTTCTTCTTTGTGCCATAAATATAAAATGAACTAGAGGACAGTGAAATTTGACTTTCATGAATTACCTTGCTGTGTTTCTCAAAGTTGTTTGTGTCTTTGCCCTTAATAAAAAACTCTCTATCAGACAGAAGATCAAGGCCATCAATTTTCAGTGCTGAAACTGAAAAGCATCCCACAACAGTTGTCTTTCAGGTTATGAAGTTCACAGGAAAAGGTTCTGAATCGGAGAGGGCTGAGTGGGTGGAGGGAACAGCGTGTTCCCAAAGAATCACGCTTTGTGCAGCTGAAGCACTGTGAACCTTAGCCATAACATAACGATTGAACTGGGTTTCATTATTTCTTCAAAATTCTTAGTTCTAGCTGCATAATATGTAAGACTGCACTTGAGAAAATGCTGGAAGGTGCTAAGGCCTGTGGTTTTTTGTTATCAAGCTTACCTTGGTATAAAACTGATATAACACCATTTGTATCAAAATAATTACATTTGACTTGGTTAAATGAGATTCTAGTCTTGTATTTACTTTCCCTTTTTCTCCATTTGTTCAGTGGCAGGAATAATTAAATAAATGCACTATAATGAAAACGTGTATAGAGAGCAAGAGGTAGATAATATTACATAGACTAGAAAGAAACACAGTATTGGTATAATACTAATAAATAAGCTGAGTGCTGCATTAGGAAACAGCTTTTACTATTTTGAATAAACAAAATACTTTTAGATGTAAGAAATAAGAAAGACCAATGAAGAATATAGAGGTATGTTATGCAAGCAGAACTATGTGTTGTGCATGAATTGCATTTTCCACTTAACCATAGAGTTTTTATACATGGAATAAAAGGATAATCAGTTCAGGGTCTTTGAAATCACATATTTCAGTATGTGTTTTCAGAGCAGAAGCTTAGATTAGGTATAATTGTTAAAGAAAACGTGTCCTTTTTTGAAAAAACTCTGCCTGGAAGGGAGTTGGACCAACTGGGTAGCGCATTTTGCGAAGCTGAAAAGAATAATTGTAGCCAGTCCTTTCCCTGTCAAGGAATATTACCTGTTACGAGAAGAAGTGCAGTGTTCTATCAGTCTGCCATTCAAATGCCCAGTATCCACAGTGAGGAAGATTATTGCTATGGCAAATCCGAGCTTTTCTTATGCTTTTCCTGAGAGAGGCTGAGTGTCCACATGTCATGCCAACTCTCTTGGAGACTGGGTTTACTGCTAAGAGCCTCAGTGAAGATGAGGCACAAAATGTGCTGCTTATGATTGATTTAAATCTTAAATGTTGGTAAACTGCAGGAAACCTTACTGGTGTGTCACCTTGAGCAACCCTGGAGTTTGCAGCACGTAACTAAGAGCCTGCAGAAGATTAACTAAGGCAGAGCTTGTGCTGTCAGGCTGAGCACTGCCCTCCACATGCCTCATCCCAGATGTGCGCTCCATCATACCTCCCCAGATGTGTGCTCCATTGTACCTCCCCAGTGCAGAGGAGGACAGAAGTCCTTCAGTGTGCCACTCCATTCTGCTACTTGAGGCATCCTCCTTAAGTGACACACTACAAAGTCCACATTGCTCCTTCGTTCCCTGCATGCCTGGGTTTCCTCTGGAAGGCAACTGGGATGCTGCAGGGGGACAGTGAGTAGCCTGGCTCACATCTTCATTGAGGGCCTGGACCAGTGTTCCTGACACACTGCAGATGACTTTGGGCCCTCGGTGTAGGCTCCTTCTTATACAGACAAACCTATTATCAGTTGAATTAAATTCACAGCACAGGGATCTGCATTTCTACTGAGAAAATGCATAGAGGCTTACAGAGCAGAAGAAAGTGGGAATTAGTGAGCGAGTGATGGGACACGTTAGAACTTCACTGCCCCAGGGCATGTGCAATGAGTTTCAGGAAGGAGCTTGTGCAGGTGAACTTCTCTGTAGCTCATTACCATGCAACTTGAAGGGCCAAGAAGACCAGTGACCTCCCTAATTTTTTGAGCTGTCTTCTAGGTTCTGTCATATGAATCAAAGGACGAGGTAGGCACTGAATGGAGAGGGAACTGTGCTGTGCTCTTCTGTTTGCAGCAGTGTCCCCACAGCACTGAACATGCCGATGCTCAACCTCCGTCCCACCACTTAACTCAGAGGAGCGTGAATCACACCAAATAATGCTAATGAAGGAAACTCCTCGATCACCCACAATTAGTGTACACCAGCCTCAGGGCCTGGGCTGTATTCGAGCCGTGGGGCAGAAGTGATCTGCAGTGTGCCTTGCAGTCTCTTCTCAGTGTCTCCAAATGTCCTATGGACCTTTCCATCTTCATGGCCTGAATTTTCTTCCAGCAGGAGCTGGGGTGCAGGACAGAGTGTTACGTACCTGGGTGTGCAAACTGGTTGTGCATTCGCAGCTGGGACTGGGGAGCTCTCCCAGGTCCCACATTTCAGATGGAGCCTATACATGTTCCAAATGGAGTTGAAAAAAGCTCAGATGTGCGATACTGTACTGATAAAGCTATCACCATATACAGTGTGTGGTCCGATTTCAACTCCTCCACTTGCTTTCTGACAGCGAAAACATTAGGAAATTGCAGCAGATGGCAAGGATGGGTTTTGTGTTGATCATAAAGCTAGCCACGTTAGAAATGATCCCATGCCAAACTCACTATATGTAATGCAAAATTTTTCTCAGGAAATATTTTGGAAGAAAAATCTTCATACTTTTTTTTTGTGTATGTGTTAAATGCCTGAATAATTAGCTTATAAGCTAATTATTTATCATTAGGAAAATCTAATTTGTTACATCAGAGAACTGAAACAAAGCCGAGCCACAAGTATGTAACTTGTACTGTATATCTGGATAGCATGGATTATTTTGAGAGTATAATAAAAAGCCTTTCAATGAATACCTAACAAAGCAATAAATAGATACCTGTTAGAATGTCATGTGCCTGCCTAATGAATAACCCAGATTGTTAAATACCCATGATCTTTAGGAACTGAAAAATATGTTTTATATCAATTAGAGCTAAACGGAGCCTGTCATTAGAGGGGCTGGATTCCATGGCTGTTTCACACCTCTTCTGTTTCCTTTTTAACTTCTGTGTATCAGACTGCCAGGACTGGTTTCTAACATGAATTGTTGTAGTTGGATTCTTGACTGGGAAAACGTTCATCTAAAATGTATAATTTGGAAAAACTCTTTCGTTCTGTGTCCCCTTGGCATT
Organism: Caloenas nicobarica; assembly: GCF_036013445.1. NCBI lineage: Eukaryota > Metazoa > Chordata > Aves > Columbiformes > Columbidae > Caloenas > Caloenas nicobarica. The sequence continues at coordinate 95,725,827 of NC_088245.1, read as the reverse complement.
GCCCACTGCAGCAAATAGATAGAAACATATGTTGCAGTAGGTGAGGGTACTCCGGGTTTCTTACTGCACATTGCATCGTCCTGCCTGTTATGCTGCTCAGAGGGAAGGGACGGACTCCAGGGTGGTTTTAGCACTAGGCGAGGAGTCAAGAATCCGGGTTCACGTCCCCACTCTGCAGCAGGTGGCACTGACCTCGAGCAAGGCCTTTACGCTGTCTGTAACTCATCTCTGTATGTAAAATAAAGGCGGTGGTGCTCTGCAGGTATGTTGTTGTGAGGACAAGTCAGATGTCAGTTAACTGGTACTGGGTAGATACGACATTTTTTCTGGAAAATACTTTCTGTGAAATTTCCATATTCTGTAGGAAAGGACAAGAAAATTTTCTGGATTATTTCCTTCTCAGACTGCAAGTGGAGACCAAATTATTTGGTTGATTTCATCAGGCTGAGCTTTGGAAAAGTCTTCAGGAATGCAGTGAATTACAGCAGAGTCTGACTGCCTGTCAGAGTGTGGTGCTGAGGGAGACAGTGTATTGCATTACATTTCTAATTATGTTATCTGCATCCTCCATTAGATACTACCATTCAATTAAGACTAGTCTTTGTTATCCCCTGATAATGGAATCATTCATTCTTACCGTGAAAGCACTGTGTAATATTAAAATATATATCACTTGAACAAAGTCACTGTGTCCCTCCCTCTTTCTCAGCCACGTTTAATGTGCGCAACGTTTCTCCCTCTGTATTTTTACCGATAGCCAAACGCTTAGCGATGTACCAAGAACCTGATTCTGAGGAAGAGGAGGCAGCCCCAAAAGGAGGAACTCTGTCGCACCGCGATAGTATCTGCAGCCATCAGAGCATCAAAGTGATCCACAGAAGCCAGAGCACCAAAACCCACCGGCGCACAGGTAGCAGAGCTGAAGCAAAAAGAGCCAGCATACTCTCGAAGCACACTGCATTCAGTAGCCCAATGGTAAGTCATGAGAACTAAATGCACAGTGTCCTGTATCTTTTAGTAGAACAACGTCCTGAAAAGGGAAAGGTAAGGAAATCCGTAGCACGTTGCGTAACTCTTATAGACTTCATCTGGGCATTTTTTCTTATGTAGTCACAGCTGTTTGTGCAAAAACAATCAAATGTTGGTATAGATCTTATCTATTTACCTTCTTTGTGGGAACAAGCTAAAGGTGAAGACAATCTGAAACCTTTGTTTTAGTTCTACCTTAATTTTGAAAAGAAAATGTTTGCCTTCCCTTTATCTATAGAAACTGAGAGTAGCATAAGGTTTGAGGTCAAGGATTCTAATTGCTCTGTGTAAGCCTCTTCTCTTTTGTCTGAGGATTTTAAAACTAACAAGTGCGGAGCTGGACACCATGTATTCCTATTCTTAGACATTGTTGACTTACACCATATCATAATTTTTAGCATGATTCAAAATTATCAGTGGATTGCATGTGTTGTATTTTAATGAAAGAAAAACCTTTACATTTCAAAATGTTGGTGAATTTATGTCCTTACAACTTTGCTTTGGTTAATTTATTTTATGCTTTTGTAATTCTCTGGAAGTTTCACATGAGCTGAATCGTAATAAGACAGCAAAGAAGCCAAGTATTGTCTGTCTAGGGATTTCGCATTGTTGCACTGCTGACACAAATTCACCCTCAAAACAGGTTACAAATATAGACACAGAAAGATGCTGTTTGCACTGGTGGAACGTCTTGATTGCAGTCAAGAGTAAGGACTTCTGGTACAATTCAGATTTGCACTTTTTACACATGGGGTTCTCTGGTTGCTCAGATTCATCAGCTGCTGAGCCTCAGTAGATGAAATTCTACTGAAGAAAGAGCCTTAGGTTGGTTTATCTTTTAATCTTTTGTATCCCTGCATCCTGCTATCTTAAGGAATAGCGGAGTTTGCTCTGACAAGATTGAATAATTGGAAAGTGCTGATGAAACAGAGTGGAAAATGCTCTGTGTTTCAATGTAAAAAAAGCACATTAATTACTCTCAAATGTGGAGATGGTTGTTGTTCTCTAACGAACAATCCAAGATGGTTTCATTTTATTTTGCTGATGTAAGACAGAGCTTTGAATGTCATTGCTGTCTAATTTTTCTACTCTTTTTGGCCTCTGTAGTGTGCCACCCTTCAGTAATAGATGATAGATGTCATGAATTAGACAAGAGAGAGGGAGGAATATTAGTATGTAACTCTTCTCCTATCCACTACCCCCAAAGTAGATGAAGATTGCTGCTATAATTATCTGTAGTGAAAAAGTTGACAACACGGTTACTCACATTTCCATTTCTGTTGGAAAGATCATTGTTAACTGTTTATTGTCTAGAATGGGTGTTCTACAGTCCCCTCCACCTCTGCTCTGTGGTGTAAGGCTGCTATAAAACCCTTGACATTGACACTGTTCTGGATACTTTGATTGCTTATTGCTGGTTTGGAAATTTGCAGAGTGACAAATGCTAATTACTGCTGTTCATTACTAGGAGAAGGACATCACACCTGACCCAAGGTTACTAGAAAAGGTGAATGAATGTGCAAAGCATCTGGAGGTCATGAGGAGCCACGAACAGCCATTATCCCATCTGAGTCCAGAACTATGTGACATTTTTGACTTCTTCGTCGCTTTGACTATCTGTAATACAGTTGTGGTTACTGCACCAAATCAACCCAGACAGAAGGTGGGTTAAAGAAGCAGCAAAAAAGAGTTTAAGTCTCTTTTGCATTTGTGCTAATTTGTCTGGTAAACTGAGGAAATGAAAACCCCCTGTTCTAGCAAGAAACAAACAGAGCTAGTTGTGAGACAACTCTTAGAACCACTATGTGAATGAGAAGGGTTTAGTAAAGCACTAGTTAAATGGAGTGTGTCAGCTTACCTTCAAGGTAAGATGTGCTTTCATCTACGATTTCAAGATACTTCTGAAACTTTCCCAAATTCTGGTACTGTGACTTATTTGTTTAATAAATACAAGTATGTGTGTAAGTACATGTGGACACTGGTACGCAAATGTGCAAGACTTTCCAGAAAAGAATATAAGCTCTCTGCAAGTATTTTGTACATACAGATTATATTAAGAAATGGCTGAGATATTTTTTAAAAGTTTTAAAAGAGAATATACTTGAAAAAGTCACTTAAAACTCTCAAATTGTGTAAAGATGCATCTTAGGCTCATTATGAGAAATAATGATCATTGCTGCTTAAATTGGCTAAAACCAGTGTCACTGATGAAAGAGAATTTCAAAAACACAATCCCAAGATGATTAGTCAGACAAAAATATAATGGAATGTGGTATTAAGGCTAGCCAGCAGCTGGAATTTCCATTCTGGACAAAATTCTGAGAGTTGCTTCTGTTCCAGATTGGAATAAAAAGTGAACTAGTCTGCAAAATGACGTGCTTTTGTGCCAGGGAAACATTTGGAGAATGCTCAGTTCTGCCGTTCCGGGGATGGTACACTGTTATATAATACGTTAATATATATTCCTAGAAATATGCTATTACTATTAATAACATTGTATCTGTAAAAAAAGATTTAAGTAAACAGAGATGAGTGATAAAAATGAAGCAAAATGCTTAGATGCTGAAAGAGAAGGCGACAGAAATTACTTATTTCAACATGTTCTTATTGAGAATGTTGTCAACATTGGCATATTCTCATAAAAGTTTTCGGATACCACACTTCTCACTAGAAAACTCTTTCATTAACTCTTTTTTTTACTGAATATGCACAAAGAGTGCCAATGTTTTCTACTGACAATAATGTTTAGTATGCACTGCTAGTGGTGGTGCAACGTTGATAGTCTATCCATTAGTCTTATCTGAGGAGGTGAAAGAAGAAAAAATGTTTTTAATACCAGCATACTTGCTTTCACACAGAGGCACGATTCTGAAGTTCTAGTAAGTTTTTTGCTGTTGAGTTAGTTTTGTCCTTTCACTTTCCTTTCTCAAAAACACTATTATTTTTGTTCTCAAATTCTCCTCTTTAGTTGGAGCTGCTTAGACTGAATATCAATGTTGGAATTCTTGTATGGTTTTTCTTTGGTTTTTGCTCACTGTTTTCTTTTTTGCTTCTGAAGGTCAGAGATCGATTCGAACTAAAATCCCCAGTAAAAACCATAGAAGACTTCATACGAAGATTCACTCCAAGTCGCTTGACCTCTGGATCTAACAGCAGCAGTTCCTCTAGTCTAGCTACGAGCAAATCAATGCACAGGTTTGGCTTAAGCCTGCTTTCGTCTACATCTCCGGACAGCACTTTATTAAAACTGGAAGAGAAGCTGGCATACTCTGCGCAGATGAACAACAACGGCTACAGCTCCCAGCAAGGCCAGGCAGCAGTGGGGAGCGGACCAGAGGAAGGAGAACTCCGTTACGAGGCAGAGAGTCCAGACGAAGCTGCTCTCGTCTATGCAGCAAGGGCATATAATTGTTCTCTGGTTGGAAGGCTGTCTGACCAGGTATCAGTGGAGCTACCTCACCTGGGAACGTTAAGCTTTGAAGTATTACACACATTGGGCTTTGATTCCGTCAGGAAGAGGATGTCAGTAGTCGTCAGACACCCTCTCACAGATGAAATAAATGTTTACACTAAAGGAGCAGATTCAGTTGTTATGGATCTTCTTCTGCCCTGCTCTTCAGGTACACCACTTTCTTACTTTTGCGGGAGTGAAGGTGGGAGGGAGGCAGTTCTGATTAATTGCCGAAAAACTCATCATATCTTGTTGTAGACCCACCTGCTTTTGTTGTGAATATAAGGAATGACAGAATGGCAGCCATCTCTCTTCTTGTATAATATTTTCTTATTATAACATTTTTTTCCATAATAAATTACTGGTTTCTCACCTTACTAGAATGAGTTAAATTAATTTCTGTATAAGATCTTCTACTAGCAAACTTTATTTGGAAGGAATTTCTTGAAACTCTGCCAAAGCAACTTACATTTCTTCAGGAAAACCTGCCTGGCAGTGCTTGGCTACTTGAGTATTTTATATGAAACCTAAGCACTTCCTATTGCAGCTCCCTTCTCTGTTTTATTTGTGAATCTTTACATCCTTTTGCTGCAATATGTTTGCATAAATCCACGCATTTATGTTGTTTTGACTATGACACTGGATGACCCTATGAATCAATCAGCCTTCAAAACAAAAAGATTGTGGCAAAAGGAGAGATTCTGTTCAGATGAGAAATCTTGGCTTCAAACATGTAGTTCATTAGCAGGGAATGGACATGTAGCCGTGAACAGAGAGTACTTCTCTGAAGCATGGAGAACTTCTCCAGCACCCAGATGTCACATCAAACAGGGACAACTTTAAATAGCCCCTAATTGTAATCAGTTGGATTCAAGAAGAACCCTATAAGCTTTCAGACGTTAGAGGACACATGAGTTTCATTTTGCATGAATCAGTTTGCTTCTAATTTACTGTATTTTCAACACTGAATTTAATCCAGTGTGTAAAGTTTACCCCAGTATGAATGGACAGACCCCGAAAGCGCTAGAGGTACTTCTGTGTTTCACTAATGCATTGACTTTGTGGTTACTTTGACATTAGTTGGAGTAAACAACTGTGAAAGGCTTATACTGTGTAATTTTAGTTTAATGAAATACAGAAAAATGTTGGCATTAGTTTTCTGTTTACAGCCATATAAATCAAAGCTGAGCCAAAAAAAATTAAGAACTTGTCCTTAACTAACAACAAAGTATTCATGAATAATTTTCTAGTAAAGATCTGATATCACAGAAAGTACACAGAGCATCTGTGGAAACTTTTCTCCCTCTGAAGTACTAACAGAGAATTTGTAGTACTGAGAATTTCTAATAGCATACCTAGAAAATAGTGCTTAGAAATAAGTTCTCAGAATGAGAACTGAGCTTTAAAAAGAAAATAAAAGAAACAATTATTTTATGCCAAGTCTCAAATATTTTGTCACCATATAACAGACTATGTTTGCAGTTGTTGTGTCCATTCACGGCAGACTGAATGGATTGAGGAATTTTCAGGCAGATCTAGGACCCAGCTGGGTAAAACCAACAAGGACAGTTAGAAACCAAACAGCGACATTACCAAAGGTGGGGTATGTCAGAGAAGGGGGAGCAAAGTTCCTGAAGGTTGGTGCTGGCAGTGAGCAGATTCTGTAGCTGGGCGAATACAGCAATTCCACCATCTTTACAGGCAAGTGAACTGAAAGTGGCTTTGAAATTGTGCCCTTATTTTGTTTGCTTGGTTTTAGCCCACACTGAACTACCAGTTATAGTGTATTTTGTTTTTGCAAGCAATGTAAGATGCAGCCACTAGAACCTCAGAAACAGTTTCCCTTGTTTTCTAGCCATCTAAGTTATGGCTGGCTTCAGTAATTCTGTATGTTTTAGCAGATCTGTCTGAAAAACATTTGACATTTTTCTTGAGCGTCTTCGCTCCTGGAGCTGAATTTGCAGTCTCTGCCTGCAGTATCCTAGTGTCGGTGGATATGTTGTCAGTTCCTGAGGGAACAGCATCTTTTTCCCATTACAGGGAGGTATCCCCCAGGTAGAGGGAGCATCAGAAGATTTATGCTTGTGGCTATTATCTGTATCGTGGGATCTACTGGTGGTTTCATCCTGTTCTCTGGTGATAGTGGAACATGAGTGTGAGAGGAGATGTGATGCTACAAGAATCCAGGCATTTATCATTTCAAGGAAATTGACCAAAAAGTGAACCTACATGGCAGCTAATCATCACAGTGCTCACTCTTTGCTATCTTAGTGTCTCAGGGACAAGAAAATTGTACACCAGTCAAGCATGCATCTTGAGACTTGGTGGTACTTGTGCTCTTAGACTGAAAGACCAAGGCAACACTGAGTCCCTAATCCCCTGACTCTAACATCACATTGCATGAATAGGTCGTAATCAGATACAAAGTGTCCCATTTGTCTGGGATGAAGAGCGTTTTAAAATATAACATGAAACAGCCAGAAGCAAATGTCTAATGTAGCTTTGGTCGTGTCTTACATAAAATCAGAAATCACCATAAGCTTCAAAAAGTAAAAAAGTTTCTAAACTGACTCCATTTGTTCTGCCTGTATATCAAGTTGAGTCTGTGAAACCTGATGGTTTCTGATAGCATATAGATATTGCCAAAAGCCTTGAAATTATTCCCAGGAGTGTATTGTTTTTACTTTACCTCAAGAGTCACCACGTTCATAAATAAGAATGTTACTGCTTGAGTCAATAACCAGTTTCCACAGGAACTGTGAACATAAGTCACTGAGAAAACAATGACTGGGCTGGTTTTCTGCAGCTTGTGATTATGGAGGGAAATGAAGCAAGCAGAATGCCACTAGCCCTCTATCATTCTTCTGGAGAAGACTTATTTGGTGGTTTTCACTTCCGTGGTACATAGAATCATAGATTCATAGAATCATTCAGGTTGGAAGAGACCATCAAGATAATCGAGTCCAACCATAACCTAATTCTAGCAGTAAACCATGTCCCTAAGAACCTCATCTACGCGTCTTTTAAACACCTCCAGGAATGGTGACTCCACCACTTCCCTGGGCAGCCTGTTCCAATGCCTGACAACCCTTTACATGAATAATTTTTTCCTAATATCCAATCTAAACCTCCCCTGGTGCAACTTGAGGCCATTTCCTCTCATCCTATCACTTGTTACTTGGGAGAAGAGCCCAACCCCCTCCATGCTACAACCTCCTTTCAGGTAGTTGTAGACAGCAATCAGGTCTCCCCTCAGCCTCCTTTTCTCCAGGCTAAACGGCCCCATTTCTGTCAGCTGCTCCTCATCAGACTTGTGTATGTGGTCACACTGCTCAGCATAGACATTGCATCCCAGCTAAAAAAAAATCTCCACAGCTGGGTTTTGTCTGCAGGAGATTTCCTTCCCTCTTTTTATGTTCTGAGCACAAGATGAATCTCAGGGTAAGACTGACGAGGCACATGAAGAGCTAGAAGGGGTTTGTCTCTCATTGATATGCTGTTGGAGGAGGGAGGGAGATGCAACCTTCCACACACGGAAGATGGTGTGCACATCTCTACTTGTAAGGAATTACTGTGTTTGTTTGTTGAAAGTGGTATAAGCATTTGATGTGAACACTGCATTAGTGCCCCGGTACTGAGATCTGAAGTGATTAACAACACTTAAAGAGATAGGAATGACTCTTGGGTATGTTTAAGCACTTATTCAAGTTTGCACCATTTGAAATCAGTGAGTGACTGAGATAGCCACTCCCATAAGACAGTTTTGTGTGAGATATGTAAGAAATATGGCATTTCTCTCTAGAACAGTAACGTATCACAATAAGTGAGAAAGAGTGCTTGCCTGCTTTATTCTTCTAAAGTTAAAAAAGCTGACTAATACAAGAAGCCTAGAAGGTTTGCTGCAGTACTTCTCTCACCAAAAAAAAAAAAAGCTTATATTGCACAGCCGAGTCACATATGCCAAAAATATTATCGTGCACAAATAGGAAAGAAGCTAAATGAAACTCTGTTAGGTTTCCAGATTAGAATGTGTGCATTTCCACTTTATGTTGCAGCTCTATCTAGTTGTGAACCGGTTTAATAGCTTCTGAAGGAACCTTGGGGTGTGTGTGTCAGAGCCACAAGCTATAGTGTGACAAGGGGCTTTCCAGTTGCACATAACATTTGTAGAGATGTTCTTCTGGAATAATACATTTGTACTGATGCTTTGAAAAAATCCGTAGTGATAGCATAGGTAGCATTAACAGATAGATGGGACAGGTCCACCAGAATATCCCTACCAGTATTCACCACGTGACATTAATCAGAGATAGAACTAAAACGAAGGAATGCTTGGACTACCACAATCTTTATGGAGTCCCTTAGGAACAGCTGGATATGTACACTCCTAGCTTTACAGATAGAGGACAGGACAGTCTTCAAAGGTGAGAAAATAGCTATACAGTGAGTAAATCATGCTCACACATGGTTGAGATAACAGGAACAAAAACTAGAATATTGAGATTCCAAGCTCCCAGCTCCTTCTTTCCTACAACATCAGTACTTGTATGTATTTGTGCTGGAGCCTCTGAATGCCCAATTAGACACTGTGCTGCTGTATAAATATGAAGGTGCTGAATGTTGTGTAAGTTCATAGACAAATAGACATGTATATATGTGGTCATGCATAGCAAGATCAAATCCGTTATGAATGCACACTGGGAAAATGGGCACCAAAAAGTATAAACAGTAAGATATTTGTGTCATCTAATGTAGATAACTGTATGAAGTGCTTAATATAAGAGTACAGTACCCATAGGTTCTCAGTATGGTCAGTCGAAAGAGGTGAGCACACCCAATGGTGAACTGAGATGATACGTAGTAGGTGTCTTCAGCTGCTCAGACTTCTGGTGATGAGTGGCGGTCACCTGACTCTGTGACTGGTTACTGTGCAAGTACCAGTAACACAAATATACCTTGAGGAACAGCTCCAGTTACAAAACTATAAACCTGAAATGATTCTACAGCCCAAAAAATTTCAGACTTGAGAAAAAAAATTATACGACATCAGGGAATAAGAAAACATGCCATAAGATACCAGTAATTCTCACTCAGTAGTTCCAGTCTAAAAACTTACCAGCTTGTACATTTACTTTAGTACTAACCCTGCAATTCATTTTATTTAAGATTATTACTACAGTACATTGTACATGAACCTGTCTTGATCCTAGCTGATAAAAAAGATGCATATCACCTGTTTTTAACTTTCGAAGGTATCGTTTTAGGCAATGAGATGGAACAAAATGTGTTACTGTCATATTCATTACTCTTTTTTGATCACAGTGTGAGCACATTGAACCAATCCCAACTAAAGAGAGAAAAGGAACAGATGCTCAGTCCTGATTTTGAGTTCTTACACATGGCTTTGAGTGGAGAGTAAAGCTAACTGGAAGTTGTGCTGCTGCATTGAAGGTAGAAGCTAGCTGGGAGGTCTGCACACCTGTGAATTCTCTTCTAAATGAAATCACACTCATACCCAGAACTTCTTGAATTGACTCGGGCCAATAGGTACTGCAGTATCAGTACAGCAGTAACAGAAGTACCTTCATACACGTAGATATACAAAACAGAGCACTGTTTCTGGTTCTTTTGAGATATTAACCTTGGTGGAAAACTAAGTGCTGTTTTTAAGTAAGTGTCATTTTTCTGCACGTGATGACATGTGGAGAAGCATTTGCTAGTAGTATATTTGAAATCATGCTTCTCTTTCTGATGTTATTGTTTGCTGTGAAGATTATCATGATTTCTTAAAGTATTCAAGCCAGACAAATACTTAAGGAGTAAGCAAAAGGTGGTCTTTCTAACATGAATTCACAACTTTTGAAGAGAGAAGACAGAAGAGATAGAACAAAAAGACAATATTTCATTTTCTAAATGAAACGTTTTACTTGAGTTTCCCAGGAGACATCAGCAGCTCTTTAAAAGTATCAGTTATAAAGTGCTGGTACAGTGAGTACTGTAGACAGGTTTTTATTCTCTGAGGCCATTCAGCTGCCGTTATTTTTCAATCGCTAATTTCTTTTTTAATTCTTATCTAGATGACCCTCGGGGCAAACATCAAAAAAAAATCCAAAGCAAAACCCAGAATTACCTTAATCTGTATGCTGTAGATGGACTGCGGACCCTCTGTATTGCAAAAAGAGTAAGTAAATGCAGACTCTTAGTTTGCTTTTAAGGAGAGTCTTGACAAAGATTACTGAAGGCATTTATTAATTTATTGTTCTTGATTCATAACTTCTTTTTCATTTTATTCAGTAAAGTATGAATGCCTCTGCATCACATTGACTATGCCCTCACATACTCTTTTTAATAGGTTCTCAGCAAGGAAGAGTATGCCTGTTGGTTAAAAAGTCATTTAGAAGCAGAATCCTCTATTGAAAATCGTGAAGAACTTCTGTTTCAGTCAGCACTGCGGATAGAGAAGAATCTGCATCTGCTAGGTAACGAAATGAGAGGTGGACATGAAATTAAAATGTGTTAAAAATTCTGAAAGCTTGGCTATGAAATCCATTCTTTTCCTTAAATGGTTTCTGACAGCACAGAAATTGGCTTCTTTTGGACTTTGTCATGGCTGTCATGTGCAGCACCACAAAGGAATGGGATATAATTAACGTAACAGACATACCCTGTTTTCCTTGCTCCTGCCATCATTTTATCACTAGTGAAATGAGTGGAGCAACGCCAGGGATGAATTTGACGCAATATCGTAAATGGGAATGGCTGCTCTGAACAGGAGGAGGACTTGGCCCAAACTGTCTGCAGAATTTTCTTAGCTTAGTGCCACCTCAGCATGTCAGAGACCTCCATGATTCCAGGGTCACCAGAGACAGTCAGAAAGCAAAACTCATAAACAGCATTTGTGAGAGGCATCAGCTCGCATATACGTCAGGTTCAGCACATGCACTTGGGGCCTGTGTGTTCTGTGGAAGGGGATTGCATTACCTCGTAATGACGCAGTTAAAATCAGTGTATGTAAAATGTATTTCAAGAACTAAGTCATACTCTTCCTCTGCTGAGTTGAGATGTTGAAAGCACTGAGATTCTAAAATGTATATATATTCACTACTGCTCCAAGCATCCAGCTGCTTTCTCTGGCAAAGAATTTGACATGGCCATAACACTGTTGGAGATAACAGCCTTCACTAATTACCAACATGCCTGTCTCTGGGAGATGAGATCCAGCTCACCCAACTTCTGATGTATCTGCTACAGATCTCTAAGGCTCCTCATGTAACCAACGGAGAGACAAAAAGAGAGAGTGCAGTTCATTTGGTCTGTCTTAGATAGCCACTTTAGGATTAGATGAATCATGCGCTTGGAGTGTCTGGTTTTCTACTGCAAAAGAATTTGCAAGTGTATTGAAAAGGGGAGAATTGAAGACAAGCTGCGAAATTCAGGTATACTGTGATAAAGTTATAAAAGATATACCCGTCATTAACCAATTGACATGAGATAAACGAGGGGATATTTTTCAAGTTTTAGATCCTTCTGCATGACAAGAGGGAGATTAAGTAATACAATGTTTAGAAGCAGAGTGCTCTGCTGTTATTTCTTCATTTTACTCCTCTGACTTAAAGGGGAGCATGAGGTGACTAATTCAGACCACATTAATCAGGAGGATCCCACCATGGTTGTGCCTGTTGGCTCTGGCTGCACTGGAGTGGGGAGTGGAAAAGTGAAATTGAACTGCCAGACAAATAATTGAGCTCTAACCATCAGTAAACCTCTAATTCAGTCCTTCCCCAAGAACTTCATACTGTGGTTTGTATCTTGCAATGATCAGTTATGATTAAGTTGTGGGAATAAAAAAGTGAGTCTGGAAAAGGAATAACTTCTGCTTTGTACACTGTTTGGATAATGATAGCTTTCCTGACATTGTCCTAAGAATGTGTTTTCCACCTACATGACTGGTGCTCAGACTTCAGGTGGACTTGTATTGCTAAAATATTTTTATTTCAAATTCCATTTAAATTCTATTTAAATATCGAATTTCATATTCTGTTGCTACAATATTTTTTTCAAGGAACAACCATAGGGAAAACAAATAGCTGAGAAAAGTTTACTTTGTTTTTCCTGTTGTTCCAGCTAACTTGCATGTCTGACACCTCCCCATTCTCTAGTAGTGAGGGCTCACATTTCCTCACATTGAAGCCTCTCTGAAACTGATGTATTAGTGGTGACGCTGAAGTTGGTCCTGAGTGGCTTTTGCTACCATATTTGAAAGCCTTGTCCCTGTCAATTGATTTATGAAAGCTAAGAAAGAGACTCAGCGTCTCATAAACAGGTAGAAAGATACACTGAAGGCGTAAAAAAGCCACATTTTACTTTCACACCATGGCCAACAGATTTATGATTTGTTCCCTGCTGCATCTCATTTGGCAACCCGTGTCTTTCTGCAAGAGCAAAGAGCAGCAACAAGGCAGGAAAAGGTTTAGGTTGACGTCTGCAGCCTAATGTGCTGTTGCCAAGCTGCAGTTCTGCTGTCATTCCCCTTCAAAAGGGAGAAATGTCTTGTGACGCAGCCTCTTCTAGTTGAGGAGGGGCAGTTAAGACCCTTAAGAACTGGAAACGATCTCATCAAAGCAACAATATCTTCTCTAGCAACATGCAGAAGAAATGGTGAAGGTACAGAGCAGAGAGACAATAAGCAAAGATGCATCAGCCTCGTGAACCTCTGAGACTAGAAGTGACATCAAATTGCTTCTGAAGTCTTGAATTCTGGATCTGTTGTTGACTGTTGCTGCAGATGTTAACCCCAGCTACTTTCCACTCCTCTTTCCCAATACCCCAAAACTGCTGCCCAAATCTTGAAACCATTGGTATTATAGTTCAGCTCTTTCCCAATAAAAGTGACTGCTGTTGCTTTTTTTAAAAATCCAAGCTTACCATTTGAGGCGAACCCTAAGTGCTCATTTAATGTGGAACATTTTGCTTTTTCTATGTGCTTAGGTGCAACTGGCATTGAAGACCGTTTACAGGATGGTGTTCCAGAAACCATTGCAAACTTGCGCAAAGCTGGGTTGCAGATTTGGGTTCTTACTGGAGACAAGCAAGAAACAGCTGTTAATATCGCATATGCCTGCAAGCTACTAGATCATGACCAAGAAATCATCACTTTGAATGCTGAATCACCAGTAAGCAGATCCAATATACAAGTTTACTTGTGAACTAGCTTTGCTTTATTTTCAACTTGTACAATTAAAAGTTTGATGGCTTTTTTTTTCCTTTCCCTCTTTTTTTTTTTCTTCTTTTCCTGCTACATCCATAATTTTCAGGTAGGACATGTCTTTGAATACTTTTCAGTGAATCATATTTCTAAGCCATAGTGTCATGTGTCAAAAGCTTACTGAAGACATTTAACTGTGTGTAGTGGGCTCCAGCATGAATGAAAATATGCCATAGCAGCATAAATGCCTTTCCTTGGGAGGCATTCTCAAAACATCCTTAGTTTTGCTTATTGCCACTAATGGGTCTGAAAAAGCAACCTGTTATTAAACATGTTGAGGAAAAAACCAATTTATTACCTATTGAGAATTTGTGCTTTATTTTACACTACTGAAACATAATATTTAGATAACTCAGTCATTCATGTTTTCTCAGGTGGCATTTTCTCTGGAGATAGAAGCAATACTTAAATTGCAATGTTAACTCTGAGAGTCAGAAAACCACATCTACAGTAATGCCTTGCTTCCTAACAGACCTTTTCTAATTCTTCTGAATTACTGCTCTTTCCTGTGCTCAACTTGTTGCAAGCAGACAGTCACAGAGAGTTTACTGATATGGTCTAACATACAAGGAACCAGACTGATAGTGCTATAGTCCTTTAATGGGGTGATAAAATTGGACTTCAGATCAGCAGAGGAGAGGTAGGCCAGCAGTATCCAGCTCCAGTTTCTTTCGAAAAGGAAGAAAAGATTAACAGCATTTTCCGTTCTTGAGTGTATCAACTGAACTGGTAAATTGATTTTCCATGATCTTTCTTTTTTGTCATGCTTTGATGTAAGACCAATAGCATTTCATTTTAAATGTTCGTATATTCTCAATAACATCTTTTAGTTGAGTATGGCTATGAGAGAGAATTCAGCTTAAATAACCTTTAATTGGCCTTTAACAATGCGTAACTATTTGATCTGAGTCGTAGGCGTATACATAGTGTTCATCACCATACTTAACTTGGTACTGATACCAATTATATCATCTCCCAGCACTGTTATTCTGAGAAGGAGCTAAAATAAATTAGTTTAGCATACAATACGGCATGTTAAACAGGAATTAGTTTTTAAGCTTTTTGAGTCCTCATTGCTGTCATATCTTCTGCTTGAACTGTGTTTAGAGAGAATAGAAAAGATTATTAGAAATTAAAACTTTAACTGTGCAGCAAATATAACGCATTCCTCATATTCCTTATGCCTAAATATACAGCAAACACAAATGTTTGAATACATGTTCTTTTCTCTCAAGCATATTTATTTTGAATTTTTTTTTCAGGAGACATGTGCTGTCTTGCTGGAACAGTGTCTGCAATGCGTAGAGTCTAAATTTTCAAACAACACAATAGACGAAGCTACTGGAAACATGACTGTTGGGTTCACCCATCTCTATCCACCCTCTTCCTCTGTGCTTTCCAGCTTGGGCCTAGTGATTGATGGAAGGACTCTAGCCTATGCCCTGGAACCTACACTAGAAGATAAATTTCTCGCACTAGCCAAGCGATGCCGTTCGGTACTGTGTTGTCGCTCTACCCCACTCCAAAAGAGCATGGTAGTGAAACTAGTCAGAGACAAACTCAAAGCAATGACTTTGGCAATAGGTAAATATCTCAGCTTCAACTAGCCTGCCTTGGTGTGTATACTGTGCCTTGAGAATTTTGATTTCTTGATTTGCAATAGGACTCTTCCAGTTGTGTAATGACTCAAATAGCCTTCCATTTCTGTCTGAAAATGTGTCAGACTACTCTAACATATTTACTCTAAGATATTTATTCAAAACCAGGATAGAACTCTGGAGTGGTATTTGGGATTTCTTCCTACAGAAGTTGGGCAATCGGGACCCAGGTATGCTGTGAGGTTTTGGCATGTCCAAACACATCTCTGAAGGATTGGGTTAGCTGACGCTGTGCAGAATGCCATTTTGCAATCACTGTATTACACAGAACAGAATGGTGCTCAGTATTGTTTCATCCAATCATGTTTCATCTCAAAGTTTTGCATTTTTCATCACAAGTCGGCCACACAGCATAGGATATGATTTGGCCTTGTCAGTATAGAGAATGGATTTATGATCGGCATCGTGCCAGCTCTTACACTTCTTCCCTGCTAATTACTGAGTTGGCAAAGGGGAGATTTTGTCAGTCATCCTGTCTTAAACCTGGCAGGATCTTCCATGTTTCCATGATTTTTGCCTGAGAAAAGTCAGCCAGATCTTCTTTCCCTATCTCAAGTCCAGGCTTGGGTTGATTTAGAAGATATGATTGCAGCATATTTTGTCACAAACACACTAGAGTTCATCTACCTGTCTTGGTTAATCATAGCAAGAACATGTGGGTTGGACCTACCCATGAGAAACCCTAAGTAGATATAATAATCGCCAGACTCTTGTAACATCCTTATCACCAAATATGTGTTGATTATAATACTCCTCATGCTCACTATATCTAGCTCAAATATGCCTCCCTCATACTGAATTTATATCTTTGGCTGACTGTGGACATAATCATTTGCATATGTTGTCAAAATCGTCTGGCTGGTTAAGTTGAATTATCAAGAATGCTTAAAAGCACTAGTGGAGACTGGGCAGCTTGTGTTCTCATTCTTTCTGAGCATCTTGAGCCTGCAAGTTGAACTCAAGCTCTTGCTCTGGATTAAAAGCCCTGCTGTACACATCCTCCCTTTTAACCCACATGAGCTAACGGGGGGTTGTGTCACACAGTCACAGAGGCATCAACTGTGTCAGGTGAGCAGATGTCCCTCGTACATGTGCCAACAGCAAGGAAGCTGGAGAGGGACGTGAATGTACGCCTGAGCCACTGAAGTTTAAAACCAACTCTCTTGTCAACAGCTAATATTGTTTCATTTTCCATTAGCACACTGGCAGTAAATTTAAGAGGTTAAGAAGTAGATAACACATCCCATTCTGATATCCTTTCTATGGCACCTGTCATTTGTGGTGTCATGATTGGAAGCAGAGCAAGGGATGGTGACTGTGCAGCCATTGCAGTTAAATCTGCCTGTGATGGGTGTATTAAAGATATTAGACTGGTCAACCCAAGTCAAGAATTCATCTAGTTTTTAACTTTATTGTGTTTTTTACTGTTTAGACATTCTCATTGGCTTTAGGCCTCCTTGCATATTTCATTCTTAGTCATACCTGATTGCAAGCAGACAGTTAATCAGGAAGTAGAAGTATTGGGGAGCTCATTCTCACCTTCTGGTGTTTTAGTATTTGTGCAGTTCAGGCCAGATACTTGAATTTTAGATCTTACTGAAAAAGAGAGGGATTTATTTTATTTTTATAATACTTTTCCATTATTAAAAAAAAAAAGTTTACAAAGATCAGAATGTCTTGGCAGCTTTGCCAGGCTTCGAACCTTATATTCCGAAGACAGATCCTTTCCTACCCCACATCGCCCTTATTTACTCAGCCAACACCCAGTAACAACTGGTTTTCCTTTGCTTTGCTGCTGCTAACTGTTCGTGGTCTACTAGTGACAACAAAACTGTATCTTGTCGTCTTTAGGTGATGGTGCCAATGACGTCAGCATGATCCAAGTGGCAGATGTTGGCGTGGGGATCTCTGGTCAAGAAGGCATGCAGGTAATGTTGCTGGTTCACCGAAAAGAGCTCCCATGGAAGGGTGAAATAGGCAATTCCCATATGTCAGGTTGACTAAGCTGCCTTTGGATAGCCAGCACAAATAAAGGAGAAGCAGCAAGTTGTGCTCAGGAGTGCCAATTGCGCATTGTAAGGATGCTTTCAGCTTTGGTTTGAGCTTGTGTTTGTTCTCAGATCTGTGGTGAGTTTAAACATGCTGCCTTCTCAGAAAATTAGCCAATTCAGACAGCGGAACAGTGAAGAGAAAATTGCAGCCCTTTGCAGAACCACTGTTCCCTACACACTATGGCAAGTCTTGGTTTTCTCCCCATTTCCTGCCTCAGGGAACAGCGCGATAAGGGGAGTTGCCCTGTAGTCTTTTGGATGTGTTCAGCCTGTGATTAGTGTATTTACCGCTGCATAAGAGGCGCTTCTCCCACCCCCAGAAGAGAGGATGTATATCTATAGGATGTATTACCTATCGTATTACCTACTACCTCTACTGCCTCTACTGCTAGTGCAGTTGAGTTGCCTTGTTAGCACCAGACACGACAGTAAGACACAGACAATGAGGAAAATACCTCGTTTCCACAGCCTACCTTGTATTTGGCCTGGATACAGGCTGATTGCATGAGAAAACAGAGTAGCCAAGTATATGACAAAGAGCTCTTCAGAGAAGATGGGAAGTGTTTCCATCCTGAGGACCTGAGCAGATGAGCATGCTCCTTAACTTAGTTACCGGTGGGTGGTTCTCTGACCCACATTGCATTTTTTGCAACACTGCCTGGATGTTTTGCTTGAAAGGAAGAAAGCCCTCCTTCACGCAGTGTACAAGTTGGCTATAGAATTTTATTCCATGAGATTTCTGTAATTTAATTGAGTCAGCACACAAATTTATGAAACAAAAATTTAACTGAGCTATGAACTTGGATGTCAACTTTGTGCATTTTCTGACACGCAGATCACCAGAAGCTAGGACAGTACTCTGGAGAAAAGTCAGTAGATGTTTTTCTTCTTTATTCATTTACTCTTTCAAAGGCATCCTCTCTTGGCCATCGTTGGAGGCTGGATACTAGGGAAGATGGGCTTCAGCCTGACCCAGCAGAGCTATTACACTTGTTCTCTTTCTTGTAATCATCCAGTAGGTTCAGTCAAAGTAATCTCCAGGGCAAAAGGGATGTCCATCAGTGCTCTTCAAAGAGACAGATTTCAGGCCTGCAATCCATTAAAAATGCTTTTCCAAACATGTTAGCAGCTATAAATTAGACTGGAAAGATGCTACCACAAAAATATTGAGCTATTCATTGTGCCTGTGGCATCCCAGCCATATACCCTATGAGTCTGACTTTGATGGCCAGAGAGGGCGGAAGAAAAGGGAGCCTGGGATTAAGCTGATAGCAAGTGTATTTGTTGTTCCACAGCCTTCATCAGGCTCCGAGAGCTTTGGATAACTTCTGCAGTATCCCTCTGCAGGCAGTTCAGGCTCCAGAGACCCCGGAGCAGACTGGTTTTGTGGGCTCCCCTCCGAGCCCATCAATTCAATAAAGTCTGCCCCAAACTCCTTGAGTCTTATCGTCTCTTATGAACTTATCAGCTCCTATGATCTATTTATTAATTCAGATCACTTTCTTTCCTAATGCAGACAAATAGTGCTCGTAGCATTTTTATTATTCCTCTCCTCATTATTCCACTTTCAGTTGAGCTCATACACTTAGAATAACCAGCCCTCAAATGCCCCGGCTTTTGCAGTGTACTCAAATCTGAAAGGTGTTCGCTCGTTAACGCATTAAACTACCTGTTTGTTGGGGTTTCTTTTAAAATGAAAGTTCAACAGAGTGAAAAATGTTTATAGATCCCTTCCTTTACTGCGAGGTCTTAAGGAACCATGTAGGCCTCTTTAAACAACTGTCAAAATCTTACGCATAGAGTTACTCAGAAGACGTTGAACATTTAGATGTCTAAAACAGCAATACTCTCTGATTTATTTTCTTTCTTCTTTCCACATTCTGTGGAAGCATGTGGAGCGTGAATCATTTTTTCCTGTGAAAAAGCTGGAAGAAAATATAAAAATGTGAAAATCAAGGGGATATTTCGAGATGAAATAAACATGCAAATGTAATTGGATAACACTATCTTCTTCACTGTGTTCCTCGCTGTAATCAAAATGGAATAAAAAAAAAAACCAAACCTGACATCTCTCACAATGTGTTGTGAAGTACTATGTCAGAAGCACAAATGAAAGGAAGCTAGCGGTTTTGTTTTAATGTTGAAATAGGCTGAGATGGGGTGGAGGAAGCAGACATACGACAGCTCTCTTCTCTTCAAACTGCAAGACAGCTGTATGTCTGCACGACAAATCAGAGTGTTCTGTGCAGGGAGGTTATAACAAGTGTGTCTCAGTACCTGAGAAATCCCAGGATGTGTCAACATATTAAAAAATGTCCCAGTGCTTATGTACATCTGCTGCTTAAATTACAATGCGTTATTACACCTTCTCTTGCATACTGTTTCAGAGTTTAATTTAATAGCTTCTACAAGCACTTACTTGGGAAGACTGAGCCCTTTTGATGATTTACCAAGAAAGGAAATTAGGAAAAATTAAAAAGAAAGATGTCTTTCATTTAAAAATACAGTCAAAATATACACCGCAGAGTGTGAGGAAGACTTTGCTCCTTTGGAGATTTTCAGCTTTTCTCATATTTTTACTGAACTGTGAGAAAAAAGGTGATACCAAAATAGAAAATGAAATGTAAAATAATATTAAATGAAATCTTAGTGTGATCCTAGGGATATGGAAGATTATGAAACAACTGTGATAACACCATCATTTACAAGAAGGACTCATCTAGATGTACAGTATCCTAAATATTAGTCAGAAGTAGAGAGAAACTGGGTGATTCATTTTGTCAATGTGATTTGGCAGTCTATGAAGACCCAGAAGAGTCTCATCTAGTGTGATATTTTCTCATAGACAGTTTTAGAAAAGTGCAATTTTAAAAATCCCTCACAATACTGATAGGACAGCCAAGTAAACTATATAAGCCAGGATTGCAAATGTTAATTAAAACTAATATTTTTATTGTTTTGTTTTTTAAAGTCCAGTAATTATGATGCAACCACTTAATCGTGCTTTTCTTATGTTGTTCTCTGGAAATCCATTTTGCCCTGTAAGTACCCTGTAGTTTTTACAGAGAAAGATGTTAGAGCTACCAAGATGTTCACAGGTGGGCCCTGGGCCTTCATGCTCATGCAACTCCAATCGCCACCTCTCGCTCTTTGCTGCTGCTTGTCACCATCTGGAACACAGACTATAATAATCTCCCCTGGGCAAAGACTGTGTCGCCTTGCGTGTTCTGCCAAGCCACCGGGTTTGCTCACGGGTATTCCAAAAAAAATGCAGCAATAGCTGCATTTCAGATGCGCTGTAATGGATTTCATTCTTTATCAGTACGATTTCCACGGACTGTATGAGTTGAGAAGATTATTACATTCACCGTTGGTGTTGAAAATGAATAATGATTCCAACTTTTCTTTCATTAAAGGCGGTGATGGCAAGCGACTTTGCAATCCCAAGGTTCCGGCATTTGGAGAAACTCTTGCTTGTTCACGGCCACTGGTGTTATTCCCGACTCGCCAACATGGTGCTGTATTTCTTCTACAAAAATGCAGTAAGTGTTTGACTTGGCAGCTTTATGGCACTGCATGTTTCCAGGGTTTATTTTGTGCTAAGTGAGCATTAGGTCAGCCTTCAAATGGTTTATAAATAAGCTGCAAAGAAATTTGCAGAGTTGAAAGACAGCTGGCTGCCATTTGCAGAAATATAGGACCCACTCCATAACAGCTACACTGTGCTGCTGAATGTGCAAATTAGGTAACAGAAATAACAAGCACTGCTTAAGAAAAGTTTCTTTATAGAGCGTTTTTGCAGAATTTAGCTGGCTAGACACAGGATTCTTTAATGCCAAAGCCATCTAGCATTGGTCCAAAGTAGCAGTTGAGTGTGTTTTCTCTCCCTGACCCTATGTCTTTGTTGCTTATGAATCACTGTGCATATTCCCCAGTGACCTGAGACAATTTTAGTCCTCTCTGTGCCTCAGATGCAGAGATTGGGAAGGTGTTTTTCTTGATTTCTCTTACTTCCAACTAACCAAAAAGAGTTAACTAGAAATGAAGCACACTGTGGTAAAGAACAGACTACGAGTCTGCGTTTTCTCCCTGGTGTATGAAACAGGAGTTAGTCCAGTACTGAGCACTGAGCCAGTAGCAGCTCAACTCCTCGGCACTAGCAAAGGCCCTTTGCATTGACCTTGGAGTACAAAGATGATTGATTGAAAACTGCCTAACAAGACAACCAAGAATTCCATCAGCTGTGTGGGAGTCACTGGCAAGCACACAGATCTGCTCACTTCCAACACCTGCAAATCACCTTAGGAGCAAGGGAAATGAAGAACTGGGGAAAAGAAGAGAACCAGAGCTCTCTGACCTCTGCTCCAGGGGGCAATGTGTGAACTGTGAGCAGCAGACTGGATTTTATCCTCAATATCAGAAAAAAAGTAGCTCTCAATTTTGTAAAAGTTGCTTTCCAAATGTAATCTAATCGTCATTTTTTTTTAATGTGGCAACTTTTTAACACAAATTCCTCTTGACCTGACTAATCCCTGTCTGATTTCACTCTAGAGGTAGGTATTTTATGAGGAGATAAATTTTGAACATCATAGGAATACCTAAGGGAGCTAAAGAATTAATAAATCATCTTTGTGTTAACACAGATGTATTAAAATATTTTCTGTGGTCTGATCAGAAACTGCATGCAAGCACCCTCCCAGACACAAAAGAAAGGAGGGATTTGGACAGTCTGAACTGCTGCCTGAGGCTGAAATAGCAAGCAGATTTAAATAACGCTGCCCCGAGTGGAGAGCCACCTGTTGAAGCACAATAATGAAATACGTGCTGGTGTTCAAACACCTGAGTTTTAAGGCTCGATCCTGAATGATGCTGAACATCTGTACTCTCACCCCAAGTGCTGTATGTTTCCAAGATACCCTTTGGCTTGACAGTATCAAATCTGAACTTCTAAGAAGTGTATGCAGAGCCATCATACATTAAAATAAAACAAACAAAAAGTGGTATTACACATAAGGCATTCCAGCAATCAGCAGCCAGGGATGTTGTTTATACATCTACATTTTTGTTCGGCTCTTGTAAAATCTTCCATTTCCTTTGGTACAACTCCCCTTGATTAAGAGTATTATTTCACTTGCTGTTTTTAGTAAGACATTTTCAGAAGCTGCTGCCTCAAGGCTAGAATATAGCTGAAGAATATCTCTTTGTGTTGGCTCTGCTTTGGCAGCCTTGAGAGCTTTCTGAGCAATACTTGTTGCTACTGACTCTCAAACCGTGGCGGGGGGGAGTACCCAGCATATAGACCATGAATATCTCTGATACAGCGCCTGCCCTCACGGAAAGAATATGCAAAAGTGCAAAACGTGAGCACATGATCCTTTTGCAAGGAGACTATTCTGAATGAGTCTCCTGAGAGAGTCAAGATAGCTACACCACAGATGTTTTGCAAGTCTTCTCTTCCCTCAAGTGCTTTTTTCCCCATTTGTTCATATTATGAAATTTCCCATTCTCCACTAGAACCTGCCTAACTCAAAGTTTAAACTCCCAATTGCTGCAAAAGCCATTTGGAAACTCAGATGACTTATCCAAGAAGATGTTTGGCTTGGTGGAGATAATAATAAAACACAAGTAAAATATATACTAAAACATAGCATGACTGGAAATATCTGCACTTGATGGAAAGGGTTTTTATGTAAATAAAATTCTACCTGCACAAGCATGCACTGCTTCTTCCCCTTAATACATTTTCTCTGCAAGACAGCACTGGGGATTTTTTTACATATATTTCATTCACTGAGAAATTCTGTCTGGGGCAACATTCATAAAACAGTCTCATCCAGGATGAAAAAAGGAAACCTTTTTTATTTAAAATCTAATTCGATTCTGTCAATTTCTTTTGACTTTTTCAGGGGAGTGATACACAGTAGTGTAAGGGAACATTGTAATTGAAATTAAATAAAACACTTGTTTAATCAAAGAAAAAAAAATAGGGGGAAAAAATCTGATTTAATCTTTGCTACTGAAATGTCATTTGTTTGTACAGCTTTCTTTGACAGCACTGCTGACACCCATACTAGAGGTGGTAGGAAATTTTTCAACTGTCTGTATTTTTATCAAACTACCCATTTTTATCAGAGCTAAACTGTTTCCATGACATGTTCGCTTTAGCAAAGCTCTAGAGGGGAAAAATTCTTAGGTCCAGGATTAGTTGGATTTTGCTTCTTTCAAACAAGTGAGAGGAAAGTATCTACATCCACATACTTATTGCAATGCTGTTTTGAAAAAAGACCAAGGAAGTTTTGTTCTTTTCTGAGTGTGGAAAGGAAATAAATTTCAAAATCTATTCAATTTTGAAATGGAATTGCCATGTCCCAGTCAACTGTACTGAAAAGGGTCAGCTCTGGTAACTCAGTCTTGTTTTGGCCAGAGGAAGATACTTTTGCCTGAAATGTTTTTACAGAAACAGTTGTAGAGGTGATCCTTAAAAAACTACTACCATTTCACTTCTAGTAGGTTAGCTTATAGTATGGGCTCACAGTGAGAGGTGTGTTGCTCTGCTATCCAAGCCACTTCAATGTAGTATGCAAACATTGCCCGGACATATATATGCAATATAGCTGGATATATACATATGTATACATTTACATACAGCAGGACTGACCTTCTCATTCTGTGGCAATTCCCCTTCACGATACAGGCTTACTCTCCTTATAGCAGTTTTCACTAAGCAGACCATAGCTTTTTCTTCTACATTTACGTTTCAACCAGATTTTGGTGTACCAGTGGAACAGATCTGTATTTTCCTCTATGTATCTAAAAATGGTGAAGAGTTAACGTACTCCAGCAGGCTGGAAGCTTTTGAGAACAGAATACAAAAAGAATAGGAAGGGAAAGGAGAGGTCATGCCATTTCCCTTCATGGTTAAAATGGGGAAAACCCTCAAGGAACAGTTGCCAATATTTTTCTGGTTGCCTTCTATTTAGCATTAATCAGTTTACAAAGACTAATAGAAATTGCAGTTTTAGGAGGACAAAGCATGGGAATTTATTTCCTCCTCTAGGAAGCTGCCCGTCTTTTCCTAGACCTCAAATCCCCCCGCAGAGAATAAATCAGCACCTCCCCTGAGCCCTAAAACCGCTGGATTCTCCATGGTGCAGAGATTGTAGAAGAAAAGGAGTTGTGTGGTTTGTCCCTTTTTGGGTGATTCCAACCCAGCTACATGAACAATCTGCATCATGCTACATGAAGCATCTGCAGCTGATTTCTTTACACGGCTGAAGAGTAAGGGAGAATGAGGACTCTTCATAGCACTGCTAATTCACTGAATTTCAAAGCACAGAATAGTTAAGACAACTTTGCTAGACCTTACAGTTTCACCTCCCTTGCTGCTGCTAGTCTCATGTTAGTTTTGCAAAAAACCTCTGCATTTCATAGAATGAGAGAATCGCGGAATAGTTTGGATTGGAAGGGACCTTCAAATGTCATCTAGTCCAACCCCCTGCAGTGAGCAGGAACATCTTCAACTAGATCAGGTTGCTCAGAGCCCCGTCCAGCCTGGCCTGGAATGTCTCCAGGGATGGGGCATCTACCACCTCTCTGGGCAACCTGGGCCAGTATTCACCACCATCACAGTAAAAAATGTCTTCCTCATGTCTAGCCTGAATCCCCCCTCCTTTAGTTTAAAACCATTACCCCTTGTCCTATTGCAACAGGCCCTGCTAAAAAGTCTGTCCCCATCCTTCTTATAGGCCCCTGTTAAGTACTGAAAGGCCACAATGAGGTCTCCCCGGAGCCTTCTCCTCTCCAGGATGAACAACCCTATTGTGAGTTACCTGTTGTTGACCAGCTGAGCCTCCCAAAACTTCTCAAGCTGCCAGAGGATGTTATTATGGAAATGCTTATTCTCATGATAGTAATGTCAATGCTGTGAGATCAGTACTCATACACCTAGATGTCAATGATGGTTGGGACAGATTTTTATGGTTAAAGTGCACCTCATAGTTTCACTTGAACTGAAAGGTAATTTTGTATGAAGTAATGTCTGACTCATGAGATCTAAGGTTCCAGCAGCACAAAGACTTGCAGGTGTGCCAAGTGTTTGCAGCTTAGCCGAGTGGTCCGAGCATCAGGACAGCAAGTTAAAGACGAGGTGTCCTTAGAAGGATTGCTCACGTGTCTAGCATTCATAGACAAGTCCTTGCAGAACTGGAGTCAGAATGGTTTCAGAACACAATGGGATGATGACTCTGCTTATCTTGTCATATTTACAGCATTGCTCATTCTGTTTCAGATGTTTGTGGCCCTTCTTTTCTGGTACCAGTTCTACTGCGGGTTCTCTGGTTCGTCGATGATTGATCAGTGGTATCTCATCTTCTTTAATTTGCTGTTCTCTTCTCTTCCACAACTGATTACTGGTGTACTGGATAAGGATGTGCCAGCTGAAATGTTAATTGCTGTACCTCAGCTTTATAGAAGCGGCCAGAATATGGAGGTAAAAACTTCTTACTTTTTGAAATTATTTTCCTAGACATCTTTTGTTTCAATGAAAAAACAATCCTGTTCCCAAAGGGTGGATGACTGATAAAAACAGTCTGAGAAGTCAAGTTACTATTATTATTTTGTGGTATTTCTCACCTGAGTCAAAGTATCTAAATGCAAAATGTGCATTTAAAACAAACAAAACCAGCTATATTTTGGAATATGTGACAGGAGAGAGAACTGGATGCTTTTAAGTCAGCCAAACCTGAACACCTGCCTCATGGCCCAGGCTTGCAAATAACCACAAAAATAAAACAGGTTATACCTTGTAGAGTAGTGTGGAATTTCACAGAATAACCCCACAGTACTTACGCAAAACTTCAGACCCCAGCCCTTTACAAACAGCCAGAGGGAAAGGTGGCTTTAGGAGTCAGCACGGAGGTCAATAAACTTAGACTCTGGGGGAGTTTGTCACCAGCAGATGACAGACTCAGCTGACATGTCTGTTGAAAACACCTTGTCCCCCGTCTGCTTGAATCATACAATGAAAACAGAAGGAATTGCAGGAGAGATTCAAGCCAAACCATTTCTGGTAATTGCAGCTACAGTGTACTGTGGGAAAATCTCTCTGCTTGGTAAAACTGTCCACATTGAGACATTGCTTCCAAGGCAAAAACCTTTCTTAACAGGATCTGACATTGTGCCCTGTGAGAGGAGATAGTGAGTGTCTTTTGCCTCAGACTGTACCCCTGCATTTGGTACCCTACACATCTAGTGTGATTGCTACACACTGTGCTGGAAAGATGCAAGAAGAATTTTAGCATAACTTATTTTTAGTGCATTAGTCCAATTTCTCTTTTTTTCACCCAGCTGTTGTTTTCCCTTCTCTACATTTCTTCTGTTCCAGTGCATTGCACTTCAAAGATCTGTAACACTAATACCTTCCTTTTTTGCACACTTTCAAGGTAATAGAAATCTTGTAATGGCTTGAGCATGTTGGGAAGTTGAGTCTGCCTGGCTTCAGCTGGCAAACAGAGGAGTCTCTCAGGTTTGCAGTACAATTATTTCTCATAGGCAAGCCTAGAGACCATTCCAAGTTTGTTTGAAATCTAGTGAGCATTTTCTCTGAGTAGTTATCTAAAAAGGCATTTTTAAAACTTGCCAAAAATGCTGCTTCAGGTAAAATCTCTTTCAAAATGATATCATCGATTCAAAGCCAGTAGTATTATAGAATAATTTAGGTTGGAAGGGACCTCTGGAGGCCATCTGATGCAGCCCCATGCTCAAAACAGCTTCAAAGCTAGACAAGGGTGCTCAGGTCTTTATCTAGTCCAGTTTTGAATGTTTCCAAGAATGGAGGTTCTGCAGTCCCTCTGAGCAACCTGTTCCAGTGCTTAACCGCATGTTATTCTTTCTAAGCATCCTTCAATTCCCATTTTTAGGCTGCAATTATTATTCTTCATAGAGGTAAAGAGCCCTGATGAGCCCAGTGGTTGCAGATGTAGCCCGTATCCCCAAATTAAATATTTTGTCATTTACAAACTATTTTCCTTATATCCAAGTCTTTTATATGACTATCTATACCCCTGCAATTGTGTATTTCTTTAAGCCAAAATGTTAATGTTGTTCCTTAGTGAGCAATTTTGTGCCCAGACACACAGATATATGTGAGTGCATATATATGTTTATTTACATTTTTATAACATAGCATACCTTGCTGCATTACTTGCTAAAGATCATTGTTGTGGATCTGCTTTTCTATGTGTGTGTGCACTTTCTGTTTTCTCTCTTGTGTATAAATACTCGGTGCTTGTATGTACATGATGTAAAACACTCATGTGCTTACAGCTCAGAGAGCTCCTCCTGAAATCAGTGGTCTAACTGTAGTGCATAAAGTTGGGCACCTTCATAAATGTTTGCTGGCCTGAGTGTCAGATTCAAATTACACCCTCTGCCAGGGGAGAAAAAAAAAAAATGAAAGGCAGTGTTGCCCCAGAACAGAGTGACTTGCAGGTGGACTCTTCATAGTTCATCCCCAAGGGTACCTGACTGATTGGCAAAGTTGGGAAGCTGTTTTCACAAGCCCTTAAAAGTGCCCATTGGAATATCCCCCTCAAAATACCTATTCTAGCAAATAGCATTTTCATTAGGCTCTGATTTTTGTGATTTTTTTGTGCCACAGGAGTACCAACCACACATGTTTTGGATGAACATGATCGATGCTATGTACCAAAGCCTCGTTTGCTTCTTCATCCCCTATTTTGTAAGTGTTTGGTGTAAGCTGTTCTATTTCAAGCATTGTGAGGAGAACTGGCAACACCACTTGGGCTAAATTCTGTCTCTTTCTTTACAGACTTACTATGATTCGGAGGTGGATATCTTCTCCTGGGGAACTCCCATCACCACAATAGCTCTTTTCACCATCATACTACATTTGGCTATTGAAACCAAAACTTGGGTAAGGTATCCACAGCCTACACAGAAACTCGCTGGCATATATCAAATCCTTTTCTTAGTGCCATTCTTCAAAACCAGATGGTTGTTTCATTCCCTCAGTGCATTCTATTTTTAACACGGATTTTAAGCAAACATGAAAAAGGTTTTAAACTGTGATCTGTGGACAGTTTTGGAGTGTTGTGCCTATAATAAGAATTTTTGAAAATACAAGGCTCTAAACTAGGTGCTGTGCATGGATTAGTCTCCAGAAATTAAGAATTATTAATTGAGAATCACAGCATATTTCTCAGGATATAAAGAATCATTATTCTTTTGTTGGCTTTTTGTTCTAGACTTTTCTCCACTGGTCATCTTGCATCTTCAGTATCATTTTATTTTTCTTTGTGGCTCTGGTTTACAATGCTTCCTGCCCAGCATGCCATCCTCCATCCAATCCCTACTGGACCATGGAAAGGCTGATGGGTGACCCTATGTTCTATTTCACTTGCATTATATCACCAGTCGTTGCATTGCTGCCCAGGTATTGTATCTTCTCTCATACCTTTTCCATATATGAAAGCACTTCATGCATATGATTGAGCGGGCAAGAAACATTTCCTTTTCCACTTCCATCCTTTCTTTTTGCTTTACCAGCCAAGTCAATTTTTTTCAGCAGCTGTTTATATGAAGTCAGTTTGTCTCACTTTCTGTGCTCCTGACCACAGGAACAGACCACAGCTCCTGGCCATAGACAACAGGAATGGGATAATTGCAGACTGTTGGTCAAACCTCCTGGCCATGCAGAGAGTTGCTACCCTGTGAGGTTTTCCATGATGCTTCCAGATTCAACACATCCTCTCATAACATTCACAGTACAGAAATTCTGATAGTGTGTTGTGGACTGACTTACCTACTTGTGGATGCAGGAGGCCAGCCCTGCAGACTGATCCTTGTTGCCTTTGATTCCTCATCAGGAAAGATGAAAGACTGTATGTCAACACAAGGTGGATCGCTGGCTAAAGCACAGATTTATTACAGTGCTTATTGTTAATCACAACATTAGCACAGCATCCAGAGCTTGTCATCTGCAAGCTTTCCTGTGTCAAACATAAGAAAGGCGCATAAAACTCGCTTATTTGTATGTGTTGTACTTTTTTCTTGGATATTTTTCTCTTAATAATATCTTGAGTACTTCCTTCTTTCAGTTCTTTTCATGTCCACGTTCTCCTCTTGCAGATTTCTGTACAGAACCCTTCAGGGAACACTATTCCCAACTCAGCTTCAGCTTGGACGCCAGTTGAGTAAACTACCCCCAGAGATTCGCATCAATCTTCTGACCAAGTTGAATGTAAAGGAAACAGCGCGTCAGGCACAACCCTTTGCAGACAGCTTCTCACCAAGCCTTAGCTCAAACGCTAGTGATTGTTGCAAGGCTTCTAACCAAAGCACACCTTTGCCAACATCTCCTCAAATACGTGAGTCACTTTTCCAAGAGCACACAAAGGCAGAGCATAGAACAGATCAGCCTGTGGCTGCCTCTCCCCAGGGTGCTGTGTTGCCTGGGGATAACAAACTCCCCTCATCAGCAAGTAGTCTGGAAAGGTCCCTGGGACTTCATGACGTTCGACACAGCACTTCAGAGACAGAACCGTCACCTGTGGGAGCAACGTTCCCGTGGAGCTCAGCAGTCGACCAAGCGGGCTTCAGTTTGTTGAAGTGGATCACATCAACTCCGCTGTTCAGCCACCTTGGGACTGCGTTACAGGTTTCGTCAAGCAGTTTACAAAATGAAATGCAGGACAGTACGTGTGTGCTTGGCTCTTCGTTGCAGGTGGACTTCAAAGGCTTAAAAGAACAGAGCTCGAATAACCTGCAGGACAAAATGAAAGGGACCCCAGCCAATCATTGTAAAAGTGACAATTTCGAGACCACCTTTTTATGACATGGGCCTTAAATATATTTATATATTTTCTATTTGCACACATCTATAGTGAGATTACTCTATTTGTTTCCAAGGATGAAACATGGAATCAGAGGTACAAAATGATTATTTAAGGATGTTTAAATACAGTATATTGAAATAAGAGCTTTAAATATAAAAAGAAACACTTGAAAATTCCATTTATAGTTTTATTTTTTCATCTCATTTTGTAAGGAAATGCCGTCTCTTTATTTTTCAGATGCTTCTCTTTTATTCTGACACATACTGTACAAGCAAAGGACCTGTCTACCATATTCAAAAGAATTAGATTCAGCAACAAATATTGCTTTCATTATAGGCCATTCAGTAATCAAGAAGGAAAAACCATGATAATAAATAGGCACTGTATTCCATTCATCATCTGCTTGCCAGGGTGTTTTGTCACTGGAGCAAACCACTAGGCAAGACTATCAAATTATTATACACCTCTCTGTAAATGTTAACAGTATCTTACCACCGCATTAATAATACTGGTATTTTATAAGTGACACCATATTTTGATATTGCAGCCATAGCATTTTATGTGTCATGATAAAACAATAAATAATTACCATCCATGTTGCAAAGTGACTTCCCAGTCTGGCATTAATAGTAACTCAGCCCTTCCCTTGGAGCAGCGAGCATTTGGCCTGTCATGGCCTTACATCAGGCTGTTCAACTTCTGAAGAAAAGCTGCTGCTCATTGGTGAGGAGTGAATTGGTGGCGAAGAGCTGGTGCATTGAGTCTGCTGTAGAGTTTGTCCTGGGAGGCTCTGTGATCCTCTTTGCTGGAGCACCACCACGACTAGGCTGGTTTTGCTGAAGAAATCAGTCCTGCTTGCTAGTGGTGGGGTAGAGGACCATCAGGGTGGAGTTTTGTCAGGCACCTTCACTGTTGTTTCAGCCAGGTTAAATCAGGGGGGGTTGGACTAGATGACCTTTGAAGGTCCCTTCCAACCCAAGGTATTCTATGATTCTATGAAGTCCTTGGTGATCAGGAAAGGACATGACTAGCTGCAGGGTGCAGGGCTATGCAGAGACACTTGAGCCTGGTCTAAGACAGCCTAGCTCCAGTCCCAGAATCAGAGACCTGCACTGCTTTCGGAGTTCATGCCTGAGCCGACCCTGCGTGGTCGTACACCACAGACTGCCGCTGGGACGGGGCTGTGTGGCTGCGCTATGCTGGCCCGACAGATGCCGGCAGGGTTTAGCCTTGGAAGGTTGCTTGGTTCTTTCATATCTAGTCACTGTGACGGGGTGCGAACCAGCTGCTGGACTTCTTCGTTTCCTTGTCACACGTTCTCAGGTGGCCTTTGCCTTCCTTGCCATCGGTTGTGTAAGGCCAGGGCTTGTTCGTCTTGGGGGCTGTACCAGGCAGCCTGATTCCTGCATGAGTCGGCTGAACGCCTTACGGCACAGCGCATGCCATGTGTCACTTAATCCGCGTGGGATCTTTCATGTCAAAGATTTATATACTGGCCTCTTCCCCAAAGGCGGAATTGGTAACACGAAACTGTAAAATGCCAATGAAACAAAGAGATGAATGCAATCTAAATAAGAGCTGTCAGCCTGTAAATACATTACCCTCGTGAAACATGACACATCTACATGTAGCTAAACTGCATTTTGGGATTAGAATTGACTAGACACAGGACGAAGGCACTAAGGGACTCAATCTTTCAGTCTCCTGTGAACAGCTTTAAGCACACGATTGATTAAAAAAAATGTACCCGAAGCACAACTTCTTCCTCTTATCCTTTAATTAAAGGGGAGCACAGGTTTATGTGTGTAGATTTCAGTGGAGGAAAGCAAATCGATTGACTCATTTGTTACTGGCTGGAAACATCTTGATGCTTCTCTGCTTTATATTACTTACAATAGAAATGAGTCCCAAGCCCTCAGAGCCCTTGTTTCTCTCCTCTCTCTGCAAAGGGAGCCTGCGGCAGTCAGCTGAGGTGGAGAAACCTCCTTTGCAAGCTCTTCTCGTTGAGTGAGACCCTTCCTATTTTAGACATCTCTCTGTGCTCTACCAGCCTCCTCAGTCTTGATAAGCAGCTCTTTTGGGACGACTTTGCAGGTAATTTTTTGCAAGGTTAGCTGGCTGTATTTGACACAAACTCTGTTGTGATTGCCACTGTAAACAACTCACCTGCGTGAAGCTGCAATGTCTTTTAATGTCAGAGGGGAAATTGAGCGACACTTTGAAATGTGTAAATGTTGCCATCTGATTAGAAACGTTCCTCTACTTGTAAACCAGGATCTCACAGAAGGACACAATATCAGATACCAGGCAGGCAGAGTCCATAGGTTTGCACGACATTAAATTCAGTCTAAGAGTGTCGTGGGGTCATAGCAGGAGCTTGCCATGGATGTCACCCTTGTGTGTCCTCCATCAGTTACTGCTGCAGCGCCAGCAGGCAGGTGAGGGTCTCTTGAGCTTCTTGACTCCACGGCATGTTCGGTGTCCCACAGGCCTTCACAGGACTTGCCTGGTGCTGGCAACAGGAAGGGCTGGAACATCACTGGGCTTTGGCACAGAGCTGTATTTGATGATACTCTCTTCGAAAAAACCCTAAATTCCTCACTAGACGTGCCTTTGTGATACAGGATTTGGTTTAGTTGTTGTGCTTTCAGTGTTTCAAAGACTATTTTTGTAGGTAAGGGGTAAAAGGGATCCTTCAAGACTGAGAGATGCTCATGTACTGCCAGATAGTTGTGTTAAGTTGCCACTGCGAGTGTGAAAGTAGCACATCTGTGTCATATATTTAGGGAAACTGTAGCTCTAGATCTTCAGCTGCTACAACCATTGTAGGTCCTTCAGTTTCTGCAAGCTGACTTAACACCGGCTGGGAATCAGGCCTCAATAACTGCGGTATTTTGTTGGAAAAAAAAAAAAAAATCCTCAGAGATATATTTTGAAATGCGTGAAATGTAAATGCTCCCTTCGTACTAAAAGATAAAATACCATATTATGGCGGCAATCCTGTAAACATGTGCGAGTTTAATCTTAAACGAACCAAATAATCCCACTGACGTTAATGGAGCAATGACCTCAGCAGGATTGCTTGTGTCCTTACAGAGAGACAGGAAAATGTGCCACACTGGGACCTCCATGTGCCAAAACTGCACAGCGAGATACCAGGGGCACAGAACCTGGTCAGGAGGATGTCAGCAAGCAAGATGTCTCCATTGTCTTTTGAGAGATAAATTGTAAAATAATATAAATAAAATGTAATTTAAACCACAGTTTTGAGGCAAAAAAAAAAAATTATTTCACATTTGGAAAGAAAATATTAAGCCAAATAATTCTTTTCATTTCAAATCAGAAGTTCTCTCTTCAGCTGCCAGAAGACAAGCACATCAAAGCACATTACTTGCTGGGCTTTAGGGCTTGTCAACGTTTTGAAGCTGCTATTAATATTTGAAGCATTTAAACTAAACAAATACTAATGGCTTTTTGAAGCTGTATACATTGATTTTAATAAAATAAACTTCTAAAGTTATTCCTGTCAGTGCAGTTGAGCAGTTGTCATATCAGGCAAAATAAAGCTTCTTTTTTTTTCATGAGGCCGATGCTCAGAAAGCATGCAACCGTTTATTAAAAGATTCCACAAGGCCATTAAAACAATGCTCAGTATTAACCTATTACCAGGAACAGCCCTGCTGTACACTCTTTCAAATATTTGCACTCAACTCTGCAAGCACTTCTACATCTGCTCAACGTTGCTGGCTGAAGCAGTCCGGCTGAAATTAATGATTAGGAAGAAGAGAGTTGTGAATTGAGCATCACAGCATTCCCTATTTCTTACTCTTATTTAGGTGAACTAACTTCAGGTGATTTATCCATTTTATAAATTCCTCTTGGATATGTAAAGTTATTTGAGAAAGAACTAGAACTCTTCTATCAGGTTAGCACTCTAATCTCAGAAATTGTTATGTCCCACATATGCCAGTGCACTGGAACAGGGCGTATGAATGTCAAAACAGGAACAAAACAACAGTTTGGTATTTTTTCCAAAATATTCCAGCTATGCATCGCTGCTCTGGGTGCCCAGACAGTCACACACCTGTTTGCCATCCT
Organism: Caloenas nicobarica; assembly: GCF_036013445.1. Taxonomy (NCBI): domain Eukaryota; kingdom Metazoa; phylum Chordata; class Aves; order Columbiformes; family Columbidae; genus Caloenas; species Caloenas nicobarica. The sequence goes on along the minus strand of NC_088245.1, from coordinate 95,691,421 downwards.
CCTGCATTGGCTGTGGAACCACAGCCATACCCCTTGATGGCCATCAAACAATTGTGGCAGATGCACTTTCCCCTCATCCCCTCCACCCCTGCCCCAAAAAGCACCAGAAACTTCTAGACCAATAGACCACTGTGGTCATGTACACACCCCTTGGTCGACAGACAGGGCCTTTGACCAGTGAAATGCCTCGGTTGAGAGAAGTTTCTGGACCACTACCATGAATGACCACAGCTCAAATTCAACTAGGGTATAAATGGAGCCCACCAGAGCCCACCGTTGAGTTGGTCTTCCTTGGAGCTGCATGTGTGCAGTGGAACACTCCCCTCCTTAGACTGGCCATCTAAGGAACACGCCTCGAGGACTGAGACACCTTGCCTAATTAGTAAGCGATCTGGGTACCCTTGAGAGTCCTCCCTTTGTAAGAGTGGGCAGATGCACATTTCTGAATCACCCCTAGAGTTTTGGGATCTGATCCCTTGAGTTTGAATTGGCTGTGTAATAACTGAACTCCTAATCAGTATCCAAACCTGCGTTTTATAATGTTGTCAGAGTACTGAATAGTTTTGGATAAACTCTATTTCCAGTTGGTTCTCCAATGAACAGTTCTGGTTAGAATAAAATCTGGAGCTTGTCATCTGCCTAAATTGGCTTTTTGAGTGCCTTCGTGACAATGATTTTCTATTCTTTTCATAGACTGGAAAGCTGATGACAGAGCTGACTTCTCACTGTGGCCAAATCCAGTGGCACCCTGTACTGATTTAATGCTTCCTTGATGAGGAGAGCTCATCCTTTAGCTAGTAAAATTTCCTCAGACCCTTCCAAATTATTAAACCATAAGCTGTTTTTGCTTCCATGATACGATTTTGCCATCTACCCTGAGTTGAACCTTGAGTTGTCATTTATTCACACGCCATTCTGCTCAGGGCCACACTCTGTGCTTACTTGCACTATGTCTCCTGCAGGCTTCACCTGCTTAATCAACAAGTGTCACGTTGTTATGTCTTGGTCCAGTTTTCTGGTGTCATGCTCACATTTGGGTCCACGCCAGGCTTATATTAATACATCCCAAATCTTGCAGGTTGATCACCTGGTCCACGCACAGCACCATACAGCAGGTACAGAGGATTGGGGGAGATTATGCCTTAACAGTGCTATTATACATAAAGGGATTTTGCACAAACACTGGTTGCAGTACGTGGAGATGTTAAGCTTAATGTAAACTCCCTCAGAACTGCCTGTTGTTGGATCATATGGCAATGACAATTCCTGCTCTAATCATCTCCATTAAAACTCGAACTAAAAAACAAAACCAAAAAAAGCCTCATGTTTTTGCAGCAGCTAGTTCCTGATGCGGACTGCTCAGCACCGTGGGCATTAATCAGTCCAGCATTAGATTCAGCAGTGTGCCTTTGTAACTGGGTGCACGTGGCTGTTCAGAAGAATGATGCTGATACAACAGGCCATGTGCTGTGGTGGAGCGGCAGCGGATACCTGTCAAAGACACTGCAGAAGCCACCAGAGAAAGGATTATGCAGGTCTAGCGAAGCTGGGAAGAAAAGGCACTGCTAGATGCTACTTGGAAGTCCCAATGTAGGTAGGCAGAGGAGGGGACCGTCAGAGGTTTCCAAATGCGTTGGTTTTGCTAAGTGGTTCTGCACATCTCCCTCTCCAACAGCTCGGGGGCTTACTCATACCAAACTTAAACTTCACTAAAGCTACACCATGAGTGAATTTGTCTCGTCTGCAGCTGAGTGCGGATAACAAGGCCAGATGTCTGGCTGGCGTCAAGCAATGCAGAGGGTACTGACTCACCTGGAGGTAAGTTGGTGCTTGCTTTGCAAACAGGGAGGTGCTGCCCATGCCCTGGTCAGGAGTGCTGCCGGCCAGCACCTGTGACCAGGGCAGGTCCCAGTACCAGTCCCAGGGATCCCCCCTGTGTGGAAAAACAGGGCAGAAGCCAGAACAGGGGGGACCGCAATGTCTTCCCATGACGCAGGATGCAAGCAGTCCTCCACTGCTCAGTAGACTGAGACCACAAATTTCTTTGCAGTGTCCAGGACAACTTTGGGTGGTCAGTGACCTGGAAAGGAAGCAGCAGGTCACATGGCAGGGGAACCCCTCCCGCTCCATCAGGAATCTCCTACGCTACTGCATATATGCCTCCATTTTTTCTCCCATGCTTTCCAATATGAATCCTGGCCATGAGAAAGCCCCTGAGATGGCTGCACTTCCTGCTGTTGAAGATGCCATGGTGAGGCCACTGCTGCCATCCAAAGGGGCCCCTTGAAGCACTGGCGGTGACAGACACCTTCACAATTAGCAATAGTTCCATCGGTCACCATGTGTGCCGCTCGCTGAGGTTCCTTCATGCTGAAGGAGACGCTGCATGGTCACAGCCCATGTATCTTCAGTTAAAAAAACCCAGCAAAATACTTTTACCCTGACTTAAGAGGTTCATAATAGGGAAAGATTTACAAATGTCTCTAGTTCTGGACACCCAGCTTGAGTGTTTTCCAGCTCTCCTGGGCTGTGAAACCCTGTAGTGTAGCACATATTCAGAGGGATCTCTGGTGCTTTATGTACTTCAAGACTTCCTGGGAAGGGCTGGCCACCCCCAAATCCAAAAATCTAGAATTAGAAGCCGCTGTTGAAAATGGTAGCTGTGCTGCAAGAATTGTGTTTCATTCACATGGAAAAAGAGCAGTGAAAAGAAAGGACTAACTTTCAAGGAAGATTTTTCTCTATAGCTGCATAAGGAATTCTCTCTATTTTGAGCAGCAGCTTCCACGTGGTTTTAAGTATGACTGTTTGCTCTGGGCAATAATGCCTCCCTTGATACATGAAGTGCAGCACTACATAAATCCTTCCAAGAGGAGGTTTAGCACGTTCTTGCCAGGGCAGCCAAAGAGAGGCAGGTCCTGCAGCCAGCTCCGCTGCTGGAAGGGCTTTAGCTAGGTCAGCCCTCAAAGTCCTGTTTCATCAGCTTGTCTTGCACAACGCCCACCTGCCATGTAGCCTCCCGAGAGGTGTAACTAAACAAGCAGCTCGTTAAAAGTGGATTAAAGACTTCAATGTGATCATTTGTGTAACTGCAGCATGTATAGGGCCTGTGTGGAAATAGTCTCTTAGTGAAGACAAAAATGCTTGAAAGAGCCTTTTGAGAGGCTGGGAAAGGTATGGATGAAGATCTGGCACCAGGTGAATAAAAGCTGCTCAGATCAGGTGGAGTGCCTGGTTCCCTCTGCTGGGAGGTGTCCTGGGACTTTAACTCCCGTTTATTTGGGCAGTCGCCCCATGCCGGGGCAGGGTGCGGGTTTCCAGGTGCAATGTTGACTCGGAGCTGGAGCGAGGGGCCTCTCACTGCAGCCCCACGGCCCTTGGGGTGCTAACACCCAACACAGCACTGCTGTAGCTAAGGTTAGAAGTTCCTGGCCTGAGATTACCAGTGGTACCGTTGCTTGTGCTTGTTCGTCACCTTTTCCAAAAGCCGTAGGTCTTAAAGTCTTCCGTTTATCCCCAGATGGCCCGTTTTATGTTCATGAAGGCACTAAACAGGCTCTGCGGCCAGACTTGCATGGATGCTGTTCCTGCCTCTCCATCCTTCCCCACTTTCCTCCCCAAAACATGGAGGCCACAAAGAGCCACTTGCACCTTCAGAAACCCCAACCATGACAGAGATACTGCTCACCGTTTACAGGCCTGGAAGCAAAGGATGAGTGTGGCCTCCAGGGCCCTTTTGTTAATTGAAACAGCAGAGATGCCTCTAGTGTAAGTAGTACCCAGGTGAATTCATCTTTCATATCCTGCACAACTGGCCTGTGAAGGGGGTTCAGCAACAGCTGATGCTGCTCTTGTCTTATTCTTTACGTGAAAATGCTCCAAAACTTGGGAGTGAGAAGGGAGTATTGAGTTATTCACCATAAAAACCTGAAAAGGCAAAGCTGTTTTGCTGGTTTTTTTCTTTCCAATCAAATTGCTGATAAAAATGTGGGTGTTATATTTACTAAAAACCCATATTTCCAACAAACTCTTTCAGAAAATCAGCCGTGTGTACTGCTAGAAGTACATGAACCAATTTTATCCTGAGTGGGCTAGGTGTTTGCAGTTTGTAAGATCCCTGTCATTTTGCAGACACAATTAACTTTGTAAGCTGGTTTGTTTTGCTAAACCCTCAAGAACTCAATAAAAGTGTTACAGCTGAGACTCAGTCTTCAGCTCCTGTGTAAAATGGTGGAATTAGAAAGTTTGGATTGCCATCATCTGGAATCTGAGGGCAAACGATGATACCACAGGAGGCCTTGCAGGCAAAGCCTCCTCTCCCCAGGTGCCTGTGGAAATGATCATGATCAGCGAAGGTCCTGAGAGCTACGGTTCATCTGAAGTTGTCTGAATTTTGAAGCTTAAAAGTAAATTAGATCATTTATATGTGATCATATCGGTGGTGTGTGCAACTGTCAAATCCCGGCGGCAGCATTTTCTGCCCATTGAGTGTTGCTTTAAGTGGCAGCCCAACGCCCACGGTTCAAGAAAGCCGGGCCCTTGGATTATTCAGCCCCAAAGAAACACCAGCTTTTCTAAAGCAATGGTTTCCATCCATTCAGTTTGCTGCTGTTGTGGCCCACCAGCAACCACCCCCTTGCCAGATGGCTCCTGCTTGCTCAGGACTGAAGTCAAGCAGTGTTTCCTACCACAAGGTTTTTGGGACACCTCAAATACCGAGAGGTTTCAGTGGACACCTCTGCCCCATGGAAAGGGGATGATGGGGGGGTGTCCCAGCCCTCTCCCACTCTCTGGCAAATCTAGGCTTTCCTCATTGCTCAGGGCACCTGCAGCCCCTGTGCATCCCCCTCCAGCAGCACAAGTGGCTGGAGAGTTAGGCAGGGAAGAATTTAATGAAATATAACAAGGGCAAGTGTAGAGTCTTACATCTGGGCAGGAACAACCCCAGGTTCCAGTACAGGTTGGGGAATGACCTATTAGAGAGCAGTGTAGGGGAAAGGGACCTGGGGGTCCTGGTGGACAGCAGGATGACCATGAGCCAGCCCTGTGCCCTTGTGGCCAAGAAGGCCAATGGCATCCTGGGGTGTATTAGAAGGGGGATGGTTAGTAGGTCGAGAGAGGTTCTCCTTCCCCTCTACTCTGCCCTGGTGAGACCGCATCTGGAATATTGTGTCCAGTTCTGGGCCCCTCAGTTCAAGAAGGACAGGGAACTGCTGGAGAGAGTCCAGCGCAGGGCAACAAAGATGATGAAGGGAGTGGAGCATCTCCCTTGTGAGGAAAGGCTGAGAGAGCTGGGTCTCTTTAGCTTGGAGGAGACTGAGGGGTGACCTCATTAATGTTTATAAATATGTAAAGGGTGAGTGTCAGGAGGATGGAGCCAGGCTCTTCTCGGTGACAAGCAATGATAGGCCAAGGGGCAATGGGTACAAACTGGAACACAAGAGGTTCCACTTAAATATGAGAAGAAACTTCTTCTCAGTGAGGGTGACAGAGCACTGGAACAGGCTGCCCAGGGAGGTTGTGGAGTCTCCTTCTCTGGAGACATTCAAAACCCACCTGGACACATTCCTGTGAAGCCTCATCTAGGTTTCATCATCACCCCTCTCTGGCAGGGGGATTGGAGTAGAGGATCTTTTGAGGTCCCTTCCAATCCCTAACATTCTGTGATTCTGTGATTTCCATACATATCTCCAAACAAGCACCCATGGACCCTCCTCTGCCACCCAGCTCCCTAGTCCTCTCAGTCCAATACAACCATTCACTGGGATCTTGCTCCAGCCAGTTTTACATGACCGCAAATGAATACTACGATTTCATCTCACTGCAGCCAAGGTTAGTTCTGTGTCCCAGAGGTCCATTATAAAAATAAAATACAAAATACCAAATTTTTGTAAGCAGGAGGGCAGTTGACAAGGTATAGCTCTGGGACACATGTCCTCCTAAGGCTGTGTGCTCCAGGAGGTGCTTTACCACATAAATAATTTTACAGACATGGATGCACCACCAGTATTTTCCATCCCTTGGCATGACGGGGTGGATGGAAATGCTGCTTAAAAAAAAAAAAAAATTCAGCCTCTCCCTTTCCCTCCTTCTCCGCTGCTCTCAGAGTGTGGGATTTCTCCTGCCCAGCAGCCCTGTGCTGGGGACAGATACTCATCATTCTCATCCATCCTCAAAGATGGGTCTGCAGTCAGGACCTCCAGCACAGCCCAGAGGTCACTGCCTCTGGCTGGGCAGGGCCAGGGGCAAGTCTGCTCTGCTCTTGGGAGCTGTCAGAGCCCACCGGCTGGTTTTCAAAAAGGAGAAAACTTTTATTTTTCAAAGCAAGCAGAAGGAAGCATGGAGACTCCTTCAGGTTTAAATAATAGGCTCTTGAACACTTCTCGGAGGTAATTTATTGTTGTCTGAAGAGGGAAGCAATTTACATTTTCTGTTGTTGGTTGGGAGCAGGAAAAAAAAGGAGAAATTTAAGTGGCTATATTACACAGTGTGGACTTTTTTTTTTTTTTAAATCGACTACTTGAAGGCAAACAAAGCCCTCATATCCCTCTATTGCCCCAGCTTAAAGAAGCCCATTGCGTTTTAACTCGACAAGCCTATAACTGTCCATTGTCCCATGACTGACTCTAGAGAAACGGCTGCAGGGGTGCAGGAAATGGGGTAGAAAACAAGAAAATAAGGAAAATAAAATTACTTTAAATGCCTTTCATCAGCCTCCATCCCACCAGTAGCATCAGGATGCTGGATGTCAGCATCAGAGCTGTGCTTCCCTTCATATCTGCTTGGCTGTGCCCCAACATCTGTACATCTTAATCTACACACTTTGCTATTTTGTACTGCAGCGACTGCAGGGTGCCTGGGACCATGAAGCAATTGCTATGGCATAAGGAAGGCCAGGAATGCAGCCAGTGCTTGAAATTGCCTCCACTCTCTGCCAATGGACTTTGTTTTCAGCCACTCGTTATCAAGGCTGGCTATGAACAGAAACTGCTTCTGCACGAGGGGAAAAGAAAGTTAATTAAAAGCAAAAACTGTATCATTTATTTAGAATGGAATGGAATAGAATAATTTCAATTGGAAGGGGCCTATGACAATGGTGTGAACTGTGGGGTTGTCATATGCAGGGACAGGAGTTGCACTCAATGATCCTTGTGGGTCCCTTCCAACTCAGGACATTCTGTGATTCTATGAACCATCTAGTCCAACTGCCTGACCACTTCAGGACTCACGAAAAGCTACAGCATGTTATTAAGGGCCTTGTGTAAATATGTCTTAAACACTGACAGGCTTGGGGCATTGACCACCTCTCTAGGAAGCCTGTTCCAGTGTTTGACCATCTTCTCAGAGAAGAAATGCTTCTTCATGTTCAGTCTAAATGTCCCCTGGCGCAGCTTCGAGCCATTCCCACGGGTCCCATCACTGGATCCCGGGGAGCAGAGCTCAGCACCTCCCTCTCCCCTTCCCCTCCTCAGAGCTGCAGAGCCATGAGGTCGCCCCTCAGCCTCCTGCTCTCCGAACTAGAGAAGCCCAGAGTCCTCAGCTGCTCCTCCCAGGACTTGCCTTCCAGCCCTGTCACCAGCTTTGTTGCCTCCTCAGGAGGCATTCAAGGACCTTCACACCCTTCTTAAAAGGTAGGGCCCAGAACTGCACACAGTGCTCGAGGTGAGGCCACATCAACACTGAGTACAGCGGGACGATCACCTCTGTTGACCGCTGGTTATGCTGTTTGATGCACCCCAGGATACGGTTTGCTCTCGTGGCTGCCTGGACACACTGTTTGAAAACAATGAGGAGATTTTAAGCCTGCTAACAAGGTGCCTTGTGATGAAAGCTCAGCTTCAACAGTCTGCAAGCGGGAGAACCACATTTTGCTCCTTGCAAAACTGAAAGTGTGAACGAAAATCTGGAATATTTTCAGTTACATTTGCTTCAGATTTTTGTGAGGCTTATCCTTAAGAAACCTGTTTGAGACAGGTTTATGAAGACATTTTAAAAGGTCAGGATATTTTTAAACCACCGTTAATCTGGAAAAATGCCCCTCCCATGTTCAAAATTGTTTTTCATGCCTCCCAAAAAAGCAGAGACACTGCTAGCTAACCCTGTACCTAATTACTACTTTTTCCACCCAGATTTCAAGTGAGTTGCTGGGAAAGTTGTCCCCACCCCAAAGGCACTGAGGGTCCCCCGGGGTTCCCCGCAGGGCGCAGGAGTGCGATGGGGGCCGGGTGGTGCCCGGGCACTGCGTGTGCTGGAATGCATCAGGCTGTGTCAAACGCCCTGAACAAACCAAGCCAAACTTGCTGTCTCCCTCCTTCCTGTGATTAACAGTTTCCCTTGCAGGGCTGGTCTTTTCCAGAGCTTTTCCCAAGCAGTGTAGGGTAAGCAGCCAGGCTTTAGAGCCAGTAACGAAACAACACATAAGCCAGCAGAAAAAGAATGATGGTGGAGGAAATTAGGTTTGTTTCTAGCGTTAAAAAATAAAAAGGGGGGGGTGTGTGTGTGTTCATGTGCCTATTATGAGATTTAAATAAAACTGATCAGAAGTTAGTCTATTCTGTACTTCAGAGTTGTTCATTCTGGGAGCTCCAGAATGGGAGAAGACGGGCGAAACCACAGACTCAAGGACCAAGCAGTCACCCTAAGAGGCCACAGCAACACAACCACAGACTGGGGCCAGGTTAATTAACTAACAAAAAAATGAACCACCCAGTCTAACAGAGATCTGCAAGCCTGGCAGGTAAAGCGACCTGGCTGGTGAGGTGCTTTTGCATGAACAGAGTGAGGAAATGCAGTAACTGGGTGAGACGCTTGTCTGTGCCATGGTGTGGGGTGCAGCCGGAGGAGGGGGTGTCCATCTGCGCAGGGCTGCCGTGGGGTTCTCCATGGCCCATCCCTGAAGCCCCCTCAAGCTGCAGATATTGCTGCATGGATGTTGGGAGCACGGCTTGCTCTGCCTGCCACAGTGCTGCTTAGTTTCAGGAAGGTGTTTTATTTCTTCTCCTCTCCTTGATAACATGCGTGGCTCCATAAATGTTGACGTTCAGCATCCCTGTCTCCGGTCCTTTGTAACCAAAACGTAGAGGCGTTTATAGACTGGCTGGGGATCAACCCACGTCCCTGACCTAAATTACCTCAGTGACCTATAGCCAGTCGAAGGGCATAAAGTGAATAAACCACATTACTGACATTTAGGAGCCATCTCTATATGAGCCAGGGAAGGCTGGTCAGGAAGGTCTTTCCCCTTGACCCTCAGCTGGAAAAAGTAAATGAGCTCTCCTTTGCTGACAGAGCAGTGGAATGCAGAAGGACATGGTGGGTGCAGTGGGATGATACAAGATGCTGCAGGACCCGACAGGGCACAAGATGTGCTTGTGCCACAGAAGCAGCCATGGGCTCACCAAGCTGCTGGCAGGGACAGCCGGTCACCTGTGCAGAGGCAGCTGCCAGCTGCCCCATGCGAATTCCTGGTGCACAGATAAAAGCCCAGCGCACATGCAGAAGAGCGGGGCATGCCCGAGCTAGAGAGCCTGCTCAATGCGCAGCCATCAGGTTAATTTCATCGTAGGAAAACCCAAGGGATTTGCAGGCAGGCCTCCAAGATGAATGCGATAATGTCCGAGGCGTATTTCTCGTCTCACTCAGGACGGCAGAGCAACTTGACGTCTCATTTTGGCACCAAGTGTGGCTGTATCTTTTATTCACAGGCTGGAGTAAATTGCCTTGAGGGCTGTGTAAGAATTACAGACTGAATTGATCATCTATCAGACTACCAGGACAGCAGCTCCCTGCTTGTTTCAGCTGCTGGCCCAGGAGAAAAATTAACTGACAACTCCCATTCAAGCTGTGAAATGCAGCCCAGCACACACAGAGCAGTTCTCCCAGCTCTTCTGCTGTGTCTCTCCCCTCCACCCAAAAGCCCCAACCACTTCTTCAGCCAGAAGTTCTTCTCCAGGAAGCACCTGCTGCCCGCTTCTTCTTGTTTCTTCCCCATGTGCTTGCTCCGAGAAGGTGACAAACTTGGTATCAAAGCAGATCCTGGACCCACCACTTACAGTAATCTTAGGATTTGGCACAAATTAAAAAAAAAAAAAAAGGCTGGGCTAGACACACAGACTGAGACCACCCTGAAATTGAAGCTTTTACACTCAGCATCCACCCTCTATATCTGTGGCAGCAGTCACCCCACCTCTTTTTACACCCGTTTTTTTCACCCTGTTTCCTTAACCATCCATCTCTTTCCACCAACCTGAGAAGGGATGTTTCTCAAGTGACACAGCTAAGGCTAACGCTGGCTAGGAGAAGCTCAATCCTTCATTTTCCTGTTACTCTGCACGCTGCCTTCATTTGAGGCCACTCCACAATTTTCTTCCACAAATCATAAAAAGTTGTCTGACTTTTGTTATTAAACTACCAGCACTTAAATTTCCTTCTTGAGTGCATTGGTTAATTCAGCAACTCAGCCTCTTTGTCTAGGAACAAGGCAGGTTTATTTTTTATTTATTCATCTACTCAGTAAAAGACCATCGAGTTTTCAAAGCACTTCCCTAAAAAATATTCAAAAAGCAATTAAGGCAAAATCAGGTACTTTCCCATAATTTGGTTGCTGTCAGCTGTATTGATTGAGGAAGGTGCTAGCTGATTTCTCTGCATTTGTTATTATTATTGTTGTTGTTGTTATTTTCTAGCTGCAGTGATTCTAGAGTTACTAGCCATAAAATACCAGGGATGTAGATCAAGAACACAGAACATGGCTGTGCATGACTGCAAGGCATCCTAGCTCTTTTAAGCCTGGCCACTACCTTCTTTTTCCCTTTTTTATTTTGTTTTGGATCTGTTTCCAGACTCAGTTATTGAAGGAAAACTTCTGCCTGAGGAATGGGTCCGCACTCATGCTTTAAAAAAAATAGGGCACTGTTTTATACTCTCCTCTCATGGTAGGAAGTTGTAGTCCAAGCCTTGCTCCACAGGGGTAATCTCATCCCTATGGGCAGCACTCTACATCTCCAGGGAAGTCTTCACTAAAATTTGGGATATTTTTTGCGTTCCCTCACCAGAGCTGCCATCACTCTTACATACCTCACACCCACCTGGGCACCATCACTAATTGGGGATGCCCTGGCAGCATGATGAAGGCCAGCATCGCCTGATGCCGAGTAGATTAAAGAGGTATTTTCCTATCAGTAATTTTGACAAGAAGGGTTTTTCGTAGCGTGGTCACTTGTGGCAGGCAGATCATCCAAGTGACAGCAGATAAAGGATTTAGGAAGATCAAGCTGATGTCTGGGTTTGTTCTATTTCCTTCAGCCACTCCCAGAGGAGGGTTCTTTGTGCCAAGAAAAATCCTTTAATTAGCCCGCACTCTTCCTGGAAGCTCTGAAAACGCTGCCTCGGGTATTTTGATCACAACTACGTCATGCAGCTGGGGAAATCTGTAGGAAACAAGGAAACACTGCTTCTTTTTTTTTTTTTTCTTTCAGTCTGCTGGTGACAAAATACACTAAGAAATCCCCTTGCCAGGAGGGTGGGATGCCAGGATAGGAAGTGCTCCCGTCCCATGGGGAGCCAGACACAGTTCCAGGGCCACGGATGGAAGGTGAAGCCCCTTTGCTCCCTGCAAAGCCAGCATGGGCTGAAGAGCATAGAGGTTGCATAGCCTTGGAGAAACCTCACTAAAAAAATCCTCCTGGGGAAATGGCAGGGTCCGTCTGCACCCCGGGCATCTGCAGGATGAGGGGCAGCAAGAATACCACGTCTGGACTGAGCAGCCTTTTCTCTCCACTTCTCCTGAGCCTGAAGTGCATTAAAAAAAAAAAAAATTTACACCAGCTGAGTATCAGATGTATTGGTTTTTTCACACGTGAGCAGCAGTCTGAGATGCAGCAGGGCTTTGGGGAGTCTGGAAGGACAGGGGTTGCACCAGGTTGTTTGGGTGCAAAAGCCTGGTCTGCATAAGGAGGCTGAGAGGGTGTCTGCTCTGCACCCTATGAAAAGTCCTGTGGTGACCAGCAATGTCCAAGGGCCTGCTTGTGCCACCATGAACTTGCCACAAAGGCCTGGGGATCAGCAGAACTTGGGAATGTCATTTTTCTGTGCTTTTTCAAGATGGAGAACAGATTGGTTTGGATGAAGATAAGAAGGTGGGGAACCTGCTGATCCCTGAGCTTCACCCAGCTTAGTCCTGCCCTGGAAACTTTGGTCTTGCCTTGGCAAAGAACCGACTGCTGAGGAGACTGATGATGTTATGGGAATTTTTTTCCATATGATAATAATCCATGAACTGCATAAAGCCTTTTCCCTTTTTATCACCCTTCACACCTGCACTATCCCAGTTTCACCCTGGGAAAATACCTCCATTCTAGAATCACAGAATAGTTTGGGTTGGAAGGGACCTTCAAAGGTCCAACCCCCTGCCATGAGCAGGGACATCTTCAACTAGATCAGGTTGCTCAGAGCCCCGTCCAGCCTGGCCTGGAATGTCTCCAGGGATGGGGCATCTACCACATCTCTGGGCAGCCTGGGCCAGTATTCACCACCATCACAGTAAAAAATGTCTTCCTTATATCTAGCCTGCATCTCCCCTCTTTTAGTTTAAAACCATTATGCCTTGCCCTATCGAGACAGACCCCGCTGAAAAGTCTGTCTCCATCTTTCTTATAGGCCTCTTCTAAGTACTGAAAGGCCACGATAAGGTGTCCCTGGAGCCTTCTCTTCTCCAGGCTGAAAAACCCCAACTGTCTCAGCCTTTATTTAATGTATTTTCTTTTTGTGTCCAGACTTAACTCATCTTCATCTAGCTATAAAGATGAGGGATTAAGTGTATCTAGACACAGTGATCAGATACATCCTTGGTATCAATATGGACTGTGAGAAATTTTACACTTTGCCTTTGGGAAAAAGTCCTGTGGAAAGCACAGGGAGACAAAAGAGGAAAACTAACCCTGTCCGTTGCTTACAGTATTTCTGAAGCTTTCCAAGGGATTTGGCTTCCCTGCAGCACCCATCCAGCTGTCTGTGCCGCAGCCCATGCCCACTGCCCTCCAGTGAGAGCGGGACCTCGCTGGCCCAGGCAGCGCTGTATCAGCGCCGGGAATCGCTCGGGGTCCCGTAGGAGCCGTTCTGGGTATCGCTGTCTTTTTGATGGTGAAAGGCGGGAAAATGGAGCTGCCCTTCCCGAGAACAAGAGTTTCTTAAACCCAGAAGCATCTCCCCAGAGGTGTTCCAGCAGCCGCGTCTGAAGGCGGGGGCTGAGGGTGCTTCCCGGAGCGCTGTGCCAATGCGACCGTCCCTGTTCAGCCCCAGGCAGAAGCGCAGGGTGAGGCCAGAGCCCCACAGAGAGGCTGCAGCTGAACCAAGGAACGAAGCTGTGCTTTCTGCAGGCCAGCACCTCACCTACTCCCCCGCCAAAATGACCCTCTTTTGCTGCCAGAAATTGCCCTGGATTTCTTTTCTCAAAGCAGTACAGAAAGGGCTTACCGAGCTATTTATTCTCCAGGTGGGCTAGGAATAGAAACAATCCTGCACTGAAAAGTTTTGGCTAACAAAAGCAGATTTTTTTCCAAGTTTTGGAACTTTCTGGTTGAGGTTTTAGACTGAGTCCATGATTCAGGTGTGAGCGCACCCAGCTCTACCCATACTGCTGCCATCGGTGGTACCAGATAGCCATTTCTTTTAAGGTTGTTGCAATGCCCTGAAATGGCTGGAGTGAAAAAACAAACCGCTCGAACCCTTTTGCTGTTTGTGTTAACTGGCAGCAAAAATTCCCCTTCCCAGTGTAGAGCCAGACAGAACTCAGATCCTCACCTTCACGTTTCATCCCTGCTCATCCCAAGTGCATCCAACCTTTGCCATCTCTACTGCAGCAGCAACATCGCGTCCTTTGCTTTTGCATCCCAACCATCCTCAAAAAGCTGCTAAGGAGAGGACACTGGAAAACCTCTGCATTTCTTTTTTTCCTTTTTTTTTTTTTTCTCTTTTGCATTAAATTGCACACAAATAAGAAAACAGATGAAACAACATGCCTTTAAGGTCATACGTTTCATAATACTGCAGAGAGTATAAGCCTTTAAAGCAATTCTCTCCACTAAAATTAAAACAAACTGCTCCGAATAGCATTTGCTAGGCTCAGCGGCAGCAGGGGGATGCTGATTTCCATGCTACTCCTCTACAGCTTGTTAGCAGGTCTTGCAAAACATATGCACTTCCCTCAAAAATGCAGTTCAGAAGTTATTATCCATCCTTCAGGTTATTTGACAATGTGTGCACTTGCATCACTGTAACAAGGAAATTCTGCAACCGATTGCATGTAGGTATATAGAAAACCAATAAACCAGGGTCCTTCGGGAATTGTCCCAGCTCCCAGCACCTTGCCCTTGGCCCAAGTTACAGATGGGGAGGTTGATCCAGAAGTTGCACTTTTATGGTGCATGCAGTTATTTATCAGTGGGGCTTGTTTTCATCCCTGCAGCGGCAATGATTTAAAAAAAGCAGCAGCAAGGCTGAGATAAAAAACTGCAGAGAATCTGGAGTGTTAGGGATGCAGATGGGACATTAATAGTTGGAAATGGCATGATTTTTTTTTCAATATCCGCATGTTCCTACTAGATTTTTGCAAACCATGCACATCTATCAGAAGAACCCTTCTCCCCAAAAAAAAATCTTCAAATTTTATGGTGTTAAAGCACTGTTAAACACTTCCTTTTTTTTTTTCTTATTTCTGAAGAATTGGTATCATGGTACCATGAATCCAAGTGCAAGTATCCCAAAGAGAGGAAAAAATCCTAATTAATAATATTTTCAAAACCAACTCAATTTTAGGGCTCAATAACATCTTGATTTTATAATCCTGTGTCTTGAGACTCAGCAGGACCTGAAGCAAATGCTATGGCTGACTTGCATTGCTTTATATCCCTGGGCCAGCACACACCAAAGAAACACTGAAGGACTTTCAGAGGTAGCCCAGTACCCTCAGCATCAGCATTTCTCTAAACCTCTCTCCCAGCTGGAGAACAAACAAAGCCCAACGTGAAATCCTAGACAGAGTAATTTTCATTACAGCCCTCTTCAGCAGAGACCCCATGTGATTTCAAAGAGCAATATTGATCTAGATATATTTTGATAACAAAAGTATGCATTATGTTTGCCCAACTAAAACAATTTTGAAACTCTGCTTTAAATTGTGTTTTGACTGCATGGAGAGACCCGCGTTTTCCGCATTTAACTACTGTATTTTCACCCAGGGGCATTTTGTTCTATAGCAATCCTTTAACACTGTTAGTAACATTTAACTCAGCATGAAGCATAATCATAACAGCCATCTATTTATTTGGCAGAGCTGGTAAACTGGAAGAAACACATACACAAAAGAAAGGAGAAGAAAGGGGCTGAGCCCTGAGAAGCACAGGGGCTACCAGTCTGAAATCACAGGAGTTCACTGGTAGAAGGTAAAAAGCAGGATACTGGATTTCGGTAACTAAGTCTTTCACGGACTCAAATATGACCAAGGTAGGTGGTGTTTTTTTGAGCTTTGAGGCTACAAGTCCTGCAAAGGCAGAGAGATTATTGCCTTTAACACTGAACAGCAGAAAGCTTTTGTGTGAAAGCCCAGCAGGAATTCCTTTTGGTAGCTATTTGGTTTGTACACATAATTCAGAGGCTTTTTACGTGGTTTAAATAGAGACACTTCCCCTTGCAGATTAAAAATAATTAAAACTGGACCTGAATATCATGTGACGCTTCGGGGACCAGCCAGACCTCCCCAGCCTGCCCTATTTGCAGACCAAGCAAACGTTAGATAGATTTTAATTCACTGCAGCTTTCATTGGGTCATAATTTATATGGCAGACAAGAGGAGACATGAGAAAGCAGCCAGCTGTTGAGGGACGAGCGTGGGTGGTCAGGATATAGGTTCTCAATCCTGGGAGTTTCCTGAAAGGCTGCAAATGTCCAGCTTCCAGAACTCTGCTGGCTGGACCTCCTGGTTGAGCCATCAAAAGCAGACTCAAGGCACTTGCTCAATAGGACCAGGTTTTCTTATTACAAGTGCACCCCTTCCAGTCCCTTACAGAGCTCTTCATCCTCTGTAGCAGGGTCTACATGAGGAGTATTTCTTCCCACAGTGAGATCAGAGGTTTTCCTGAGAGGGTTTTCTTGGTAGGGAAACGAGATGGTCACAGGCATCGCTCTGAGGCCCCTTTGGCTGGCTATGAGATGCTCTCAGGCTCTGTCCCAGAGGACTATCAAGAGTCCTTGAAGGAATCTCAAGGAAAATGATGCACCCCCAGGAGACCATCACAGCAGCAGCTTGGCTCCCACCTGCTCTTGGATGTGTGAATTGCTCCACGCAGCTATTTCCAACAGAGGTGTCTTGGCGGATGTCAGGTGGTATAGATACTGGAAAGAAGTAGATGCTTCTCCCTGCATTATAGAGGAAATTTCCACTGGTCTTGTGGAAGGATAAAGTGAGGCTTTGAGGAAAACTGTGTTTTCTAAAGATTTTTCCCTTCATTAGAGAAACTGATAACGCCCAGAGCAATTTGGCTGTACACAGGAATTGCAGAGGTCAGCATGTCAATACTGGTGCATCTGAAGTCTTGTGTCTATGACACACCTGCAACAGGCTTGGAAAAAAGACAGTCAGAAATGCCTATTTTTATTTTGAGGTGGCCGCATGTGCCCCAGTGTAATGGCTGCCAACCTTTACCCTGGTCCCGCCTGGTTGTAGTCAACACCAGCAAGAACACAGCTCTCCATGCAGAAGCCACAACATGGGCTGTGGCCTCACAGCTTACCCTCTTGGGAAGTGTTCATTGCCTTGTAAGACACAAAAGTGAGAGTTTTACAGCAAATGTGCTGCAATGGCCCGCCCGCTGTCACCGCACAGTGACATGAGCAGTCCTTCCCCCTGGAAAGGGAGCGCGCTGGGCTGCAGCGCTCTCAGAGCCAGGACCCTCACCTGCAGCCTTAGTCGTTTTCGTGGCTTTTTTGCATTCATGGTGCAGGACTCCTTTGAGAGCAAGAGATGGATTTTAGGTTTGTCCATTTTGCTTATTGTTTCTATCTTTTTTCTTTTTGGTTGCCAATTAACACAGGGAAGGGAGCAAATGATGAAAGGAGAACTGAAGTGCCCTCTCCTTCTCCACAGGGATAATTTCAAAATGTAATCAACTTTGCAACTGCTATCCCAGGAGTACGTGCATGAGAGGCCCTAATTAAAGTGAGAGCAGGATGGCTGCAGCTGCCCATGCAGGGGTGACAGGTAGCAGGTGGCAGAGTTCATGCAGCCACGAGCAGTGGCAGCAGCTCTTTCCTCGTGCTTTGTTTGGCCCCAGCCCAGGCAATGCAAGCACACAGTGGTCACACAGGGCATCTGAAAGCTCTGCAGTTAGGGGCCTTCACAGTTTTTCCCCAGTGCCTGGTACATGAAAGCTTCACCAGTGCAGCTAATGGTTGCACGGAAGGTGTGACGTACTTTTAGAATCATGGAAACATAGAATCATAGAATAGTTTGGGTTGGAAGGGACCTTCAAAGGCCATCTAGTCCAACCCCCTGCAATGAGCAGGGACATCTTCAACTAGATCAGGTTGCTCAGAGCCCCGTCCAGCCTGGCCTGGAATGTCTCCAGGGATGGGGCATCTACCACCTCTCTGGGCAGCCTGGGCCAGTGTTTCACCACCCTCAGTGTAAAACATTTCTTCCTCACATCTAGCCTGAATCTTCCATCTTTTAGTTTAAAACCATCACCCCTTGTCCTATTGCAACAGGCCCTGCTAAAAAGTCTGTCCCCGTCTTTCTTATAGGCCCCTTTTAAGGTCTCCTCGGTGCCTTGTCTTCTCCAGGCTGAATAACCCCAACTCTCTCAGCCTGTCCTCACAGCAGAGCTGTTCCATCCCTCTGGTCATTTTCGTGGCCTCCTCTGGCCCCTCTCCACCAGGTCCATGTCTTTCCTGTGCTGAGGGCTCCAGAGCTGGACACAGCACTCCAGGTGGGGTCTCACCAGAGCAGAGCAGAGGGGCAGAATCACCTCCCCTGACATGCTGGCCACGCTCCTGATGCAGCCCAAGATAAGATTGGCCTTCTGGGCTGCAAGCGCACGTTACCAGCTCATGTCCAATCTTTTCTCCACAGGGCTGCTCTCAACCCTGCATCTCCCAGCCTGAATTGATACTGGGCATTTTACTGTGGCCAACACAGTTAAGCGAGAGCAGCAATATAGCGATGTTGCTGCCGTACATCCCTCCAGCCAACAGCGGCTTAGGAGTTTTTTGACCAAAAAAAAAAAAATCTTTGGCATGAGGACTTTTTTCTAACAGCACTGCTACATCACCACAGGAGGAGCTCACCTGATTTACCTGTGCGGAGTTCAGTACCAAAACACATAGGAACCAATATGTTCTCTGGTCATTTGTACAGGAGGGATGTTTGGAGGCAGAGGCATAAGGGAGCAGCCGCCCCGGGCGAGCAGGTGAGCGGCAGCTCGCTTCAGGAGTGATCGATCGCTCCCACAGCTCAGTTACACAGCCTGCAGCTACAGACATAAGTAAGCACTTGAGCTGCAACAGCAACCTCCAGGGACATGGTTTTTAAGCTTCCTTGAACTCATTCTTGTTTTCTGCCTGCTGCAGCCTTTGCCAAGAGATGATACCCTGCTGCTGTTGTTGATGTTGCTGCTGTCACCAGACTTAGGCTGTCCATCCATCCATACTGTCATGTGAGCCCGTGTTTGCTGGCTGTAATATAGATTTTCAAAGTACTGACGAGGGTTATTACTATATAATGCACTCAGCCTAATCACAGGAACATGGTAGAGCTGAAGAGGGGTTGACAGAGCTATCCCAGGGGAAAGTCATCTACTTGGTCCTGGCCTTACAAGCAGGGAGTGATATTTATTCACTCTATTACAAGCCAAGAATAAGCTGTCTGGAGTGGATCCAAGATGATCTGTTTCACTACTAAAGAAAATGCATCAAATCAAACTGATGCTCATGCCTCTGCTCTTGACCATTAGAGGGAATTAGTATTTCTCATGCAACCTCCTCCTGGCGTTTTATTTTCATATGCCAGCGCTGGCTGGTGAGCTGATGCTGCTAGCTGGGCTGGATGTCGCATCCCCCAGGTTGTTTTACATGGAAGGAGTGCTCTGCTGCAAACGTGGGAAGCGGGGACCGCTTCCTAATCGCAGAATGAACCAACCAAAGCAGGCAGACAGAAAACACGCCACAACGCTCTTTCTTTGACTTTCTTTCACTTTTCATAATCAAGGTTGCAACGCTTTCCCTTCCCAAACATCCCGTGTTTCATCTAGCTGAGCAGCGCCAGAGGTGAGTGTCACATATTGGTGGAAAGCGGGTTGTACACTTTGTGACTTGCACCTCTGATTTTGTTACAGGAGAGAAAAGTGCTTTCATTGCCCTGTTCTCAGTAGTCTGGCACCTGACTTACTTGCCCATTGTTTACACCAAACACATTCATTCCGTGCACATCAAAGTATAAAGACAGGTAAAGTGTGTTTCACAATATATGCTTTCCCTATGGCTCATGAAAAATGAGAAGGGGTTAGCATTGCCCTGGCACATAATAAAAATGTCAAACTTTTTTCCGAAAAAAATGCAAAGCAAACTTGTTCTCCCGTCAACCCTTTTGTCTGAAGGTCAAAAGCCTTCCTCTTCCCAAAAGAAATTCAAGGAAAATAAACCCTAGTATTTTTTAATCTAGAAATAATGTTTCCCATAATAACTGGAAAGCATCCCTTCCTCCTTCTAGGGTACTTACAGACCTTTATACAACATACATTTTAGGTGCAGGTAGCCAGAAAGCTATATTGCATATCACACCTTCATGGACACGTCTGTGACAACAGGGATAGACTGGGCACTCAGTCTTCCTCCGAGCATTTCTGAGTTGCAGAAGCATCAAGTCCATGTAAGAGGGCCTGAGGTAAGGATCCCACCGATGCATTGCATGGGTGAAGCAGAGACCTTGATACATCATTTAACCTAAAATCCAGGAATACACATTGTCTTTTTTTGACTCTTTCACACACGTATATTTCTATTTTTCTCTGTGTGTGGAGATATATATATGTGTATATATATATATAAAATCCACAAAGTCGCCTTTTTTTAGAATAAGATACACTATTCAACTTAGGGCATATGTCAATATATCCAGAGATGCCTCACTATACCAGCCTCCAGAGAAATAAATGTGTATTCACAAATAAACACATACACATGTTGGCTACATGTAATATTTTAGGAAGCTTAGTTTCAAACTTCCTCTGGTTGTTTCGTAAGTGCTTTAGCAGAATTGCATCAACAAGCACAATACAAGGATATAAAGGGTGGGGGAGTCATTTTTTATAACATACAGTAGAACAAGTAGCTGATAACAGCAAAAACATAAGTGATTGCCTCAGAAACTGGAAATCTCTATAGCTGAATGGTGCATTTTCTCCCTTTTGACCTCAAGAGCATTCAGGAGTAAAAGGTGATTGTCCTACTTTGCTGTCTCATTCAAATCTGGTGCTGCAGCTGAATTCGAGCACCGAATGTGCACTCAAGGACACATTTTTCTCTCCTTTCTGCTCTTGTTGCGGAGATTCACAGAGTACCAAACACTAAAAAAAGGATACCAAAATTAAATTCCCAGAATAAGGCACTTTCCAAAGATTTCTCGTCATTGACAATAATTTTGTCTAGTAATACTGAGAAAAAAAAAATCAGAAGCCTTTCAGCTGATATGTGATTGCCATGAATGCTCAAATTAAGGAAGCTCGGAACTGAAGGGTACATTATCGATAGTAATCATGTTAATAGATATGATTGCTGAGGGATGTAGCTGATAGCCTTGCAAATATTTAGTATAATACTCTCTTTTTTCTTTTTATGTATTGCTTGGCACAGCTATTACCCTCATTTTTCTGCACACATTTCAGAGCAAAGTGGTCTCTGTGATGTCGCTGTGGTGTAATAAGGCCAAAGTAGCTTCAACAGATCAAGCTGCCTCCCACAGCACACCTTGCTATCCTGCACCTGATGCCCCTTGGTAATGCCTGATCCACCACAAGAGAGCTGCCCACCAGATGAAACCTGTTGTAAGTGCTGCGTACAGCCCATGCTAAGCCTGATACGGGATTTCAGTCTGCTCTCCCCCTTCACAACGTCACAACAACGTACATAGCAAATGTGGAAGGGACGGGAAGGTGCCCCTTGGCCCGCGTGAAGGGGCAACGCAAACAGCAGCGCTCAGATAACTGGAAACAAAAAGTGGGGTCAGCTTCACATTGTGGTCAACATATGATGAACTGAGTCTGTTCATTAGCCACTAAAGGGACTCTAGGTGACTGTGCAAAACCTGAACTTAATGAGATAAATCCCACCCTGGGGAAGTCCAAAGCTCTTTCTGGATTGCCATCGCTTACACTTATGACTCGGGGGTTTAGTGATGCAAGTGTAGTGCTCTCTAGCACCCAGGGACAAACCCAGTTTCCCATGTTCTGCACTCCACCTGCAGGCAGTGTAACCCCTCCAATCTGTCTTGTTCAAATATTTTGTTTTCTATTGCATCAAAGTGCCATTTACAAACAACCTGTGAGTTCTGCTGTTGACAACATCTTAGTCTCGAGTAATTTTAAGATTCAGCTAAACATCTTTTCACTGTCCCAAACAACACACACTTAAGAAAATAACCATTCCTCCCCAGCTCTGAAGTGTGATAAACACAAACTGCAACCATGCAAACTGAACTCATATTGTGAGGAAGATGAGCCATATTCATCTCTTTTTTTCAGCACAGCAAAGAGGTACTTTTCTCCCTCCTTCCTCCACTCCAGTCACCACATATTCAACAAACTTGCAGGTAGATCAAAGGCAGCCAGACGATTCAAAGATTTATAGTATTACTTAGTAAGGGCAAGTGCGAAAGTCAAATGGTAACTTCCCAAGAGAGACTGATTACTCTGAACTGCAGTTAATACAATTCACTGACAGAGAGTTATGAAGACAGTAGTTCACACCAGGGAAAAGGAAAACTGCCACGTGGACTTTGGTGTTCCTACCAAACCCCTTCAGCACACTGCTGGCAACTTGCCATTCAGAAATTTTGCTATATCAGGCACCCGTGGACCACAGTAAAGTCCCTAAAAGTTTCGAGGAAACTCTGTTTTCCACTGCATTTTGTTCAATGGCATTGTGTTTTCACAGTTGCAGAGCTCAAGTAGAGAGCTCTCTTTGGCATCACTGGACACTTCACCACCTCCAAAGCCCTGAAGCAGTTTTGCTGCTCACACGTCCATCTAATCGCCACAGAGGCAAACTCACTGTGTTTCCCTGAAGCCAACACATCTCTGTGGTGGTTCTCCTCATTGCACAGTGGCTGGAGCCACCCTGAGCACATCTACAGTCAGCAAATGGCCAGCCTGAGCTTTTCTTCAAGCTGCTGGTGGACATGCTGCCAGCACACAGGCCTGCACCCAGAGGAGGCCTGGGGTTGTGCTCCAAAGAGGGCACAAATGCTTCATTCCCCGTTGTCCACTGGCTATCCCCAGGGCTCAACATCCCCGCACTCACTTCTAGGGCTGCCTCTCCCTTCTCGGTCCATCTCAGTTGAAGGATGGATGGTCCCACTGCTTGCACCAGGACTCAGGTTGGCCGTTCTCTTTAGTTACTAAAACAGGAAACTCCTACCTTTTTCTATTTCAGTTTTAGGATTTTTTTTTTTTTTAACAGACCAACTGAGGAGGGAAATAACAGCGAAGGGTTGAACATTTGTTTTCATTTAATGAGTTTTGCACTTGCCCTGAGAGGCTGCTCCTAAGAAAAATCCTTGCAAGCTTTAATTTATAGAGCAGTGATGAAGGAAGTTATAGGGGGGCAGAGGGACGGTGAATAATTCTGTTGGAGCCTTTCTTCCACTTATAGAAATATAATATAATATATTGAGGCCGTGGGACTAGCCATTGTCTTCTGGGAGCTTTAATTCTCTGCAGTACCACTCAGTCCTGGGAAGACTAATAGCTGAACGAGTCCTCCACAGATCACCTCATTACCCTCCAAAGACCATCAAGGGAATAAGAACCTCTGGAGGACCATGAGCCACCATTTCTGGGGAAACTAGGGGAGTTTCACTTCCCCATCAGAAAGATTTTCTATTTTCTTACCAAAAAAAAAAAAAAAAAAAAAAAAGCTAGATTTGCAGAGACCTCTCTGTGGTTTTCTTCCATGAGAACTGCAGGTGCTTCTCTCAGCACAAACCCACTTTGATCCGTTATATATCTCCTCGTTTATCCTGGCCAAACCCCACCAGCAGATTTCATGCTGTGTGTTAAATCCTGCCTACCTGAACCTGGATCAGTGATTTTTACACTCAGCAATGAGGCAAAAAATGAGAATTGTCACTGAATATGTTTGCTTTAGCCTGTCTCCAGCTATGCATAGCAGGTACCTATTTATTCCCTGCTATACAACCTTTACCCTCCTTTGCATTTTGCCTGAATCACAAAGATAGCACCTCCCATCCATTCTCAAATTCCTCCACAAATCATACCCCCTTTTCTGAAGCAGAAGCAGATTTCCACCTTGGCAAAATAGACAATTTAGTGTCCTGAGGTGATGGTTTGCATCCATACAGGGAGCTGGCACAAGAACAAAGGGACCACTTGAACCTTTAGAAGGTACTTTAGCAGGACTTGAACTGTTGGATAAAAATACTGTTGGAAATAAGCACTGAGGCTTTTTCCCCACATCCAAGACATTGAGGTGGAATCCCCTCTCACAAGACCTTTTGCCAGAGAAAGGAATTAGCCCTGAGGAGCTCAGTTCAGGAAACCCTTACATTTAATTCTGACCTTACCGAGCAGAGTTAGGCCATAAGTAAAGGCTCTTCAATCAGCCTGTCATTAATGGATTGGGTGGTGCTGATAAAGGGAGGACCAAGGGTTTTTCACATTCTCTTCCAAGGTTAGCTGTTTTACAGACAGGAATGGAGTCGCAGTGAGACAAAGCCCCATATCTGTGACATTAACACCAAAAGACAGCAGCATGTCACAGGGACGTTCATACAGCAGGGATACGCTTGCAAAAGGAAAGACAGCAAATGGAAAAAAATAATGAACGTTGAAAGCACAAGCAAAAATTAAGTATTAGTGTATAAGCATCAGGTTGTATACCACTTCTTCTGTTAAACACTCAGCAGTGAATTTCCAATGTGACCTCCACCAAAGATACACATTGCAAAACACAGGCAAGATTACTAATTTTTTGGAGGCTACTCTTCATGACAGGTTAAGCCATAATTTGGCTGTAAATCCTGCCATTGTTGAAGTTGCTGACATTTATGACTGTGCTTTGAAATGCTGATATACCCAAGGATTTCACATTAGCTTTGACATGCCAAATTAGTCCATCAGTTCCTTCTAAAGTGAATCTGCAGTGGATGAGGACATGGAAGCTGAGGGCTGTGTGTCATCAACACAAGACCTGCCCTCAAAATGAGCCACACAAAGTCTCATATTCTGTTAGCAGGTGCATTGGGAGCTCCCCCATTAGCAGTGCCCCATGTGTTAAAGGAGGAAAAATGTTGCCTGCTGTTCATCAAAAATGACACCTAACTGCAAGACAACAGGCATGTGGCAAGTGTAAGACATCAGCGTTAATACTACTGTAGAAGGGAGTCGTAAGAGAAGGCCCCAGTGAATTCCCACCTGTGTAGGTGATGCTCTGTACCATCCCTGGGGGAGGTCAGCACCCAAAGAAAGAAAAAGAAAAGGCCAAGGACTGAGCAGATAGTGGTTTCGGTGAGAAAATGGGGAACAGATGAGGCACAGCCTGCCCTTTGCAGAGTCTCACAGGGAGAGCAGCAGAGACCCTTGCATGCCCATCAGGTCATGGTCAGGGAAACCCACCTCCAGCAGCCACTCTGAGGGCACAGGCTGGCTGCCCCATTCTGCTCCCAAAGGGAAGAGAGACTGAAAAATATGGTGAGGGTGGCCCCAGACCTGCTGGCCCAATGCAAGAGAACAGTCCCAGGTGTGTTTGATTCAGGTGTAACATCAATGTCCTACCCTGTTAGAAGATTATGAACATTGGTGACATGAAAGCGATGAGTCCAGGTGACGCGGGAATTTACCCTGATGTGCCTCTGCTGAATGAGGAGGCCTCTGGAAAAATAAGCTACAGGCCATGCTGCAAACACTTTGTGTGCATTCACTATGCCTTTAATAGGATATTTTAAAACATCATGGCTGATGGTTTATTTAGTCTGAATCTGGTTTTATATTTCTTAATCAGGAGCTAGGATCCTATGTCTCTCTGACAAGCCCGGCATGCAGGCAAAGAGTAATGCTGCTGGATAATGTTGTGGTCCAGATGAAGTCTTACATTGGACCTGCAATTAGCCCTCAAGTGAAAAAGAAGCTTTGTCAGTGCTTCCCCAATATAAATTACAAAACTACATTTTATTCAGGATGGAAGAAAACACAGAGAATTATGTGGGTAAACTCATCTAGCTTTATCAGCAGTAAATTTGTCTTTCAAGCCACTTATGTGTAAATTCCTGTTTAATTATAATCCAGATGTTCTCAAGGCCTTCTCACCCTCCAACACACCTTGACAAGCACTGCTCAGAGGAAATGCAGCTCTGTAGTTTTCAGGGTTAAGACGCTCTTTGGAGAAGACACCAGGAGAGCTGCTTGGCACAGAGGGGCAGTGGGACCACATCTACGTGATCCACGGGGGTCATTTTAATCAAGGCGAGCTGTAATCCTGAGCCAAGTGGTAATTGCCAGAGAGGGGACAACAGGCAGCTTCCCAGTCTCTCACTGGGGTTTGCCCGCGTGAGCTGGTGCTGCCTGCTGAAACGCTGCTCTGGCACGGCGCCTGCCAAGAGGTGAGAAGATCCCTGGCTCATTGCAACACAAGCGGCATCCCCCACCCCTCCGGAGATGTCTACATGGCTTTTGTTTTGTTTGCACTCCTACTGCCCTGTTTGCTATCACTTTTTCTGGAATAGCCTACGTATTTCATTGCTGAAATAGTGACTCAAAGCACATTTCAGTTCCCTACCACTCCAAATGCTATTTTGGCTCTTTTAAGATAAAATCACTTCAACAACAAGATGTAGCTTAGACAGGGGTGATGATGAAACCTAGATGAGGCTTCACAGGAAGGCGTCCAGGCGGGTTTTGAATGTCTCCGGAGAAGGAGACTCCACAACCTCCCTGGGCAGCCTGTTCCAGTGCTCTGTCACCCTCACTGAGAAGAAGTTTCTTCTCATATTTAAGTGGAAACTCCTGTGTTCCAGTTTGTACCCATTGCCCCTTGGCCTATCATTGCTTGTCACCGAGAAGAGCCTGGCTCCATCCTCGTGACACCCACCCTTTACATATTTATAAACATTAATGAGGTCACCCCTCAGTCTCCTCCAAGCTAAAGAAACCCAGCTCCCTCAGCCTTTCCTCATAAGGGAGATGCTCCACTCCCTTAGTCACCTTTGTGGCTCTGCGCTGGACTCTCTCCAGCAGTTCCCTGTCCTTCTTGAACTGAGGGGCCCAGAACTGGACACAATATTCCAGATGAGGTCTCACCATGGGAGAGTAGAGGGGGAGGAGAACCTCTCTCGACCTACTAACCACCCCACTCCTAATACACCCCAGGATGCCATTGGCCTTCCTGGCCACAAGGGCACAGGGCTGGCTCATGGTCATCCTGCTGTCCACCAGGACCCCCAGGTCCCTTTCTCCTACACTGCTCTCCAAAGTATGTAATGAAGTCATTGAAATCATGGCCATAGGATGCTGCAGAATTCAAAGATATAAAGAAGTGGATGTTTCATGCACTAAAACAACTTAGTTTATGTCACACCTTGGTTTTTGTCCTTTCTGATTTATTTACAAACTTCTTGTTTTCCATATAAATCATTTCAGGGAAAGTTCTCTGTTTGAACACTTAAAAATGTGCTATTAAAAGAATGATTGCCAAGTATTACGAGATTTGTTTCATTTTGAATGTTACTCAAACCTCTGTGAAAACCTTCACCAACACTTCACATGGATATACAATCCTATGCGAGCAGGTCTTAGAAAAGAATCAGTTTTAGATTCTTAGCCATACTCCAAATTACTTAATAGACTCCGCTAATAGAAACTAATAGCCTGTGCTGCATAGAAACTAACACCAAACCTTCTGAGGTTAAGAACAAAGTTTGTCTTCCCACTTGGCAGTGATGAAGCCTTAGCTCATTTTCTTGTTCCCTTTTTGCTCAGGCAAAATGAAGCTGCTCTGTATATACTCTAAGTAAAAGAAGAAATTATGGATCTAGACATTTAGTTTCACTTACTTAAAAGCAATTCCTGAAAAGTTCCAACAATAAGTTAAAAATACCACATCCTCAGACATTAAGTTGTGATGCAATATGGGATTCAAGAGAAAAAATACTCAGTGTAGACATAAGCATTGCATTGACCAGGTGGGACACTGAAAAATCTGCAGAAGAGCAAGTACCCTGTAATTCACAGGACAGATGTTAAAAGGCCAGATGTTACAGTCAGAAAGCAACTTCTAAAAAACATAACTTTTGCCTCTGCAATTATGTTTCCAGTAGATCCTTCCACTTTGATCAGACACCAGATTGATTATGACAGTTCCAATTTCGCTTTACTTTTAGCAAGTTGTTCTGCTATTATATTGTTAGACTAGAGGAAGATTCTGCCATCCAGTGGTGAAAAATCTCTCTTATAAGTTAAGGCCAGAGTTTATATTAAAACTATGTTATACCTTTAATCGAATCAGCATGTTTGGGCTATTGTAAGAACTTCTCTTTTGTTCTGAGACCAACAAAAGAGGTAATTCTACAGGGGAGTACACATACACAGGTAAAAATTGTAGGCATGCAACGTGCACACAGACTGTGCTTGTTTTGACACTTGGGTTTGTTAGTGCGCTTGGTCAGTGTCATTTGTGTGACATGTTTATCATGTAACAGCAGTGCATGTTTAGACAAGTCCTGGTCTGGCGTAGTCCTGCTGCCAGCCTGTGCCACAGGCCCCGGGATGGAAAGGAGATCACTTGTGGAAATGTCTTCTCCTCAGGCAGGGGAGAATGGGGCAGTACTAGGCCTTGCTCAGATCTGCCTGAGGCCATTAGCTGCCTGTCCACGTTTTTGTCTTCCTACCACAGCGGGCAATGTCAGGAATCGGTCTTGGACCATTTATAAAAAAGACACTTAACAACATGCAAATGTGTATCACAGTTTCCCAATAATTAACAGCTGCATCCTCCATTCAGTAACATGCATAACCAAAGGCAGAGCTGGACCTCCACCGCTTTGGGAGCTGGAAGGGGTGGATGGGTGCTGACTCCAGTCTTCTCAGCCTATTCACACCCTTCACCCCCTGCTGTGCAGCTTCTTGGAGCTGCATGGCACCATACCAGCAATGTGGCCCTCTGTTGTATCCTGTGCTGAAAGGGCATGGGGGCTTTACTATAGTCTACAGTATTTAAGGAGATAGACATTTTTAGAAAGTAGTGAGTGGCATTTCTGGAGGCGAGTGGTCACTCCGGGAATGCCAACCACCCGTGGTGCCCATGGTGGGTGAACCACCCATGGGCCATCTGGGGTAGGTGCCTGGCAGAGCATTAAAAACAATTCTACCCACCTGGGGATGAAACACGTGGCAAAACACCTAGCAAAATGCTGCATGTGATCTACGTGTGACTTCACACCACCTCAGATCAGGCACAAAACACATTCATTCTGTGGAGCTGACCATGGCTAGGCAGGTCACGTTGTTCGTGTAAGAGAGATAGAGGCTTTGTTGCTGAGCAGCTGCGTCCTGAAGTAGGCCAAGTAGGAGAAGAGGACAAGGAGAGCTGAAAGAATCAATGCAGGAGGTGACAACAGCATTAATCAAAGCTGCCACAGTGCCCAGTGCTGAGAGAAAGCCTGAATCCTAGCTTGAATCTGTCAACAGAAGCAAACCAGGAAAAGGATACCATCACACTCAGTCAGACACATGGGCTCCAGGACCATGGCCCAGCCCTTCCAGTCGACTGCTGTGCACCACACTTCCCTTGGCAGCAAACACAATTAATTACTCCTCCAATTATTCCCCACAAGTCCGACAGCTCCAAGGAAGCTTCCAGAGCAGCTGGAGTTTTCTGTGAGCCTCAGAGCACAGGGGGATTGCCCATGTTTTCTCAAGACATGGTGAAGTTGCCAAGGGATACCCAGAAGACACCATGTTATGACATGGTCATAAATAGTGGCAGGTGAGGAACTTTAATTTCTGCCTGGTACTAGTACTGCCATGGCCCTAAATGCACTTACCACACCTGGAAAAACAGTTGATTTTACCAGATCTGGCCTAGGAGCTTCACTCATTTTAGATATCCCTAAGAGCTAGTCAAGCCAGTCCTGGGCCTCATGGTCTTGAGCAAAGGATTTACAGAAAAATACCTTTAATGCCCTTAACCCACGAATCCCTAGTACTTTGAATATTGCATTTGCTGAACATTTGCTTCTCATCCAAAAAGAAACAGCAAGGCAACTGCACCTTTCTGTGTGCCTGCTTGTAAGAAATAGCTTTGAGTATCCTCTTGATGTCCAAATGTGTATGTTGGAAAAGTATCCAGAGGCATTTTGGAGTGGAAGACACCAGCAGTGCAGGAGCACAGATCACTCCAATATCTCCTTCCCTCTGGAGGGACACAGACCTGCACCAGCTCTTGTGGGAAGGGACAGCCCTGGTGTCCCTGCACTGGGAGCAGGAGGAGCAGTGGCAGAAACTTGCCCTCTACAGACCCACCACAGCTAGGACATACCTCGCAGATTTAAGGCACAAATTTAGGTGTTTTCATATAGGTCTGAAGAGCAGTGGTCCTGACTAGATGTAGACATCTCTTCTAGGGTGCGCTGGACAGTCCTCAGACTGCCTTGAGGAGATCCTCATTGCCAACAAGGGGAGCTGAGCTGCTACCTTTGCAGGAGGCACCTGCTTGTGGGCATGTAAATTTATGTGTCCCAGTTTGAATCCCAACAGCCGACAGGGCTGAAGTGTATAAGTGCATCAGCCACTTGGAGGGGTCCGGAAGGGGGAACCTGTCAAGTGAATGAGAAATAGGTGATACAGGACTCTTCAGCCTTTCCAAGGCAGGGCTGAGAGGCAGCCCTCATCAGGACTGCCTGTATGGACTTCCTAACCCACCATGTTATCACTCTGTGCTTCACTTTGCAAGAGCTTTCTGAGGCTTTCTTTTCACAGGCAACTTCTTGAAATATTGATCAGAGGAGTGCTGAATGTGTTTACCTGTCAGTAGGAGAGCTGTAGGTGGGTGGACTGAAGACTGCTTGGCTCTCTCAGGCAATACCTGTCAAAGAAACTATTTTTCAAGCCAATAATCGTACATTAATGTTGATTTTTACATGTGCGTGTGAAAAATAAAATTATTCCTTGGAGTTAATTTGGCTTTAGAGATGGTGGACTGCACTGACAAAAAACTGATAGCACATACCTTAAAAAGATGAGACTGTGAAACTTCAGCATGGCACAAGTTTTTCCTTTCTAATATATTCTATCCAAGTGTTTGGCTTGGTTTTATTTTGTAGTCAGAGTTTAGCATATACATTCACTGCAGGGAAAAAGTGGTATTTTGAGCAAAAATTTAACTAGTCAAAGAGAAAACACAATCGACCTGTGTTTCCCATCTTGTATCCAGGGAAACAAACAATAAATGTATGAAGAAATTTGGTCTTAGAAAGGTGAAATCTCTGCTTTGACCATGCTTACTTGGGAGCCAGTTTCATTTACCCAAAGATAGACTAAAATCAAAAGTGCAAACTCTTCCTCTGCACAGAAGCAAATCTTTCTGCAGCAGATTCTCTTGCTTTACAAGAGAGCTACATCTCCCAAAGACATTTTTTGGCTGTGGGATTCATTTTTTCAACAAGGTGCTGTTTTTACTGCGCCTTATTCCCACACCTTTGTGCTCACAAGATAAGTTCTTTTGACTTGTCGTACACGTGCTTAATCAAGTACAGAATAAGACAGCATTTATTCACTATTTTTATAAAGCAATTATGAATGACTCACTTGCATGTGATTTGTTCAGTAAAAATTATGAGCCTTTTGCCTCTCTTCTGGTAATGTGAGAGAGCTTTGCTTTTTGATTTATAGTTGTTTGCTTGGGAGGACAGGTTCCATAGGAAAATGATCAAATACTTGTCTTTTTCCATACCAAATATTTTTGAGGACTGCCCTCTCCCTCCTCTCTGAGTGATGACCCCACTCACCAGAGTAGCTCAACCTCTGTCAAATAAGCATCAGATCTGCTTGAATGCTGGGCACAGCTTGAAAAAAATCACAGCAAAAAAGGCTCATGGCTGGGTTTGGACCTGTTTCATGCAGCTTTCCTTACAGAGCAAAGGGCACTGCAACTCACAGAAGAAATTGCAGAACCAGAGTTTCTGCCGGCAGATGCCATCAATGTCAGCGGAATTACAACCCCAGGGAACTTAAACATTTCAAAAGTGGCAGATATTTTAAAGACTATTTTAAGAAGGTTTCAATAGGAAACATTACT
This sequence comes from Caloenas nicobarica, assembly GCF_036013445.1. NCBI lineage: Eukaryota > Metazoa > Chordata > Aves > Columbiformes > Columbidae > Caloenas > Caloenas nicobarica. Next base: position 95,659,849 of record NC_088245.1, on the reverse strand, counting down.
CAGAACACTTGATACTCCCTGCTTCCAAGAAATCAGGAAAGTCTGAATTCCAGCAATGGGTTATTTCCTCTTTGAGGAAAAATGAGCTGGCAAAGATGCTGGATACCAGGGAGGGAAAGCAGACAAATACTGGTATTATTTTGTCTGAATAGTGTTCATGCCCCAAGGAATTACTTTATTTTTGGACTACTAGCAGTGGAGTTAGATCAAATGGAATTCTAAAAGAACCAAGTAGGAAATGTGAAACAATGGTCTGCCTAACACTCCAACAAAAGCTCAAACCCCCATCCTGCTAGCTTTGATGACATTGCTGTTTTACCAAGGGTGAGATGCTGGAGATCAAAGGGTTCTCATTCATTCTAAAAATTGCCTTACTGGGAGCAAGGAGGAGGCTGAGCTGTCAGTGGGGCTGCTTTGCCAATGGTCCAAATGAAGTCACTGAGATTTCTAGTGGAGTAATTGCTTATCCCAAATAACAATGTGACAATGTAGTATAAAAACACGACATTCTGTAAAGCTGCTGTAGAGCTAAATGGCATTTTGTTGTCACTCATTGAGAGCATAAAATGATACATACCATCATACCATCACAAGAAAAAGTATCACGCAAGTCCAAAAAGAAAAGCTGGAGGAATCTTGCTTCTTGATCAACCACTGAAGGGAAAACTCTGAACAGCTCAAAGTTTCTGCTGTTTTCCACAAAGTGCTGGTAGAACTGTGCTCTCTGCTCCCTGTCACTCAAAGCTCATTGACACTGGACTGTCTTCCCTGATTTGCATTTCTAGTTTAACCACCTGGAAATGTGAGATGGGGTATAACACAGAATGACAAGTGCTTGCACCTTGCTGAATTTTTCTTTCCAGGATACGTTTCAATAGATGGACATAAACAAAGTCTGCTGCTGCTTTCTCTTTAGAAAGGGTTAGTTACAGTTGACACAGAAACCAACTCAGCACCACCACTCAGCACCTTTGCAACAGGCATCCTCCGAAACACATTTATTCTCACGACTATAACACATAAGCCTCTGCTGAGGATCAAACACTTCTGCAACCTTCTTTGCCATCAGCAAGAGGCCTCGACTGCAAATTCCAAATGTGATCCAAATATCCACAAGATGGGAAGCTGCTTAAATCCGTCGTTTTTTTCAAATAGGATTTACACAACAAATTTCAGATCAGATGTCTGAAAAAGAAATGTACCATGCAAACCCAAATAACTTGTACGGGTTACAGATAGCTCCAGTGAATATAAAGGAAAGGCCCTGCCTTGCATGTAGCCCAGCATGTCTTTCCTTCAAATACTTACCCACCTCAAATTTTCACTGATTACTTCATTAACTCCTTTGCAGGCAAAAATAGAAAAGGCCTTGGTGAAACAAAGCAGATCTGCTAGTCAACATTCAGTATTCTCAAGAATGGATGGGCCCACAAAACCTGCTCAACATACTTTCCAACCATTTGAAGCAAAATTGGACAGAACTCTTTCTCTGTAAGCGAACAAGATGCTGACACACCAAATAAACAGTTAAAAAAAACCCACCACACAGCAACAAGAATGATTCAAGGTCTGTAAAATCTACCTGTTCCATCAAACATGAGGGAGCTCATTCTGGGTAGTCTGCAGGGTAAGATGAGGAAATTATCTGCTTACAGGTGTGAGCTGATTGTTTGTAAGAAGAGCTAGGATGTGAGAAGACTATTGCCAGACCAGACAGATGTATATTATGGCTATGACAAATTCACAATAGAAGTCCACAAAATATCGTAACAGTGAAAGTAATTACCCATGGTGGGGCGGGGAAAGAGTATGTCTTTAAATTTTGAGTTGTTGAAGTGAGACGAGCTATCTTTTCAAAATGATTTGGTTTAGTTAAAGTGGATGAGAATTTTTAAGTAAAAGTCTATGGATTATGTTATACAAGAGGTCATATTACGCATTCACAATGTCCTTTCCGGATTTAAAATCTATAAATTCCTACTAGGAGCGTTGGCTTTCACAGGCTGCTGACTTTATGATAAACTCTCTGCTAGGTCTCAAATTCTTCATGTTTGGTCTTGGGGGACATCATTGTCCATATATTAATTTTGAAAGAAAACTTTCAGCTGACTAGAAATTGAAGGAATAAAATATGCTTTCAGCTTTAAAAAAAAAACAAAAACAAAAAACACACAAAACAATAATTCAGACTGCGTCACTACAGAGAGTCAGATTATTCATTTCTGTAAGAGAAGATAGGCCAAGTGAGGAGGTCAGGTAGGAACAGCTTAGCAGGCACCCAGGGTATATCCAGGGTACCCTAGTGCAGCTGTACTGCATGAGCTGTCCTGGGACTCCATCTCTTTACATTTCATCCTGATTTTCACACACTTGCACCAGTTGCAGCCCTTGACTGCAAATGCGAGGTCACTGGTGACGTTATCCACCAGCATCTCTTCAAATACAGAGAGAAGAGGGGAAGCCAAGCCAGGGACCAAACCTCTGAGCTGGCTGCCTCCCAGTCTCAGGATGGTTACTGGCATGGACTGGCTGGTACCAGCTGGGATAGACCCCCGAAGAACAGGGTGCCGAAGCCACAGAGAAAAGCTGGCTGTACTGCACCCCTTTGGCCAAGACAGAGCTGTGGGAGACCTGAAAGGCTAGAGTATGGCCAGGTTTGTGACCAGACTGCACCCACATCATGTAGGTCCTTTGTGGTGAATGATGAATACCATCCATCCTTCCCTTCAGAGGATTTGCAGCAGCTGAAACATGAAAAAAATAATAGTTTGTAAAACCACCTACATTGCTAAAACAGTAATGCCAAGCACAGTGCAGCAGAGCCTGCTTTAACCTTCTCTTCTCAAACGTTCTTCATTTATTAGGCCTTTGCTTTTTCATCTTCATGAGAAATATCCCCATCTGTTTGGTGGTAATAATTCTAGGTTTTAGTGTTTCTCTCCAAGGTGAAGCAAAAAGCAAACTATTATTCTGTTCACTGAAGACTAGAAAAATGGCAAATCTCATAACAAACTATAAGACTGAGATGGGACAGAATCAGTTTCCCTCTATGTAAAAGATCGATTGGAAAAATAATCTCCTTAAAGGAGCATGTCTGACATTTGCTTTTTTCATTTTCTGGCATTCTTTTCAGAGACTTATTGGGACTGTGGTTGCTTAAGGTACAAGGACAGTGCAATTTGCCACAGACTAGCAATCCCTTTCATTCTGTAAGGCAAATTCAGTCCTTGTAAATGGTTACATCTCCTTTTTTCTTTTCTTATTTTTTTCCTGCTGCCAACATGCCTGCTTACTGCAGGGTTATGCTTGGCCCTTTAACTATGAGGCCGCTTGCTTGACTGATTGCCTATGAATTTATGTACACATTAAAAAAGCCATTTCCCTTTATATGGGTTAGCTGGGAATATCCAGATGGCAACTGAACTCCTCCTTAGCCATCACCTACTGGTATCTTCTTTATTCTCTCCCAGCCCTTTTGCCCACTACATTTAACATCAGAAAGGGCCACCCATTTCACCAAGCACTGTACAAATACATAAACAGTCCTTATGTCCACAATTCCCACAGGATTTATACAGCTCAGCAGATGCGCAGGGAGGTCAAGAGGCTTCTCCAGCACAACGTAGCTGGAAAATGCATAGAAAATGCTGGAAAATGCACGCAGCAATCCACCTCCCTGGCCATGCTGCTTCCTTTTGCTCCATGGACATGGTGAACCTTGGAGAGCTTCAGCCTTCTGCTCAGGTGCTTCAAGACCTCACCACAGTTGGAGATTGACCTTTTCTTGTGATTTGGGGAACATTTATTTAGGATTGCTGGCGAGCTGTCTCCCAGCTGTTCAGGATTTAAGATGCTTTGCTACCCGGAATGTCTGGAACCATTTATATATTTGTTGGAAGCGTTTAATAGAAATTTGGACCTGGTGCTCCAGGACCAGACTGCTCCTGATAGACACAGATTGAGAAACGGCAAGGTAGCAATTGCCTTGTTGTCCATCATGTTGGGTTTCCATTACCTATAATTTGTAGAGGTAAATACAAGGAAGATGCAGACGTTTTATAAATAATGACAGCCGTTCCTCAGAAGCCAGACAGTGGCAGATAATTCTTTATGACTCAAGAAAAAGAAAACCAGAGGTGGTAAGTATGAATACTGAAATACAAGCACAGGACCACGTGTGCTATGTCTCACAACAGTATATATTTAAACACTAAATATAATTTGGGGCAAAGCGTTGGGGGATTTTTACATAGAAGACGCTCTTCCAAAATGTGAGAAAGAGCAACCACTTGAATCTAAAGTTGCCAACACTGGTTTCTGAAAACTTTTCTGAAGAGAAAAAAAAATTCTTGTGTAAGGGACCATTCCTATTTCTGTATTTCTTCCGATGAAAGCAATTTTAGCCATTACATATTTGGAGTGTATACAAAGCAAAAAAAAAAAAGGGATTTCTGTATAATGTTCCTTTTGTTCTAGTTCAGTCAGCAACCATCTTTTTTTCCTCTAGTTTCTTTACATAGATTTTCTCAAAGTAGCATCTGTTTTGCCTTTTAAAAATTAACTGTGTAAGCACAACAAAATCAGAGAGATGTCAAAGCTGTGGAATTTTCCCTTGCAACCACACAAAGCCAAGTTTTGGATTACTTTGTTGCGAGACGATGAATCGTCTCAAGTTATGGAATTTGGGTTCAGGTTCGCTAAGGTAGCTATTATGAAGCTCAGCAAAACTATATCCACCTCTGATCTGTCGTTGTTATGCTTTTCAATTTTTGGAGGGGGAGGGGTGTGCGGGAATCTATAATATCATTATCCAAACTTAAACTTTGCCAGTTACATATTTCAAAGCCTTCCTTAAATGTATCAGAAGTCCTGTCCTAAACCTTTGACAACTCTGATCAACAAATCCAAACAGAGCAAAACCAAAAATTTAGGAACAAATGTTCTCAAAGACAAGTGTTTGCAGTCAGCAAAAGAACACTTAGATACAGTTCTCTGGGTAAATCCTGGCAGACGAACTTAATTAAGGGAAGAAAACAATTAAATAGCAATGTGTGACAAAAATTGGCTAAACTAAAATTCTCTGTAAAATATCCTTATTAGGAAACAAGAGAATTATCATTCTGCTGTTTTCAACAGAAGGAAGGATGGCCTCTTTCTGTATGTGCTCATGGGGCAAAACCAGCTTCTATTCACAGTGGTCCAGCTGGCAGCCCACAGATCATGGGATATTTCCATGTACCCCCTGCCTTCCCCTGAAGAGTCAGACAATGTTCAGGATTAAAATGATGCTTCAGCAGCCAATGCTTCCTCCTGTATGGGCAGCGCCAGGCTTGGAGCTGACCAGGAGCTATTGCCCCAACTCCTGGGGGAAAAGGGGTGCAGGTCTGCATGCTCATGGTTCAGTATAGAGACAGTCGTTAACTGCTTTTGTCGATCCTGAGCATGGGAAAAAGGGTGTCTCGAAAGCGGCTCAGGTCACCACATCCCCTCAGCTTTTGGACAGCTCATGACTCATTGACTGACAGAGAGATGTGTAGGAAGAAACAAAACCCCAGTTTAATCCTGTCCGTTTTTCTCCAGTACGACTGCCCCAGAGAAACCAAGAAATGTGCATCTGTTCTGATCCACATGATGCAATGACTCTTGGCTTTCATTTTGGAAAGGATACTACCTTTTAAACATAAATTATTTGGAAGAGTCCTCCGAAAAACTTTTGGTACAAGCTTTTTGGAGGACTGCTAAGCTTAGGGCAGTCATGAGCCATGTCCTCCTCAGAGGGCTGGTGGCCAAGAAACCACACCAGGAAGCATCCCTGTGGAAGCCCCTCAGCTGTGAGTGGCTGGACACCAGATAAAATGTCCAATATATACTGGTTCTACTCCCAAGGCACCCAGGATTAGCCACTCTTGGGGAATAATTGCTGTCCACAAAGATCTGACCCAAAATGGTCATTTTTTAATGTTCCTAAAGTAGTCAATAGTCACTGAAAGCAGCTTGCTTAAACGGCCAATGAAATTTAAAACTTCGGACTTCTGTTGATATGGGCTAGTTTTACAATTATTTGAGATTATCATTCCAGTTTTATCAAGACAGCAATTAATTTTAAAAATCGAGGAATTTAAAAGTTCCAGAAATAGACAGTAAGAAGTATCCTTGAAGAAATATATTATTGTATTTCAAATATTATTGTCGTTGTTGTTGTCATCGTTTTCAAATCTGGCAGGGAATCCAAGACATAGTGTCTAATACACTGAAGTCAGAAATTAAAAATCCAGAATCTGCAAGAATATGAAAATATCAGGGCATTAATGTTTAAAAGAAGATAAGGAATATCCTGACTCTCCCCTCAAAAAAAAAAAAAAGAGAGAGAGAAAGAGAATTTACAGCAAGTACCATGCAATCTTTTTGGCTCCCAAATCTTCCATGTAGCATGTATAATAGGATTAACTTTAATTGCTTCCAGCCTATATCTTTAGGATATAGGATACCAGCTGGTTGGAACAGAGATACCTCACCAGTCATTATCTATTAAAAAACTGTCTCGCTCACATACCAAATGCACATAAATCGAGTACCTCTTGAGGTCAAATTTTTTTACCTCACCAGCTGTTTTAGCATTTCATAAACCTCCGTCATCCCCAGAAGCTGTGCTCAGGTTATTTCCTTTGGGCCTGTGTCCTGCAGGATCTGGGGTGCTTTGCTCTTGCATCATGGCAGTAAGTGCTTGACAGCACAGACACGATTAGGGCCGCAGTTTTCAAACTGGAGGCCATACAGGATCGGTACCACACTGCTAAGCTTCTCTCAGGACTGAGCCTTTTGTTACTGCCCTTTTCACTGAATTATCTCTTCCTCCACAAAGAAGACTATTTGTTTCAGCTGGGCTGCTTTTGTCATTAAATACCGCTCAGATTTAGCAGATAGCAGAACTACACCTTTGCCTGGACATAGCGTGCAAACCAAAGAGAAAAATAATTCTAGTGAATGAGTTCTCTTAGCCTGAAACCATTCTCTGCACCAGAAAATATTTAAAAGAAGAAAAAACTGTGGAATGTAAATGGGTAACATTTTCTACTGCTGAAAATGTTTCATATGACCTTATAAAAGGTCCTTTTTTCTCCTGGATGAACACCAATCTCACATATGCAATAGAATACTCATCTCTCTTTGAGTAATTTCTTTCTCAAATAAATTTCTCTTTTAATATTGCACTACAGATTCCTTTTCAGCAATAGAACTGGGGTTTTTTTTCTGAAACTAGCAATAGATTGGAATCTGTCCCCCTGCTTTTATTTCTTCCCTTTTTCTCCAAAAGTGTTTTAGACCATAGCTGTTTCTATTTCTCAAAAAAAAAAAAAAGTATTAGAAAAGGATGTCAGATGTCAAAAGCTCCTACATGATATGAGAGTGAAAAATCTCAGTTCTACTCCCTTGGACATCTCTGGGAAGGGGCATCCCACCCCTTGCTTTCCTGCATCTTCTAATTTTGCCGTTTGGGGAAGCAAGGGTGTCTATCAGCACAGCGTTTCTCTGGCTCAGCCTATGTGATTGTCCCTTTGTCATCCAGTCAATTTGTCGCTCTAGGACAGACCTCTCCACATTCCAGTTCCTGGGACTGGTGTGCAGTCTGGGGAGGTGTCGCAGGCACCCTTGCACAGTGGATATAAAAGCAGAGCCTTGCTAGGCATGAGGGATGACCTCTTTGCTCAGCAGCTGGCACAGAAGCAATGGGTACTGCCTTCTGCTCTCTGCAGCTCTGGAAGAGGGAAATTTTTGCCTCACATTAGAGTGGTGGTTTGACAACCCTCTGCACCTCTCCGATAAGCATGTCATAGCAGGGTGAAACCACCCAGCTTCCCGGTTGCAGCTGAAGCCCTAATGCAGAGAGGCTGATGGGGAAAGAAACACATTAGGACTTGCAGGGCTCCTGGGGGATCTCCAAGAACAGAGGGTATCACACATTTGCACAGCATGGTGCATGCTGCGGTTGCCTCTTTACCCCACCTGCAAAGCAGCTCTTCAGGAGCAAGCAAATTCACACACCACGATGAGGTTGTAGTCTGACTGTGGAATTTCTGCAGGTGTGAACAAATTCCTGTGGTTCTGTATCACGAGCTTGCCCCAGGCAGCTATCTCCCCAATGCCATATCAATGCAAAAACAAGTGATTACCGCTCTCTGGAACCCAGTTAGCCTCCGGTACCTGGGTAAATGATGTAGTGATGCAAGCCACCAATTGAGGCCCTGCTAGGGGAATTTGGCAATGGTATTACAGAAGTAATATATCTATGAGCAATCAGCATTGCAGATATACTTGAAATTCCAGCAAGGTTCAAGACAATGGGACTCTCAGCTTGTGCTGAGAACACTAGTGGCACACACAGGCCTCCCGTGCTCTCCTGCAGGTGCCAATAAATGAGCTCTCCACAAGAATGCTCCTCCTGCCTTCTGCAGGGCTCGTTTGAGATTGGTTTCATGCAGAAAGTGACTTTGAAAGATGGCTCCTTCTCCTGAAAATACAGTCTTTGCCCTATTCTTCCTGTTCAACTTGAGGATGGGACTGTGCTTAAGTGTCACTCACATAGGTGTCAGCTGGACACCGTGCAAACATGGAGGTAGAAGCAAAGTAGGAGTAAAATGCAGCCCTAGGCAAACACAAGTGTTTCTCGCAGGCTACAGACATTCACAAGGCACAGGAGGTATTATGATTTCCTGCTTAGCTCACTGACAGTACAGGGGGGGAACACCTGCGCAATGATGGGGATATGTAGGAAGAGTGTTGTGGGATCACTCCTGAAGGACTTCACCAGTGAACACATTGTAAGTCACAGCAAAGCAGTGACCAGACTGCAAACTCAGTGTGTGAAAAAGCTGAAGCAAAGCTTATGTACTCAGAGGGTAAGAAGAGCTCTTGTGATCTGGATGCATTCTGGGGTGAAAGGGGAGGGGGCTGTGGGGAGATATCTGCTCAATTTAGTATTCCTAGCTGCCTTGAGAGAGAAAAAAAAAAAAAAAAAAAAAAAGCTCTAGAGCATGATTCATTTTGTCCTAAAGTAGATATTAAGATATGTCATATGAGTCACAGCCTAAAATTGCCTATTTCACTCCATTGATTATAAAGGGAGGCCAAAGTGATTAGTTCAGATGAATACACCTACAATTATGAACATGTTAGATGGGCTGAATATCCCAAAAAAGTTGTCATTAAGGACGCAGGTATTGACACAGGCTTTAGTACACACCAGTTCAGCACTGCAGAGTTATCCGCTGGAGGCTTTACCCTGAGAGACATTCATGAAAAGACTTGCAACTGGCTCAGACATGAAAAGGAGAATTTGTACTTGTCCATATCATCTCCTTGTTTAAACACTGAGTCTTAAATCTACCCTATCAGTTATTCGAAGAGCTCTGATCTCTGAGAGAAAACATGTGATTGCTGAGTAAAAAATACACCTTACGTTAGTCATGTAAGTTTATGCATCACAGTTTCCATATAAAGGCTTTGTGGGGTCCGCTATTTGAACATCTAACACTGCACTTGGATACACAAACTGGATTTGTACTGCGAAGTGAGTTAATGCACAAGTAGGAGTTATATGTTATATATACGTGATTCTGTGATATGTCTTTCTACTACATAGATGTTTGAAATTTGGCCTATTGCTACTAACACAACAGAGTCTGTGAGAACAAGAATGATCCGACGGTTATTCCCTAGTGGAATGAGCTTAGTGAAAGACTGTAGCTATAAGAGCTACAGCCTGGCAGAGGATCAGAGGTAAGACAGGACACAGGGGCATTGCTCCAGAGGAAAAGTTGGCTCTGAGTCTACACCAGGACCTCCTCTGATGTGAGGTGCCCTTTCAGACCTCTGCAGACAGGGTGTGTTGGGACAAACTGCCTCCCTAACCTTTCCTCCAGTCCAGATCAGGAAGAGGGAAGAAAATGGCAGAACGGGGAGCCGGCCAGTGGGACTGAAGCAGTGTCAGCAAAATTTTCAATTTAATTTGTTTAATTACAAAACCTTATTTGTACAGCTACATTTCCCTCAGCCACAGGTAGCTTATCTGCTCTTCTCAACAGGCCATCTGACAGTCCAGCAACACATACTAATTTTTATGCTTCATAAACTTACATGGGCCTGCAACAACAAAGAGGTTTCTTGAAACTGAGAATTTAGTGCAAAAACCCCCAACCAGCATTTAGGGAATCAGCTCAGGGCCAGCAGTGCCATCCTGGAGGTAAACTGTCACTTCCTGGCCCATCACCGCACATGATGAAGAGTTGACTGCATGGACAGAAAGCTGCCTATGCTCACTGTCATGATGCAAGCCTACAGCAAATTTATTGTATTCTCCAAAGAAGTGCTTTGTGCAGAGGTGGTACAGCCCTTGGGTCCTTGCAAAGCTAAGGTTACAGATCTCCTTCCAGGAGTTTGTGCCTTGTTTTGCCCAGCCGTTAAGATGGGAAGAGCTGGAGCCAACAAAGAGAGGTGATTGAAAGTCTGGAAGTTCTTTATAAAGAAATACTTCTCACATCTTCAGCAAGCTGGAGATAATCATGTAAGTTTAACAGACTGGTGACATTTGCACGTCTGGCTCATGGTAGCCTTATGGGGCTTGACATCTGAGCATTTAGCTCCAGAGTTACATTCCCAGTGTGCTATTAATATGGAACAAATTCTGCTCGCTTAACAAATGTGCTGCACAGTCTTAGGGACTCTATAATATTTGTAAAACAGGGAGAACAGGGGTACTCTTAGAAGCATCACAAGAGCAGTTAAAATGGGACGTAGCACAGACGACCCTTCTGACTGTGAAGCACACACCGGTTAACGTGAAATAGCTGTGCAGATGCTCTTCTGCATGGGTGAAATAAAAACTTGGGGAATTGTTCAATCATAGAATGGTTTTGCTTTGGAAAGACCTTTACAATCGAGTCCAGCCGTTAACCTAACACTGCCAAGTTCACCTCTAAACCATGTCCCTGATAAGCCATGGGCCTGAGACACAGAGATGGCCAAGATACCCTGCAGTGTGAGGAGGTGGGCAGTGTGGGTCTCTGAAGGAAGGCAGTAGCTCCACAGAAGATGTTCATGCATGCTTCTCGGCACTGTGCTGGTAGTGCCAGGCTTATCCTCCCGCGGGCATGCTGCTCCTCCTACACCATGCCCTTCATCAGCGGAATGTGTGTCCCAACTGTGTTAGCTGGCTTGGTGAAGGATATGACCCTTCACCCTGGTAGGATTTCAAGTGCCTCATCATCTGGAGCATGACACTGCCTTTGTTTGGGGGTGGCCATAACTGAGGATTTTGTTTTTCTTGGTGAAAATGTAGCTCAGGAGTAGCATCCAACAGCAGAAGAATATCTTCCTTTAGTCTTTCATGTTTCCTCTGTGGCTTATTTGTAAGAAGTAGGTGCAACAGAGAGAGAGATCAGGAAGTGTTTAATAACCTCCTGGTTATTTAATCTGTAAATACCAAGCTTTGAGGAGACTTTGATGTGAAAGTACATCAAAAGTCAGGGTTAGAATTCAAAATTATCTTGACAAACAGGAGATACAGGCTGAAAAACCAGCACAAAACTCAGTGAGATAAATGCAAGTTAGTTCAGGTATACAAGAATAATCAACTAGTGACCTACTGGGTGGGGAAAAACTAAGTTGGAGTTGTTCAGGAAAAGATGTAGGGGTTATGATGCAACCATCATAGGCTGAACCTAAGGCAGAACTGTTATGTGAAGATAATACTGAGGTGTACAAACAGGACTGTAAAGCATCCAAAATAACTTTTGTTCAAAGCCCAGCTGTAGTTCAATGTCTGAGTATGCACATTGTGTTTCAGGAAAGATGGAAACTGTCTGAGGAGAATCCCCAGTGGAGAAAGATGGATTAACTGGGAAATTTAGCTCGAAGGGGACTTCTAGAGGTCATCTAGTCCAAACTGCTGCTCCAAACAAGGTTAACTTCAAAACATTTTTCAAGGTCTTGTCCAGACCAGTTTTGAAAATTTCAATTTCTACATTGTCTCTGGGATATAAGAAAGACTCAAGAAATTGGATTTTATCTCTGAAGGACTCAAGTTCAATGGGATTCATTTTTGTTTTGTAAGATTTAGGTTAACTCCTAGGAGAATCTTGGGCCTTCAGTGAAGGCAGGCCAGCATCCCCCTGATCTTCAGACATTCCGATTTCCTGCACCCCATGGAAAATGTCTGGGATGGAAGCCTTCCCTTCCGTCTCCACCTTATGAGTGGCTAAACTGGTCTTGTAGCCAGGTCATGCCATTGGAAAGGTCTGAAGCAGCCTGGTCCTGACTTGCTCAAGAATTTAGTTCTAAACATCTATTTGCTAAAATCGATAAATGAAAAAGGTTTTTGAATACCTCTATTTTTACTTATCAAATTATCTAAGCATATTTAAATGTCAGGATAACTAGAAATCATAAGAATCACTTATGAGGGCAGAAGAACTACTTTAGAATCCATTTCTGCCTTCACCCTGATGATACGTCTTCACTGCAGATTCAGCCTGGATGACCACAACTAGCCCTGTCAGAGTGTGAGCTTTTCCATTGCGAATATTGTATCTTTGCTCCAGTCGTGCATCCAGCCAAGTGTATTTGGTTCCTTTCTGCAGGGACATCTACCCTTTCCTGGCCAGCGCTAACAGAGCTCACCTGCCCAAGACAAATGGTGGACAGGCTCCAAAATACTATCAACATTTGACTGGGCTTTAAGTGCTCCCTCAACTATTTGTGGAGCAGAGAGTGTCCACTTAAGTTTGGAAAAGAGTCAAAGTCAGTAGTAGATTGAAGATATACTCTTTTTTGATGGCTGGTACACATTAATGCCCTACACACACACATAAACACACCTACATCTCTTTTTGTTTTGAAGTGATGAATTCACCACCATATAGCAATTATCCAATTGAGAAATGAGTCACATTAACTACCAGAAGAGTGAAATCTGTCCATGCAGTAACTTTCAGCGTTATAAATTTCTGTGAAGAATACCCTATTGGACTATTTGTTCCTGCCTTCTAGGGGGAAACGGAGGGGCTGACTTAGTTTGCTGGTGTAGAAGTTAGCCGTGCAAGGACAGGCAAGAGGCAGGTGATCCAGGCAGAACCAAAGTCGAGTGAGGTCTGAGAACCTGTTAATGCAAATTTCAGCTGAGTGCTGGGATCCAGTGAAACCTTCAAACTCATTGTTATTCATTAAGCAGATTGAAGGAGTGAAATGAAATTCAGCAAATTGTCCGCCTCTGCAAAGTACAATATGTTCATTTTGAAGGGAAACCGGTATATGGATGGAAGGTGAAGTGTAAGCCATACTTACTTCAGGGAGAGGACCAAGGGGTCAAATGTTTTTAAAAAATCCATGTCCCTCTCTCAGTGCATTTGCACATATATCACTGACCTGCCTGCCCCTTCACTGTACATTTGTGATAAAGTCCACCTGTCCATCCTCACCTGCTGTGTGCACTGATGTCAGGGCACCAAATGTTCACAAGTGCCAGTCCCACCGGGGTCCTTTAGGAGACAGATTGTTGACTGATCCTTTATTAAGACTAACCTCTGCTTCAGTCCTGCTCCCAGGCCATTTTGTTGGAGTTAATTCAAATTTTCTGTGTGGCCTGCTTGATTGAAATAGAAAGATAAAGGTGAGGAGGGAAGACTCTTTGTTCGGCCATAGTGCATGTTGCCTTCTTTCTGCCATTTGAGTGATCAATTTTGTTATAATTACACACTTACACCATTTTATTATTTGCTCTGTGACAGTCTCCAATGGACATAAGTAGAATTTTTTTGTGGAGACCCACAGAATTAGTGTCCAACAAAGGACTGTGTTACTAGACAGGACCAACACAGCAGAAAAAGAACCAAAGGAATATCTTCTCCTGTGTTATGGGGGAGCTGGGGCAGAAAAAATAAGTAGCTGGCTCAGGTAGTCAGAGCTCAGTCCCCTCTGCTTCCCCTTATTGCCTTTCTTTATCTCATGCTATGTTACCACAAGAATTCAAGCCTAGCCTCTTCAGGGAAACATGGTGATCCTGGCTGGGTTTCAGCCTTGCCTGCCTTTCTGCCACGATGCTTTTCTGCTGGCCTGGATGGTGAGACCTGTCACATCGAAGCTTAGTTCAGACCATCCCATCCCCACTCATAGCACCAGCTCCATCTGGGAAATGAGGGGAAGAGGTGCTTCCCAGATTCATCAGATCTAGATTGGATGTCTACTGCAAGATGAGAGGAGCTACTCAAGAGATGCCACTAACTACAAAAGGAACCTGGAAAAAGTAGCCAAAATGAAGATGCTAAATGAGATGTAGACACTGACATTAAATGGGATGACTCTCACTCTAGGTAATTAGAGGCCAGAAGAGTTAGGGGTAAGCAGTTTAAAGCAGAAGACTTTTTCCATCCTCTAGTTTTCACTTGCTGAAGTAGAAATGGTAAGAAAACCAGTTCTTTGAGGTCCTAGAGGCTAAAGATTATAGCATGCTGCTTCAGAGCTTGCTTGATTAGTATTTAATTCCAGTCAGTCATCCTCTCCTAATGAAATGTCGCGCCTGTAACATTTCTCTGAGCTTTGGTGGTTTATTTTCCATAGGAAATTATCTTTTAGCTGCAATAACACTTTATACAACTGAAATTCCTTTCTTCCAGTGAGTGCACAGCACTCTGCAGTTGTTAGCTGCACCTCTCACCACATTATAGACCTCTCTCATTACCAGAAAAACACTGATAAACAGAGATTTCTCTCCAGGGCAAGTCTCTCTTTCTTGATGTATGCAGTGCCTGGCAAGATAGGACACTGACCACTGATTAAGGTCAATCTATCACACCCTCATATGCAGTGCTCTCGTAACAAAGCAGTAGCTGAGCCAATGCTCATTGCACCACACACACTCCCTAGTTTGTTAATCATGTCTGAACAATGAAAAGTCATTCTGGAATTAAATCTGATGTGGAAGTCCTCAGCCAAAATGTGCATTTGCTTGGGATATTTGGGAAGCAACGTAGTGGGGGTAGATTGCCTGCACCTTACTGCACTGGTCACGTGGCCCCTGGGCACTTTGGGGTTGGTTTGGATCACTGCACAAGTGCCTCGGGGAGATTTAGGCACCAGTGAAGGAATTCAGGAGCATGATGAGCACTTTAAAAAAGCCTAGAGCTGGCTAACTGAGACCCATATGTCTGGCCATGGGAGGGGGCAGGCTGCAGCAAAGGGCATCCCCGCTGCAGCACAAGGCATCAGGGCAGCCTGGGCTGGTGGGACTCCAAATGTGCGCTCAGCTCCTGCAGACCCACGCACCCAAAAGAATGGGCAAGCAGCCCAAACACAACCCACCGGCAAGAAAATTCCCAGTTATCATCATTTACTCAGTTGAGGTTCATTCCAAAATTGTTTTAAAAGTTAAATTATCCATGTTTTGGATGGGGAAACACTGAGGCAAAGCCCTGAGCCACTTGGCAACCCCCAGCAGAGCCCCCTCACCGCTGTGTTTGCTCTGTACATACTCCCGGGGCTTTGCTGTCTCCGATACAAGTGCGAAGTTCAATTGCCATAGCAACAGCATCGAGCAGGTGCAAAACACTGTATTTTCTCTGCTAGATGTAAAGGAAAAACTTTCTGCTCCGGGGGACTGTCAGTTGTAATGAAGATTGTCTTCTCTTACCTGGAAATATAGCAAGGAAAACTCTTTATTGAATTTTTGTGAGGGAACTGGGGCTCCAGGATTAATTATCTTCCTCCGTTTATTTTTGCTACACAATAGGCATCCACATAGACATAGGCAATAAGTATTTGGGCTATACATATCACCATCTGCAAAGCAGCCGAGGGAATTTCTCTCTGCAGCAGACAGGGACAATGAGAAGGAGCTGAAGCTGCACAGCAAATGATGATGCATTTCCCAGCAGCCCTGTGAGGGTCCCAGGCATGGTGCAGATCACTTCTGACAAGACAGAGGTGGCAGAGGTGACCCAGGGAGCTTCCTCCCTCCCTTCGAAGGCTACTGGGTTCCAGTACTCAGGCCAGATGTGCAGGGCATGCCTCACTGTTTGAGACAGACCCATTTTCCCCCTGCTCTGCCCCAGGAGCAGCTTTTTCCAGCAGGGCTGGGCTTGGGATGCTCCCAGAATTTGGGGCTGGGCCAGTAGGAGGTGGCACCGCTGAGACATCATCTGTCACCGTGCCTTTAAACCTTGCACACCTTGGGAAAGCCAGAGGAGAGGGATGTCCAACTGCACAGCCCAAAAGCTGTTTTCATAGCATTACACACCTGAAACCTCGATGATGGGGTCACGCAGCTCAGGGGGACTGTGGCCTGAAAAGGAAGAAGGGGAGGCTCTTGGCCAGATGTGTCTGCATAGCCATCAGCCAGCATACTTTGGAATTTGTCAATTTCAGTATTTGAGGGCTGTCTGTCATTATTTCAAAGTGGCCTCTATTCCACACAAATTCTCTATTTTACTGTTGAAAAGATGAGAAATAAATAACCCTGGGACACAGGTCAGAGAAAAGTTAATTGCAATGAAGGGCTGAATCCCAGAGCGTCTTAAGTTACTAAATCACAGGTACTGATTTTTGTGTCTTTCTCTTCAGGTTTTGTCACAATTTTTGTCTTGTCGTTGTTCCTGATGGTTGAAAACAAATTACTCCAAGTTCCCATTAACTTTGCAGCCACAATTACATTACTGGAGTGTGCAGATATCATTCCTTTTGAAGTGGCAGCCTTGGCAGCCAAGAGCTCTACTCCACCTGCAACACCTCCTAACCTACAGCTGGCAGATACAGCCACCTGGTGGCATTTATGTGGGAAATTAAGGGCACATTTTTATGGTCAGCAATGCCAGCAGAAAAGGAGAAGGTATGATGTACAGATAGCTGGCACTGGTCTGTCCCACCATATGGCAGAAGAGCATTAAACAAACAAGCCCTCTATAATAGTTTCTCAACTTTTTCCACCTTTTTTGCCTATACATACGTATCTCAAAATTAATTTTTATTTGAAGAATGAGGTCCAGGAAGGAGCTGGCATCACATCTTTCTGGGGACTTTTTATATTTTAACATTATCACTCAAGTAAGAAAGTGCACAGGTCAACCATGAGACAGCTGAGCAGTGTTGTGTTTTCTGAGTATTAATGTCTCTGTGATGTTGCATAATAAATATTAATTATTAAACATGTATTTCTGTGCTATACAGTCTTTCCTTCTGTTTCTTAGGGAGTCAAATCCAGGGTAACCATTTTGTTTATTTAGAAGTGTTATTAACAATATTGAATATGTTACTGATAAAAAGTGGCCAAACCCAAGGCTATTTCATTGACAGAGACAACTTTAATCTGTCAAGAGAGTCCATAGAAAAGCAACAGAAGAGCAGCAAGGTCATCCCCTTCAAAGGCGCTGAAGGCTGCAGTTAATTGTATTGTGAATCATAAAAGGCACAAATTCAAAGTAACGTGCTAACGGCCCTCTCCAATGCAACCTTTTTGCTAGAAACAATACGTCTAAAAATATATCTGCTGCTGAGGTCAGTAGGATTATCCCCAGTGAGAGTCAGAAGGGCAGGAACTAAATAATAATGCAGAATCAGAAAAAAAAAATGTCTGCAGCAGTGGGAAAATATCAAGCTCTTTATTCATAGTTTCAGCTTTCCTGACCAGCTCCAGTGTGTGATCTCTTTCCTGGTGCTGAAACTTCAAATTCAAATTATCTCCGCCCACAGTGCAGCATAATTTTTATAATAAAAATGTGTTGAAAAACAACACAAACAGCTACTAAATAGAAAAACATTTTGCAGTAGAAGAGTCCGCCACCCCATGTGCCTGAGTAAAGGCACAGATTTCGTGTCATTACGGCTGACAGTGAGTAATTTACTCATCTCTAGACAACAGTGTCTACTAGGCTCTGTGTGTGTAGGTGAAGATGGGACGGGCAAACTGTACTCAGAATCCTCTGCCCTGCAGTTATGGGTTTCCTGAGAGCCTGCTTCATGCCTGGCACATAAGATATTTCCCTGCTCCCACAGAAGCCCTCTCTAAAGAAGAAAATATCGTGGCTTTTAGTCCTGTGAGCATGTTCTTCAAGACATCACCACAAACATGCTGCCAGAAATTTCCAGAAGCAGCAAGAGGTGGCAGAGCTTTAGGGCAGTCAAGGGTTTTTCCAATGAATGAATAAAAGACAAAAGGTAAAATCTTCAATTGCTTTGAGGAGAAGCAAAAGACTGTCATGAAGAGCCTGACATGGGCATTCTACAGCCGCTGCACAACAGCAAGCAGAGGTGGAAAAAAGCATCAGCCATCTCAGCAGCTACAGGCATCCACAGTGCAATGACTTCCAGTGAAGGAATCCAAACCAATTCTTGCTTAAAAACAGTAGCCTATTTCTAAAGACTCACAGGAAGAAGGGAAAAGAAAAAGAAAAGAAAAGAAAAAAAAGGAAAAAGAAAAAAATAACCTTGGCTTTATACTTCTGCCACACTGTCTGCTTGCTGCTAAGGCACAACCTGCAGATGTGTGCTGGGCTTGCAAATCATACTAAAGCATCTGTGCCTGGGGACCAGTCCTGCTCCTATCTCAGCATTTTCTCCCCTGATGTCCCAGAACGACAAGAGTTGACCTTACTGACACTGCTGCTCTAGGAGAAATGGAAGGGACCATTTGCGTCACTAAAGCAACTTCATCAAAGCAACAGCACCACAGCACCCAAGGCAAGCCCTGCTGAACCATGAGTCCCCAAACAAAGCCTGCATCTGCTCCCATCACAACGAGCACCAAAAATGCCCTTGACTTCAGCTAGAGCAGGATCAGGTGCTCTCTCATGGGGATGGCAGAGTAATCCTAGCAGAGAAAATCAGAGCCTATCAAATAGGACATAATACAGGAATTGTGAAGGAATCCTTCTAGTGGATTTGGGGGAGAAAGCACCCTTGTATTTCCATTATTGCTAGTGGAGTCCCTTGATGAGAGAGCGGTAGCTGTGACACTCCAAGTCTGCCCCTGTAGGGACAGGGCTGGTAGGTTCTTTTATAGCCAGATTGGTTGTTCCAGTTTTTAAGCTCCCTGAGAATCTCTTTGGAAAGCTGAGGAAAACTGACAAGGTTAATAAAATCCAGGTAGTGAAGAGGCAGCTGTGACCACTATTTGCAGGGCATCAAACCAAGAGGTGAAGCACGCTGACTTCAGCCGTGTTACGCTTGGGATCAATGGGAGATTTTTTTTGTTGGGTTCACAACTGCACAACGACATGGTGTGCAAAAGCTCAGGGTGCCTTAGCCCTGGCACACTCCCCAGCTGAGCGCTCCCAGCGCTGCTTTCGGTCCAGCATCTGTGCTTTGAGGCACAGGAGCACCCCAGCTCTGCTGCAGGCTCGCCCCTCCGGACTCATTCGGGGGTGCACTGAGCTGTGCCGTGACCCAGCAAAGGGCTGCCAGCCAGGGCCCAGGCACATCCTTGCCGGTCCCCACCACACCTCCTGGCCACGTTTTCCTGTCACACAGCCCTCATGGGGCTGGCTGAGAGGTTCACGGCTCATCCCTCCAGAGGCCTTGTACTTGCAGCCCATACATCCCATAACACACAAATCCTGCCAGATTAGGGTCTTTTTTTCTTTTTTTTTTTTTTTTTTTTAAATCATTTGCCTTGGACCACACAAGAAATACACAGATTCGGCCCAAAGAAGAAATCATCTGCATGCTGTGCCATCCTTGCTTTACCTCACCACCCTAAATTGTTTTTTGAAATAGAGGGAAATTCATCTCAGGAGAGAAGCGTCTGTTCGCACTCCAGACGTTGGGAGCACGGCTGACCTTTGGAGGATGGAGGCTCTCTGATTTTGCTGTCTATGTCTTTTAAAGGGGCCCATGAGGCAGTTATACTCTCTTTTTTCTACCATGACGTAACCCCGCGTCTGCTTTTGTCAAGTGATCAAGGTCCCTCACAGCACAAGCCAGTTCCTAGGAAATAAAATGTCTTTTCCAAATAATCACATATGACATCAGCAAAACAAAGCTTGTTTAAAGCATATGCTAGCAGATTGTTATTTACCCTTGGAATTGTTTTCACAGATAGAAAGTAAATTTTGTTTGAAGCAATCATTACTGTAGATGAGTGGTACAAGGCTGTATTAGTTCAGGAAAAAAATCCCACTATTGGACTTATAAGTGCTAAGTGCAGGGCAGAGGAAATGTCTTGACTGATAAAACAAAAATTAAATAAGCGGTTTTAAAATATTTTTGATGCATGTCTTATTCTCATCTGAAGATTTTGACATGTCTAATGTATGTGGAATTCCAGCTTAAGCCTAGGTTTTTTCAGCTGTTTAAAAGAAACTGCAGAGTTCTCTTCTCAAAGATAGACCACCCTTCGCAGAGCAAAGAGCAGCCGTGCACCAGGTTCTGCAAATTCCTTGTCCTTCGCATATCGTTAGACATAAAAACACTAGTCAAGTGTATAACATTAATCATATACATAAGTATTTGCAGAACAGAGCCACCATTTGATCCCACCGCACTGCTGAAGATAGGCAGTACTAGAGCCAGGAAACAAATGGAGAGCATCCTCTTTCAGCTATATCCGCTCAGTAAAAAGTGTCTGCATGGAAACGAGTGGAGTACTGTCTAATTAGGCAGACTGGACCAGGTGTGATGTCCAGTGAGTCTTTCCGGGGAAACTGGATCTGGGTAGGAGATGTGATTACATGTTTCTGCCATTGGCTGCTGCTGGAGGGAGAACACCAGATGAGATGTACTGATCCAGCAAGTGCTAAGTTCTTAATTTAGACACTTTACGGAAATTGTTGAAAAACATTCTAATTGGAAGCAACTTCTGCTTCTCCAGCATATAATTTTCCCCATTTTTTAGCACTAAGGCATTTGCATGAAAACAAGCTCTTTGTTGTTAAAATTCCAATGCTCTTGTTGTTTATTCCCCACTGGAATTCATAATGCTGTGTTTGCACAAAGCACTGTAATTGGTTGCTGTGGAAGTGTTTCTATCAAAAGGAAATGATTATTAATAATCGAGACTGAACAGTTCCATAATAGAGATTAGTAAAATAAGAACCATTCTAATAATAATGCTAATCTCCATGAAACAAGTCTCTTCAAATGCTTTGAAACATAAACACATCCCAGTGATACAAATCATCTCTAAACATGAAGAGCAGTAAGAACTGTAGGAGCAAGTACAGGTGGAGGTTGACTGTATCAGTGGGAGTGGTGCATTTTGCAGCTGGCAATAAGTTCAAAATTCCACCATGATCTGAGTGTGTCCCAGACTAATATTTATGACTCCATGGGCAATTAATGACTTCATATAGGCAATTCCTTTGGCCTAAAATACATGTAATGATGAACTAATACAAAGGGCGAGTTTCTCCATGTCATCTATTTCTAAAATTCTTGAGAGAAGAAGGGGCTTTGCTGGTAGTTTACATTATTTCTGATACGCTTACTGCAAACATGGAAAGCTTCATTTTCTGCTTCATGAGACTCAGAGGTCTGGCACAGGGGTTTCTGTTTCTAAATATTCTGGGGAATCAGTGAATGAAGTCCTCCAAATGGCTCACAATCTTGAGACACTTTTTGAAGTCCACAAGCATTTTCTGGTACATTACTAACTCCCTGCAGACCTCCAGGACCTAAAGCATCTTCCTCCTTACCAAAGAACTTCCTAATTTTCCATTGTAAAACACATTTCTTCTTTTTGAGCCCACTGTGATTCCACCATTTATCCCAGAGCCATGCTACTTCAATGGCAATAAGAGCAACTCTTGTTTTGGAGCACTGCCACAGAGACCTGGACGCTTAGTCAGTGCCCCTGGGTTTGCCTGTGCCGCACATCCAGAGGAGTGCCCTGCTGCCTGCCAAGTCACTCCAAGTCAGGTTTAACACAGGTCAGGATTTAAGAACTAAATTTTTTACTTTAAAGCATTGATATGCAATTACGGAGCAGTGTTATAAAAAGACAAATTGCCTTAACAAAAATTGCCTTTAACAATAAAGATCCTCCTCCATAGCAGCTACCATCTACCTTTTTTGGTTCTAGGTTAAACAATAATATCTCAAAAATAATCAAGTTATTTTTACATTTGAGATTGTTTCTGCCTCCTCTTGCATATTTTCCTCGATCCTCCCACCTGCCCTCTCCTTGGGAGGCAGCAGAGTGGTGGGGGGAGCACTCTGACTGTTCCTCCACCCCAGCCCCAGCCAGGGTGTTCAAAACTTGCTTGCTTGTCACCTATGAAACCTCCCTTCTTGTTGCCTATGCGTCGGCATTAGATGCCACTTGGTCATCCATGTCCAGTAAGCAGATGAAAAAGTCACTTTTTTCTTTTCTTCTACATAGGTGGTTCTACAAACTTTTCAACAGCCAAAGTTAAATGTCAGGTTCCCGGCTTCAGGCTGCTTCTCTGATACAACATCCTGAGCAAACAATGATAAATCTTATGCACGATATTATGATAAGTATTAACATTCAGTCTTCTTCCTATATTCATGACTAGCTTTCTTATATGAGCATCGTGTAAGTTTAAACGTGGTACTTCAGAGACCACAACAGGTTATGATTGGTTTATCATCTGCAGCTCCCTAAGATACAATCTCTGTCAACAGCCTTTTGAGGGGACAGAGGGGACACTAGGAAATCAAACTGAGAGCCTGAACATCTGGTCTGCTATTTCAATGGAAAATGGGGTACAGAGTAAGGGGAGAAGGCCACCTCCTCACTGGGGCAGGCTGTGGCCGTGCCTCTGCCTCTCCTTGCCACCCCACAACTTTCAGGTAGAGAGCAGCCTGGAGCTGAGGCTGACTGCACCGGGCACAGACATTTTGTCACGTCTGGCTATCACCTGCCTTATATGATTAAGCAAAACAGTCATGCAGTTAAAGTTTGTCCTGTTCTGTCTGCCTAACTGTTCAGTTCAGCTAAGTGGTCAATAAAAGACAATACTGGAGATGTGATCCAAAACCAGCTCTACCCTGAGTGGCCATGTTTCAAATGAAGGTAGCACAACTGTTTTTAAAGAAGGGCAAACTCTACTGCTTCAGATGAATGCACATCCTAATAATTGCTTTGACTTCACTTCTTAGTGAATGATATTTTCGCATAATAAGAAAAACAGTGAAGCAATGAACAAATGAGAAGTCTTTGTAATAGCAGGCATCTTCAATTGCCTTCCTGTCTGGCTCTGGACATGTTTCAGTCTTAAAGGTGTGGCACAGAGATATTCCCAAAGCAAACATTATTCTGACACATAAACACGAAAATGTAGTCCCTAATATGGACTCTGCATTACTTCAGGCATGCATGACAAAGACAAAACTGAAATCTTTATATAATTGCCTTTCGTTACAAGCTTTGCCAAAGCCTGCAATGTGCCCTTTTATTAAGTGAAAGGACTGTGTCTTATCTGCTCATAAGGGCATCTTTGGCATGGGCTGGAGGTGCTGCTTTCTCTATTTTGACAGATTGTCATGGTTTAACCCCAGCCGGCAGCCCAGCCCCACGCAGCTGCTCACTCAATCTGCCCTGGTGAGGATAGGGGAGACAATCAGAAGAGTAAAAGTGAGAAAACTCATGGGTTGAGATAAAGACCATTTAATGGGTAAAGCAAAAGCTACACACCCAAGCAAAGCAAAACAAGGAATTCATTCACCAGTTCCCATGGGCAGGCAGGTGTTCAGCCATCTCCAGGAAAGCCGGGCTCCATCATGTGTAACTGTTACTTGGGAAGACAAACACCAACACTCCGAACATCCCCCCCTTCCTTCTTCTTCCCCCAGCTTTATATACTGCACATGACATCATATGGTGTGGAATATCTGTTTGGCCAGTTGGAGTCAGCTGTCCTGGCTGTGTCCCCTCCCAGATTCTTGTGCACCCCCAGCCTGCTCACTGGTGGGGTGGTGTGAGAAGCAGAAAAGGCCTTGATGCTGTGCAAGCCCTGCTCAGTAGCAGCTAAAACATCCATCCCTGCGTTATCAACACTGGTTTTGGTGCAAATCCAAAACACAGCATCATACTGGCTACTATGAAGAAAATTAACTCTATCCCAGACAAAACCAGCTCACAGATAGTGAGTTCAGGGTCCAGGTACCACTTCTCTGCTTGCAGCCTTTGCCACTAAGTGAATTGTTCAGTGGTATTACAATACAGAATGGCTTGGAAATATAATTTCCTTTGCTCTTTTCATTGAGAAGGTATCTATCTGGTAAAAATACACGTTATCAGACAGGGAGCTCTCTCTCTCCCTTTGTTGATACAATAAGCTAAATACAAAGCCAACCTGATTCATGTGGGTTAACTTAAACTTGTTCAGTAAATAGATGTATAGGTGCAGTTACTCTTTGGCAGTGATCTTCTCTGGCATTTATATATGAGTAACAGCACCCAAATCCTACATAAGCACACAGGAATCCTTGTAGAGCTCATATAAGACAAGAAATATTCAGTTCAAGCCAAATAAATGAGACATTAGTATGCAAGCAAAAGGATAGTATCTTGGAGGTGTACATGTTTGGATTTTCAAAAGGCTTTAAACAAGCTCTTCGCCAAAGATGGCTGAGCATCTGAGTTGTTGGGATATATGTGGGAATATACCTTTCCGAATTAGTAACTAGTGAGAAGATACAACACAAAGGACACAGATACGGTCCAAGTTCACAGTGAAGTGAATTTTCTGGCAGGATCCAGCGAGGATTTGAGAGACTTGTATTAAATAGCATATTTGTGTACGACCTGGAAAAGGGAAGAGGGGTAATTGAAGCAAGAAAGCTCACAGGGGTTGCCAAGAGATTTAGGGCAGCCAGACCCAACTGCGAGGAAAAGTCGAAGTCAAGCTGATGGTGCAGAGCCGCAGAGGGATTACACAACATGGAGATAATGGCAGGCAAATGTCAGTGTCAGTAACTGCAAAGTAATGCACTTGAGGAAAAAACATAACCTTAAACTATATGTGATGGAGTCTAAAGAAGGTATAACCAGTCAGGAAAGAAATCTTGAAACCATGTGGTACTTCTCTGGAAGTAACTCAGTGCTCAACAATGGTTAAAAAGGTGTTTGGGGAATTACTTGCAAAAGAATTGAGAAGAAAACAGAAAACACCATTATGCCATTGTATAAATCCCCAGAGCATATATTCATTGAATATTGAGTAATACTCTGGTCATGCCATCTCAAAAGGAATATAATACAATTGGAAACAGCACCAGGGGGACAGCGGGACGGTATGACTTCCATATGAGGAAATGACTAAACAGACTAGGAGTTCATTTTGGAAGCAGTATGATTGAAGGAGTATGTAACACAGGGCTCCACAATCAATGCGCTGTTGCTAAAGCGAATAGGGAAAGTCTGTTCCCTAATTGCTATTTGTCTGGGAAGAGTGACATGGTCTGGCAGGAGGTTTAAAACAAAGAACAGGAATAACTTTTTCACCCAGCACATAATTGTATGGCTGAACTCTGTGACACAGGATAATGCAAAGTGAAGAAACAGCAATCATTTCAAAAGGGGATTAGATCAATTCATGAAACGCCACCCAAGGCTATTAAATATGATGATCTGTCTGCAGCTGCTTACTGAGGAAAATCCTTCAACCACACAGCGAAGCTGGAAAAACATGCCAGGTAATACCACATATATCCTCTGTATCTGCCCTTGGCATTGGCTGCTGGCCACTGGCAAGAGCCTGCACAGGGCACTGGGTCTAACCTGTTACCGTAACTCTCACCCTGATGCATTTACGACTGTGGTTTTCATACTGGTAATGTGGAGTCCAGT
The DNA here is from genome assembly GCF_036013445.1 of Caloenas nicobarica. NCBI lineage: Eukaryota > Metazoa > Chordata > Aves > Columbiformes > Columbidae > Caloenas > Caloenas nicobarica. The sequence continues at coordinate 95,634,057 of NC_088245.1, read as the reverse complement.
TCACAGATCATTTGGAGTTAGAGGTTTGGTTTTCTGATGTTCAGCTACATGAATTTCAGTGACTATCAGTGACTATCAGCCTATTAAATCATTATGAATAAGTTTGTTTCACCAGCGTCAGAGAAAGAGATACATGCACAAATATTATTTTGCTCCCAGGGTTTCCTTTGGAGTCGATTAATTTCTCCTGAAACAAGCTACCTCGTAGGGATACTGCACCCCAGATTTTGCTGAAAAAAAGACAGATAGGACAAGGCAAACCCAGGTTTGTCTCTCTCCAGCCCACACAGCGCTTTTGCACTACCCAGCTGCCTTTGTGGCTGCAAACCCTCATGCTGCTCCCCAGAGCTTGCAGCACAGGCACCAGTTTCACACTCTAAAAGCATCACTGGTGGGTTTCAGCATGGCCTCTGCCTCCCCAGACACTGGGAGCTGGTGTGGGGAGGTTGGAACACCCACACAAGCGCAGCCACAGGAGTACCTCGTGTGGCCCAAGGTAAAACTAGGGCCAAATAACATATAACGTAAATGGAAGTAATTTGCTCTACCGGAGGGAAAGAGCACTCAGCTGGGTTGACACACATTGGCTTTGTCCATCTAGCAAAATGGTCCTGAGGTCTCTGAGTTGAAAGCTGGGGAAATATGAGGGGACAAAATGAAAGTGTGTGATGAGGAGATACTGAGAAACAGAGAGCAGGTCCACGTAAGGTGAGGAATTACACGTGAAGGCTTAAAGCCACCCTGTGGGATACTCTGCCTGTGGGAAGCTCAGTGAAACACCGTGAAATTTCAGAAAAGTATCAGGGAGCTCTGGGGCCAGAAAATTCACAGCCAGCAGCTACTCCCACCAGATTTTCCCTGCAAACACTTTCATATCTCTGATTGCCAGATGAAGATTTCTGCTTTGCTGCTTTAGCTTACCCGGGAGTCCTTGTCCCAGGCAATGCACTTACATTATTTTTAGCATACACAGTAAAATTTCATTTCGTTTCTGAAATATCCAGTTCTCCCAGCCTTCACTGCCAAGCTTTTGCTGAGGCCACACTGTTTCACAGGATTATAACCTCTGCAGTTTAGCAGAGTCAGATTCATCAGATACCATGATGGGTAAAACTTCAGAGCCCAAAGGAAATTATGAAAATCTCAACTGAAACAAGAAACTACAGTCAACACAGAGGTTCTTTTTTCTCAGCATAAGCAAGCAAGATTTGAACCCAAGCATTTATGTTATAGGGGCTGCAGAAGCCAGATTTACCACTAAGTTGGATAGTACATCACTATGACTATGGGAGTAACTGAGTTACTGTAAATCACACCTTGTATGTATGTTATACTTCATGTATCATCTGACATATAAGAAGTTTTCTGTAGAAATCATGGGACTATGTGGTTAATAAGCCCTGGGAACAAAATGCTTTTTTTTTTCTTTCTAGTTTTAAAAGCCTGAAAATCACAGAACCTTGTGTGTGTTAAATTAATGAAGGATTGAAGTATTAGAATAGTTACCAGGGCAATATATTTATGTATAATTGTAATAAATTTAAAAAGCATGGATATTCAGCATATAATGAGGAAGAAAAACACACACAAAAAGCTAAAGGAAAGTGCTGACTGTGCAAACTTCAATTAGTAGAATGGCGGAAGAAAAGTACAAAACCCACCGAAAACTGGTACTTTCATGGAGATATACTCCCCCAAGGGTAGTACTTCTGAGACAGAAGCTAGAATGTACCGTCCAAGGTCAGCTTAATGAAGGTGAGAGTATATGAATAGCTAAACAGACCTATAACTTCTGTAGCTTTATACTTTTCTATTACTTTTTCTAAATGGTTGAATTTTATTAAAATTAAAATCATACTTTATCTTCTTAAGTTTGATAATTTGTTCCAGTATTCTTTTTTCTTTTTATGTCCATAGGTTTTACACTTCAAGCAGTTTTTCTAGTTAAGTGAATGCAAAACTTAGATAACTTTAAAAGGCGTTTAAATAGTGCTAATTTATTGTACACGGTGTTTCAAAAAGATAGAAGCAATACGTTACAATTACACAAAAATGTACAAATGATTTAATGAGTTACCAACTTTTAGCAACCTTTTTATAAATGCTCTGTGTTCCCTCTACCTGCTGTATGGACAACGTCAAGACGATAGTCGATATTTTGTGGTTGCAAAGATATGGTGATCCTGTGTAACCTCACCTAAGTTTTCCTGCTCTGGCAGGGGGATTGGACTAGATGATCTTTTGAGGTCCCTTCCAATCCCTAACATTCTGTGATTCTGTGATTCTGTGATTTCAAACTGGGTCCATCTTTTTGAAACACCCTATAGTTACATTAGTAGCACCATAAGGGATGGGGTCCCAGGTTTTTTTTTTTTCCATCCTTTGAAAAAAACAGCCCACCTGTCACCTCTGAATCCCCCTGGGACAGTCCCTCCTGGGCAGTGGTGCCAAGGAAGGGTCTCCTCTCTCCACACCCTTTCCTTTGCCTAGCAAAGATTCGTCAGGAAGAGAGAGAGGACAGGGGAGGGTTTGACTTCATGTCCTAGTGGCTAGATGCTTACCTTGGACATCAAAGTCACAAGCCTGCTCCAGAGCTATGTATATTTTTAATAGCCGTTCTTAAAACGCATAAAATTCATGAAAACAAAGGGAGCAGAAGACCCTTGCCATACATGCAATCCCTTGCCCTAGGCTGTGGAGCCAGGCTGGGTTTATGGTGTGTGTTTGAGGCAGGGAGGACTCCCAACCTTATGGCACTCAGGTAAGGACACAATGAAGCACAGGTCCCTCCTGTGAGGGCAAAGCCACCAACCAGCTCTGCCCTCAGCTGAGCCAAGCACCTGGATATCTGTTTTTTGCTGGCAGAGCTGAACAAACCAACCTCTCACCTGTTCTCGGCCGAGCGGTGATGGATGCCGGCACTTCTGGCTCCCCACTCTGGAGCAAGACCCTCCTGTGGGATCAGGTCCTGCAGCACAGCCCCTTGCAGCCGTGGTCTGGATGCAGGGCACCTGTTATCTCACCCCTTTTAGGAATTTTGGTAAATCCCAAAGGCCATCTGGTGGTATCTTTAGGTGCCTAAATAGCCTTATTAATCTGATCAGTGAATAAGGACAGCTTACTCTCTGTATGAGTAATGTAAAAGAATGGTGTCTATTAGCATATTAAGCATTATTGAGTGTTCCTTGTCCTAACATATGAAATGCCCAACAGAAATACCTGTCGGGCACAGGTTCACCCACGCAATTCCAGCAACTTCTGGCTTTCTCCTGGAAAGGCACAAGGAAAAGACCAGCCTTTTGATGTCAAACACAAATTCTGCTGGAGCAGGAAAATTTTCAGGTAAGTCACTGAGGTTCTGTGAAAACTGAGAAAAGAAATGTAATAGCAAATCCTACAAGAATATGTTTAATGATCTTGTTTCTCAGGCTATTCATTAACCATGTCATTAAAAACTCCAGCTCTAGGCTCTGTTCCCTCAGCCCTCTCCTGGAGGCTCTCCTCTGCTTTCTGATTCCTGTGTAAGGAGAACATACTTTGGTTGAGGATAGTGCTGACACAGTGGCACCTACCAGCTGTCCAAATGCTGGCATGGGCAGCTGGGCAAGCCAACAGCCCTCGAGCTCTGCAGCTCCAGCTGGGGGTCTGGCACGGATGGAGATGCAGAGTGACTAACATCAGTTTAAGGAGAAAAAGTTCTTCTGAATTGATTCCATGTTGTTTTTAATCATGAGCAGCATTTGCCTTTGTTTTTTCTTTCTCTTCCCTATCCCTTTTAAGGCCCATCCTATTCTCACTGTCATCATGGTCCCTACTCAGGTCCAGCATAGTTTACAGGAAGACTTAACCTTTCAATTCATCAGTAGTTAAAAATCTCAAACACCCAATCAGAAAATCACACAAAGGCTGGAAGCTTTGGAAGTTGTTGGCAGAATGTTGTGCTGATAAAATGGCAGATGCCCACCCAGCTGCTCTCTCACTCCCCCTCCTCGGCAGGACAGAGAGAGAAATAAGATGGAAAAGGTCATGGTTTGAGATAAAGACAGCTTAATAAGAAAATCGAAAGCTGTGCGTGGAAGAAAAACAAAAAAGAAGAATTTATTCCCTGCTTCCCATTAGCAGGCAGGTGTCCAGCCACTCCCTGGGAAGCAGGGCCTCAGTATCCATAGCAATTGCTTGGGAAGACAAGCATCATAACTGTGATGTCCGGCTGTTCTATAAACCACGAACCCTGGTTCTATAACAGTGAACCCTGGCTGTTCTATAAACAAGCCTACTAGAGACAACCATAGTCCTACAACTAATCCAGCTTCACAAGTGGCTACTCTTCCAGCACCAGTTAATTCCTTTGTAATTTAGGCAATAAAGAAGAGCAAGCTCCATAGCTGAGATTTACATATCCTGTGTCATGGATACACAGAAGTTGAAAAAGATATTTTATTAGTCTGTGGGATAATGGTTCTTCCTGGCTCATGCAGTACAGTCAAAAATATAGGTGGATTGTTTTGACCATCATTTCTTTATACAGAAACAATGAAGAGTTGATAATACCTTCAGTTTGGAAAGGATGTCCAATTGGAGAAATGATACTGAATGTCTTAAACTCTACAGACAATCACGGATTCATTTTTGTGCTCTTGAAGGATGAACACCTGCAGAGCTGGATGAGCTGTAAAGGCAACCAGATGCTGTGCTTTGGCCGTAGCCACCTTGCTGGCCAAGGCCCCGGGAGCACTACCTCTGCTCTGTGTGCTGAGAGGCAGTTTTACGCTGGAAAGCTACAGACAGGACAAAATCCAGCACCTTTCCCTGGAAAGGGGGTGGGGAAAATTCTCCCCTCAGATGTAGTAAGCACTGAAGGCTTTGGTCTTAGTATAAATTTAGCGAAGAGTGGATGCATTTTCTAAACAGAAAAGCCTAGCTGATGCCAGGTAGAATACGAGCAACGAGGAAAAAAGGCTGAACAGGGAGCAGGCCTGAAAACCTCGGCAAGCAAGGCATGGTTTCACCTCACTCAGCACAGCCATGCTGGAAACACAGCATGCCCAGGTCCCACTGTAGCCACCAGAGAGGCACTTCCGAAAGCCGTTCAGATGTTATGTGGGCTGATTTCCCTTCTGGGTTTGCCATCACCCTTCATCAATGGCAGAAATGGTCTGGCAGGGCGGCAGCACTGCCCATGGAGTCCGTCTCGCTCCAGCATCTGATTTTAAGGCGTGACGAGTCAGAGCCAGTCCTCTGAGCGATTTTTTTCTTGTGCTTAATTTCATCTTGATGACTAACAAGTGAAAGTGGAAGAGTCTTAAATTATAGCTACTCTCCTTTGAACTTGGGTAATGCTGGGCTCTGCAATGAGCAAAGACATCACATGCAGATGGACAGAGGAAAAGCAGCAGCTCAAATTGAGGGCACTGCACCGAGGGCATGCTACATTGCTATGACATTCGCACCCTGGAAGCTAATCATTGAAAGTCTTCTTAATCATTTATCTTTTGTGGCCCTCTCAAAGCTTAATAAATGTTCATTCACTGCCTGGTAACAGCTGACAAGTCCTGGATACTGGAACAAAGCATTCAGTCTTATTTAGTCATATTCTAGAAAGCTATTTGTGTATAATTTTGGTTTTTTATTAGTATTATTAACACTGCCCAATTAAGAAGCATGATAATAATTTAAAAACTAAAGAAGCAGTAAATATGTCTGGGTGCAAAATTTATTAGTGAGAGGCTGCTGCCTGATGTGACAGAGATTCATGTAATTCCTAATTTTTCACACAAAACCTTGGTTCCAATAGGGAATTGTTGAAACTGTTGATAAATCTTTCCCATGATATATTTAAAGGCTCCTGGAGAACACTGCAAGACATAAATCACAGAAGGTGGCATCTTTAACTAGGAAATAAAAAGTAAATGAAAATATCACATAGATTTAGAGGGTGTTTGACAACAAGGACCTATGAGTGATCTTTTTTACTGATAAGAGCTCTAAATGGGGAACAACAAATACTGGAAGTCCATATTGTGATCCTGCATCACTAAGGAAACACCCTGTCACCAAAACTTGAATTATGACTACCTCCAGCTGAGAAAAATGACAGAATTTTGCCCACAATGTATATCAACATCCACTTTGTTCAATCATAAAAGAATCTGGAGGACAAAGCAAAAAGTGGTTTGGAGGGATGGGATCAGACTGACCCATTCAGAGAGCTTAGTCTGTTCTAAGCAAGGGAGAAATCTTACACTTCTGTGAACAAAAGAAAACAAAGCAAATTAAAACAAAGCCAGGGATGTGCTGTCTAGAAAGCTCCAAGTTCAAGCTGTGAAAAGAAATAATAAGAAGCTGCAGTTTGCCACTACTGGCGAGTAGTGCCCATATTAATTTTGGATGTTCAGGGTGAGAATTATCTAATCTAGAATTTCCTGTCCTGCCAGTAAAATGCAGATTTGACTTAACGCTCATTAACTCTCAGAATGAGCAGTGCACGTGTTGCAAATTGGGATGCAGCAGCACAGGATTAAGGCTCGTAAAGGTGAACATCTAAAGCGCCCCTTGCTTTTCAGTTCCTGTTGTTAAATGCTGGAGCCACACAGCTCTGCAGGCCCTCTCTGACATAGCTCCTCACAGGGCACGGGGCTGTTGGGAGAGGAAAACACAGGACAGCATCTTCCCACCATCGCTCAGTCTGCATGCTTGGCCAGGACAGGTGTGGTTACAGTCGGTGAGCAGGCAAAACCTGTCAAGCAAGACAGTCATTTTTACTCTTTAAAGAGATGCATGGCAGCTTTCTCTGGCTTGGATCATGCACAACTGAATTTACAGTTTCTCAAAGTTCACTGAGTTCTGCTGGAGTGTATCCAAACTAGAGAAGTAATTTCATGAACGCCTTTGCTATATGGGCTATTCAAGAAGTTTAGAAATTCATTCGAAACATCAAGCTTTTGGATCTTAAAGGTTTTTTTCAGGTCTGATACTTCCTATGTTAAGGAAGATGTTCCACACTAGCAGGGACATTAGAAAGCATTTTCTGGAAGAAAAGCTGCCTGGAAGAGCTTGTTCTTTTGGTTCAATAGTCCCATGTTGTTGCTTAACACCAGCCAGCAGGTCACGCCCATGCAGCCACTCGCTCACCTCCCCCCACACCCTGCTCCCTGTTGGATGGGGGAGAGAATTGGAAGGGTAAAAGTGAGAAAACTCATTGGTCATGATAAAGACAGTTTAATAGGTAAAGCAAAAGCTGTGTGCACAAGCAGCACAAAATAAGGAATTAATTCACCACTTCCCACGGGCGGGCAGGTGTTCAGCCATCTCCAGGAAAGACGGGATCCATCACGCATAATAGTTACTTGGGAAGACAAACACCATCACTCCAAACGTCCGCCCCTTCATTCTTCTTCCCCCAGCTTTATATACTGAGCATGATGTGGAATATCCCTTTGGTCAGTTGGGGTCAGCTGTGTTGGCTGTGTCCCCTCCCAACTCCTTGTGGCACCCTCAGTCTCCTCGCTGGTGGGCTGGGGTGAGGAGCAGAAAAGGCCTTGATGCTGTGCAAGTCCTGCTCAGCAATAGCTAAAACATCCCTCTGTTATCAACACTGGTTTGGTCACAAATCCAAAACACAGCGCCATATGAGCTGCTATGAAGAAAATTAACTCTACCCCAGCCAAACCAGCACATCCCATAAGCATTAGACTAAGCCTAAATTTTCTGTCAGGAAACTTCTTACCTGAGACATATGTGTATCCTGATACATATATTGCATTCCAGAGTCTACAATGAAGAGTAAAGTTTGCCCTTTTCTCTGGAAAAAGGTGTATTCCAGGCAAATTTCATGTTATTGCAGTTTTGAAAGAGCCGAATCCCTGCTTTTCTACTGCCATGCATTGAATTAACTGGCTTTTGTGGTTTGAAATCATTCTTCACATGGACTGGTGAAGAACTGTGTGAGTGTGGATTCCCTTGGATGGGAAAAACTAATAAATCCCATCTTTTTAGTAAGGCAGCCCAGATTTTTACCACATAGTCCTTTAATAATGCCAGGGAAGGATATAGGTCCATTAAGTCAGTGGAGCTGTATCTTCAGTTCTATTTTCTTCGTTTGGTTTAAATGGTGTGACCAACACTTCTCCTTTTTAAAATAAACACAGATTTTTTTACTAGTACCAACTTTCTAACTGGGGGAAAGGATGAGGGAAAGTTAAATTGAGTTTGCTTCATTAGAATGTTGTTTGCATAATTACTGAGATTATACAGCTGTTACTATCTGCAGGTGTTAAATGCTGGGCAAGATTTTTGTGTCACTACTATGAAAATTTTAAAAAGAGAATTGTTAGTAGGAACGCTGTGCCCTTTTAATTATTTTAGGTAAGCTTCTGTTTCTGATTATTTTGGTCTATTTATGGGTTCACATGTTTGTAAAACTGAGTGTCACACAACCAAAATACTTCTTGTACTGTGATGCAGCGATCACAGCAGGAAAGCAAGGGATATTAATTCCCGTAATCTGCCCCTGAACAATGCATGACCTTTCTCTGCTGCTCTACACCCTTTATAAAAAAGACTTCTAAACTATCACCTCAAGAGACTGTGACCTGGTTTGACTTCTCAGCGTCCACAAGGCAGGGCGCACTCCAGTGGAAGGCTCAGCAGGGGCCGTCTATTCACATTTGCTATTAGCCTGTGCGGCGCAGAAACCGAGCCCAACACGATCCAATGGTCTGCCTGTACGTCCAATTTTTCTTAGCAGCTTCTGAACAAACTGGGCAATTTCCACCAGACTGAGGCAGTAGTAGTTGCAGATGTATTTTGCGGATATTTCATCAGACAGGTGGTAAAGAAAATGAGAGAAATCCTATTGATGATCCCACAGTGGAATGGCAAGAAGAGTTCAGCCATTATTTTTTTCATTTGGTAGCTTTGCCTTAATTTTCTCAGTCTCTTTCACACCCATAGCTTTAAAAAAATACATTGTGCATATTCTTGCACAAACATGAACACTGTCATTCACTTTTCCAAGCCTCTCAAAGACCATTTGTCTACCTATCCGTTCATTTTGGTTCTGCTAAGAGCCACTCATTAAATTATGCTGTCTTGCCTCCCCTGCGAGGCCAATCTCAGGACTTCCCTCTCTGTCTGGTGTTTGTAAGCCCCCCCATAACTCCAGGTCAGATGCAGATGACCACTGCTGTCTGAGGAACACCATCACTCCTGCCTTCTGCCTTTTGCCGAACACCCCTGAGATGGAGCCCTTGCCTTCCCCAGGGTGGTTCTCCTTAAAGCTGGCCAGAAAACAAACTCTTTTCTTAATCAAAATATAAAGAAACGAAAAGGGGCTATGGGTATTTCCATGGAAATGTTTGACTTCCAGACAAAACATGAAAGCTTAGCTGTGAGTATTGCTGTGTTTCATGGCAGCGCTGATCCAGATGTTGCTGCTTCTGCTACGGTTTGAGAACAAGCCAAGATCCATCCCACAAAGCAGCCCAGTGCCCCGTGTGAAGAAGTCTTCACACCCTGGCTGTGTGGTCATCTTCTAGAACCTGCCTTTTGAGAGCAAAAAGCTGCATTTTGCTGTGAGAATGAGACATTTTTCATGAAATGGTATGATTTAGCACAACACAAGCTTTCCATCAATAACAGCTCAGATACTTCTATTTTTTTTTACACCAATTTCCTAGTTCCAAAACCTGTCCATTGAGTCATTTTGAGGGAAAGGCATGAGGATGCACAGAAGCCCCAGGCAAACATTGACAGACAGTTTCCAGCCTAACCCACTAACAGAGCCCACTAACTACAGCACTTCAGAATAGTTCGACCCACTACCTCAGGCTTTATCAAGTAGATATTCAGAAACGGCTTTTTTAAGAGGCAGCAGTGGTCTGATTTGACAGTATTTTGATTACACTGTGAGTGAGATTCCTCCATCCAGGCACTTAAATGTGAGTTAGGGAAGGGGGTAGTGCCACTGCCAGCCAGGGCCACTTGAGATGCCTTCAGCTGCCACTCTAGAAGGACCTGGGTGTTCTACTGGTGTTATGTCTGCCAGCGAAGGTATCTCAGATACCTGTACTGAGAGGCCTGAATGAAGCCCTTGATCTTTACTGAGTGGAAGAGGGTTTAGACACCTGGTTCACAGCCAGGTGTCCACTTGTACACATCTAACTACAGATTGCTAAACTTTGGAACTGAAGCCCATGCTATGCCTTTAGTCCAATGCTGTTTAGACATGATCTGATGACATTGCTAATGCCTGTGTTTGCATTGCTTTATTTTGGGTGATGCTGGGGCCACAGTGCCCCATAGCAAGTCACAGGCTGGCTGCTCTGGGGAGATGAACTTTTCCCAGCACTGCTGGAGGAGCACACACTGCACCAGTGTGATGTGCAGATGCTGAGCTTCCCCTCTCCTCTTACTCCAGGTCTATATCTTGACTGACTTACACCCCCTGACACTGATAAACTCCTCTCAAAACCAGGGTGCCCTCTCTGGAGGCTGATCTATTCGCTGCAGTGTATTTTAGTCACAGCAAAAGCTGAGGAACAGAATATGTCTTCTCTAATGCTGCCAGACAAGCATTTTGCATTTGATGAGGGGCAATTTATAATGGCTGTGGGCTGAGTCGAGAGCCGGCAAGCGTGGCAATCTGATTTCAGGCAGGGGAAGATTCAGGTGATGAGAGAGTGCCTTATTGCTCCAGAGCTTTATGAAAATACCTAGATACTTTCTGAGAAGAAGACCTTTGAGGTGGCTCACGCAGGATGCTGATGGTTACCCTGACTCCAGCTCTTCGCTCTCACACGCAGCTGGCAGTGGTCCCGCTATCACAAGAGGCACTTGAGGGGGGAGTCACTCCAGACCCTGAGCCCACCCGGGGCATCACCCTGATCCTCCTTCCACCACTTCATCAAGAGGTGGCCCCAGCCTGCCACTCGGCTTTGCTTCCTTCCCCTTCAACAGTACCTCACAGGCATCTCCTCCCTGGCCCCAAAATGATCCGCCTCAAATATTTTCTCTTACAAACTCTTCTTCCTCCCATTGGAGTTAATGGACTCACTGAATGAGTTAGAGGGAAGCAGCTCCTGTAGCAGGAATCCAGTCCCGCAGGTGAACATGGACTCTATAGGGTTTGGGTACCTGACGACTCTTTTGCTTAAACCAGTTGTTTTCATATTGAGGCTTCAGGAACAACAGAAAAAATAGCAATGGGTTAAACCCACCCATTGTATGTTTTGCATATCTCTATCTTCCTCACAGGTTCTTCTCTCATTGCTGTTTCACAGTGTCAGAAATCAAGTTTATTGTCAGGACATGCCAAGTGGATTAGGCCCAGTTTGAAGGGGAGACTGAAGTGAATCCATAAGTGTTAAGAGGAAATCACCCGTGAGGTTTCTTAAGGCAGTCTCGGGAGTATCATAGCAATGGTCTTTGGTCTGAATACACTTGCTTTCTGACATGAGCAATGCTCAGACTTTCCCATCATGAGCTCCTTAGAGGAATAAAAAAGTGCCTGGTGAATGTACAGGGTGCTGGTGAGACCTCATACAGCACAGTACCCCACTTCTGATCACCCCCTTCACAAGGAGGAACAGGAAAAGCCCAGACCCTGTGTGGGGCTGCCAGGAGGGCCAGTGATGGGGAGCATCCTGACAAGCAGAGAGCCCGGGTTGTTTATCCCTCAGAGGAGGGATGGAGGGGGATGCGATTGCTTGCTTAGAAACGCCTGCTGAAGGGCAGAAGAGCTAAAAGACAATGCCGGCACAAAGCTAAATGTCTATGAATAATTCAGTCTGGAAAGTCAATCGGATCAAGAGGGGGTTTTGGCTACAGATTTCCCATAGGACAACAGGGGAAATAGTACAGACTTCTTCTCAGCCAGAGCCTGCTGTGGTTATGAAAGCACAAGTGTGTCAGTGGGGTGAGCAGATGACTGAGGTTAGGCTGGCAGGAAAAGCCAGGATTATGGAATGGTAAAAAATGAACAAGTTTTCAGGTGGAGAAGCCCTTCTTCAGGGGATTTTGTAACTCCAGGAGTGCTCTGCACACCAAGGGGCTGAGATAAGCAGGGTAGTGCGCAGCTTTGCCCTTTCCCACTCTGTGCTGCGTGCCCCTACCAGTCTCAGCATGTTACGGGCTAATGATACCCTAGCAGTAAAGTGACTATAATACTTTTCTCTTCACACATGCTCTCTCACCTGGTTTAAAATGTAAAATCACCAAGGATGAAATTTGCAGCTATACAATTGTGGACATTTCTGATGTCCCATGTTGAACACACACTTTATCCCGTTTATATCCCCACCACTAGGCCAGCAAGATCCTTGACTACCCGTCGTCTCCTGTGTGCAGTGCAGCATTTCTGCTCGCCTGTCACTCTGGTGTCTCAGCTTCTTTATCGTAGTATCTGCATATCTCTGCAGTGATATTCAGCTGCATGCCAGGCACAGCTCTCACTAAGTGCAGAAGCTTTGCCATACCACATGGAAAACAAAGCCCCTCTATAGCCTTTCTCCAAACTGAAAAGTATCCCTGAAAATCTCTGAAAGAGAATAAGGATGTAACTTGCTTCTAGTCTCAAATTGCTCACAGCTAATCTGTGCACAGAGGGAAAAAATGTTCAGTTCCTCCGATATTTAATATGAATTTCGTATCTATATAAACACAACACGGACCTATATATTGAATAAATAAAGCGTGGGCAGGGCTAGTCATGATTCAATTCCACAAAATTATGTCATGATTAAATCACTAAATTATTAGTCATGATTAAATCCTACTAAACTCCGCAGTGCAGGAACATTACTGAGACCAGCTAAAGCTTACCTCCTCCACCCTCAGATGTGCCTGTCCATCCCTGTTGCCCACCTAAAGCTGTGTGCTGGGTATGGTGGCGCAGGGCCGAGGGGCTGCTGCAGGCACAGCTCCTGCAGTGATCTCTCCTCCAGGTTTACAGCAAACTTCTGTCTCCTGACACCTTTATAAAAATAAACCGCTCTCACTCTTACTCACAAATGGAATTGTTCTTCTAAGGTGGTATATTTCATTTTTAAGTAATAGCCTGCAGTGGCTTTTTCCAAGGGCCCTTTACTGCCTGGGAGTGGTTTTATTTGGTGAGTGAACAGTGACATCTGCTGGGAAAGTCCACAGAAGGAGAACTGTGCTCTCAGGGTGCCCAGCACCCCTGCACTCCTGTACCCCTGCATCCTTCCCTCCTCTCCTCTCTCCTGCCAGCAGGGGCAGACCGGGCTCTTCCATCACCCCCAGAGCATGTTACCTCCATGTCATTCATCCTGGATAGGCACAATTCAGCCTATATAATAATTACTTGTCGGATGGTGTCAATGAGCAACTGATAAAACTCACAAGAACTGTACCTATTTTTCAATTGTTTTTTTTTCAAGTGCCAAAGCTTGCGTGTGTGTGTGGAGCATGGGATTGTGGCACACAGCGGCTCAGCGACTGGAGCTGCCATCCGCGTGTCTCACTGAACATTTCGGTTCTTCATCTCTCTCTCTCAAACGGCGCTCCTCTGATGCCCCCAGTGCCTCCCCTTTTATTATCTTATATTTACAATAGGTCTTATTTGAAAGTGAAATGTCCTGGCAGAATTGCCAGCAGTAATTGGTGGCGAGAGCTGTGTTACTCCAGGCACTGGGATGCCTCTTCAACTGGAATGCAGCACATGTCCGATGTCCCATATAAATGGCACAAAGTTATACTGATCAGCCTCTCTTTAAAATTCGCCCCACCTCCCCCCCCAAAAAAGAGCTTTATATTAGGAAAAATACAATCTATTACTTCAAGAGAAGCACTGGGCCTGCAATGTGGCAAACCGTGCACTTTCTTGGTTTCTTTGAGGCATTAGCGACACACTTCTCCGAAATATTATTATGAAGTTAAAATGCATAAATGAAGGATGCAGACACCATATAGGACCTTCATTATGCTCAGCGACCCTCTGACTGTATGGTGGTGGTTAGGTGATTTTGCTCTCCAGCACTAGGCACAAGAGGTATGCCTTGAATGTATCATTTCACTCTTCTGGTTCGGTTTTCCCATGTTATTGATAACACAAGGGCTATTGTAACTTAAGCGTATCAGCTCATGCTAACAAATATATACCTTTGAAAAAGAAAATGCTTATGGCCTGGGCCTAAGCCCATCACACTGCTCCTTTTTGGCACAGAAATATGATGGTGCAAGAAGCACTTACATTCAACCAGAGGAAAAGGAAAATGCAGTGCACCTGAACAGGAACACACAGGGTACCAGTGGCTAAGCCTGAATTTACCCTTGGCTCAAGCTGTCTTGGTCCTACCACAGAGCCCACATCGCCCAGCCCTTCCTCTCCAGAGGTCCCCCCATTCCTTGCACTCCCACCCCAAGGCTCGGATCCCCCCATCACAACCCCAGCAGGGGTTTCCAATCTGGAGCACCCACACCTCTGCCTCTCCTCCCTGAGACCCCTGCTAAAATCACCCTGTTAACATACTTCCAGGAATCATGTTTCTTTCCCTCTTCTGCTTGTGCCTGCTGCGCAAAGAAACACTGTCCAAAATAAATACACTGTTCAAAGAGAAGAGAAGGCCTTACCAAGTGCATAACTCAGCAAGTAATTTATATACTTCCCTCTGCAAAATCAAATCATGCCTTACAAAACTCAGGGCGTGAAGCTGGAGCTGTTCGCCGGACCATAAATCATGGGAGCAGAAGAGGAAATAATGGCAGATTGCGTTCATGTACCACATGGGCCATTGCCACCCTGCAACTCCCTCCCACACCTGAGCACGCTCGTCCTCAGCACCCAGGACAAAGATGGGTGGCATGCCCTGGTCTCCAGGGGTTGAAGTGAGTGGCAGAAGATCCCTGACACCAAGGAGGAAGAAGCAGGCAATCCCCCATGGGCTTCCCAGCAGAGGACTCAGGCAGCGTGCTGCTACCTCACCTGGAGGAATACAGCCTTTCCCAGAATGTATATAGGTAATGTATCCCAAATTACACTCTATCCCAGTGCTGCTGTCCATCTCCTTCCCACGCTGTTTGGGTTCATTGCATAGGGTGTTGCTAATGAGGTGCAGGCTCTGGTCTTGCAGAGGACACAGGCACAAATATAAATAAGAGTTTTCTGGGGATGGTAGCTCTGAATGACTCTTCCCACTGTAGCCCCCAAGTCTTGTGACTTGAAGATATGATCACATAAGACAACCTACCTTCTTGGTCTGTTTATGAAAATCCAAGCTAAAGAAAGACCCAGAGACGTCTCAAGAAAGCTGAGAAACATCCTCAGAGAAGCTACTGAGAAAGGTCTGCAACAAGGTAAACACCACAGGGTGGGGTGAAACGTTCAAAGCTAGGAAAAAGCAGATGAGAACCAAGTGAGGGACCTTGGGAGAGGCAGAGAGATGGAGGGGAGAGGAAGACCTTGAATGCATTGGGGAAGAGAAAGACTGTGAAGAAATACTGAAATAGGGGACAGTCTAAAAAATAATTTTCTATTTTCTTAACTTGGCAGGGGGCTTTTCACCTGAAATTACATGTGAAACTATAATTTTTAGCTGGGAAAAATAATTTTAAAAGATCTGGCTTTCTGTTTGCAATTTGGAGAAGGAAATTAAAGATTTCCAAATGAATCAAAGTAAAATGTTGCAAAAGATTTTTTGTAAAAAACTTGATTTTCATATTGCTCCTCTGTGACTCTTCCCACATAGCTGAGCACATTCATATGAATCACCAGTTTACTGAGAAGAGTAAACACGCAGCTCACAGCACTGAGAGGGAAAGCTGGGGCAGCCAGAGCCACAGCCTTGCTTGTTCTAGACCACAGAGCTCGAGCTGCCACGGAGAGTATCAGGAAGCCCTTCCCCACCCATGTACTGATAGAGGAGAAAATCTGATAGGCACTCACAAGGAAAAGACAACTGAATGAAGTGGTTAAGAAAGAACCTGTAAATATATGTTTTTGCACAGGCAGGCTAACTTCTCTTGCTGCGAAGCAATCACCATGCATCTGCTAGGCAAAAGCTGCAGTGTAAAGCAAGCAAAATGATTGCTAAAGAGCCCTGCACCAAGGAGGCTGAGTAACTGAGCCCCAAAGAACTGTGCATGCGTGAGTTTGGGTATGCGTTCAAATTTAGCATACTGGTGATAGCACTACTGCCAAGCAATCAAAATCTTGAAGTTAGCACCCAAAAAATGAGGTTCAAAAAACAGCCTGGGGAGTCTTTTTGCTCTTTGCGCCATTGCTATATATACCTTCTTCGTGCTTTCAAGCTTTTCCCACCAGCTAGGCAGGGTCAACTCTCTTTTACATTGAAATGAGCGATATTCTGGTGTTTCCTTTCATTCTAACAGCTTTATAAAGATTAAGCACTGTAAGCTGGTGACCAGAGAGTAAGAAATGGTGGGCTTTAGTCCTTCTTAGAGCAGGAATAACTTCACCAAAGGACCAAAGAGAAACAGAAGCAATAAACAGCCTTTGCTGATTGCAGGCAAGAAGAAAACCCAAAGCAACGTCATGAGGAAAGCAAAGTGGAACGTTAAAATGCTGCTTTTCTGAAACATGATGTGAAATAAGGACTAAATGTTTCTCCTGTCATAATTAGCAGCTCTTGAAGAGAAACCCCTGGCCAGTCTCTCCAGGCTATGGTGTGAAAGGAGTGAACTCTAAGGATTTACATGAGGTGGCTGTGCTATCTGCAGAATCCCTATTATGTCTACCTTTCAATACAACTTGGTCATGTTCTGTTTTATGTTCTGCTTCAGCATGTTTGAAGTCCAGAAACTGGGAATAGAAGTATATATGCTGGGATTGTAATGGGCTCACTCCTTACTGTAAATTTCAGAGCTACTCCACTGCTGATAAGTGCTCAGGAGACTTCCTGGTTGAAGTGAAAGCTCAAAGCTTTTTTTCAAATTTGTGAGCATTATCTCTACTCACACTGAGACTTCTTACCCATTGTTCACCATACTAATACCTGGTCCCTTGAGTATTGTCCCTAATAGTAGCTTGAAGTGAATCCCACCAGTGACACCTTCATTGCTCCCAAGGGGTTGCATTCTCCCAGACCACCACGATAAATAATGCAAAACAAGTCTTAAAGTACTGAAAGAAAGGCTTCCCAGCACACCCAGCTAGCACAGACACAGCACAGGCAAGGTGCTTCTGCGATCTTCACAGTTACCGGCACCTCAGCATTGCCTCTCTCCATGTACTACACTCAGCACTACGGCCTTCTGAAATACAGGGATTTTATCTTTCCCACCAGGAGAGGTTTGGTAATGAGCTGCAGTCTTACAGTGACTTACTCCCACGGCAACAACTGCTGGTAGAAATGGTAACCCTTCCCTGAGCGGACTGGATAAAGGGAAACAAGGTAGGTAATGGCAAGGCACAGAGTCAAGCCTGGCTCGTGCACTAACAAGTTTATTTTCTCCCTCTCCTCTCTTCTGCAGCCTCCTTTCATAAGAGAACAGTCTGGCTGAGATGGCTTTCTTCTCTTCTTCAAAGTCAAGTTCTTCTGTTGTTGACATCCAAGCTGCTTTTTTTCCCCCTTGAACTATGAGGCCAATGTGCACAGAAAGTGCTAAAGGAGTTGGCGAACACTCCCTGTTTTCTTCACCTAACTTCAGAAGAAACAGCAGACACACAGAGCTCTGTTGGTGTCAGCATCTAAGAGCTGATAACCTTCTGGGAAGGGAAAGGAAGGGAAGGGAAAAGACCTCATTAAGGGTCATTCTGTTTGGATTTGACAGGTAGAGGAAAGTGTCATTGATGTCTCTGCCACTATCAAACACCCACTTCAAACTCTCCCCAGCAAACAGGGTAGATCCTTTCTTGAAGTGAAATAATAAATACTTACACATTTGCTTTGATTCTGGGAACTTCTAAGAAGACCAAACATTTTTTAAAAAAAACAACCACGAGTAGGCAGGCTCCTGTTTTCCTTAGGCCAGGAGTATGGCATGGGTTCACCAAAGGACCAGAAAGAAGCGAGAGCATCAAGCAGTCCTCTCTGATCATATTTCTGCATCTTGTTTCTACTGTCTCCAAGTAGTTCAGCTGGTGGATTCAACTTCGAGTGTTCATGAGCAGATGGTACTTAGGTGGGGAAACATTTCTGTTGTAACAGCCTATATGCTTTTCAACAGCTTTCAGAATATGTGATACAGAGCGACACGGAGCTGCATGGGAAAAAAGACTACCAAGCTAAAGGCAAAAGCATATGTGTAAGTGTGAGTTGTGGCTATCTGTACATGATGAAACAACATGGGGGTGTTACCTTTCCGTCCACTCCCACTCAGGTGTCCAGGCGCAGCCTTATATGATATGTCTGGAGGTTCTCATGGCTTTCTGACCCTGGAGGTATCTCCAGAACCATAGCTAGGTATGATTAATACATATCCTTGCCACAGGTGGGACAGGAGTGAGAAACAACTGGCAGGTATTCTTAAAAAATAAGATTTTAAAAGTGCTTTTGCACTCAAGTAATGAAATTTAAACTCACAATAACTAGAAATACAGGTTAAGAGCTTGCCTCTTATTAACAGTGAGTGATCCCTTCTACAGTGAAATATAAAAAAATCAAAACACAGGAAGATTACATTTTGAGTTCACTATCAATGTGATAGGGATGAAAAATTCAGTCTATTAATTATATCATGCTTCTGGTGGACAAGGCAACTATTTCATCTTAATTAAGCAATTTCTGTATCTTTGATTAGAGCTATTTTTGGGATAAGTCCTTTTTAAAACTGTTAACTATTCACAGACAGTAGAAATATGGTTTCTATTTCAGTAACAATCTCTCATCAGCAAAACAATGAGAAGGAATTGAATTATATTTGCTCAGTTCAATGCCATAAAATAAATGCAGAATAAAACGTCGTAACAAAATTAACCACTCAGAACAAATTATGGTAAGTTTTCCTTCAGGAAATCCCATGAAGTCCAAAGTGAGTGTTAGACGACACACTTGTGTAACATCATCTGTTGATCCAAGACTTGAAAGAGACTTCTATAGATCTTACCTCCTGTGATGGGAACAAAGGTCAACTTCAAGTAGTATGTAACCAAAATATGTCACCTCTCTTTCTCTTTTTCACCCTGGAGTCCAGTAACTAGAGTTAGCTTGTTATGTTTATTCCTGATTGGATGTATAACTCACTGCAAGGTTCATGACTTCTTATCAGTTTTGCAACTAGTACAACTAATATGTCTCTCTTAATGACTGGATGGATACTTCTACTGTGTACTTCAAGAAATATTACTTTTATGAATCACAAAATAAAATAGTGTTGCTTTAAAAATCTAAAAAAAATCCTTAAAGATCTTTTAAAAATATATTGGCATTGCCATGATTAGAGCCTGGTCTTTCTTTGAAGCTGTATTTTTAACACCAGACACCATGTCAACCAACTAAAGACACAAGGTTCAGCTATCCCTGCCGGGTCTAAATACTAAAACTTCTTAGTTAACATGTTCAACATGTTTTTAAAACATTTTTTATATGCATTTAGACAATCCTGAAGAAAAAGCATATCACTAAAGCAACAAATAGTGCTAGGAAATTCAGCAACGTTATAATTCATAATTGGTTCTGGAGTCATGCTCCCCTAAGCTCCAGTTCTTCAAATGTGGGAATCGAACTAAGCACGAAATGGGTTCATGGGTTTAGCTCCAGTAAAAACATGAGGCTGAGGAGCATTACTAATAAATTTACAAATTGCTAGCTCCTTCCATGCTAAGATGATGCATTACCACAAGTATAAAACAAAGAATATATATGAGATCACAATGGCAAGGAGAGAGCAACTGTTCTACTCATACTTTGTCATTCTAAATGATAATAATATCAGAGTGACAATAATATCTTAGGAAGAAGTGCAGCTTTTTCAGGTCTGAATTCCTTTTTCCGCTTCAAGGTCTAGTCATTCAGAATGTTACCTACTGGAAAGTGCTCATGTGTGCAACACGAGAACTGTATTTGCCATCAATTGAAAGAAGATGAACAAGGATATTGCACTTAAGATTCACAGTGCAAAGATTTACCCCTCTCTTGACTTCCTACAGCAGTGGATCACTTATTTAAGAATGACTAGTTCAGCTTTAGTTTTGCAAACTCCTAGAATAGTTGTTATTCAAAATGCATGTAACATGTTCTGAAAATTGCTTGGTTTTAATTAAAAGAAGAAATTCTACCAAGACTATAAAACTAGTCATCCTGGAAAACCATACCCCTGAAGCTTTGGCTCACTGAACCAAGATGACTCTGTTATGCTCCCAAACTTTGTTTCCTCATCCCTTAAGGTAAGAGAAATAATTTCTTAAAATTGTCAAATTATTTGGAAACACTGAAGTTCTGTTGGGAAAAAGGAATTTTCACATATTTATTGCACACTGAATTGAGCTAATTGGAATGATAAAATGGTTGCATTCAAGCAGGAAGGACCCACTGTGAGCTCTCACAAATGCTGCTGGGGTGCAGCCGTGACATTTTGGACATCTCACAAGAAGAGGCAATACTCAGATACACAACACCCATCAGTTTTGGGGAGGAAACTGAGAAATACCTTCTTGCTGCTGTCCCTGTTTACTGATATTCACAGCCTTGTGACTCCCAAGGAGCCACTGAAATGCAGGTCAGGGCAGTTGTCAGTCCTCAAGGAAGTGTCCAGCACACATGGGAGAAACCCTGTGGACAGACAACACTGTGCTGCACCCCTGAGCAGCAGCCCTGAGTGCCCTGATGACATAAGAAATTGCAGGGCTGGTGTTTCATGACTGCAAGCTAAAACCCTGAGGGTACCTCTGCTCTCAAATGAGCCAGTTCTCCAGTTTAGGCCTGGCCTCTGATGATCTTCCATGCTGGATAAAATTACTAGGAAAATTTTCTTCGCCTGGAGGCTGGTGGAGCACTGGAACAGGCTTCCCAGGGAGGTGTCACAGCCCCAAGACTGACAGTGTTCAAGCAGAGACTGGACAACACCCTCAGACACACGGTGTGAATTTTGGGGTTGTTCTATGCCAGGACAGCAGTTGGGCTTGATTCTTGTGGATCCTTTCCAACTTAGGACATTCTATGATTCTATAAATGCTGGTTTGCTCCTGCCTTTGGATGACAGCGGGCTCTAGGAGCAGCTCCCACCGGGCAGTTTGGAAGTGGTTGCACCACCTTTGTTTCTGTCCACCCACTGCCACCTTCATGTGCTCCTGCAGGCTTTGATGCCACAGCCCTGGGCATCCTCAATTTCATGCTATTAAAGCATTGCCCCAGCAGGTTAGAGCAGAGCCTTCAGATTGTTTTGGAGATTGGAATTTCGAAAAGTCACATAGCAGCAGCAGCATCGTCACAATAGCAATAGCAGCAACAACAGTCAAGAGAGCCAGAGGGCAGCACGTGGTGCCCAGCTGTGCTATGGGGCGGCCTCCAGCCAGCCCCGGGCCATCTGAACAGGACTGCTTTGTACAACCCAGCCTACCATGGGGGCAACCTCCCCTGGA
Organism: Caloenas nicobarica; assembly: GCF_036013445.1. NCBI lineage: Eukaryota > Metazoa > Chordata > Aves > Columbiformes > Columbidae > Caloenas > Caloenas nicobarica. Next base: position 95,612,561 of record NC_088245.1, on the reverse strand, counting down.
TCACATAGTGGTTGCCTACGAGTTTGTCTGCGCTAGTAAAATGGGACAGGCAACGCTCTGATGCTGGGGCCAAAAGGCAGAGCCCAGCTCTCTCCTGATGGCAAACACCTCTCCTCCCAAAAACAGAGTGGCTGCATCCAGACTGCCTGGCAGGAAGGGTCCTTGGCATGTGCTGCTCTCCTCATGGTGCCCAGCGTCTGCAGCTGGTAGTCGGTACTGGCCAAAACCATGCAGGCAGCTGGGCTTACCCAGCCAAGCAGTGCTCAAACAGGGCAGTGCTCAAACCTACGCCCTGAGCCCTGTGAGTGTGGATGTACCTCGGATGCCCAGCTAACAGGCACCTCCTGCAGTGCTTCCTTGCCTGACCTGTGCCAAGGAGCCAGTGTCTCACTTTATAAAACTCAAAAACTGGGAGGGAGAAAGGCAGGGCTGCCTCAGGACCACTGACCAGAAGCCTGAGCTTGTCAGCTGATGGGAAACCAGGCAGATTTCCACCAGAGCTAGGTTTTCCAACAGCTTAATGATCCAGGAATTGTAGGCACTTGGCATTGCTAAAATATACATCCAAAATAGCCAGGCATTGCCTATGCCTATCCATACACCTGTATGTTTCACTGGAGGGAGTGCTCCAGAGCGGAAAACAATAGGAAAGGAAATAACCTGATGACTTTGTAGAAAGAAAAATAAGTTGATCTTGAAGATCCAGAGAGGTAAGGGAAGCAGTGAAGAAAGTTCTCCAGATATCTTGAATCAACAACCAAAGAAAGAAGAGATGCTGCACTGCTCTTGATGTAAAATCCAGCAGCCTGTTGCCATATCAACACAGTGCAGCAGGCTTAGAGGGAACAGCTTGAGCCATGAGCACAGGAGAAAGGCATAGTCATTTTTTTAATGATTATTTTTCCAAGTGAATGTGCTGCTTGTGAAAAGTAGTGTGAATGACAGCTCTAGAAGCTGTAAGGCTCTACGTCTCTTTTCCAGTACCTGGCATTGGCAGCAGTGGGACATGTGTAACCCAACCCAGTCCATGCTGGTGAATGAACATATCCCTCAACTGGAGCCCATATACTATGGCAAGTCTTAAACCTCACAGCAGTGAGGTTAACAAATGTTGGAGAAAAAGGTCTGAGAGCAAACATGATCTCCGTGGGTCTTTCAAGCAGTACATCCCAACATGTGGGAGTAACAGAACTGAACCCAAATTTTCCAAGAGCTGTTACTTTCATCCCAAGCCACTCAAAGGGCAAACTGCTGTTACACACATTACCCTAGGAAAGCGTTTTTATGTTGTCCTGAAGGAATCTCCAAATAGTCAAGGCAGGAATTAGGTTTCCATGCCCATGCAGGTCTTAGTATTTTTTTTTTTTTTTTTGCTCAGCAGGATTTTCTGATGTCTTAAATTTTCTTAAAGAAAACCAGAATAGTTTAAAAATAAATAAACAGTCATGAGGTAGGAGTGATCTTAGTCCATACGCCCCTGTTACTACCAACCCCAGGTGTTCAGGTAGTTCCCATATCCTTCCTCCATGGGAAAGATGTCACAAACTAGGACACCAGCAGCTGTTATGTCCTACCAGAATATAAAAATATTCTCTTAGCATTAGTCATTTCACCTCTACTAGTCAGTGGTGAGTAGCTGTCAAACCAGCTAGTATTGGGTTTTTGGGGTTTTTTTCCCACCTTTTTATTTTTTTTATCAGAAACGCTTCACTGAAGAATGCCTGGCCAGCTGAAGGGAAGAACATGGACCACTGCCATCTGTTGTCCAGTTACTCTAAGCTCGTCCATTATTTCTTCCATCTTAAAAATCCAAGTGTGCTATGTTTTTCTTTTCCCAGTCTTCAATCTTATGTATGACATCAGTCAACAATATGCAGGGAAATTATTTTTCAAGTGATGTGGTGTATACTCACCCCTTTATAATCCCATTATAAGTGACACCGAATCATTGTTTCAAAAACAGGTAAGCGCAAGAAAGAGCAGGGACTCAGATAGTCTCAGCTTCCTATGACTTTCAAAATTCCTAAAGTGTGACTCACATTACCCCATGGCTTACCAGAGGAGCAAAACTGGAACAAAACCAGAGTGAAACTGCTTGACCCGCTAAACTGTCTCAGTACGTAACCTCAGCTTTATGTAGCACTTCACTTAGGGAGAGAGAAAAGCTGTTACTTAGGTAGTGATGAAATGTTTTGTCTGGTCTCAAGAATTAACCCCAGAAGTAACCACCAAATCCTACCTCTTCTGTTGAAAGTTGGCATGTTTTGACCACCAGACCCACCCAGCTCCTGGTCAAGGTGGAGCAGAGCATTTGTCACTTCTAACATGGCTTCAGAGGGCAACAGTGATGGGGCAAGTTCTGTACTGGGGGAAAGCAGTTTTACAATGTAGAAAAAAGAGTTCTTCCAACAAAAAGTGGTTACTTAATTATAGCACATTAGTAGGGATACTTTAATACACAAAGGATGTGCACCTAATTGCATCATTTGGAATATCAACTACCTGTGCAGTGCAAAATTATTGCTCTTAATTGCTTAATTAAAACACAGCTCAGCTCATATGTATGTGGTTTCTCTGCTCTTCAGTGCATGGACCTGCTCTCTGAAAACTCAGATAAATATGCACAGGAGATAGGACCAAATTTCCCCAGGTCTTTCACAGAGCAAAAATGCCAAACAAGCTGTATTTTCTTCAGCTGATATATGTACATGAATATACTGGCCTCTCTCCAATGCCAAGTGAAGTCTCTAAGAGCTTTCTGTCGAATTTGGTGAACTCCACGTTGAGTCACCCTCTCCTCTGTCAGTAACCACATCTCTAAACCAGGGGTAGTAAGAAAGCTTTACTTACCTGTATAAAGCAGAACGTCTTTAAGCTATGACTAAACATATCATTATATTTATCTACTGCTGATGATTGAATTTACCCTTGCCGATCAGGAAGGCTGAGGCACAGAGGCTCAGTGAGTTACCGGGGCTTACCTAGAGCTTTAGTTTCTAACCAGTGATGTGGGCTTCAGAGGTGAGGAACCAGCATATTACACCTGAACCACAGCCCAGCCCCCAAGCCAGCAGACCCACCAGTCCAGTGCAGGCTCCACGGTGACTTGTTGGACTCAGGAACATGGCTGTGGAAACTGGGAGTCACTGTGCCAGTGGAGCATATGGAACTGTAGGTCCATGTGTCAGAAGAACTTAACTCTAAGGGAGATATTTTTGTTTTTTTAAAAAAACCCATAATTTATTTACCTCACTGAAAAAAAAAAAACCCACAGGTTATTTCAAGAAGTTATTATCTGAAGTCAGGTTTTCAGCAGACAAATTTTGTTTTTCTCTCAAACAACTCAAATTCTTCTTGCTTTTGACAACACAGCAAGGGATGATGTGTGTCCTGCTATTTAGGATCTACACATGGCCAAAAGGCACATGTATTTTGACCGACCATCTGCCACCTACAAGTATTGATAATAGTTCATTTCTCTCACATACTATTTTTGGATTGCCTTCCCTACTCAACCACCAAACAACAGACTGATCGACAAACAGGCTTTTCACTGGAAAGTCAGATTAAAAAACATTTCACCAAGCTCTATGTAGTCTAAAACTCCAAAGAGAGCTTGGGGTCGCCATGCTAATTTTTCAGGCTATCCGTCAGCCAGGGCAAATCATAGCCCAAAGTTAGGGAGAAGAATGGCAATTTCAGAAATTAGCAAGCAAAGAGTTGTCTCTGACACCCAGAAGGAAACACCAACACACTGCCTGATCCTTATCCCCAAAAGCATTTGAACCCCTCACTCTCGTCAGTATTCCCAGCCAAGATATTTCTGCTGGAGTTATGCATATAACCCATGTCAGTCTTTTCCCATGAAAAAACAGGGAGGAAAAAGGACTTTTCTCAATTCTATTTAGCAAATAGACAAGTGGCTATTCTTCTAATCTATTTAGTTTTAAGTCTCTCTCTTATTGACATACCACTTAATACAAATAACAAAATCTTTATTGGAAGAAAGGTTCAAAACACGTTTGCACAGACCAAAGGTTCGTACTTCAAGACAAAGGCAGAGGCAGACTCACCTCCCTTTGCTCAACTCCCTCTCTTCTTCCCTCACCCAAAAGCACAACTCAGGCAGGATTTATCTAGTGATAATTTTCTGGTTCTCACTGAAAGAATCAGTAAGCATGAGGATTTTGAACGAAGTAAATGAAGCAGAAGACAGATTTTAAAACAGAGAAATGCCCCAGCTGCTCATGGGTGCAAGACAGTAATTGGGTAAGTCCGTTCTTGCACTTTCCCAGCTCTTTTTTTGCATGAGAACTGATGTGGCAGATGTGTTGTGGAAAGACCCAAAGGCTGGAGTGACTTGGTTTGCAGAAATGTATTTTCTGAGAATCCCCCGGGGCTTGGATAGGAGCGGAAGCCCAATTAGCTCAGCAGGCTCCTCGTGCTTGTACCTAATCCTAAATTAGCTCCAGGCCATCCCAGGATGTTACCGGCAGGTACAGACAAACCTGGACCTGTTACACCTGCTGGGGTGCTGGGACAGGAGCATGGTATGGATGGGAGCTGGCTCAGAGACACTGGATCACTGCATTAACCCAGAGGTCTGCTCCAAAAACGCTTGTCTTCGCTCTGTACTGACACAGGTTTACAGCTTCCAGAGCTAAGCCCATAAATCCGTTTGGTGAGGGACACTTTGCAGGTTAACAAACTCAGGTTTCCGGCAGTTCAGGAATCTCTTTGCTGTCTTCTGTCTCATGCTACAGGTGCCTAGAAACTGAGATGAGGTTTTGAGCAACACCTAAATTGTGAAGGTAGCCCTAGAAAATTACCTGGTGAGTAAGAGCCATGCAGCACAACTGGTATTTTATACAGGTGTATGTAGAGAATGGAGATTTTAAAGCAAGTCCAAGAGGGCAACCATTTTCATCCTGTTACTGATAAAGTGTGGGACTGCTGAGAGTTTTCTACAACATTATCTGAGCAGAGGCCAGAATCCACCAAGATTAATATAGCTTGTTTCTTGGCTTTTCTGAACCGCGGCTTAATGAAATAAATTGGAATAGATTGGACAGAGTTGGCTAAGTGCCCAACACAAGCCCATCATCACTGAAGGAACAGTAGCATCCATCAGTATGAGAGGCTACAGGCTTTTTCTGCCAAGGGTTTTATTATATCATTCCTGATTTATGGGGGTCAGGCTTGGCAGGTGTCTGAGCCTGCAGCTCCATCTCTTGGCAAACATCAGGTAACAAACACACTGCAAATCTCTTCATACTTCATGCAGAGATGCATGATAAATACTTTCCAGTGCAAAATACTCCTCATTTCCTTAGCAATAATGGAGAGACATAACTCTCACCTAAAATAGAAGAGGGAATTCTCTCGTGTACGTCCTTTAGTGTTTGTTATGTTATCAAATGTTGCCCTGGAAACAGAGTCCCCAAGTCAGAAACCAGCAATTCAGACAGAAGTAACTGAGTCTTTTCCAAATGTTTTTTAAAAAGCATAATTTCATTTTTTAATCTGTTACTATATTTTGGGCATGGGAATTGCTTAAGTAATTGCCAGATAAATATTTTTATTGTAAAAAATAAGTTTGGAATGTTCTTCTTATCAGCTAGTTTGCCCCTGTGGTGGCTGATGTAATCATCAAATACACAGCTACACTGTTCTCCTTGTTTGTAGGTCAGTATGCCCAATGAAAAAGAAAAGCTCACAAATTATCAATCAATTATTATTATTTACTGCACCATGGCCTTCTGCAGCCTGTATGATTAATGAGCTGATCAGTGTCTGTGCTTCCAAGTGAACCTTAGTGATTCATCCTAGTTGATGAAGTGGTTTTGCCATAAGTACAGACTAGTCAAGCTAAAGATTTTCAGACCCACTAATAAATCATGGTAATGCCTTGATCTGACCTGGATTTAAAGTATTTTACAAATGGACAATACTAAAAACTACAAGTGCAAGTAACGGGTACAGAAAAACTAATGCTCTGGGAATCATAGAATCATAGAATCATAAAATCGTTTATGTTGGAAGAGATCCTCAGGATCATCGAGTCCAACCATAACCTAACTCTAGCACTAAACCATGTCCCTAAGAACCTTGTCTAAACGCCTTTTAAACACCTCCAGGGATGGTGACTCCACCACTTCCCTGGGCATCCTGTTCCAATGCCTGACAAACCTTTCCATGAAGAATTTTTTCCTAATATCCAATCTGAACCTCCTCTGATACAACTTGAGGCCATTTGCTCTTGTTCTATCACTTGCTACTTGGGAGAAGAGCCCAACCCCTTCCATGCTACAACCTCCTTTCAGGTAGTTGTACACAGCGATAAGGTCTCCCCTCAGCCTCCTTTTCTGCAGGCTAAACAGCCCCAGTTCTCCCAGCTGCTCCTCATCAGACTTGTGCTCCAGATCCCTCACCAGCTTCGTTGCCCTTCTCTGCACTCTCTCCAGCACCTCAATGTCTTTCTTGTAGTGAGGGGCCCAAAACTGGACACAGGATTTGAGGTGGGGCCTCACCAGTGCTGAGTACAGGGGAATGATCACTTTTCTAGTCCTGCTGGCCATACTATTCTTGATACAAGCCAGGATGCTGTTGGCCTTTTTGGCCACCTGGAAACACTGCTGGCTCATATTCAGCCAGCTGTCAATCAACACCCCAGATCCCTTTCTGACAGGCAGTTTTCCAGCCACTCTTGCCTGTAGCGCTGCCTGAGGTTGTTGTGACCCAAGGGCAAGACCCAGCACTTGGCCTTGTTAAACCTCAGACAATTGGCCTCAGCCTAATGATCCAGCTGGTCCAGATCCCTCTGTATGGCCTTTCTACCCTCCAGCAAATCAACACTCCCACCCAGTTTGGTGTCATCTGCAAACTTACTAAGGGTGCACTCAATCCCCTCATCCAGATCATTGATAAAGAGGTTAAACAGAACTGGCCCCAAAACTGAACCCTGGGGAACACCACCCATTGACCGGCCACCAACTGGATTTGGCTCCATTCACCACAACTCTTCGGGCCTAGCCATCCAGCAAGTTCTTAATCCATCAAAGAGTAGGCCCATCCAGGCCATGCAGAGGAATAAAATGCAAATGCAAAACAGTCCTGAGCAGTCAAGTGACAAAAGATTTTTCACTGAGAAAGTTTGAAAATAAACAAAGAAACAGGACAGTGGAAACGGTGGAAGGTAAAAACTTCTAAGTAAACCAAGAGAGTAGCTTGGATGAGAAACCAGCAAAGAAAGATGGCATCACAGATGAAGGCAGCGTTTTCAAACAGCAGATGATGCCTTCTGAGAGGAAGAATATGAACTGCATCTTCTGGCTTCTAAATTTAACTGTCAAGAGTCACAAAAACACTTGAGTGTCACTGTAGGCATTTTGTCAGAGATGTCTTGCAGTGATTAAAAAAAAAAAAGGAAGGAAAAACAAGGTAACAGAGAAGTGATACTGAAAATACTTTCTATTACCTCAACTTAGTCCATTGTGATTTGCTCTGGACACCCTGAGAAGCAGAAATGAAATGAGTTCAGAAATGACAATAACAAGAATTAGAGGCATGAAAAGCTTCTAGAAGAATTTGGCCTTTTCAAACAATTGCTGGAGGAAATCCCGTGGGCAAGGCTGCTTGAAGGTAAAGGGGCCCAAGATAGTTGGTTAGCATTCAGGGACTGCTTCTACCAAGCTCAAGATCAGTGCATCCCAATGTGCAGGAAGTCAAGGAAGGGAGCCAGGAGACCTGCGTGGTTAAACAGGGAACTGCTGGGCAAACTCAAGTGGAAGAGGAGGGTTTACAGATCATGGAAGGAGGGGCTGGCCACTTGGGAAGAATATAAGGCTGTTGTCAGAGGATGTAGGGAGGCAACTAGGAAAGCTAAGGCCTCCTTAAAATTAAACCTGGCGAGAGGGGTCAAGGACAACAGGAAGAGCTTCTTCAAATACATGGCAGATAAAACTAACACCAGAGGCAATGTAGGCCCAGTGATGAATGGGGTGGGTGCCCTGGTGACAGAAGATACAGAGAAGGCAGAATTACTGAATGCCTTCTTTGTCTCTGTCTACTCTGCCGGAGGCTGTCCTGAGGAGCCCCGTACCCCTGAGGCCCCAGAGGAAGGCAGGGCAATGGAGGAGTTTGCCTCAGTTGATGAAGACTGGGTTAGGGACCAGTTAAGCAATCTGGACATCCATAAATCCATGGGTCCAGATGGGATGCACCCGCGGGTGCTGAGGGAGCTGGCTGAAGTCATTGCTCCATCATCTTTGCCAAGTCTTGGGAAACGGGAGAGGTGCCTGAGGACTGGAGGAAAGCAAATGTCACTCCGGTCTTCAAAAAGGGCAAGAAGGAGGACCCGGGCAACTATAGACCGGTCAGCCTCACCTCCATCCCTGGGAAAGTGATGGAACACCTTATCCTTGGTGCCATCTTAAGACATATCAAGGAGAAGAGGGTCATCAGGGACAGTCAACATGGCTTCACCAAGGGGAAGTCGTGTTTGACCAACCTCATAGCCTTTTATGAAGACGTAACAAGGTGGACTGACGATGGCAGAGCAGTGGATGTGGTCTACCTTGACTTCAGCAAAGCATTTGACACCGTCTCCCACAGCATCCTCACGGCAAAACTGAAGAAGTGTGGACTGGATGATCGGGTAGTGAGGTGGACTGCAAACTGGCTGAAGGAGAGAAGCCAGAGAGTTGTGATCAATGGGGCAGAGTCTGGTTGGAGGCCTGTATCTAATGGAGTGCCTCAAGGGTCAGTTCTGGGACCAATACTATTCAATATATTCATCAATGACTTGGATGAGGGAATTGAGTGTACTATCAGCAAGTTTGCTGATGACACCAAGCTGGGAGGAGTGGCTGACACACCAGAGGGCTGTGCTGCCATCCAGCAAGATCTGGACAGGCTAGAGAGTTGGGTGGGGAAAAATTTAATGAAATATAACAAGGGAAAATGTAGAGTCTTGCATCTGGGCAGGAATAGCCCCAGGTTCCAGTACAGATTGGGGAATGACCTATTAGAGAGCAGTGTAGGGGAAAGGAACCTGGGAGTCCTGGTGGACAGCAGGATGACCATGAGCCAGCCCTGTGCCCTTGTGGCCAAGAAGGCCAATGGCATCCTGGGGTGTATAAGAAGGGGGGTGGTTATTAGGTTGAGAGAGGTTCTCCTTCCCCTCTACTCTGCCCTGGTGAGACCGCATCTGGAATATTGTGTCCAGTTCTGGGCCCCTCAGTTCAAGAAGGACAGGGAACTGCTGGAGAGAGTCCAGCGCAGGGCCACAAAGATGATGAAGGGAGTGGAGCATCTCCCTTATGAGGAAAGGCTGAGGGAGCTGGGTCTCTTTAGCTTGGAGAAGAGGAGACTGAGGGGTGACCTCATCAATGTTTATAAATATATAAAGGGTGGGTGTCAGGAGGATGGAGCCAGGCTCTTCTCGGTGACAACCAACAGTAAGACAAGGGGCAATGGGTTCAAGCTGGAACACAAGAGGTTCCACTTAAATTTGAGAAGAAACTTCTTCTCAGTGAGGGTGACGGAACACTGGAACAGGCTGCCCAGGGAGGTTGTGGATTCTCCTTCTCTGGAGACATTCAAAACCCGCCTGGACGCCTTCCTGTGTAACCTCACCTAGGTGTTCCTGCCCTGGCAGGCAGATTGGACTAGATGATCTTTCGAGGTCCCTTCCAATCCCTAACAATCTGTGATTCTGTGATTCTGTGAATAGTAAAATCGAACCTGTTCACTTCAGAGAATGGAAAAGATAAAGGTGTTCAAAATAATGAATGATACCAAAGAAAATGAGTCCTGTTCATCATTTCCCATCGTACATGAGCAGAAGGGAATCTGCTGAACATGAAAGGCAAAGGGTGACACACAACCCTTTCCCACAGCATATGACTCCCTAGTGCAGTTCCTTCCCACCAGAGGCAACTGAGGCCAGGAGTTCCACGAATTAAGAGGGAATGGAAACATGCATGTTGAAAAAAGAACGTGTTAAGCGCTAAAAATAAAGCTATAATTTGATTATAATGGAGCTTATCTTCCAGCATAGGCTGCAGGACATAAAGCAGTCTTTGGTGGTGGGCGAGAGTAAACATTCTCCCCTCAGAGGAGATGCTAAATGTGGCCACGGGGAGACCAAAAGAGACAGAGTTTGCAAGAGCACAAAAAGGAAAACCAGCCCCAGAGTTCAGCTCAGTTCCTAAGCAGTCAGAATTCCAGAGAGCAAAGCTCCCATTTGGAAATTAGCAGGGGAAAACAGAAGTTCTGAGCACAGTGCTTTTCGGGAGAGATTATTAAACTGACACAAGCCATTGAGATACATTTTCACTCTCTCTGCAAAGTAGAAGAGCCAAGAGTAACCTGGGAAGCACCAAAGGCAGCAGGAGACAGCAGTTGCCTGAGTGAAAATGGGAGATGGTGTCTCTGCTCCTAGAGCAGAGCAAAGATGCCCCATATTTATCTAACCAGTCTCACTTTCACCCCTGTATGATCACACATGGCAATTCATACTCACTCAATGTATTGCTTTTATTGACAGTTTTCCTGTGTTGTTGCTATAATTGAAACATACCAGAAGAACAGATGCATTAATTTCATTTTTTCTTAGGAGTTTGGCTAAAATATAATCTTTTTTGGCTTTTTTGAAGACAGGAAATGGAAAAATAGGACTGACTCTGGCATATACACCATGTTCCAGTTCTTTCAGCATCCTCTGTGTTAAAATTTTCAGTAAGGCCCACCGTGTTGCTCTTGGGGATTGTATGAACAAGCAGGGATGCCTTGTCAGTTTTGGAGATGCCAAGCAGGAGTCCCTCTCTCTCCAGTGACTCTTGAGGGATGCAAGGCAGGCCGAACACCTAACCTGGGAACAAAGGTTTGTGGCCAAAAGAGATGTTATAAAACACACAAAAGTTTTCAGTATTTCAGAAATGTTCCACCGTCTTCCTTGTTTTGGTGTGATTTAGAGGTGTTCTGTTGCTTCCAAAGTAGCACGGGTTCTGAAGTCTGCTATGAATTGAATTTAAAGTATGAGAGAGATTCCTTTGTGCACGTGGATGGCAGTTTCCAGCCAGTCATTTCCCCCCTCACAGCATTGCTTCTGCTCCACGGTTCTTATTTTTGTGCTATATTAACTCCACTTTTCTCACCTGATCTTCTCCTGTGGGCTCAACCTCAACTAGCCTGGTTGATTATGCAGTGACTCTACTTGCAGTTAAGCGTGACATAGGTTTTTAAGTAACTATTTTTTTTCTTGGGTAGCATTTTCCAAAAGCCCAGCTGAAAAGATCAACTCGATGCCTCTATCCATGCATTATTTGTGTTTCTTTTTACTTAGCAAATTGAAATTTCATTGCACATAAAAATATTCATTGTTAAGTGGTTTTGTTTTCCCTTAGAGACACGTAAATCATTACCTCCTACAAGCTCTTGTTTCTATAAAGGACAAACCACTGTTGTGAGGACTATGCACCCTCTCTGAGATTTTCCCTATTTCTGCCTAAGAGTTCACTCGCTGAGCACAGCCAAAGGGGAGAACCAGGCAGACCAGCAGGGAAAAACAGCCAAGCAGGGCCAGGGAGGAATTTCACACACCTCTCTCCTTCAGTCCCTCAACATATATTGACAGAAACAAATACGGCTGAGGACACCATCAACCTGATCTGCTGTTTGATTCTTACCAGAGATTATTAGCCAGCTAAAATACTTATTCAAAGACCTTTCACAACCTGGTTCTGTGTCTGCATTAAGACTTCTCAAGTGGATCAGAGATAGGTACAAGGATTTCAGTGAAAAAAAATGGTAAAGTCAAAAGTCTTTAAGCAGCTTGGAGCACATAAAACTTTCCCAACAGATGACAAAAGTCAATGAAACAGAAAGGACAAGCTTGTCTACACCGTCATCTCCAGCTCAAGCTTCTCTGCTGACATGGAATACAGTGTAAATACAGTAAATTTAAAGCAAAAAAAATGAAACAAGATGAGTTTGATATCTTCAGCCTCTGCAATGGCTTCAGCTGGAATTGCAAAGGTGCTCTCATATCACTCAGTTTTGCATCTCTGGTGCCTGTAACCAGATAATGTTCTTCCTTGCGTTTTTCAAAGTTCAGCTGAGGTGGGCAGCATGAGTTAAAAACTTAATCCAAGGAAGACGAAAGCAACTGTGGCAGAGTGTGAGCACGTGTGTGAATCATGAAAGAAGAAGCATAAGATCCCTTCCATCACTGCTCATCCTTAGGCTGGCCCTGCAGGCACCTCACCTAAAGACTGGGAGGTGGCCTTGGATATATACAGATAACACAGAGGGGAAAAAAAAAAATCTTCCCTACCTGTGCCTTTACAAGTTTCAACTCCTTCGGCTTGACAGCTTTGCATTGGTGTAAATAAATGCAGCTCAGCACTTAAGGGACTACTGATCTTGGGAACTAAGACTTCAGTGAAACCCATCTCATTTGAAGGAAAACAAATTGCTTTGCCAAGCCAACTTGACTTGACTTTTCTGAAACAGAAAAACGGATCAGCTAAGCCAGAATGTAAATTTACAAAGTGATTTGGAGAAACTAAAAAGTACTTTTGAAAACCAGAAGGAAAAGAAGAAGAGGGAAAATTATAATGTACCAATTAGAGTGGAATGTGAGTCATCCGTGCTAATGCAGGATTATTTTTACTTTGGTTTTCCAGGAGAGTCTTCAAAAATATTGAAACTTAGCATCAGCACCTCAGACTGGCAGCAAGAATGACAACAATAATATGTCATATTTCAAATAGGCAAGAGAAAAGCAAGGTCTTTCAGGTTTTTTTCACTGTCTTAATAATTCATATCTATTAAAATGCAGAGCAATATCAATGGGATCATATCTTCATTGCATTTTTGAAAGTCAGCAACCAGTAGAGTCCTGCAACAGTGCTTTAGGCTCACAAAAAAGCCTCACAGGAGTCAAAAATGTGCTTGCATTTTGTCAAGAAAGGAAAAGGAAGAGGAAAAGGGAAAGAGAAAGGGCAATAAGGAAAAGGAAAAGGAAAAGAAGAAAAAGAAAGAGAAGAAAAAGGCTCGAGCTCCCCAGCAGGGCTGGAGCCAGCCTAGCTGTGGGGCCAGACCTGGCAGGATGCACTGCCAGCTCAAAACTTGGAGGGATAGAAGGTGGGCCTGATATCTTTCACCCGGAGCTTTCGGCTGGCCCCTTGGCACCATGTGTGCTCCTTCACTGCGCTGAGCCTTTCAGACCCACCACAGCAAGCCAGCCCCAGCAAAATTTCAAAGCCACTGGGCCAAAACAGGGGCCCTGTGGCTCTGAGGGGGCAGCAGCAGCCTGGGGGCCCAGCGGGAAGGACGAGAAGCCGCCGTGTCAGCACCCTCAGCACCTCCGTGTCGGGGAGGGAGACAGCAAAGTCAGCTGTGGCCAAACTTAATCCTCGCCAGCCACGGGGAGAGCAGCAAAGAGAAAGCTGCGGAGGAAACAGCAGGGATTTCCCTTCAGCAACAGTGGTATTTTAAGTGCGTAAAGATACAGATTATTTTTGGACTGTATGTGCAGTTAGCGGGAGCTGGGAATTATTCGTTATGGAGGAGTTCAGAAGAGGCTATAAGTTCTTTGGGAGGATCCTAAACCGAGTATAAACTGAGTAAATCTCTGGTCAGCTGTGAGAGGGAAGCTGCAGTGATTTATTTTAGCTGAAAAGGGTTTTTATGAACTTGTAGGCTTCCTGGGACCTTTCCTTACCACAACCACCATCATTGCAGCAGTGTTCAAAGCACCTGCTGTCTTCACCTCCTGCTTCTCTCCACGTAGCATATGACACAGGCACTTTTATTTTCAATGCTCATGATTATTTTGCCTGGGAAACTCAGTGCAAGGGGACTTAAAGCCTCTTTTATGTGGCTCTCAAACCAAAATCAGTACAAATAATATAAAAATACACCAACTGAAGCTATCAGAAAGGCCTCCATCATTTCTACTTATATTTTTTGGGGGGTCTGAGGCACCATGGGCTCAAATGTGCTTGCTCGTTTGGTAGGACAGCCCAACCCCACAGTCAGGACCCAGCTGGTGACCATCAGCAAACAAAGGAAAGAAAAATGGCAGGCTCAAAGAGAGAAATCCAGAGTGGGGGCCCCAAAACATCCACTTATTACCTATTACACTGCAAAGACGTCCAGCAGACGCCACCAGCAGGAACCCTGCCCAGATGTGTTAAGCAATTCCCTACTGATACAGATTGCATCAGCTCTCCAGATACAGCTAAATCACGCCAGCAATTTTTGCTGTCCTTGAAACTCTTTGAAATACACAATAAAAGCTTTTTGGGTTTTGTTTTGGCTTGGTTTCTTGTTGGTTTTTTTTAACCATTGTTAAAAATCAGATTGCCCCATATGTTTTAGATTTTCAGTTCATTTGCTGGCATGGAGAATACCTTTGGGCAAGGTTTTTGTTTCCTTAAACTTAACTCAGCTGTACTACCCGTACAGAGGAAGAGTTTTCAAAAATAAAGTACAGATAAGTCCAGTAGTAAGTACAGACCACAGTTTCTTTGCCGTGTATATGGTGCCTTTCATCATCACAGCCCAGCCTTTTCATTTTCAATATGCTTTGTCTTCAGTTTATGCACCGGTTCCACATTTCTTTAGCCCTCCTCAACCTCTAGATTATGGTCAGGCAGCAGCTAAGCTGGAAGACTCCTCTGACCACCCCTGCTCACGCACATTGCTTCAAATAATTTCCTGTGTAGAAAATTCTCTCCCAGTTGGAGGGTGGCTTCCCTCCAGCAGCAGCTCATGCAAAGGGATTTCATGAAGAGTCAGAGCATCCTTTCCTCCTCTCTATGAAATCCTAGCCAGATCATGCCATTGGGCATCAGAAAAAAGAGAGTAGGGTCAAAACGGCCCCCACCTCATGCAGCCTTTCTGCCTGAGAGAGGAGGCAGCCCTGTGCACAGAGGGCAGCGGGTCGGGGAGAGTGAAGGAGGCAGGTGCTGGCGGCTGGGTCTTGCAGGCATGCCAAGGGCTTGGCCATGTCCAGCTGCCACCCTCTGTGTTAACTCTTGCTCCCTTGGAGGGGATTGGAAAACCAAACCCTGGAGAAGAGCCGGCAATAACAGGGCTGTCTAAAAGGCCACCTGGGAAGAAACGGGTGGTCCCCCACCTCAGGCCCCTGCCTGCCACCCACGCTCCCTCCCCACTACTCCTTTGCCCCATGCATCCTCCCCAGGTCTGCTGGAGGATCCTGTTTTACAGATCTCGCTTGTCCATGAGCAGCCTTACCGATGTCCACAGCCCCTCCAGCCCCATAAATGTCTCCTTGAAGTGATCACCACATGCCTTTTTGCCCAGCGCAGAACTTGCACAGCTGTGGGATGCTTCAGGCCGAGCACCAGCCGAAACAGAAGAGCACTGATGCCATTCAAGCACCATGTAAGAACACACCTGATTCAGATGTGGATGGGCATCAACATCATCTGCAGGGTTTGGGGGAGGCAGGGAGTAGATAAGGACCAGCAGCTGGAGTGGGAAAAGGCAAATACCAGGAGGGCAAAATGGGGGACATACAGGTTTGGAGGCTGGCAAGACCATGAGGACAAATGCAGGCAGTAGGAGTAGAAAGGGAAAACTGGAGCTGGTTGACTAGTAAGAGCATGAAAGAGGACTGGAATTCAGCAAGACAGTAGGAAGAGCACTGTTTAAATAAAACATGGTACAAGAAGCACAGAAGTCTGTGGAGAACCAGGAATGCAGAGAAAGGTGAGCACGTGGCATCAGGGGAGAGCAAGAGGTGCAAAGCAGCGTGCAAAGAATAAGTAGAAAGATAAAAGCAAAATTTTCTATGCTTTAGAGCTCAGAGGCCCTGGGGCCCTCCTCTTTCTTCTTTTCTGCCCAGAAATACCTACAAAAGTTTCTGACAAAGTGCCTCAGCTCTCCTGAAAGCCTCAGCCACTCTGCACAGGGCAGCTGGCAGCTGCTCTCTGCCACCTTCTTAATTGGGTACCTGGCACTGGTCCTGCAGGGAAACTCGCATTTTTGTCCTGCTGTCCACAGATATCAACAATATGATAAATCCATGTGTTTTCTTTGCTTTTTAGAAAGCCAGGCTCTCAATCTTGATTCCATCTGCTACGGCACGTAGCATCACGTAACCTCTGTACAGAGAGTATGCGTTAGGAGACACAACCTGCCAAGGACTCTGTTCCACTGACCAAGTTTACTTATTTTTAAGAGAAGAGATTTCAAATTAAATATGGGACTCAGTGAAAAAAAACCCACAAATGTGTTCCTCTTAAATTCAAGCAGGTTGAAGGAAAACATCTTCATTTTCTTTTTCTGGAGGAAAAAACAAAAGCATCACACTTCCAGAGTGACACAGTCACACTTACCAGAGGGATTTCCAGGGAAAAGCAAAATCTGTCAATAGACAATTTAATTTTCTTGAAATGGCATTTTCCCTTACAAGTGAATAAACTTACTTCATGTTTTAGCTCAATCTTTCTATTGTCAATCTGTAAAGTGCAGTAATGCCACCTATACATTTCTTTGAGATGTTATGAAAATAAAGCCATGTGAAGCCCTTAGTTGCTATAGTAATTAGCATCATAGGAAAAGGCCAATGAGGAACAAAGGACATGGTTTGCAGAACAGGCTTTAAGTCATGCATGAACTGTATTTTGACCTTAAGACCTACATAAAATGATGAGGAGGAAAAAAACATACTGAGGCAAAAATCCTGCAAGAATAAATATGTTGTATGCTGATATAATCAAAGGCTCCATGGCTTACACAAGCACCTTCTTTCTGACATTTCCTGGGAGATTTTTAGGCGACTTGGCAACCAGAAGGATGTTTTTATTAGTTAATGGGTTTTGTGTCAAACTCTATTTGATTTGCCTTAAACGCATAATTCAGTCTCTCGCCTGGATACCTGAGGAAATTATGAATTTTTAAGTTCTTTTTTTCCACTACACTAGGTACCTCATAAATATACCTAAACCATACTATATAGATATATTTTAAAATATGTAGGATAAAATCCTTCAATTTCTGTTCTAACCTTTGTCCACAATCTGTGTTTTTGCTCTGGAAGATTTTCTTTTTATTAGCCTTTCGTTGCACTCTGTCTTCAATACAAAAGAAGCGCTTCCTTATCACAAGACATGACAGGGCTTGCTACATTTTGAAACAGCAGTATGCTTGGGTGCTTAAGAGCATTTGGCTTTGTGCTTCACATTGAACCAACAACGCACCCAGGTGAGCTGCTATTGGACAAGGACTTAATCCCTGTCACGCTTAATCACTACATTAAAAGATTTAAAGACTAGTGTTAAAGGCCTTTCAGTTTAGGCACCATAGACTTAAGTGACAGAGTTGGGAAAAGCCACTTGGTTTATCCAGGCAAAACCTGTTTTAAATCTTTGAGAAGAAAAGCCAAGAGAGCTGAGAAGGGAACTCCGTCTTTGCAGCTCCCCCTCCCTGTGGCTCAGACATCCACACCGATGCCCTCGGACATCCTACAAGTATCATGTACAAGGTGTTACTTGCAGCATTTACTTAAATAGCTGCAATAAATTGTCAGCTCTGGCCCAGTTCTGTTCTGCTTGATGCCAACAGGAAAGCCATTAGGTAAGATTTGAATGCACTGAAAAATCCCATCCGTGCTCAGACCATAACTCTCGGCAGTGAGGACGACTCGTCCATCCCCCAGTGCAGAAGGCATGAGGGGGCTGTTTTACATTCTCTCAAGAATTTGTCCCCCAAGTGTAAAATCTCCTGCTTGAATCCCACATTGTTTTGGGATGCGATTGCTAGCAGCAGTAGCCAAGGCTGTTTCTGCCTGTCCAGTTGGCTAAGGTGTTAGAAGCCTTGCTTGGAGGTGTGGACTTTGCTACAATTCCCCAAGTGTTGTTTCTCTGTGCTTAACTCGGCTCTCAGGCAGCTAAGAAATGAGAGGGGTGGAAGGTAGCTGCACATCCAGGTTTGTCCCCTGCGGCCACACTACTCCCATGTTGCATAAACTCCGTTGGCTTCCAAATTCAATTCCCCAGTTGAAATCGAGTACCTTGCTTTGATCCGTCAAATTGCTTATGACTGTAGTCCTCTATATCTCAAAAAAACCCCACTTATCCTCATTTTCAGCCTAGTAATTCATCAGCCGGAAGACTCTGGTGCTACGCATGAAGTACAGGGCAAATGCAATGCCTTCTGCACTCTGTTCCACAGTCTCAATCCCTCCATGCCCAGATGAGGGGACTGACAGAGCCCACCATGGATTCTTCCTTGAGATTCTTACAGGTTCTCTTCCAGTGGAAAGCAGGGTAGGCAGTGGGGAAGAAGTGATGCATGCTGTCAAGGTGGGGGTACCATGGCTCAGAGGTATCCTCATGGTTGCCCAGATAGATGCCTCATGTCTCAGAAGATATACCATTCAAAGTCCCCTTCACTGGCAAAGACCAAGTTTAATCAACTTCAGAGGATGCTTTGAGGATAATTAGCTGTTCAACCAGACCATTTCCAGAGTGTTGTTGAGAAGACAAGAGAGCTTGAGGGGTATTTTAGGCCTTTAGTTCATACTTGCTTACATATTGCGCTAGTTAACTTTGCTGCTCAATTTATATCTGTGTTAAGCATAAGTGTATCTGGAGACGGTACATAGATGCATCAAATAAAAGAACAAAGTAATAAAAATAATCAGCATGTTGATTTTAACCATATTCCTACAATATAAATGGAAGCTGAAATTCCAGCTGAGATGGACACCTGAGACATCCTTCATTGAGTAGGGAGAAAATACAACATGATAAGACCATTGTAAGGAACCCTACTGAAGACACAAGGTTTTTTTAAATTGTATTCATGAATTCCTACATGAAAAATCAGGTTTCAGAGTTCAAATCATGAAACACTTGAAAGAGAATTTGGGTCTACAGCAAGGTTTCCACTCATTACAATCCTTCTTCTTGCAAAGAACAGTACAAAGGTCTGAACCTGCAAAACCTGCCTCATATGACCTTCCCTGTGAAAAACAGGGCCTGTCCAAAGCTTCTCACATTACATTCCAAAGTGGGTAAGAAATCAGCATTGTGTTCACAGTGCATACAGTACCTCTAAAATTGCTTTATCTACAAATAAAATTTAGATTTCCACAGATAAACCTACAGTAATCATCGCTCTTTCCAGCTACCAGAACCTGGCTCAAACTTCCAGGGAGCAACTCTATTTTAGTAATGAGATTCTGCCAGCACCCGTGGAGCAAAGACATCCCTTCCTGATGCTTTCCCTGCAGCCCTTTTATCTATGCTGTCTTGATTGAAAATATTTTCACAGTCACAAAGCTAACAATATCCCACCTCTTTTCAAACATCACATCTTCCTCATATGGTTAAAAAAAAAAAAAAAAAGTAAAACAGCAGACTACACAGTGATAACCACTGATGTAGAATCTACATCATATAAGGGTTTTATCAGTAGAGCCATTCCTTAGGAATGCTCATCTAGATTTACAATGCCTCTATATAAACAATTAGAAATGCCTCTATATAAACAATTAGAAATTTATCCCCATTTTATGTGAAAAATATGTGGAGTCATTCAAACTGTGCAACTTTTGTTTTCAATTAAAAATAATCCACTGTTTTTTTCCTACCGGTTCTTTACCAGGGTAAAAAAAAGTCTTTGTTATAGGTGTATGATATCCCAATATAGACAGGTTTTAATGCTCCAAAACAACCTTTTCAAATGTTAGCCTTTATCATACACTTGCCTTGCCTTTTCATGCATGAACATGCACATGCACACACACAAATAAATACAAACAGAAAAGCTAAGGAAAATAAAATACTTTCTAGCCCAACCACTGCTAGCAACAGGCACTTGAAAATGAGACAAATCATGATCTCCGTACACAAGAGAATTATTTGCTTGGGTAGGTCAGGGAAGACTTGGCCAAGGATATTTTTTAATGTCAATGCAACGTAAAAGACTTTGCAGTTCAAATATTCCATCATTCACATGACTTGCATATAGTCTGTGGCTTAAATAGCATGGAAAGTCAGCTTCTCTTATGCTAAGTAAATTTTTTTGTTTAATTTAAGGGAGTGGAAACTGAAATATGAGCACAAAGGAGTCATCAAGGGGTGTCACTCTGTGAGGTGGCCTCTCCAATTTTCCCTCACCAAAAAGACAGGTGTCTGTGGAAGGAAGATGAAGGTTGCGTGCCCTCTTTGTCTGTGATGGGACAGCATGAGAGGTGGTTTTCTTCTTCTAAGGAAAGTTCAATACAAAGTACAGAGCTGTTGTTCCTTATGTATTCCTTACCCAAATATTTGCATATTGTCACAGTAAGACCAAGGATCAGAACTTCACTTTGTGTAAACTTCAGAGCTCATACCTAGTCCTGAGAGTTTTGACACTAATTTAGATATTATTTTCAACTACTCTCAGTTCATGATTTTATAGATTGGGCATCACTTTATTCTGGAAAAAGAAAAAATATTTAGGTGTGATAGCTAGTGTTTTGACTAGTTGTCTTAAATAGTAATTAAGCATATGATGCACTTATGACACACTGTATGAAAGTATTCTTTCCAGCATTACAAGCATTATGGCATTAGAAAGCACTCTACAGCTCTAATTCTAGCTCATAAATTATTACAAGCACTTACTATGCTATATAACTCATAGCTAGGGATCCTACATGCTTATAACTAAGCTTTTGAGAAGCCTGGAGTCTTGGCAGAGCAATCAAACCACAGTATTCACTCTCAGGGCAAAGATTTTCTTGTGTAAATCTTGCTTTCAGGTTCAGTAGGAGTGTTTTCATAGAGAAGGAAAAAAAAAAGGCAGGGAGAGGCTACTTGCTACACTTATGAGCTCATTTGTTTAATTGAACAGTGCAGAGCGTATCAGTATCTATAAGCATGGAATTAACCAAAATTATAAGATGAAAATGGAAAGATGTTCCTCCTGGAGCCAATCTGAAACATCAGCATGGATACTGTAATGAAAGATAAACCCCGATTTTATACAATGCATCTTATAACACCTCCCCTCATTCTGAGGGACAGACCCTCCAGCAATTTCCAGCTGTTCACTCCAAGCTGGAGAGGGTAATTTGTGCCTTGAAGGAAAAGTTTCCATTCCAACATGATAGTTTGCACTGGTGATTGAGTCTCACAGATGCAATTCTTAATGACTTTGGCTCCAACAGCACACCAATTTAAAATTTACTGTACCTTTTCACCTCTTTTATGGTCATTACAGATAAGAAGTCCTCAATAGCAGACAAGCATCCAGTCTTGCTCATACAGTAAGAAAACCAGCAGACTACACCATGATGCCTGCTGTTACAGAATCTACATTATACAAGGGTCTTACCCTTGAAGTTACGCCTTGTGAGCACTCATCCACCTTTACAATGCCTTTATGTCTGCAATGACATCAATTTTGATCAATTTAGAAGTGTTTGATGGCATTAATTTTCAATATCCTCTCTAGAATGGTGAGGATACCAAGTGAAGTACTTCTTAAATCAGATGTCACTTGTGGAAAAACATATAGGCAATCACTCACTGCTTTCTTTTGCAAACACGGTGTCAGTTCGACCTTTCGGGGTTGCAGAATAATCCCTGGGCACAGAATCACATCTGCTCTGTGATTTTTCTTTTAATATTTCTTTCCCTAATTGCAAGGCTGTCAGGGAGCTTGTAGGCTTACAAAGGAAAACCTGACAAGAAGTCACAATTAACATTTATTGTATCTGTTTGAATCTGATTCGCACGTACATGAAGAGGGCTATATTTCTTCTTCAATGTCTCTAAACAGTGTGAAGTAGCTGGTTTTTATTTTTAAGTGCCTGTAATAAATGATCACTGTAGGTTAGTAAAGAAACTAGTTCAAAGGAGCTTGTCCAGTCTTTAGCAAAAAAATAATTTGCTCACGAGCTTGGTCTTTCCCATATAAGTGAAGTAAAATCAGTATTTCAGAGTTCACACAGATTAAACACCAGCCTAGAAAACCAGCACCAAGAGCAATACACTGTTTGATACCTGAGCAGACCAGAGAACGAAAATTCTTTTGTAAAAGATACTTATTTTTAGTTCAAATGAGTTCTGCATCCAGACAGCCCTAGTCATCATATTTGAAAAAGAAAAGCAATGGGAACAAGGAGCTCTGAAACACCTTGATAAAACTCCAAGGTTTATTTCCATCCCAAGGGCCAAACCTTTCAGTACTTATTCAGGCAAAAATCCCATGTATTTCACCTGGATTTTCCTCTGTCATGTAGGATTTCACTTTCTCAGTGAAAATATCTGTATTTCTCCAGCATGCCAGACAGACTATTTTTTTCTAATATTACAAAATGTAAAATTAAGAAAGCAAAACTGAAGGCAAAAGCACAAATGCAAAGTAGACTCTTTACCTTATATTTATGTTTGGGCAGTGGCGGATTGACATGTATGGGACAGATATTCAATGTTTTTCTACACAAAGCAGTTACTGAATGCATTTGATGGGTACATAATACTAGTTCAAAGTATATTTCAGCTCTGGGGTCAAGAGGTGTGATATGGCCACACGCCACTGTCACATGGGACTGGAGACAGATATTATATTGTAGTTTCCATAGAAAGACAATGCAGGCCCATGGGTCAGATACCACCTGCAACATCCTCTAACAGGACCCCAAGCATAAAACTGCATCCTCCAGCAGACATCTGTATGGCATCTCCCAATCCTAGACTTCTGTGGTGAGCTCAGCACCGGGGGCAGTGGTTGTCTCAGGAGACAAGCTATAGTCCTTTAATGTCTGGGTTCAGACACAATTCATCACCACTTTGGTAATAAATTAACATTTTAATCCCCTTCTCCCCAGCTACGCTCTTCAGTGGTCAATCCTTCCCACATCCTGTCCTGCCCCCTCCTCTGATGCTCCTTGGAAGTAAGAGAGGGAGCAAGACCCAAACACAGGAATTAAATGTCCACCTAATACTAAACCAGGTGATTCACTGGGACAAGGTGTGGGAGGCAGCTTAAACTCTCCCTCTTCTCCCCCATTCCCTCTTACTTCTGTGTCTTCCTGCAAGGGGCAGCCAGCCAACCATCTGGTGTTTATATACGGACGAAAAAATGTTGTGACTTGTATATTCTACCTTTTGGGTAACGACATACGGCAAAGTAGGTCCCACTAGCTACAGGACCTGGTGTAGCTGTCTCTGCAGCAGCAAGAGCTACAGTAAAATGAGTATTGCTGCTGAAAGGAGGGGAGCCAGGCTTCTGTTCTAACATCTTCTAGAACCTGAGCCAAGAGAGGTTGGAGCTGTGGCTGATGCTTTTTCTTCTCAAGCTAAATAAGATTTCATCCTCAAGCAGACACCCCTCAGGAGTGCCTTTCTTTTCAAATTAAAACCTCCCCAGACAACAGTATTACTAATGCAGCTGAATAAAAATACTGGGTGTGGAAAGCTGCATATTGTATGCTAATTACTTGAGCCTTCAACTTTTTAATTATGTCATGATGACCTTTTAAAAATCATTTACTGAGTGGAAAAAATATGGATAGCTGGTTGGACCTGATTTCACCAAGGTGCACTGCGGTGCTCATAACCAAACCATACTTCGTATTTGAGGAATGAGCTGTTTAAATAGGAAAGTAATTATGACATTAAAATGCCAAAGAAAAAAAAAAATGTAAATTGAATTTGTCACCCTGCAGTATAACCCAAGGGTAAAGTGAGTTTCTGACATGACATAAGTTTCTCTTGGAAAAATAGAGTGTCTCGTCTCAAAAGCAATATTACCAATTGGGCATTGTGCCGTCCCTTGTTTTAGAAAAACACATGCTGTGTTTGTGCTGGGATTGCTTGTCATTTATTTTTTTTTTTTTAGCCATGGCAGGTTGATAAATGCAGATGCCTGCACCCTTCCAAGCATTATTAAGCATGTCACATTAATTGCACAAAGTCATTTTGCTCTGCTCAGCAAGTCAGAGTTCTATATATATCTTGGAAAAATAATGTAGGCATGTGGTCAGAAAAACAGCTGTCAGTCAGGCTCCTCTTTTACAACCGAAACAACAGTTAACCCAAACCTGCACAGCTATGTGATCCAAGGCAGTTTCAGCTGTGCTGCGTGCTGCAGAACAGACCAACATGTCCCCATGAAATCTCTAAGTAAACAAAAGCATTGCTCCTAAGCATCTTTCACAACTACAGCAACTGCTTGAGGCTTCTTTCTGAAACCAGACACCACATCAGGAACCAGGGCCAGGCTGTGAGTGTAGAAAAGTGTGTGATACAGCACAGCAGAGAGCAAAAAGGCGGAAAAAAATGGGCCGAAAATCCCTGCAGTGCTGGCATCCTCAGAGCACGGAACCGGAAAGAAGGCAGAATGGCCAAAAAAAAAGAAAAAAAAGAGCATTTCCAGTTTATCTGCAGAGGTAACCAAAAGAAATATTGTGGAGACCTGCAGTGAAGCACAAACCCCTCACCCCAAGGCAAAGAACAGAAATGTCTATACTCTCCTCCCTCGGGATAATTGGATGAGGTAAGTGCAAGGCTGGCAGAAAGATGGTACACAAGACTCGGAGACTAAGGGGTGTGCATAAGTTGCTTCTCCTTTCACCCTATTTCTTTCCAGAGGGTCCTGTGCCAGGCAAAGCATTTGTGGAAATAAGACTCTGCAGACAGGCTCATTTCAGCAAAATACAGCAGGAAATCTCCCTCAGCTTGTAAGGAGGAACCGAAACGCACTCACTCAGTCAAGGCCAGTCTTTGGGTTAGAAGTGGGACCTGCTTCAAGATAACATGAGTCTCTACATCACACCTTAACCAAGAGACCAGTTTGACTATTCATGTGGGGAAAGGAGAGAAAAATTGTGCTTTTCAGGACTCAAAAGCATGCACAGCCCTTCAGAAATGCCCACAGAAAAGTTCAGTCCTTCAGGTTAAAATTAAGAACCAGAGATAAGTAGCTCAGATTCTAGAATGAAATATTGAAAACCAATCCCTATAGTATGTTCACTGATCACTCATCACCTTTTATTTCTCCAGAAGGGCGATTTAAGTTAATTGGAGGCATACTGACAAAAGTCAATGTCAAGTTTAGTCAAGGAATGAAACAAACTTTTCTGAGTACAGTTTGCATTTTGCTTCTGTATTTTTCAAACTAGTGTTTCTGTCTTGTGAATAAAAAGAGCAGTAATTTGGCAGGGTTTAAGCATTCTCCTTGCTATTCCTTTACACCAAACCAATAACAAAAGCTAAGACTGGTTTCAGACACCAAAAATCAACACTGGCAAAAAAAAAAAATCATACCTGTATAAAGACATATGGGAGGTTAGGAGAAAAGTGAAGTGTCTGCTTCCTTTTTTCTATTTGTTTCACCAAGAGTTTTACCACTGCTCTCAGAAAACTGAGGATCATGTTTAAAGGATGGAGTGGCCAGAAGGGACGGGACAGGTTTTAAGATTTTGATGGCACATTATTAACCACTTTAAACTAATTAACTCATCACCACAATGCATCATGGCAGGAGAAAGAGGAGAAAAAGTTAGAAGCAATGCCTGCTTCAGTTGTGATTTGCCTTCTCCTACATACAGGGCTTAAGCTCAAACCATCTCGCTTGCCTGCCAAGGCCTGGGCATGCAGTTTCCACCACAGTGTCTTAGCTTCATCTCCTGCTTAAGATAAGGGTAACACTGCAGTGAGTCAACTGACTTGCAGTCCCCTACAGACAGCCTTAACAGCTCAAGTCTCTCCGTCTCCATTGAAAATGACACCTGAGGCAAGAATGTTATACCCACCTTCAAATTTCTACCAGGAAAAAGAGGAACAGATGAGAGGACAGACCACCACAGTGCATCATCATCACCCAGTCTCGATGGGGATTCTTCATCTCTCAGCTGCCCAGACTAAGCTCTAACTCAGAACTTCAGTAGTTCATCATATTGCTGACTATCTTTCCCTCTTCCTTATCTTTTTATCTGCAAAGGGAGGCATAAAGGCTTCAGCTATCAACATGCTGGAGCATTTGGCATGGCTCCCAAAGGCTCGTAGCACTTCAGTGTACTCCTGTCTAAAGAGGATTAAGTAAGGTAGGTTGTTCACAAAAAGATGCCTATTATCTAAGAGGTTACACTTACAGAGCTTCACAATCTAATTTTCACTCATACGATTATTTGAAATCAACACCAAAAAAAAGTATTATCAGGTCATTCGTATTGGAGTTTTCACATGAAATGAGAACAGGACACATGCAGCATTCTGTGTGTGTTTACGAAGGTATCTCCAGAGGAAACTATTTTCTACAAAGCTTTGAAGTGAGACATCGACACCTACTGAAATTAATATGCAGCAGCCTTGGTTCACAATGGCATTTGTCCAGTATCACAAGCGAATGGTGAATGAGGCTTGGGATTCTATTTTTAATGTCCTTTTCCTCTGCTGAAACCTCTGTCTATTCTACGCAAATTGCGTATGAGGTAAGTTGTATCTGTTCCCTTTCAGCAGTGAAAAAAAAAAGACACTTGTTTCAAAATGCTCGGATACAAAAACTGGATTTTCTGCACAGCTTCTACTTAGTGACCAGGTTATTAGCTATGATTACTGATTTTTAATTTTTACTGAGCATTACTTCAGTCACATAATTGAAGCATCTCACTGGAGCCTGCTCTCTGGAGGGAATCACTGCAAAATACAGTCCAACCACTTGTTCTCCTCGGCTGCAGTCCACACCCAGGCCCCAGAGCTGCAGCAGGGATTAGTGAGGACGCAGGGAGGGCGTGGTGGCTTTTGCACTGGGAATTCCAATCAGATTTCTCCAAATTTGGAGTCTGCTCAGCTTGGCAGATCCAGTTGCTTTCCAGCAGCTGGCTACACCAATGCAAAATAGCTGAAAGCACTCAAGGCAGCAAAAGCATTTCTGTACCCTACTATCTGAGCACTTCAGAATATGTAACATCCTTAAAGGAGGCAAGAAAGTACAATTATCGCCTTTGCAACAGAAACAACTTGGGCACACCAATGGCCACAGTTAATCTATGGCTAGCCAAGCTACTTCAGTGTAAAAGACAGTTGCAGGCACATGATATAAAACCTAAAAGTGATTTAGTACTTCCCCCCAAAATAGCAATTTATGCCTGGCAGAATAAAAGTGAAATCTACCACGCAGCTTGGTCATCCTTGCACCACTGCTCTACAGCAATTTGCTCTGGGTATATTCTTTATCTTATCATACTTGGCATGTCCACAGCCAATGTGATTTGTCCCACACTTCCTCAAAACAGAAGGAAGGCTGAGTCTTTTCATACCTGTGTCCTATTCAGAGAAGTCTCCTCCTCATACCTCTGCATCCAGCCAGTGCAGTACATAAAGCCCAGCATCCACATCAGCTGGATCTATCCTGCACATTTCCTCCGTTAGCTATCATCTGCCTCTTCCTCACAATTGCGTTGGTTTCTTCAGAGGAAAACCTGTGACATATCTAAGCGATATTACCTCAGAACAGTGATGGACCATGAGCTGCCAATTACTAACCAGTGATGAGATCTCAGGATTGCAATCAATAGTTCCACTGAAAAAAAAAAAAATGCACTTGATGTTCTGCAAGGGCCAAAAAAATAAACTCCAAACCAAGTGTCAGCTACTATTTGGAAAGAAAGAGGGTAAAAGGACCATGCTCATATAAATCCATGGTGTCCCTTGGATATTTTGAGCAGTCCTGGCCCTTCCTGCTGTAAGGATGCAAGAAGATGACCAAATGTACTGATAAAAGTTCATGCAATGATTGACAAGGATATACAATAGGAAGGGCTCTAGAAGCACCATCTAAGCATGCAGGGATAAAATTGTGAAGGACAAAGCTAGGCCAGAGTTGAAACTGGTGAGGGATGTGAAGGACAATAGGAGCATCGACAAGTACATCAGCAGCAAAAGGAGGACTAAGGAAATAGTTGCATTGCTGCTTAATGGAGCAGGGCACCTAGTGGGACAGGACACAGAAAAGACTAGATCAGTGTCATCGCTACAGTCAAGATGTGATCTTGGAGCTCCCAGATCCCTCTGGGTAGTAGCAAAGCTTAGGGGAGAAAGGTGCTGCCCACAGAAGAGGAGGATGAAGTTATGGACTACTTAAATAAACCGCATCTATGTAAGCTTATGGGATCAGATGGGCAGCAACCAAGTACACTGAGAGCTGGCCAATGTCATTGTGAGGCCCTCTTCTGTCATCTCGGAATAATAGTGGTGCTCATGGGAGGTCCCCAAGGGCTGGAGGCAAGGAGGATCTGGGGAACTTAGGGCCAATCAGCTTCACCTGAAACTCTGGGAGGTTATTTCCAGACTCAGTAGGAGCAAGAAGGTGACTGGGAACAGCCAGCATGGATTTACTAAAAGCAAGTTATGCCTGAGCAGCCTGAGCACCTATGTGATGAGAAGAGTGGCTCTGTAGGCAAGGGGAGAGCAGATGATGTTGCTTACTTGGACTTCACATGCTTCCCCATGGCATCCTTATAGTCAAGCAGGAGATAAGGACTGGACACATGAGCTCTGCAACTGAGCAAGAGAAAAGCAGCAAGACAGTGCATCTTCCAGATCCAGTTTTCTCAATATTATTATTTCTGAGGTAACATGAAAGCTCATGACACAATAAACTTTGTCCTGAATCTGAAATTTTAATACATCAAAGTTGGCAGATTTTGCTACTGTGCAGGAGAGAGCTTCCAGATGCAGAAGTCTGTGTTCATTCCACTGATTATTTTTAGACAAATACCGATGTCCATCTGAGCACAACAATGTACCCTGCTTTCAGACCACACTGAAGTACAAGAATACTTCATTCAGTCTTAATATTTCAATTATACATCTACCCACCACATTCTTTGTGAGTACCAGGGCTCTCTGCACTGATTTGTAACAATGCAGTTTAAGTCTACCAGCTATTACCCTGTAACATATACATTAGGTCTCCTAAAATTGTGCTAAAAACTGTAATGTATCCCTGTCTTCTTAAATATCTTAAACACACACTTCCTGACCCAGAACAAATACTTGGCTTCAGTATCATGCTTTTGAGTTTATGTTTATTGTTTTAATGGTTTATTCTAACATTTAAGAATTTCTCATGCTTCTAGATTACCCTTGGAAAAAAAAAAAAGAAAAAAAAGTATATTCTCTGCCAGCATAGAACTACCTCTATTTAATTCCCTTTATTAAAGGATAATGTAAAAAAGATTCAGATGTTTTCCTTTTTTCTTTCTACCTCCTCCTTCTTCCCCCTTCTACGCTTGCAGCTCCAGATTTTTAATGCCTAAAAAAATTCAACACCCCAAAAAGTCCTATTTTGCACATGTTGGACAACTTTGAAATTATTTGACCAACCTGCTTTCAACATTGACCTGCCAAAACGCAAATTTTAGTTGTGTTTTTGAAATCCCCCAAAAAGCATACCTGCAATGCATGAGATCTGGGTGAAGGTAGCAGAGGGAAAGGAATGACCTGAGAGGGAGGCAATGGAAAAATTATTTGTAGGGGCAGAGGAGTGAGCCTGGCAGCAGGTAGGGCTGTGCAGGACCAGGGGGTTTCT
The DNA here is from genome assembly GCF_036013445.1 of Caloenas nicobarica. Taxonomy (NCBI): domain Eukaryota; kingdom Metazoa; phylum Chordata; class Aves; order Columbiformes; family Columbidae; genus Caloenas; species Caloenas nicobarica. Next base: position 95,582,993 of record NC_088245.1, on the reverse strand, counting down.
TGCCCACCCTTAGGGCTCCATTTTTGGGCCTCACTGCTCCCCGACCCTCCTAGCCCTGCCAGCCAGTTCTATCCCCAGTGCCCCTCCAGAGTTGGGGTCTTTTATTTATTTAGATTCATATGCTACAAGCAAAAATCAGGGGTTCACACGTGAAAACATCAACGGTGTGAATAACATCGGGCTTTGGGTGACCTAAATTTACATTGTGGTGGCTCCCTGCCCGCCACTGCAGGCTGTGATGGCGAGGCCGTCCCTGCGCCTTCCCGCCAGCTGGCCGCCCAGCCCTCGCTCTCCCCGGCCTCTCTGCGGGGCCTGACATGGCTGGGGCATCCAGCCGGGGTGCTGCCTTGTCTTCCTGTTCGGCCAGCGGTGGCAGCGGCACATGGCTGCAGCGCGGGCTTCCCTCAAGAGGTCACCGGCCATTCCCCTTCCCGCGTTCCCTCCGGCTGGCCGGCCCTGGCACCCCTCCCAGGTTGAACTCGATATACCCCGGGCAGGCTGCCATGGGGCCCGCTGGACAGGCCCGTTGCTGCAGCGGGGTTTGACGGTGGCGAGCCTCAGAGGGGGCATCGCTGAGGGGCGAGGAGGTGGCGGCGATGGCCCCGTGCTGTGCCGCCACCCTGGGCTGCCTGTGTGCCTCCCCGGCTGCGTGTCGTGGAGGACATGAGGAAACGGCCTCAAGTTGCACCAGGGGAGGTTTAGATTGGTTATTAGGAAAGATTTATTAGCGGGAAGGGTTGTTGGTCATTGGAACACGCTGCCCAGGGAAGCGGTGGCGTCACCGTCCCTGGAGGTGTTTAAGAGACACATAGACAAGGTTCTTAGGGACCTGGTTTAGTGCCAGAGTTAGGTTATGGTTGGACTCGATGATCCTGAGGGTCAACTCCAACCGAAACGACTCTATGTTTCTGTGCATGCCCATGTGTACATCTCGTACCCGTGCTTATGTGTACGTCGCCCTGTGCATATGCCTCTGTGCACGTGCAGATGTACGTGTGCACGCGCATGTATGCGTGTACCCTCACGCAGCTGCGCGCGCCCCCGGCTCCCCCGCGCGCCTCGCCAACGGCCGCGGCTCTCCCTCCCCCCACCCCCGCCCCCGCCCGCGGATCGCCCCTGGGGCAGGAGGGGGTGATGGGAAGCTGCGCATGCGCGACTACGAGCTCCGCCCCGCCCGGCGCTTCACAACCCCGCACGCCGGGCTGACTGCCTTCTTCCGGGGAGGGAGCCCCCGCCCCATCGCCCGGTTTGCCCTCTTCCAACATGGCGGCCACCGCCTCACGCGTGCAGGCACGCAGGCGCTGCCTCGGCTCCCTTCCGCCGGGCGCGGCGAGTGAAAAAGGCAGGAAGGAACGGGCCGGGGAGCTCTATGGTTTCGCGCGGTTGGTAGCGTGGCGCAGCCCCCTCGTCCGCCTGCCCGCCCCTGCCCGCGTTGCACGCCGGGACACAGTTGGTCCTCCTTCCTGCCCCCCCACACCCCATCCCCGCCCGCCGCGAGTCCTCCGAGCTTGCGCCGCGCCGATATCCGCGTTGCTCCCAAGATGGTGGCGCGGGGCTCGGGCTGAGAGCGAAGAGAGTCCGTGAGAGGAGGCGCACCCGCGGGCCCGGCCCGCCCTCCCGCCGCTGCGCGCCGCCGGCCTCGCCAGGCCGCTCGCCTCTCCCCGCCCCGCCAGGCCGCGGCCCCGTCTCCTTCGCCCCGGGGCCCCGACGGTTCCACCAGCAGCAGCAGCCGCGGCGGCGGCGCCTCCTCGCCTGCGGCCCGGCCCCGAGCGCAGCGCGGCCCCCGCATGAGCCCGGGCGGCGGCGGCGGCGGGAGTGACCGGGAGCAGCAGGCCGCAGCGCCCAGGTCGGTAGGCGCAGCGCAGCGCCCGGCCCGGGGAAGGGCTGGGAGGGGGGATGGCGCCCGTCTCACGTCGGCACTGGAGGGGAGGGGGCCGGGAGGCGGCCTTGCCCGCTTCATTCTGCCGGAGAGGTGCTCCACATCGGATGGGGAAGGCGGGAGGCGCCGGCGGCAGAGGTGCGTGGCCCCGGTGGCTCTCACCCTCCTCCACATGGGTGCGGGGCCGCCCCGTCCCTCCCCAGAAGCGGGAAGGCCGGGCGAACGGGTGGCTCCGGGCTTCAACCTGCCCCCCCGACCCGGGGGCACCGGGCTTGCTAGGCGACCTCAGGTGAACCCAGCCTGCCCCTGCCTCCGTTTCCCGGCTCGGCCGAGCGGCGCAGCGGCGATGCCTGATCCGTGGGGCTGCTGTGGGCATGGGCGCCTCTGTGCTGTCAGCATGGCCGGCTGTGGCACCTGGGGCGGCACGGGGGTGTGAAATGCTGTGTAACTGGTGTGCAAGGCCTACTTAACAAAGTAGGTATGTTCACTTGCTCGTGTTAGCTTCTGTGCACTCTTCAGAGTTGGATCTGCTAACCTGCAAACGGGCTGCTCTGCTGATAAATGTGATCTGTCACTCCTGGCTGCGGGACTTGCTGGGTTTCGGGTTTGAACTGTGCCTGCAGTATTTCTGTTAAAGGAACTCTATGGGTTGTTATGGTTCACAGTTCATTTGTAAGTCAGATGTCCAGTCACCATTATGTGAAATGGTCATTCAGAAATTACTACTGCTCAGGAAAGAAAACATGTTCCACAACTCTCCTTTAAGTGGCAAGAACCTGTAATCTGTAGACTTGTAGTTATGCTTTTTTTCTCCAGTTAATGGTAATACTTGCTTATGTTTCCTTCTGTGTAAGCGATGTTCTGATTCTGAGACAAGTGCCTGTGTCTTGCACATCACTTCAGGGATAGTCCATCTGTGTCCGTATGGAAACTTCCCTGCCTCAGCAGGACTTTTTGCAAACCTGAGGCTCTGTGAGAATCAGCTTCTTGGATTAGTTTTACCATGCTTCTTGCATGCCTACCAAAAAGTTCCTCAGTGGGAAATTGTACCTGATTTTAGCTTTGGTTTCCTAAGGAAGTAAGACCTATTGTGATTGTGCTGTCAGTTTCTCTTTCTCTCTCTCTTTTTTTTTTTTTTGTTTTAAAAGGGAGAAGTTTAAGAGATAAGAATAAGTTCCTAAATTCATGCAAATAGCATGCAGTTAGAGAGATTCCCGGTGAAGGGAGAAGCTACACTCTTAAGTTTAACTGCATTGTTAGACATCTATGACTGGGTGGGAGAATAATGCAGGTGATGAGAGGTAAGAATGAAAACTGCTGGAAAATGTGGAAAATGGGCTTTACATTTTTCACAAACTGCTTGGTTGGGGTGGTGGCACTAAATACTCTGTGCCCTTTCATCTTGGAAACAGTTAAGGGTACTTTAAACACAGAGTTTGACAGTATTTTCAGATTAATGAGTGTGTTGAGTTGAAAATACACACATAACTAAATTGTTATGGATATTTGATAGGTTTCCTTACATACGTTTGTCTCTTTAAACAGATGCAGTTTGCAGTGCTTACGACTTGTCTTTGTAACAGTAATGTTCTGTCAATTTAATACAGACAAACCTTGGAAGAAAAGCTAGACCACTACTTAGGTTTACAGGACCAAAATATACCTTTAACTGAAATTATTGCAGTGCAATATTACAGATAATTAATCTCTCTTTTATGAATACCTTTCATTCCACTCTAAATGTTTGCTATTCAAGGTAGCATCTTTCATACCAGAGTTCATTTTCTGTTTACCAGAATTATTTGCCATTTCTGTTCACTGGAATATCTTGAGTATCTCCCAAGAATTTAGAAATAAAGCACCAAGCTAGATGGCAAAATAAGTTTATTTGGGGTTTTCTTGGGGTATGACTGTGTGACTGTTTAAATGAAAAAAGTGACTGAAGGAAAGGCAGGCTTGAAAATGTGGAGGTGTTTAGCCTTTTCACAGCACTGAGTTTCAAAGTCTAGATCTCTCAGTCCAGGTCGTCTTCAGAACTCTAACATTGTGTGGGTTTGATCCTTTTTTTAAAAGCAAACAAGACTTTGTCTTTTTTGAATTACTGCCACTGCTTAAAGACATACGCAAATGATGATTCTTTTGTGAACGGAAGTTAAAACTGTGTGTATTTGTTAAATACATCTAGGGAAGTTCTCAGCTTGCTAGAATCCCTGTTAGAGCATCTTGAGTTTGACCCTGTTATAGTAAACTTGAGAAAATGAAACAGGTTCTCTTTATTTTTGTTGAACTTCACTTTTTTTTCACTGCTTGCTTTGGAAACATGAAATTACATGTGTTCGCAGTGTAAAATCATGCTTATTTCATTATGAGTATGTGCTTTGTTGACGTGTTCTTCACTAATTCTCTATGAATTCACAGGTTCTACTTAACCAAATACATAATTGGAGGGAAAAATATATTTGAGTCAGGTTTTAATAGTCATAAACTTGTTTAATTGTGAACATGTTTAAGCATATAATATTTTGTATAAACAATAATGTAGTACATTATATGACATTTATCATGGAACAAATTTAGTGTTTGTTTTTGTAAATATGCATCATCTTAGTTTTTGCTACGGAGGAAGGGTTTTTTTTACTATTAATTTTTTTTTTCTCTGCTGCTTTCGGTTTCAGTTTACTTAGTTAATGTCCAGAGATAATTAATCTTTTTTTAAATGCAGGAAATGTCTTTCTTCCTCCTGCTCTTGAAGGTAAAAGTCACTAATTCTTAAAAATGGAATATGCAATTGAGGGAGAAAAGGGAAAAATTCCTAGAGTACGTAGGCATATATCTCATTTCCAGTCTCAAATCTTCTCAATCTTCATTTCTTGTACTGTAGGCCAGGCCTCTGCTTCACTTTGGTTAATGAATTGATATTGATTTTTAAACAAAGGAGGTATGTTTTACACTTTTTCTGAAGTTTGCAGTATATTTAAGGTAGTTACAAGTTTTATAGAGAAGCAATATTGAAAGGTTTTCTGTCATTAATCAAATCCTGATTTGTACATAGAAGGGCAAGGGTAATCCAGTTGTCATCAGGGTCTGTAACAAGTAATTTAGAATATGATATTTAATTAACTATAAAAAACCCTCCTCCTTTGTGTGTTCCCCCTTCTACCAGGGGCTGCATGTTCCCCCTTTTACCAGGGGCGTGCTGTAAGCTTTGCTAAATAGTTGATTCCCAGAGACAACAACAATGAGCAAATTGCAAGTCTGAAGTGACTTTTGTCACCTTAAATACTTTGACCTTTAACATTTACTGCATTAGCTTCCTGTGTTTACAGTGCCTGACAGCCTCTTAAGACTGTATTGCCCGTGAATAAAAGTTTGGAAAAAAGCTAGTTCATAGGAATAGTAATGTGTGTAATGTATCTGGCTAGCAGAACGTCAGCAAATACAGTGTAAATGTAATATTTTGTAAAGAAGAATCACCTTGGTAGCTCTACCAGCTGGTAACACATTTCTTTGGGAAAATAATTTCACAGGAGAAAAATTAAAAAGATAAAATCAAGTAGTGTTGAGATCCAGGATTCATGCTTGGCAATGTAACGTGTGACCAAATAGCTCTCTAAATGGCTGGGTTTGAGTAGTTCCACCTTCTTGTGGCTAAGAATGACAGAACTTACCGGTTGCAAAATTACATTATGAACTAAATATTACCATAGTGTTCTGTCTCACAAATACTCTGAATGACTTTCTTGAAGAAAGCATTAACTACTTCTTACTTTTAATAGGTTGAGCCTGTTTCCCTGTTTTATGCAAACTGCTGAACAGAGGAAGGGGGTGGAAGCCAGTCTTTATTGATCCTCTTTCCGTTACTGTCCTGCATGGTTCTTTACCCATGTTTTACAGAGTGGTGAAGAATTAGGAGAAGCTGCAGTTGTTCAGCTGAGTGGAACTAAATGGGTGGCTTCCCTCTGGACCCTCATTTCACTGTCTTAGGTAAGAGGGATGACCTGCTTCTTTTGAAGCAACTTCTATTTTGTTAGAACAGACGTATATGTGTTTTAAGAGAAGCTTCTAGTTAGTGAAGAAGCAGAGGTTTGGACTCCTTTTTTTTGAGGATATTCACAATATGTAACTGTTCAAGACTTTTCATCAAAAACCGTAACCATTTGCATCCATCCAAATAGCTTTAAAAACATGCTCTGTGTTCACTTACTTTACTTTTGAGAATCATGCTTATCATAAGTAGTGTGTCAACAGTGGGACTGTACCAGAGGTGAATTACAGCAGTGATTTAGCACAAACTTGAACTGGTGTACCAGTTGGCTACTTGATGCATTCAGTCCTTTTATGACAGTTTCAAAGCTGTGGCCTAAGTAACTAACAGAAAATGTGTCTCGAAAATTGTAAGGTATCTCAGTTTGAAATCCAATGGAAGCTGGGTCTTAGTGGGCCTTGCTTCAACCGGTGGGATGACAAGCAGAACATCATGGAGCCTGTGTTCAGCCTTGGTCATTGTTGCATAATTGTCTGGCAGTGATTAGTCTCCATGGTTTACTTTTCACCTGGTGTCCTGTGAGGACTGTGGCAGGACTTCTGCTGTCTTGACTGAGCTTGAGTAAGAGGTGAAACTAGTTCTTTTTCTCTCCTTCATAGATGAGACCACACTCTTACTCCCTTTGGCAGACCCCCTTTTTGAACTTGTTGATACTTCATTGATATTCACCAAGGAAAGTGGTAAAATTAGGAAATTAGAATAACAAAGAAATACCTTTAGGAGCTGTGTGCAGGGGAGGCACCAGAGCTATCTGTAACGTGTTGCCAAGCAGTGCTGAGAGATGCCAGGTTTGTCCAGGCAGCCAGGCTCTGGCACTACTTGTGTGCTCCTGCTCTGGTGTGCTCTGTGGGACCCAGGCTGGAGCAGCTGCAGTTCAGCAGGCTTGAGGTGTTAAAGGGTGGTGGAGTGACTCTTCAAGGAGCTGAACTTCTAAAATGGGCCGCAGGTCAAAATACTCCAGGAAATGCTACCATAGCTGTAGGTGAGTTCTTCTTTTGCATTATGGTTAGTCATTGGGCTGATTTGACTGAAAATGAGTTAATTTTCTTCATGCAGTTAGAAACCTTTCTTTTTCATAGCTAGCACGGTCATTATTTGGACTTAGTTTGAGAACAAGAGATCACACCCTGGGATAGAGTTAATGTTTTTAATTGCTTTGGTCTGAGAACCAAGGGCATTCTGAGTACTCTGCCCACAGGTGTGAGGCATTGAGGAAGGAGGGCATGGTTGGGGCAGAGCTTGACTGACATCCAGGCTGATCAATAAGAGTATTCCATCCCATCAGTGTCACGCTTCAGATATAAGGAGAGTTGGGATCTTCCAGTCGCTCTCTTGCTCTCGTGTGTTCACCTTTGGTTTTTTGTCGGAGATGGGGGAGTTCGATTCAGGATATCTAGTTTGGCCGTTTGTCGTATTGCAGAGGCCTCTGGGCCTTTCTGCCTTTTTTCCTCTTTTCTCTCTGGTATCGGCTGTTTGGGACCAGGTGCTGCTGCCTGGGACTGGCTGCTCAGTGTGGATGGAGTTTGTGAGGAATTGCATTCAATATCTTTCATTTTATATTCTATTTCTATTTTATGTATATATTTACTAGTAGTGTATTAGTATTTTGTTACTTTATTAAACTGTGTTTATCTCAATCCAAGTTTCTCCCTCCCCTTTCAATTCTCTCTGGTATTGGGGGGGGGGGGGGGGGGGCACGGTGAGTGAGCAGCTATGGTGGTTGTATTGCTAGCTCGAGTTAAACCACAACAGTCGTGTGTTTGAGTTGATAAATGCGTAATGTGTTTTGATTTTACAGTACAATATTTTTTATTTTCTTTAAAAGTATCAAAAACTTTTACAAAGCTAGATAATACTGAAGACATTTATCACTACTTCAGAATTTCTATTTCCAGTATGATTTTTTTTTAATCTTTCTTATTTGTATGGCCATATTTAGATAATGATTACTTTTTATTTCATAGGGAAATCTGATGTTCAAAGTCTTGGTGATTGTGGTTTTATATGTATATATACACTATTTTATCTTTAGAAAGTCCGAAGCATGCTAGCCTGCTCTGGCTGCAGTAGCTGCAGGTAGATGTGTGTTTCAGCTGCTGTAGCAAAGCTCTAGCCTGTTGTGGTCCGTAGAAATACATACTTAGAGTTCACACAACCCGCAAGTCCCATGAGAGTTCAAGGACACAGGAGCTCTTATGAGTGTGTGTCACTCCTGTGAAATACTGGAATGTCTTGGTTGCAAAGGTTGAGCACTTTACATTGTAAGGCGGTGATAAATACTCCATTTGCATGATTCCTGTGACCTGAATATCTTAGTGAAAGGAGGATGTTTGTGAATATTTGGTTGTTTGGGTTTTGTTTGTGTTTATTTGGCTAATGTTGTTGTATTAAGAATGCTAGTTGTGGAAGAAAATTATTCTTATTTGAAATTGTGTGAGAGAATCTGTAACACTGGGTAAAATGCCTACCATTTTCTTTAGGGTAGTACACTCAGGATATTTTCTTCTGCCCGATCTCATGAGAGTTACTGAAAAATAAAAAGGGGAAGATATCATTTAAGCACCTGATAGAGGTGACTTCATGGTGTCTTTCGTCAGGCCAAACATGAGAGTCACAAAGTATTTTTCCTAATTTATAAGTATTTCTTAAGTGTTTTGCAGTTCTGTACAATTTGCTACAATTTGCTTAATTCAGTAGCTTACCATCTTTGTTAATATCATCCAGTGTGCCTTCACAGATGGGGTCAACATCATCATCAACCCAGATGTGGCTTCATGATAATTAATAAGTATACTATAGATGAATGTTGAAGCATGTCTGACGTAATGAAATTATTTTCATTCCTTTTGGAGAAGCATGACAGATTCCATGTTTCATATTGTCATTGTTTGTGTAGCCCTTGCACTTTTGGTTTTTTTTAGGAGACTGCTGAATTCTTCTGCCTTGGTGGGGGAGATTGAGGAAAGAGAGCTGGAAATCCAGGTGCTTCAGTTTTGTACTGTTAGAATTATTTGTTCTTCTGCTGCTGTGTGTTAGTAAGCAAAGCCTCTGTCTCCATCTCCTCTACTCTGGTCTTGTTTCTTCTGTGAATTGTACTGTCTTAAACTACATAGCTTCAGTTATGTTGGGAACCTTTGTTTTCTTTTCTCCTATTACTGGACAATGATCATTAGATCCCCAATAGATGTATTTGTGATGCTTTTCTATGTTGTACTTTGTGCTGTGCTCGTATCTTTGTGTGCTGAAAGTTGGTGCTTTTGTATCTTAGAGGAGAGTGAATTTTATATAGATTGTCATTGGTCTGTGTGTGTACATAAATATATACATTGGAGCATATGCTGGAAGTTCTGTGATACGAGGTGTAGAAAATATCAGTCACATTTGTCAGAATACTTTTAACCGTGTTTGCCTAATGATGTAATTGTGAATGAAGAATTATTCTTCAGTAGAATATAAGATAGATATTCTGGATTTCTGCTGTTGGTATGACATGGAAGTACCACCTCCAAACAGGAAAATCATCAGTTACCGTCTCATACTGTTCATTTAAATATGTTCTTTTTTTTTTCCTTCTGAATGGTAGTGAAGTTTTATTGACACAATTGCATAACATTTAACTTATTCATCTAAATTGTACATAAATACACATAATTATCATAATTTTGTTAAAAATAGCAGTCTTGTTTAATGAAATAGGTGGGGTGCCCTATTTAACTTTTTAATTTAAATATTAAAAATTGTGCGCAAACTGTTAGTGCTGTAGAGCTTTACTGGTACAACTGTGTCAGTCCAGGATCACTTCCTTTCATATCCCCGACACAGAATTTGCCTTTTGGTACTGAATGGGTTCTCTCTTGTTTGACATCTCAAAGACAAACCTGAATTTACTCTTCAGGTAACCACATCAGGACTTCCTTTGCAGAATTCCAGTCTAGATCAGTCTAAATCAGCTGCATTGTATTTGTTTGTTCCTAACAAAGTTTTAGAAGAAAGAAATTAAGTATTAAATCTTCATGGTACTGAAAATGTGGTACTCTGTGCCAAATGAGGAACTTTCTGGAAAGTAGATAGATTTCTTCAGTTATATGCCTGTTTCTGTCACTTTTTCCCCTGAAATTGGTTGGGATTTTAGGTGTTCGTTGAAAATGTTTGGAGTATGTTTTATGCTAAGTATTTTCAGTTGTGTGGTGGTTTGTTGTTGTTTTTTTTTTTTAATGGAAAGTATGATTTAGTTTGGGAAGTCATGATTTAGTTTTAGGTAGTCCTGCAAGGAGCAGGGAGTTGGACTCGATGATCCTTATGAGTCCCTTCCAACTTGAGGTGTTCTGTGATTCTTTTATATGATTCTAACTATGTATTTCCTCTAGTTGCAGGCTTGTGACTAATTGAATAGCCATTCTTGCATGTTATTGTATTGAAGTTGGATTGAGCTTCAGATCAGTATGGAGCATAGTGCAAAAACTCAAACAATGTTTTGCATTATAGGTACAAGAACTGTAGAAGTCCATTTTAGAATTGGAAAGAACAAGTTTCTGCAGCTCTGGAAAGACATGGTATGTTTATGTTTTCACTTATATTGTGTGTATGCTAATAATTATAATACCAAATACTTATGTTCTATGATTTTACAAACAAAAAAAAGTTGAAAATAAATTCATGAAGAAACATACACATTCATTTTTTCTCATATTTTTTCAACAGTTGTCTGTTATTTAGGCATCGTTCTCTAGAAAACTGAGTTATTGGATTTTTCGTGGAGAAAATAAATACTGAGGATACAATGTTCATTAGTTCCATTTTAATTCATTTTACAAGCTCAGCATCATGCTGCTGCTGTCCATCTACACGGTGTTTCAAAAAGATGGACCCAACATGTTACAATTACACAAATTTACAAACAGTATGATGAGTTATCAAGTTTTAGTGACCTTTTTATAAATGCTCTGTGTTCCCTCCACTTGCTGTATGGTCAGTAAGAGTTTCATTCATGGGCAGTTTGTGGTTGCAGAGATACAGTGATTTCAAATTGGCTCTATCTTTTTGAAACACCCTGTATTTCTCCATGGATTGGATAAGAATTTGGTGCTGTTTCTGAAAGTGTGTGTGTGGTTTTTTTGTTTTGTTTTGGGTTTTTTTTGTTTTTTCTTTGTGTTTTTTGGTTGGTTGGTTTTTTTCCTTGCTGCTGAGCATATTTATAGTGAGACTTGAACAGTTTTTAGGCATGAGTTGAAAAATAAGTTCAGAACTACTAGAATACTTACATGAACATCAGTGTAAGTCTACTTTGCAAATTGGGATGTTGGGACATATAGAAATGTACCTTCATTAGCAGTGTTAACATGAACCCATAGTACATGGTATCTCTCTTTGTGTAGGTTGTTAAATATCCAGCCAGCTTAAAAATATGTACATGGAACCTTAACTTTTAGTTATTTTAATTTCCATTTTCTAACTTTATTCTGATGTAGTCCTGTGGAGATACCTGGCAGTATGGAATAACTGCACCACTCAGTAGTGTCTCTTAAATTCTGTAGTTCTGCAACTTGGTATGTAGAGAATTTTTGAAATCTTTGCATTGCTGCATCCAGAAAAACGATTATTAAGTTCATTTTTCTGCTGTGTTAAATAGGTCTGTTCATGTACATATAAAATTGTAGTCAGTGACTTCAACAACTGCTTCTAAGCTGTGTGTGTACTTTTTTTACGACTTAAAATGTGGAGAACTCAGTAACTGCTGATATAAGTTTTATACACCGTGTGTTTATGTCTAGATTTTTCTTTTGAAGATACTTAACATGAGAACATATTTAAAGTTTTGAAGCGTCAACCTTGCAGAAGGGTTATTTGGTGTCTTTTTTTTCTTTTGTAAGTTGTATTTTGTAGGAAGCTATAGATAGGAGCTAAAATTATTAATTCTAAGATGGAACTTTAAATATAGTGTGTGTTAATTAAAAACGGTAAATATTTTAAAAAGCTATAATGTTACATTATCACAATCCAGATGTTCCTGAGAAAATTGTATAGATTGGTCCTTTACTCTAGCAGGCATCTGGCAGGTAGTGTATGTTCATTTTTGCACCCACAGCACCACTGGGACCACCCACCTGCTTCTTGCTCTCCGGTTTTGATACCAGTTATGTGTATGATGGCTGTTCTTCAAACCTAAGCCATTATTTCTTCATTGCTATTATTTCTGCTGGCTGCTTTTTTCTGAATGTTTAATTGCTTGTCACTGTATGTATGCATAGAGTCTTTGTAACGGTATGTGCTTGATAAATTGATGAAGAATTCCCCTCTAATCCCCTACAACTAGTGAGTAATTAATACTAATGGCACATCAGAAAAGCTGAACGTTATGCTACTGAATTGCATGATTGCTTGGTCTTAATATGATGTATACATAAACAAACATACTGGTGACACTGAAGAACATTTTGAACTGAAAGGTACTTGACATAGAAGGCTTCATGAAAGATGGGTGGCAGAAGAAAGCAAAATAACAAGGCATAAGCAAAAGGATGGAATAAAAGTTTAAATATTAAAGTTGAAGTGAAGCTGTAAAACTTACCTGTTTGGAAAATAACTTGATACCTAGCCAGCAAAAGGAGAGCTACTAAAAGAAATTTAAACAGATGATTGGATTTCACCTCCTGATGTAGGGACGGGCTTTCCATTCATAACTGTATGTCACTTTAGAGGGAGCCTGAAGTAGCAGGCATAACTGAGATAGAAACAAATGGTTCTGCTGCAAAAAGTAAGGGGGGTGTGTGTGTAGTGGAAGAAAAATCAGCTGGGGTCTAAGTGGCAAATGCAAAAGTTAATTTCAGGTCTTTACCACTTTTATGAAGGTGAAGTACATCTGTGATCTTCCTGGAATATCAAACCAAACACAAATGTTGAAGGGAAAAATCTAGCGTCCAGAATTACAGAGGCAGTTGTTGAAAATGAGAATAACCCACAGGCCTTTAGCTTTGGGGTATGGGGAGGGAATGGGAGCAAACACTAGACCTTTCTTCTGTTACTGTGTGATTTGTAGAGTATTGACATGAGGGCAGAGCAAGTATACAGATATTATAGGATGAAGCTTTTATATAAATCTATAGTTTATCTCTGTATATTGAGATGCACCAAATTCTATCTTTATTCAACTCAGTAACTTGTGTTTTTATTGGAGTGTAAATTCTAGAAGAGCATTGGCTTTAATTTGAAGATAGTAGCAAATTCAGATACCCACTCCAAATAACTTATTCAAGTGTTAGTTGTCCTCACTGTCCTGCATACTTGTGTTCCTACTGTAATTTGAATTTGTCGGCCTTCAGTTTCTTCTTATGCGGGTTCTTTTATGCTTTCTTTTAATTGAAAAATCTTTTTTATGTATTCCATCTGTGCCATGAGAGGACTTAGTTTCTTGCAGCATCCGTATTGATTAGCTTGATTATCTTCGAACTCTTTCCATTATCTAATCACAAGGCAATTTTTCCTGACTTCATACTGGCTTTGTGGCTTGTTTCTGCAACTTCAGGAACACTTTTGAAGAGTATTGAAGAATTGGAGAACTGGGCTCAAGGTTTGAACAGGTCTGAAGTATTTTGTACAGACGAGCAGACACCTTTCCAGGAACCCTTCAGGAGTCTATTGTTCTAGCTCTAATACTGGGAGTATGTGTGTGTTTGCTCATCAGTTGTGACTGCCTTAGTGACTTCAGGTTGGCATTTTCCAGGATAGAACCCAATTCTTTTGGTCTTCTAACTGTGTAATTTTGTACTTGTTAATTAGTTGAACGGTTTGGTTTACCAGGCAGCGGAATGAAATTTCTATAGATGTATTTACTTCTGGCTTTTTTTGCAGCTCCATTAGATCTTATGTAGTCAGGTTTTATTAGTGGCTGTTTTATTTTCCTTATGATCATTGATAAACCGACCTGTGATTAGTGGTATGAAAAAAAACTTCTAGAATCTTCTGTCTTCTCCCACTTTCTGTGTTGGAAGCAGCATGCAGACAACAAAAGCAATTGATATTTCCAAACTTATCAAAAAATTAAGTCTCAAACATTACTATTAAGCTATTACTTTTTTTTCTCCTGCTAGTGACAGTTAAGATTGACCATAGGGATCTGATGAATATTCTACAATTTCCTCCAGGACACTTAAATCAATCTCAAGTTATAAAAGGCCAGCTTTCCTATTAGTTGCCATTTCCTTTTTGGAAGTGGTAAGTTAGCTAGCTAGAACAGTTCTGAGGGCACCTTTTACTGCATAGGTGATAACTGTCCATTTCATCATGGTAGTCATTCTGGGATTGTATCAAATTCATTCTTGGAGGATTCAGAGGGATTCTTCAGAAGACATACAAAATCTGTCTTTAGAGATATCTTCTTGAGAGAGTTGGTTATTTTTAATTAAGCAACTCGAATTCCAGCAATTGAAGGTAAGGAAGATCATGGTACTTCTTTGTAAAGGTGAATCATCCCTGTTTTCATTAGATCATCTTTGCCCAGAGAGGTGGCAGATGCCCCGTCCCTGGAGACATTCCAGGCCAGGCTGGACGGGGCTCTGAGCAACCTGGTCTAGCTGAAGATGTCCCTGCTCATTGCAGGGGCTTGGACTAGATGACCTTTGAAGGTCCTTTCCCACCCAAACTATTATCTGTCAAAGAGAAGCTTAAAAAAATGGATCAAAGATTACTCAAGTGGATACTTAATTTTTTTTTGTAAAGGAAACTTAAATTCTTACGAATGCCACCTTCCAGGGTACCCATCCTTCAGTAAGGTCAATAAGAAGTCATAGATTAAATAAGAGAAGCGTTCTCCCTCTTTGGCATCTTTCTAGACCTCAGGTACTAGGTGTCAGCAGCCAGATTGCCGTGCTGTCACAGAAAGTAAACATCAAATAACACAGGGAAAGTAATAGATGTAGGAAATCCATGTAAGTGAGAACTTTCAATTAAGTGATTTGTAGCTGGAAGATTTTTGGCTTTATTTTTGATTGCTGGCAAATAGGTAGGAACATTCTCCATGGTGTGGAGTTAAGTTCTGTATGCCAATTGTCTGAGATTCAACAAGGCCACATGCTGGGTCCTGTACTTGGGTCACGACAACCCCAGAAAGCGCTACAGGCTTGGGGAAGAGTGACTGGAAAGATGCCTGGTGGAAGGGGATCTGGGGTGTTGATTGACAGTGGGCTGAACATGAGCCAGCAGTGTGGCCAAAAAGGCCAACAGCCTCCTGGCTTATGTCAGGGATAGTGTGGCCAGCAGGACTAGAGAATTGATCATCCCCCTGTACTCAGCACTGGTGAGGCCCCACCTCGAATCCTGTGTTCAGTTTTGGGCCCTTCACTACAAGAGAGATGTTGAGGTGCTGGAGAGAGTTCAGAAGGGTGACGAAGGGCCTGGAGCAGAAGTGTGATAAGGAATGGTTGAGAGAACTGGGGCTGTTTAGCCTGGAGAAAAGGAGGCTGAGGAGAGACCTTATCGCTCTCTCCAACTACCTGAAAGGAGGTTGTAGCATGGAGGGGGTTGGTCTCTTCTCCCAAGTAACAAGTGATAGGAGGAGAGGAAATGACCTCAAGTTGCACCAGGGGAGGTTTAGATTGGATATTAGGAAAAAATTCTTCATGGAAAGGGTTGTCAGGCATTGGAACAGGCTGCCCAGGGGAGTGGTGGAGTCACCATCCCTGGAGGTGTCTAAAATACGTGTAGATGAGGTTCTTAGGTACATGGTTTAGTGACAGGGTTGGATTAATGGTTGATCTTGAGGGTCTCTTCAAAACAAAATGATTCTATGATTCTGTGTTGAAGCTGTGGGTCTCTTCTTGGTTCATGTTGTGATAGCAGACTTTCAAGATTACAAGAAGTCTGCAAAGAGAAGATCTCATCAGGCTGTGCAACAAAGTTGCTTTTAGCCTCTTGACGCATCTGAACTTGATTTTTGACTTGTGCGCCCTCACTCATTTATTATTTATTTTCTTACTCTTTTTGAGTTGATGGGAACGTTTTCTGAAAATCTGCACCTTTGCCACCTTGGAGAAATGGGTGTTGTCTCCAACTACTGCCTAGACATATTATTTATCCTGTTCCTTCTCGATGAAAGCTACTCCATGTCACACAAGGTTCTTCAGATATATGATTTGAGTTGTTCTCTCCCATATTGAATCTGTCTCTTGTAAATAGTCACTAGGCAGTTATAGATGTGTCTGTACTGGAGCCAGCCCAGTTCTAAAGAGCCTTGCAGCCATCTCAGGTTTCTCAAACATGCTCCACAGGCACAAACAGCGTGTGATCCCTTCAGCTGCTATGTGTGCCTGTGAAAGCCTAAACTGTAAGTCATGCAAATGACAGTGAAGACCAGGGAAATCTGTTTGAGCTATAAGAGTAAATATCTGCTCTGGGGCTGCTGTTCCTACCTAAGTTGCATCCAGAGCTCCTTTTTCTTTTAATTGTGAAGGAATTCCTGTGACAGAAAAGCAGTTGGTTTAGCTCAGTTTCCTATTTCCATAATACCCTCAATATGTTGATCTGTTCATCAGTGTGGTTTCCTTTTCCTGATCAAATAGTGTCCTTTGACTCTCTTAGCAGTTATTTTTCTGCCTTATTTAGATGTAGTAGTCAAAATGTCCATTGTTCAAACTAGATTCGGAATAAGGGATATTTGATGTCAGTGTCCTTCACCACCCACCCTGTGTTTCAACATGCTGTACTCTTTGCCAGCAGACAGTACTCTGTTGATGCATGAATGAGTAAGGTTTTAGAAAAACGAATTATTTCATCTGTGCTAAGGCATCCTCGCCAATCATATTCTGTCCCACAGAACTGGTGGCGAGGATAGATGGGGAAGGTAGGACAAGGAGACAGAAGGGAAAATTATTCATTACGATTTCTTGCATCTGGATTGTTGAAAAGTAGCGTGAGATTTTTAGACCCCAATACAGTAATCTAGTTTTAAGGTATCTAGTAACAGATTAGAAATGCTGCAAGTACCTGATTCAAAGCTCTGATTCCCAGCAAGTTCAATTTGTAGAGACAAATTTAACTACAAAACTTGGGTGAGTTAATTTTGGTGTGGTGGGATTCATGCCAGTTCTGATACTGCCTCTCTTTACAGAGCTGCTGTAGATACTATGTTCAGTGGTATGGTAAAGCTAACATAGTTGGATCTGTCAAGCCGAGGCACAGACTTGTTTTGGCCATCGTGGAGCTTTCACCTCAGTGAATATTCTTTAACATTCCAAAGTCTGATTGGTTTTGAATCCAGCACCAACACTTTGTGTTCTTTCACTGTTGACAATCCTGTTCATGACTTCTCCCATAGGAAAGTGGCTCAGAAAAACCCTCTTTTACTAAAATTGCTGTCAGCCTACTGTTCTAATATGCTTCCATTTGAATGGAGGATTTCTGTAATTAGCTTTTGCCATGGTCTGAGTGATATACGACACAAGTCTGGGTAGGGAGTGATTGATTTGGCACACTCCAGAATGTGAACTGGTACTTCAGCAGTCAGATAGAATGCGGATTTCCCAACCAATGAGGCATTAGGGATTACACCACTGTCCTCTTTGACCAGCGTACTAAAGGTTACTTGGGCAAAGAGCTAGAAAGGGTTTTAATTTCTAAATGCATTTTTACAGAGCCATTGCACATCAGCTCAGAAAGCAGCAAGAATTTAGATTTAATTTTAGAAGATAACACTTCCTTAGAATAGGCATCTGTTTCTTTAAAGCTACGGCTTGCCTGAAAGTGGATACTGAAAGGTCTTAGTCAGAATGCCACAAGCAGTGTTTAAGGCTTCTTAGTTTTGCATCAGCATCTTGGTTTTTGTTGTTTGCTTTTCTGTACAGCTAATGGTCAGCAAACAATTTGAAAATCTTTACCCTGTTTGTCATTTAATGTTGACAAATGAGGAACCTTTGCAACTGACTTTTTTCATTGTACTGTGTTCCTGGCATTGACTTAGTTAAACTTTGACAATTTACACCTGTAAAACATAGGTATTAGAGAACCACTGTATTTCAGAGGCTTTTGGTAGCCTGCTTCTTTTTTATTAATGTCAACTGCAATTGTGCTTATATGAGAAGACTCAAATATTACTGGCTAAAATAATTAAATGGTACTTTTCCTGCCTCAAAGAACATACCAAATAAAACTTATAAACATTATTCTGAAACTAATACAAATCTTGTTCCATTGCAGAGTTTGTAGTAGAATGGCAAAAGTCAGCAGCTTTTCTGACAAACTTTAGAGAATCATGGGCCTTGCTTGCTGATCAGTGATTTGATATCTTTGGCAAGTCAACAGATACAAATTAGTATTGAGAATGCTTAATTGGTTATCAAACCTAAGACCTTACTGAAAGACTCTTGTAAAAGCTTGGACTGAAGCACAAAAGCTTTCTTTACCGAAGCATTTAAAGCTGTCCGATGCCCTCTCTTAGTATTTGCACCATCTGGTTATGACTGTGGGTGTTGCAGAGAGCTGCAGGTGTGCCCTCAATAGCTCGCCAGCCTTGGTGCTCCTTGCTTCTGTGTGAAGCTTCTGCTGCATGGCAACCTGCAAATGTGGGGTTTCATCTGGGTTAGAGCCACAGGAATAAACTCCTCAGGTATTCCAGAGAGGTCTGTCTTTATAGCTACTGGCTGTTTAGAGACAGTAAGATAATTTTATATTTGCTAAATACAGTAAAAACATTTCAATTTTAATCAATACTTTATATTAACAAAAAATGAATAATGCTGTTTGTGATCTGACTCTCCATCAGACGCCTTTTTCCTTTACGGTCTTTGTCCAGTGCAACTAGGAGCTCGGATGGGAAAGAGAATGGGGTGAACTGAGTGGCGAGGGTTACATTTGGAAATATTTTATCAGTTAACTTTAGTTTAGAGTAGATAGTAGGTAAGAGACTAACTGGTTCCTTTTCAGCCATGGAAGTAATCAACTGGGGTGGTCCCAGGGCACTCTGGGCTCGAGTATTGCTGAGTGATCATTGGCTGCCATCTGCGTGACAAAGTAAAGGACCAACCCTTCAATTTATACCAGTGGAGCCAGATCACAGGAAACAATTGACAGGTAAAATACCCTTTTGAAAATTTAAGGGAGAAGAGAGAGTACATGTGAGATAAATGGAGCAAAGAGCCTAAAAGATTGGCCACAGATAGCAAAGATTCCTCCTCTGAAACTTTTACATAACTTTAGCTTACTTCATTTTGGGGAAAGGCACACAGCAAAGCACAAGTTACGTGTTGCTCCCGTGGAAAAACACAATCTCATTAGGAACCAGTATTAATTGAGCTGTAGCAGGGAAACAACTAACGGAATTTTACTGTAGTTAGAACTTGCAGTTCATAGTTATGCACATGCTTCCAGATCTTTGAATGAGTGTTCTCTTGATGTTGGGTGCTTTCCACTGGTCCAAAAGATGGGGTTTGATTTTTGTTGTTTTTTAGAGAGGCTGAAAATAAGTTGATGAATTTTCAAGTTCACCAATTGAGTGTACTGTAGTGGCTTACTGTAGAAGTCTTAGAATGCCATTCAAAAATGAACTAATTTTTGTGCAGATAAAACAGTACTTAACATCAATATTTTTCTTCTGTTTAATATTTTTTATTTACTGAACTGGATAAAAATAATTTGCAAGGGCTTTAACTAAATTATTTTTCTTATTTAGAGTTGTTAAGCTTATGCTTAGCCCAGTGTGATACAGGACTGGTGTGACAACTCGTTTTTAATCAGTGACTCAAAATTGTGATCACCCTGATGTCACCGAATGGCCACAGCTTGTAAAAGGTAAGCATAAAGCATATTGTGTTGTTTCTCAGGATCAGTTTCAGTATGATGTGGGGTTTTTTTAAGTATTTAACTTGTGTGTCTTGAGGTTAGCTTTCTAAATAGTATTAAAGTATAGTGTTTGTTTAAGATAAGTCAGCTGGCAAAGTTGACTTACCTTTTGCTTAGGGTGATTTCAAAGCTCACTTAGCTTGTCCCTGCCTGCCTTTTAAAATACAAGCACTCTGGTGCTCCATGGTCTTCATCTTAAGAGCAATACCGTAACTTGAAAATCTCTAGTGGTTTTTACTGTCATACTGAAATTCTGTGTGATTTGATGCGTAGTTATTTAAGCAGTTTTTTCAATTTCTTAAAAAGTATTTGTTCAGGAAGCTCGATGATGTTAAAATTTGTACGCTTGCATACCTTTACTTTTCTGTCCTAGGGAGGTACAGTGAAGGTAAAAGGAGTGGCTTGCAGAATGGAGAAGTTGCTCCCTGTGTTACTGGAAGTGAGCCACTGTTTGAATTTGCTAGCTCATACTGCAGTATTCAGATTAGTTGGTGTCTTGTGATCAGTATCTACAATCTAATTCAAAGCTGAAAGTTGTAAGAGCATTTACTCTGAGATTTTCTCTGAACAGAGCTCTTGTTTCAGATTTTTAAGCATGACAAAAGAACGTCTTGACATACTATATAGTTGTTTTTCACTACTGTTGCCTGTGTAGAGGAATAGAAAGGTGTCTTGTTTATAAACGATTGAGTATTGCAAGATAAATAGCTTCTCCACAAACAACTACAATTCCTGTAATTAGATTGATCTTCCATGTTGTTTTAGTGAGTACTGAAAGCACATTTTATTTGTTGCTTACATTGTCATTTGAAACCTTTTAAAATCAGGTTCGTAAGTGCTTTAATAGTTCTGCAAATCACAGTTATGGTAGGTCCGCTCATGTTATAGAAAACAATAAGCTGAAGGAATTTGATCCCTGTTTTCTTTAGAACCAGTTAACTTAGAGGACCAAACCTTTATTTTGACTCAACTAGTGTTGTTTTTTTTTTCTGAACTTCCCTGAAACTTTATGTTGTTTGTCTTGTAGAAGAAACTTTTTTTGCACCATACCATATACTGAACTGCACTGTCTGTTAAAAACCCAGATAAAACTCATATAAATGATAAGGATAGGAAAATATTTTGGATACACTGATAGCTACGTTTACATGTCTGTGCTGCAAATCAACTTTTTTACATGCTAAGTTTAGATCCTAATCTGCAATTTTTCATGCTGCTGTGTATTTTAAAGGCTCAAAGTGATTTATACTCTTGATGGTTTTTGTTTTAACACCACTATCTCGCTTGTATTTTCATAGCAACTTAAAGCACTACTCTTACCCAAAGCTTCATTGTGTTGTATTTCCTATGACTAAACAAAGATAGCAACTGACTCAAACTTCCAGGCTCTTTGCTTTCGGTTTCTGAAGTTCTGGATGTAAATAGAGAAGCTAGTCAGTATGAATATAAACACTCTTCTTTCCACTGCTCCTCATGTTGTATGGCTTCTAGCACTTACGTGCTTAGGTGAATTAAAAAAAAAAAAGTTCTTTTCTCTGTGCTAAGTATTTAGTGATTTGTTTTGGTCACTGGAATTGAAGGGAAATTACGTTTCGGTTTGGTTTGCTGTTGAGCATTATTTTTGTGAGCAATTATCTCATCAGTTATGGACTTTAATCAGTAAGGGAAACATCATTTGAAGGGAATAAATAGAGACCGAATTTTGAGATCAGGCGGTTTTTGTTATTTCCCAGGTAAGAGAGTATTTGCATTTTAAGCATGAGTATAAAGTTAGTTGGATAGTAAATTCAGAATTTTGTCTGTAGTGTCAGCTGAATTTTATAACTTAGTGGAATATAAACAAATAATTTCCTGTGTTCTGCATTGTCTGTCACTGCATAGTATCCAGCTAGCCTAGGAATTTTGTCTGCCAGAAATGCTTTCTGGGCACTGGGGCTGTTAGTGTAGTAGTTTGGTAAAATCCAGAAAGTTGCTAAGACCTGGTATATCAGTAAAGGAGCTAAGATTTTTTGCAGAGAATTCAGAAACCAGTCCAGGCTTTAATACGAGGGACCATCCAGTAAGGCAGCACAATGAAACATAGGAAAAAGGAAATGTTTCATGTTCCAGGTGGAGATTTTCAATAGTGTTTAGACTAGTGCAGGTAGTCATATAACAAATAGAGAAAAACAGAAATTCCATTCCTATGAACAAAGATTTTCCCAGTATAGCTATGGCAAAACCTGCTTAGCTGTGCTAACTGAAGTCCTGTAGGCAGCTCTGAAACCTACAAAATGAGTTCTATTTACAGATTTTAGCTCACTTCTGTTTTGAGAAATTTCTGTCATGAAAGACGTTTTTGTTCATGTAAGCTACAGCGTTTTACTGTAATGGCTGTGCTCTATTTCCACTCCTCACGCAACACATCCAGCGTGGCAGTTGTGGTCAGCCGTACCAAAATCTATACTCAAGGGAAGGCTGGATAAGGTTCCTTAGGATTTGATTTCAAGGCAGCTTAAGGTGATTGAAGTCGAAACTGCTGCATTTTTACTGCCTTGTCTCCTGGCTCACCTGGCTACAAACTTCCATCTGGCTACAAATTCACTGGGTAGGAAGAGGTCCTGAAGGGAAGAAAAAAAAATGTTTGGTTTATTTGTTTGTTTTAAAAAAAGAAAACCAAATGCTAACTTGTTGGATCAGTGCTGGCATAAGGAAGAAGACGGGAATAAGGAGGAGCTAAACAGCTGTAATTTAGCCTACTTAATTACTCTGCAAATTAAGTTGGGGGGTTGGCAAGCTGAACACAGGTGCTGGTTGTGTGTTCAAAAATGCCAGGCAATAACATCTAATTCTGAATATGACTGGAAGGAAGAAAAGGCTGCCTTTTAATGCTTCTGCTCTGTGAGATTATGTCCATAATTCAAGTAGAGAGAGACAAGAAATTTGTTTTGAGATTCTGTTGACACCTGCTTCTGAACCGCGGATTCTTAAGAGTCCGATTGTGCAGAGAATCTCTCTGTAGTAGTTGATCACTGGTGAAGTTTTGAGTATATGTTTTGGTTACAGAAGTGGTTATGACGAATTAACCAAGAACTCGTGTACTGTGCAACTTGAATAGGGAAGTACTGCCAGCAGAACGCTGCTCTAATGGCTGCTGTTGCGTAAGCTGTGGGGAAAAAGTGCTGTCCTCCTTAAAGAAATTGAGCTTAGTTCTATTGTCAGGTTTTATGCTATCAACTGTCTTGTAGCGTTTGGTCAAATTAAATGTGCAAGTGCATAAAAGTTGATGCTTTTAGTGGCAATAACCCATTGTCATCACTTTCCGCCACTCCTAACTCTTCATGTTGTAATGACTTAAAATAACAAACAATGCTTAAGGTTTTTTTGTCTGTATTTGCAGATCACCAGGAGAACCTCACTCTGAAAACATTGAAACTAGCCGAATGTAAGTGAATAAGTGGATGAGTTTGGTATATCTTATTTAAAAATGCTTTGAACATATGTAACAGTTTCTCTTGCACCTGCTTAAAAAAACCAAAATACAACAAAAAGCTGAATAGAGCTGTGGAATCACCTTAGAAAATTTCGAGTTAGTATTTTGCTATGGAAAAACAATTTTAACCTTCTGTAGAAACTGTGGTGACTTGTGGGTTTTTTAAGGGTGAATGGGTTGAAGGAAAAGTTCAGAGGCTTAGTTTAGTGTGAACCAATAGATAGTAGCATAATACAGTGTCAGAAGTCCTCAGGCCTATATTCAGACTCGACAGTAGGGCTGTAATTTCTACCTGCTATTCACTAACATCTTGCATGGATTTGAAGACACTTCAGTACTAAGGCGCAATACCTGCTGATATCTGTTGTGGCAGATGGATTGCTGAACTAAGAAATAATAATAAAAAGGTCTGACTTGATAAATTTATATACTAGTTACTTTTAGAAAGAGAGAACTAGCTTTCCTTCTCTAAGCAGTATTGATATAGCAACTTGCTCACAGTTCTGGACCTTGTTTTGGTCTGTCTTCATTAGCCTAGAAGCCAAGATTAACTAGAAGCAAGACTCTGATGGGTTGAAATGTTCATTTCAATTTCAAATTAAGAAGGGTTGCAAGAATGAGGAGACTGCTCTAAAAAAAAATTTTTTAAAAAAGAAAAAAGTTATTTGGGGCTTTATTCTTCTGAGTTAGCAAACAAAGATTCTTTTATTGCTATGCAAACCATCCCGTCATAGAACTCAAGCCGGGAAACCCACAAACACTGCTTTTCTGGCTTTACTGCACAAGTTCCAAAATAATAGAGGGAGTGTAGCCCAGTGGTTGGGGTACCGTTCGAGGCTTCAAAAGACCTGGGTTCATTTCTCTTCTGCCACTAACTCCTCTGACCTTAAACTGTCTCCTCCACACCCCTCAGGTGGCCTAGCTTTTTATGCAGTGTGGGCTGAATGCCAGTTTTGGGATGTTTGCAGGCCGGGAACATGGTGTGAATTGCTCAAGGACTTCTCTCTGTAGCTGCCCTGCTTGGGGAGGGTTGGAGCTGAGGTGAGCCCTTCCACATTGGGCTTTGTACCTAACCTTAAAAGCGATGAGAAGGAAACAAGGAACACCTTTCCAATGTGTTTTTAGTAATTCACTGCAGTGAAGTCTTTTCTTGCACTAGGAGGAGCATTTCTCCTGGGACGGTAAATTTCCTTTTCCCTCTCTGATGCCATCTGTTCCAGAAGTGCTGTCTAGCTGCTTGCTTAGGAGTGCAGGTTGCAGGGATCCAGACCTGAGAGGTTGCTGGCTGTCACTACGTGGACATGTGTTAGAGGCTGCAGGGCAAAAAAACCTGCCATAGCCTCTTCTGCTCCAGTACCAGCCCCTGCTGCGCTGTGTTTTATTGTTCCTGCAGCAAGTTGAGTTGTGTTCTTTTGTTTCCTTGGCCTAGCCAAATGGGGGGAATCAGGCTGTAGACTGACTGTCGTCCACTCTGGATGTTGTCAGTTGACCTACTGCTTTTTACACATTGTAAGGTGTAAGATGTGTCAGAAACAAGGATCATGACTGGTGTGAAACAAAGACTCCATGAGGACCTATAATAAATCAGAAGGAAAAGGCAGTACAACTATTTTTCCTTCTAGCAGTCTGACAGTTCTTTTTTTTGTGTGTGTGTTTTATCCTCAAAACTAAACCTGAAAAAATAATCTACAGAAGCAAGCTTTTCTGTGTGAAAGCTGAGTATTTTTTTTTGGTGCTGAATGATGATGAGAGTTGCCCTGACTACGTAGATTTGGGGTATCTGTCTAAAATAGATGTCAGTCAAGCTGTAGGAATTCACATATTTGTTTGAGTAGTAGTTACACAGTATTAAGGCATGGTATAGTTGCAAAACTATTTTTTTTTTAAACTGTATCAGAATGTGGTGTATACATCACCTATTACAAAGGATTTCTGCAATCCTGCTGCATAGTTGCTCATGCCACATAGAATGGAATGGCAGGCTGGGTGATACAGTGTGACCTGCAAGCTTACTGTATAGCTGGAATAGTTACTGTGTTATTTACATGCCTATAATTCATTGGTAAATGCAGGGGCTTACTCCAGTGTTTTTTTTTTTTGTACAATTAATAGTTAACTTTTTGCTCTGGTTGGCTGATAGAATTGCTTTATTTGTTTGTGGTTTGCATTGCAAAGCTTTATACTAAGAGCATAGTCACATATGTTTTTCACATGTGTAAATTAAATAAAAAGAAATCTGCTGGCTCTTTCAGACTCTTATGCAGCAAATTCTTCCATGGATAAGTCTTGCTTATCCCAGGCTTTTCAAATTCTGATTCCATGCGTAATGAACCTATTGGTGCCTGCTCGGAGTTAGGAGTCTTTTTTCCTTAGCATTCATTCAAGTCTTTGAATTCTTAAAATCAGCATCTTCTTCTGTCTGCTTCTGTCACAGATCTGCATTAATTATCAGCTTTGATTAGTATAACTTTCTTAAAACCTCTCTAGCACTAAATTACCTGATTTTTAATTGTTTAACAATAACTTCAGTTTATGTATTTTCACTCTCTATTGTCACATATCAAGGCAAAGGTTTGGGTACTTTGATGTGATGGTTTTCTGTGTGTTTATCTTTCCTTCTTTCTGTTTTTGAGGGTGGGATACTTTGTAATTTTGAAACTTTTCTCTCTTTTTCTAAGGGAGTTGAGCAGCCTCACCATTTAAAGGGTTGTTACAGTTTGCATAATCATCTTACGCTGGTGTAGGTTTGATAGCTGGTTTGTTTCTATTGAAAGAATGGCAAAATAAAAATTCTGCAGCAGCCTCAAAATATGCTAGAAAACCAAATTACAGCCATTGCAAACATAGGTAATAACTGTATTAGTGTTTCAGGATGCATACTTTCAGATGCCATCCTAGTGCCTTCTAGACATAGAATTCCTTAAATTGGTTTCCTCACAGCTGAAAACACATCTGATTCCAGATTTTATATTAGAAAATATAACTGAAGCAAATGTATTACAGACCTTGGCTCCCATGGAGCTTGGAGAATGCTGTAAATTTAACAGTTAAAAATGTAAAAAAAGCTTAAAGAGGAGATATTTCTCTGTGGAGATATCTAATCCACAAATGCTAGGCTGTTCCTAAACTGGAAACTCTGGTATTTAAGTCTTAGAATCCATGCTACCTGCACTTAGTTTATGCATGATCATGGTCATCCCTCTAGGACAGTGTCAGGCAGAATGAAGGCATAGTAAAAAAATGCTACCATGGAAACAGCTCTGGAGGTTTTAGTAACTTGAAAACAGAGCTGTGTGATTGTCCCATTCCTGCACTTGGCCTCTTCAAGTTGTACAAGGAGAGTACAAGGTTGATCAGCATTTAGGTCTCTTCTCTGCAGGTCGGTCTTACGTGCCTCAATGGTCAGTCCTCTTCTTGTATCAGTATTTTCATCTGAAATAGTTTCTCTTGTACCATGCTTCTACTGAAACACTCCAGTGGTCCAGAAGTAGAGAATCTGAATCGGTGTCTCCATGTTACTGTCTCTGTCTTTTGATATCTCACTGCCATGCCAATATTAATCTCCTTTCTTTGGTCAGGCTGCTGATCAGAATAGTGTATAAATTTCATACTTGACAAATTTCATCTTGTTCAGGAGAGTACAACGTAAAGTTTAATTGTACTTGATTGAGTGCCAGGACTTCTTTAATCAAAAGAAAACAACATGGATGGCACTAAAGAATATGTATTTTGCTTAATGTGTTTGATAAAATATTCATTATTTGTTTTGCCATGGATATAAAAGACAGACTGAAGTATTCCTGCTAGTATGTGAAGTTAATGTCATTTCATGTCTTTCCAATAAAGGCAAAGTTGGTCTTTATTTAACCAGTCCAGAGTAGGACTCCTTACATGATAATTTAAAACAAAATTTGGAGAACTCTTGAAATGTTTTGTGTGGTTAAACTTGATTATTCTTTGGAAGTTTAACAGCTGATAACAGTTGTGTAGTTTTTTCTTTAAAATATTAAGATAACAAATTTATTGAAAGAGAGTAAGATTTTTGCAAGTTTATAGTCACTCCTAAACTTAGTAATAAATCCATTCCAACAGTAATTCAAGTTACTTTTTATTTGTAATTAAATGAATTTATGGACTTTTTTGTGAAGGCTGTATTTCTCCCTGCCTTTTCAAAAGGAACTGATTCTAGAAATGTGAGCATAGTATTTAAAACACAGTCAGGTATGCCTGCAGTCATTACCATTTACATATGTTGATTGCCTACAATAATTGCCTAATAATTGTTCCCCCATAATCAGTTATTTAATGGCTTCAGGCCTGTAATGTTTTGGAGAGGGGAGGAATTGGGAATCTCTCAGTTTTTTGGCTAATTGAATGTTGGAAGGATTGCAAAAGTGACAGGGCACTGCATGCCTTCTTAAGAAGGACAGATAGGAACCAGGGTATGAAACCAGTTGGTCTGTGAGATGTTATCTCTGTAGAGTCTTGGAGCTAACAACCTGAAGAGGAAAGGGCTGTAACGAAAGGTACTTTTCTAATAGGACTGTAGCAAGGTAATTGATCTGTGAGACAAGATTAAGAGAGACATGCTGACTGTGTTCTTGACCCACCCCGCTCTGGCTGTCTTTCTGCATTGCTCTGTAAAGCCAGGACAACTCTTCTCAGGTTCGCCCTTCCTGAGGAAGTGCCGTGTCTGACTTTGTCAGCACATGATGTTCCCGGAGGCACGGTGGATCTAGAATACGTGATAGGGAGGGGAGTCCCTTGGCTGAAGCCAGTGCAGTCCGAGAGGGTTCACAGTCTGCACCCCAGCTACTGGAGCCCGCCACACTGGAAAGAACGAGGTTGGAAAATGCAAAGTCCATATGCATTTGCAGATGTACGTTCACTGGGGCACCAGTGGCTGAGGTGGGCAAAAGGTGTTACAACCCTGCTGGAACAGGAGTCTCGGCTCCAGCTCCGAGTGGAGCATTTGGCAGCTCGGTGTGCAGACCACTTCAAAATGTTCTGTGTGGGCAGTGCTTTTACTGGAAGGTTGTCAGGTTGTCTTCTCTAGTGCTTACTCTAACTAAACAGAAGCAGGAAACCAACATGCAAGGTTTGAAACTGAAACTCTCAGAAAGCAGTATTGAACTTCACAAAGATGTCCCACACCTTTTTTTAACAGTTTTTGGTCTGCTGGTCATTGTATTTCCACAGTGTAGTATAATTGTTGCAGGTGTATAAGTCTCTTTATGCTCCTGTCTGTTAAGGCATATGCTGAAAGTTGTTTTGCTGTTAGTACTAAAAAAAAAAAAAAAAATCCCTGTTTTTTTTGTTTCCTATCCAAAATACGAACATAATTTTTCCTCTTGCTTCCGTGCATGTTAGTACTTGTTTTGTTTATTTTGTTTGGTTTTGGTTTTGCATTAAGAAAACGGCTTGTGAATATTTTACACTTCTGAATGTCTAATAGCGTTGTTAAAACAGACCGCTTTAAACTTCTACTTGCTAAAAATAGGCCATATTGGAGCAATGCGAGACTTCCGTGCAGAATTAATATAAAAGTTGTTGTGTTCCAAGCAGAAACCATTTGGAAATACATCATTTCATACTGATATTTCTAGACAGGTATGAAAACTTTATATGTATTTCTAAAATGTAGGTAAACTCAAGGCAAAAATGATGCATTTACGCAGATATTTTTAACTCCAGGCAAGTTTTGAAACTTTGAAGATTCTTTGCTGTGAAGAATTATATGTTTCAGACTTTTCTAAAATTCCTTAAGTGTTTAAACATTGAGTTTTCTCTGTTGCAGAAGCTTCCTTTATGTAGCATTTCTCAGGAGTTTAAGATGTATAGGAGAAAGGAACCTGGGGGTCCTGGTGGACAGCAGGATGACCATGAGCCAGCCCTGTGCCCTTGTGGCCAGGAAGGCCAATGGCATCCTGGGGTGTATTAGAAGGGAGGTGGTTAGTAGGTCGAGAGAGGTTCTCCTTCCCCTCTACTCTGCCCTGGTGAGATGGCATCTGGAATATTGTGTCCAGTTCTGGGCCCCTCAGTTCAGGAAGGACAGGGAACTGCTGGAGATCAGAGTCCAGCACAGGGCAACAAAGATGATGGAGAGAGTGGAGCATCTCCCTTAGGAGGAAAGGCTGAGGGAGCTGGGTCTCTTTAGCTTGGAGAAGAGGAGACTGAGGGGTGACCTCATCAATGTTTATAAATATATAAAGGGTGGGTGTCAGGAGGATGGAGCCAGGCTCTTCTCAGGGACAACCGATGATAGGACAAGGAGTAATGGGTATAAACTGGAACACAGGAGGTTCCACTTAAATTTGAGAAGAAACTTCTTCTCAGTGAGGGTAACAGAACACTGGAACAGGCTGCCCAGGCAGGTTGTGGAGTCTCCTTCTCTGGAGACATTCAAAACCCACCTGGACACATTCCTGTGCAGCCTCATCTAGGTGTTCCTGCTCTGGCAGGCGGATTGGACTAGATGATCTTTTGAGGTCCCTTCTAATCCCTAACATTCTGTGATTCTGTGAAGATATTTGGTAAATGCAAATCAGATGCTGTTACTGATACTCCACAGTTTTGGCAGCATTTTAATTAAAAATGCGAAGTCCTTATTATCTGGGGGGTTTTTATTAGTTGAAGAACAATGTAAAAGTCTAAAGGAGTTATTTTTCTTTAAATATTACAAAAGTAGATACTAGGGTTTTTTAAAAGGAAAAATGTGCTTGCAGAATTGTTGGACTTTGGGGAAGGAAGATGGTGTCTATTTTAGGTGCATCTCCCCCTCACTGAAGTAGCAAGTCTCGTTTGAGGAGGTTATACAAGGCCCACTGTGTGGGAAGTTACCCTAAGGCTAAAGGATAGGCCTGTGATATGGCTGTGAAAAGTTTACAACTGCAAACACACCAGTGTGGTTTCATACTCAGATGTGCAACAACAGTGTGATTCTTTGCAAACATATATGCAAGTCAGTCACTGCAGCCTTTAGGTACACTAGAATCACAGAATTATTTGGGTTGGAAGGGACCTTGAAGATCATCTAGTTCTGACCACCCTGCCGCAGGCAGGGACACCTTCCACTGGACCAGGTTGCTCAGAGCCCCACCCAGCCTGGCCTTGAACACTTCCAGGGATGGGGCATTCACAGCTTCTCTGGGCAGCCTGTCCCAGTGCCTCACCACCCTACTCTAAGGTGGTGTCTGTGTGCTAATGAACAGTAGATTACTCATTGAGTATTTAAGGGACCAGTTACTCTTTACGAGATCCCTCTATAGGAATTTAAGGGGAGCTGCAGTCTTCACTGTGTGGTATGAGCTAAGGATTAGAGGGGTGTTTCGTGTTACCTTGCTTGATGAACCAGTTTTAATGCCTCAGAGTTGTAACTTTTCTACATAGTAAATGAGCAGGGGAATGTAGAAAGAGATGAAGTTTTCACCTCTGGAGAATGGAGAAGATATGCTACACTTTTTTCAGAATAATACAGAAGTGTGGGCTTTTGGCACTGGACAGTGACAGTAATCTCTCAAGTACCTCAACATGGATGTGGTATGGAATATCCTTGTTCTGTAAAATCACACCTTGGATTACTTGGAACTGTGTTCTCTGTAAGTGCTTTCATGGGTGGACTTCAGTAAGTTTAGCTCTTGTGGAAGGCTCAGGAAATTCTGTTCTGCCTTCTTAGGTCTGTATCCTCACTTTAAATTGCCACCTTTTTTTTTTTTTTTTACTTAACTAATTTATTTGAGGCGATGTCAAAAGTCTGTGGAATAGCTGCCAGAGAGAGGTGAAGGGAAATTCTAATACAGTTGTAGTCTAGTACTGTTGTACATTGCATTGTTTGCTTCTGTAGTTGATGAAAAAAAAATAGTCTGACTTTCAGTTGAACCTTCTGTCTCTGATAGAATTTCACAGAACTTGAATCAGTGAGCCTGTAGCCATGAGTCACAATGAAAATGTTTGTACAAACAACATTATTGTAGGCATGGCACAGTTTGAGAAGTAATTGTTAGTTAAAAATTGGGAGCAAATAAAACTTAAGTCCCTCAGAAGTTAACTGTGAGAGACAAGTCTTAGTGTTGTCTCCTGGCATCTCAGATATGACCTGATGAAAGTGGAGTGTTTTTTAATATGATAAAATGTGTTGTTAATATATCATGCTTATACATTTAAATAACTGTATTCAAACTAGGTGTTACATAAGCCAGAAAGATGTGCATGCCTCCTTAAGACTAAGAATTTCTCCAGTTTGAAAACATAAGTTCTTTCTTCTTAGGGGGTTGGTCAGCTTTTCACAGTATCAGCTTTTCATTATATATTTCATCTGAATAACAACTTCAGCTGTTTTAAGTAATAAATAAATACACACACCCCCCTAGTATTTATACACTTAGGATAGCTGTGAGAAATAATCCATATAACATTCATAGGTGTATTACATAAGTCTGAAAATTATGGCAGAAAACTTGTGATCTACATGTAGACTGCAATGGAGGATGGAAGGAAAAAGCAATGAAGAAGGATAAAGTTAAAATGATAATGTGTATATGAAATAACAGCCATTTTGTATGCACTGTAGAAAACATCAGGGAGGGAGGAAAATTAAGGGATCATTAAGTTTCAACTTTAGTTAGAAAGAGCTTTCATGAAGATAATGCATTGGAGAGACTGCAAGATGAGTAAATCAAGATGAGTAAATAAGGAGCATATGGTGAGACAGGTGACCATAGCTCAGGTGTAAAAATTAACAAAGAAATGCTTTCACGATATATACTTATCTGCTTGCAAATGACAATATTTCACACTCTAAATCTGAAGGTCTGGAATAACTGAAAGTCAAAAATGATCAAAGCATGAAATCTTTTTGTTCAGAAATAGATGTCTATGAAATCCTGTACTGATCTAAGCTGTATCAAAACACTTTTTTTTTAAAGCCTCTCTACTAAAAGCTGAAGTATGAAAGACAAGATCAAGAAAACCTCATATTTTTATACATATGTGGAGAAAGGCGGGTTTTCCTAAGTCTATGTATAAAAATTGAAGAGGTTAGAACTCTTTCCTTGGATCAGAATACAGCTATTCCCTGTTTATACAGTAGTGGTTTTGATGGTATTACTGGCACAGCTTTTTTAAAATTTATGGTCTTCTACCTCGATCTCAAGGTCCCAGGGAAACTTTTCTTCACAATTTTTTTGTCTTGGAATGCACTGGGGCATTTGGATGGTTGGATAGATGTTGAGCTCATCTTTCCTTTGTGAGAAATATTTTCTTCTCTAGGATCATGAGATTTTGAAGGGTGAAAAGGAAGGAGCAAAGGTGTTATTGCTGAATAACACACACTGTAATAGCTACTTTCAGAACTTGAGGATTTTTTCTCTTCTGAAGCAGCCTTGTTGAAACTCTGCTAAACCAGACAGTATTAACAGGCGCAGCAAGTGCTGCGTGGTACCAGTGGCTCTAGCTCTTCAGTTCTTGAGTACTTGTTCTGTGCAGAATCTGTGGAAGTCATCAACACTGAAACAGACAACTTTAATATCACAGTTTCTCATGAAAATCTTGCTTCCTGTGTTATATTTTTTACAGTACTGCATCACTAAAGTTAGTTTAAAAGCCTGCATGTTATACCTAATCAAAATGTTTGAAATGTTTCATAGTTCATTTTTCATTAATAACTTGTTTTCTTAAGTGAAGATTTGGGGGTTTCTTTCAAAATGTGGTCAAACATGGTGCTCTTGGTGCTGCATGCAGCTTCTGTCCCAATTACCTGCATTT
This sequence comes from Caloenas nicobarica, assembly GCF_036013445.1. Classification (NCBI taxonomy): domain Eukaryota; kingdom Metazoa; phylum Chordata; class Aves; order Columbiformes; family Columbidae; genus Caloenas; species Caloenas nicobarica. The sequence continues at coordinate 95,550,008 of NC_088245.1, read as the reverse complement.
TTCCAGCAATTTCTTTATCATTTGCATGTTTCTGTAATAGTCTGTGACTTTTTTAGTTGGCCAGTTAAATTTTATAGTGTGTATGTGTGTGTATATATAGTACTGAGCACATTAACTTGTATAGTAATACAGTTGTAATTCTTCAAAATGCATACTTGATATGTGTAATTGCAGGAGAAAGGGGGGGATTTGGCAAATAACTGTTTTACAGAACTGCGTACTGTATTAAGCTGAGGAGAAATATATTCAGCCGTGAGCTCAACTTTAATTCTGGTTTTGTCAGAGGTTTAACCAAGGAATATTTTCCTGTGGATTTAAATAGACTAAATATCTGATAACTTGGTCATCTGGAATCTTGTTAAAAATAGTTTAGATTTTTAAAGGGTTTATATCCTACTGGTGTAATATTGATACTATTACTAAATACATGCCTGGACCATTTGTATTTCATACCTTTTCCCTCTGTCAGTGGCAACCATACCTCAGTACTATACATCGGACTCAGTCACCTGTATGAGATCCAGTTTTCTTTTACTTCACTTGCAGCCTTGCTTTGCATATAAATTTCTCTATTTTTCGGTGACAATGGAGATTGTTCAGAACTGAACAAGATTGTACTCACTGTAACACTAGAATGTAAGCTGAAAACTGTACATAAACAGGATTTACCTTTCACTTACATAGGACCCACAAAAAATTGTGTGTTAAATAATTTGCATTTGTCAAGATGAAAATACTGTATTTAAAAAAAAAATCTCCTGATGTGTCCTCTCTGACATAGAAATCTTGTATTTCAGTGCCTGACTAATCTCTGCCTTGCTGATGCTTTTGAATGAGCTTTGTATGTGAAAGCTCTACTAATCCTTGTACTTACTGTTTGAATGTTTGCTACAGGAAGCGAGCAGCTGCAAAGCATCTAATAGAGCGCTACTACCACCAGTTAACTGAGGGCTGTGGAAATGAAGCCTGCACGAATGAATTTTGTGCTTCCTGTCCAACTTTTCTCCGTATGGATAACAATGCAGCAGCCATTAAGGCCCTCGAGCTTTATAAGATTAATGCAAAACTCTGTGATCCTCATCCCTCCAAGAAAGGAACGAGCTCAGCTTACCTAGAAAACAATTCCAAAGGTGCCCATAACAATTCCTGCACTGACAGAAAGATGAACAAGAAGGAACTGCAAGGCCCAAGAGATGACTTTAAAGGTAAGATGTTATTTTAGAATTTGCCTAAAATAAAACATTTAATATGCATGACTATAAGGCTACAGAATTCAATGTGGTATTCTGCTGACTTCTAAAGTAAAATACAATATTGGGCTATCAAATACTTTACTATGGATTCTGAAAAATGGCTGGGTTGATGCTGAACACTGATTCCAAATCTGGATATTTACCACATCTCTATTAAAATGCATGTGCATTTCTTGTGTTCTGAGATTACTGGGTTTGCAAATATGGAGAGGTTTTTTTAAGTGCTGTTGTATAGCTGCTTTAGTTTTGCTAGTTTAATAACTCTCTTGTGTAGTTAATGAGTTATAAAAGTTATACTTTAATTCCAGACTCTATGTTAAGAAACTTAACAGATGAACAAAAAATGATACAGTGGATAACAGGCAATATATCTACCAAGCTAAAAGAAGTTTAAGCAAAGTGGTTTCCAAGCCAGTATATGAAAATTAAATACTGTTCTGTATGTCTTTTTTAACTTCTGTTTAGCTTTTCAAACTCTATAGAATAGTAAATACATACTAGGAGAATGATTTTTAGTTGTTGCGAAAACCTGTGGTGCAAGCAGAAATCACAAGCTAAATGAAATTCAAGCCATTAACCTTTGAGCAGATGTTTTTAAGTATCGTTACAGTAAGTGGTATAAACACAGTTCAGATTCATTCATTTTAGCTAAAGAAGGGGAAATGGTTTACAGCAAAGAATTAAAAAACCCTACAGAATCAGCAAGAAACCATAGTACTGTCTTATAAGGGACCTAAGGTGCTCCAGTCAATACCTGCATAAGTTTGTGCTTTATCTGGTGCAAGGATAAATTTGTCCCCAAATTATTTATGATCTGAGTAAGCAAAGATGCAAACAATAGGAAGGGGAAAGGAGAGTCATTATAGTGCTAGATGGGCAAAAGGCACACTAGGTCTTTTTTGTGATTTGTTTCTTGGTTTTGTGTATTTTTAACGGAGGTGTGCAGGTACAGGATTTTCCTCCTTCTCTTCAACCCCACTCACCTTTCTCCCCAAGACAAGTATCTAAGAGGCTTCTCAACTTATCTCAGAGACTGTCATCTAAAGCAGTGACTCAGACTCATCTGTTGCGGCATCAGAAGCATTGACTTGTCTTTGTAGCTGCATGGATAGAGAGCACTATGTGTTCTTAAAAGCCCATCTGAGACTCTTAGTTATCTTTGGAACTGGATGATGTCTAAGGAATATAGTGCTCTGAAATTTTATTTAAGGTCTATCTGTAGCAACTGGGAAAACTGCAGTTAAGTTCAAGAAAGTCAAGGAAAAGGATGTGCAGCTTGCTTTTATGCTTGACATAGGATTAAAAAGTTCTAAATAAATTGAAAGAAATGTCCTCCAGAAAGAATTATTTAAATTACTTTTCTGTAGTGCTAAGACTACTACCTTTGAGGAGAAAAAAATGTGTCTGGAGGCCATTGTCAGCATCTCAGTAATATCTTAGATGGCAATCCTAAAAGAGAAAGGAAATAGAGAAATTGCAAATACATAAAAAGCATAGGTTACGAATGTAGTCATATATAGAGAGAGCCATTTCAAAATCAGTGTTTTAATTACCTGGAAAACTATTTTCAGCTTCGATCACCAAAACATTAAATTGGGAACAGGGAAGGTCAGTGGACAGGCAGTCAGCACACAATTGTAATAAAGCTTCCCTAAGAGATAATGAAAAGTTAATTCATAAATTGGGTAATCATAGAGTGTGGTGGTGGCAATTTCTAGATGACATGCAGTCTTGAAGGCATGTAAAAGCTCACATATCAGACACAAGTCAGCTAAAATTGGCTTGAGTTGGAAGGCTTCACTTATGTTTATTTTCCTCCAGCTGTTCTCTCTGCTATGAAGTAAAAATGGTGCAGACCCTTACAACAGCTCAGTTAGTGGGTGGTCACAGGATATGACTTAAAGCTGTTATGAAACTGCTAATGGTAATACTAAACATTTTAACTGGAAGTAGCACATGATAAGTTCCTTAAATATTACAAACCTTTAAAAGAATGACTAGGGAATACCTGTTGTAAGTATGGAAATCTGAAATGTGTTATATTGTTAAATTGTTAACTCTTGCTGATAATTTTTGTGCTATGCATAAGCTCTGCAGTCCAGCATCAGTGAACTTCAGGCTGTGGTCCTCATTTTGAGGAGCTGTGTGACATGGAACAGCATCTGTATCAGCAGCCAAATTTCTTTTAGGCAAGTTTGTTTCCTGAGGATGCACTGCAGCAAATAAAAATAGGAGATGTTGCACTAAGTTTGAATCTTTTCATAGTATTTTCAATGCTGTTGTTTTTCCAACAGGATGGATTTTAGCTTTGAAGCTTTTTCACTGCCTTCAAATTGGCTGGAAGTCAGTCTCGGTAGCATGACATAAGCTTAATCTTTCTTGTGTTAAATGAGCTCCAAGAATAGCTTTGGGGCTCTGTGAAAATCAATAGGTTGTCTGTCTTTGCATAATTTATTTTTTATTTGTAATTTAATGACTGCTTGGAATTAATGTTAGTATAGGCAATCGCGTTTCAAAATATTTTAACATATAACTGTATTTATTAAAATTACACACTTCTTTCTGCAGAAGTAGTTGTTCTAGCATGGTTGAATAAAGTGCTGTGATGCGTGGGTGGTTTTTTTTTAGATCTGTAGAGATGCTATTAAACAGATTCAGTCTTAGTTTTAAACTGTGTGTCAGTTCAGAAGAATCTGCTTGAACTAGAACATCTTTTCAGGGTCTGATCATGTGGTAATCCTACTCTAAATCATCACCTGATGTGAAAGCACCTTTGGGTTCTGTTTGAGAAGTAGCACAGAGCTATAAATAATATTTTCTTCTTCTCTTTTATAAAGAGAAAGGAAGATTTCAAATAACAAATGGACCACCAAATGACTTGTTTCATATCAAGGGTTTGGAGGGGGGGACAGAGAGGTATTTGGAGCCCATGCAGGTGATGTGTGTAAATCAGCTTGTTCATCTGAATAGCATATTGATGAGTATACTCAAATTGTTTATCTCAGTGAGGCCTGATGTACAAAGAAATAACCCACATGCCCAACTGTGTGTGTAACTTAGAAACATTATTGTGGTTTTTTGGGGAGAGTTTTCAGGCATATGTTTAGTATAAAAACAGTTGCAGAAAGCATTAAAAATAGAAATGAAAAAATCTTATATTCAATTAATATACAACAAAAGAAATTACTGAATCTTTTCTTCAAGATATGTTTTTAAGGGAGAGTGTGTGAAGTCCATATGCATGTGCTATGTTTGAAAAAATAGGTTGATACACTTTAGTTTGTGTATAGTTTAAAGATTTACATATTAACTGCAGATTTACCAGAAGACTATATTATCACACAGTCTTATTAATTAAGCCTTTTAAAGTTTAAACATCTTACTGATTGATTTAGTTGCTCTTGTTTAGACCTTAGAATACTGTTAACTACCAAACGTAGTTAATTGGCTGCAAACTGGTTTTACGATTGAGTGTGTTCTCTGATCAACATCCATGAATAAAGTATTTACAAAATCATAGTGAGTGAAATCATGATTCTTCATGCTAATGAAATGATAAAGTATCCGTCTTGAATTTACCCAGCACTGACACTGTTTTTTCCACTGTTAATGATGATACAATACGGAGATTTCTTGAGTAGGGCAAATCAGAAGTATTCTCTTTTTAATTGTTATCTTAATGAAATTAATACTTTATCTTTTTATAGATGTGACTTTTCTAACAGAGGACAAGATATATGAAATTCTTGAACTGTGTCGAGAGAAAGAGGATTATTCCCCTTTAATCCGGGTGATTGGGAGAGTATTTTCTAGTGCTGAAGCATTGGTACAGAGTTTCCGAAAAGCCAAGCAGCACACCAAGGAGGAGCTCAAGTCTCTTCAAGGGAAGGATGAAGACAAAGATGAAGATGAAAAGGAAAAAGCTGCCTGTTCGGCTGCTGCTATGGAAGAAGATTCAGGCGCATCATCATCTTCATCATCAAGAATAGGTGATAACACACAGGGAGATAATAACCTCCAAAAACTAGGCCCAGATGAAGTGTCTGTAGATATTGAAGCAGTCAGACGGGTCTATGATAGATTACTTTCTAATGAAAAAATAGAAACTGCCTTTTTAAATGCACTTGTGTACTTGTCACCTAATGTGGAATGTGACTTGACTTACCATAATGTGTACTCTCGGGATCCCAACTATCTGAATTTGTTTATTATCGTTATGGAGAATGGCAATCTTCATAGCCCAGAATACCTGGAAATGGCTCTACCATTGTTTTGCAAAGCAATGAGCAAACTACCCCTTGCAGCTCAAGCAAAACTGGTCAGATTGTGGTCTAAGTACAGAGCAGACCAAATTCGGAGAATGATGGAAACATTTCAGCAGCTTATTACTTACAAAGTCATAAGCAATGAGTTCAATAGTCGTAACCTAGTGAATGACGATGATGCTGTTGTTGCTGCTTCAAAGTGCTTGAAAATGGTTTACTATGCAAATGTAGTGGGAGGGGATGTGGATACAGATCATAATGAAGAGGAAGATGAAGAACCCATCCCAGAGTCAAGTGAACTAACTCTTCAAGAGCTGTTGGGTGAGGAAAGAAGAAATAAAAAAGGTCCTCGAGTGGATCCACTGGAAACTGAACTTGGTGTTAAAACTATAGATTGCAGAAAACCACTTATCCCTTTTGAAGAATTTATTAATGAACCACTGAATGATGTTCTAGAAATGGACAAAGACTACACTTTCTTCAAAGTAGAAACAGAAAATAAATTCTCTTTTATGACCTGTCCCTTCATATTGAATGCTGTTACCAAGAACCTAGGATTGTATTATGACAATAGGATCCGGATGTACAGTGAAAGACGCATAACTGTGCTCTACAGCTTAGTTCAAGGACAGCAGCTCAACCCATATTTGCGACTTAAAGTGAGACGTGATCACATCATAGATGATGCTCTCGTCCGGGTAAGTCATGCAGCGATGTGGAACGTAGGTTTGTTGGTTTTGACTAGTGCAAACTACGTGGGCTTATGACTAACTGAAAAGGACTGTGTGTGAGTGCAGTGTCTTATGTATTAGATTTCCCGTAGAAGGAAACTCAAATAGCTTTACCACCGAAAACCAATTCTGAGCGTGCTGCTAAAGACTTGGGTGTTCAGCAGAACTACTTCTGCTTAGAGTGGTTGTAGACTGAAATGTTTTGAAGTGCCAAATAGTCCTTATTCCCCATTTGCAGATTCTGTGCTGTTACAGCTTTAATGGTAAGAGCGACCAACTTCTCTTGCAGTACTTTGTCCCATGGACTGTCTTGCGTCATCTTCTGATAGTAAAGCTTTTCAGATGGGAGTTGGAATTAAAACCGTTCAGCTGTGTACTCTTCTTGTGGACTTCTGAACTTCTAGATATAAAGTATGCAGAGCGACTGCATGATAAGTAGAACTTATTGCTTCTCTAAGTGCTGTTGCAATGTGGTGCAAATACTGATATGACTGAGAAAGGAGAAGACAGACCTCTTAGTACCTGAAATCTGTGAGAGCAGCTTGTTTCTGAATGTGCTGGCTTCTTAAAGCAAAACTTAAAGCCATTTGTTCACACATCTTTGGAAGGTGGGAATTGTACAGGATACAAACTATAAAGGCTATTTCACAGTAAACTTTTTCCCATAAATTTAGCTTTAAAGCTTGTTGCTGAAGAGCCAGACAGGTATTTGGAGATGCTCTGGGGAAAGTACCTGGTTTTGCCTCTTAGCCGAGCTGTTACTTCTGGTTAAATTCGGTGACTTTAGCTGCTACCGAAGGTCAATCATGAGAGCCCTAAATGAGCTCCCCCCTTGATTTTTCTGTGTACCTATGAATTTCCAGACGGGTTAGCTGCTTTATGGGAATTGCTGATATTACTATGATTTATCAGGGAAAACCTTTGTCTCCAGTATCAATAGGAAAAATAAAATTGCAATGCGGAGATGGCTTCTGTCTGTAAACCTGATTTTATAGTAAGCAAATGAGAAATATACTGGTTTAAGATTAAAACCTGCTCCTTGTAATTTCACTACCCATCAGACTTACAGTTGTATCCAGTCATGTTTTGTCACGTTAATGTAATGGAGTTTATTTCCTTGACTGTTCAGCTTTGGGATACATAAATGCTGGGAAAAAGGGAGGGATAGTACTATCTCTTTAGGAGGGGAGGGGCTAAAAGAGGTTAAGAGCTAGTTTTAGGGACATGTTAATTTTAATGACAGTTCCAGCAGAGAGGAAGACCTTCTTCCTCATGCTGATGATGGGAAGGAAAATCCATAAATATGAGAAAGGCACTCTTCCACGTTTCTTGTTGTGTAAAGAAGTTGAAATCTCTGAGGACAAAAAAAAAAAGTTTAGTATTGCTTAGAAAGCTCATGGACAGCATCAAGTTGGTGCAGCTGCTACATCACAACAGGGCCACAGCAGTCACTACTGTGCATGCTCTTGGTCTGTTGGAAATTTAATTTAAATCAGATCAAGCTCAAACATACTAATTTAAATTATGATGTGCTTGAAGCAGCCCTTGCACAGCCTAGCAGTCTACGAGTACATGTTGAGCAGTTGCTGTGGATCCTCTTAGGGCAGTTAATTTAAGGTTTCAGAATATGCTGAATTATGGTGATGTGACTATCAAAGCCCCAAAGGAGAGTAAGAATTTTAAACTGTTTATTCTGGGCCAGAAAATAAAGGGAAAAGATAAAACTGTTCTAAAGTAGCCTGAGCTGAACTGTAGTGTTCATCAATGAGACAAAGTGCAGCCCAGGCATTTCTTGAAAGTGCAAAATAGATTATATTCAGTAGAGTGGAGATGAATGCTCACCATGCTAGCTGGATGAAGGGAGCTGCATGTGCCATTTCAAACAGATGCAACAAGGTAGCTGTTGTGAGATGATGTGGACTTAAAATTGTGTTGATGAATGTATGTAGAGGGTACAGAAGTCACCTTTTAAATATTGATGTGTTTTAACTGATGATATGAAGTATCACTGCTCAAGGACGAGATTTAAATATTCCTGAGGAAGTGTTAGGATTTAAAAAAAGGAGCAAATGGAAGAATACAATGTTCTTGTTTAATATGGTGTGCCTATGTTTCTTTTTTTCATTTTTCTTCTCATTTTAATATCAAAAAGGATGCAACAGAAGTATATTTTAAGGGTTCAGAGTCTCTTCAAAGAGATTGTGACGTTCCCTGAATGGTAAAAAATATGATGGAGAGGACGTGAAAGATGGCATGGAGAAGTTGAATGAGAAATACTGGTTTTCTCAACTGTTAGCACCCAGTCATATTATCAGGAAGAAGGCTTAACATAAGCAAAAGGACACATTTTTTTACCCACTGTGTACTTAAAGTTACGGATGTCTTTGCCCAGAACTTGTAGTTCTTCATGAAAGAAAGATCCATCAAAAGGTAAAAGGCATTACAGGCATTTTGTTGTGACCCACACACAAACGTCAGGAAGTCTCGAAGCTGCAAGTCTGCTGGTAGCTGGAAAAGTGTCATGGGGAAAATACTGTTCCACACTGTCATCTTGCCATTTCTTCAGCAATGCCTGATCTGTTGAAGAATTGTGCGCTGTTGTTAAAAGGTACTTCTCATAACTGGTTGGGAAGCGTTTTTAGTAATTTTCACTATTTGTTTCCACTTCCTGCTTGATGTCAAATAGGTCTGGAGGAAGATCTTCAGTCTTATGTCCTAATCCTTAAAGTAGCTTGCTCTGTCTCTGACTGTAGTCAAAGATGGGTACCGTGTGCTTCCGTAGCAGCACTGACAGTGTCAAACCTAAGTGAAAGCTATATTATATGAGTTTGCATCAGTTTTACGTGCAGTACTGAACTTTTTTGGAAGGGTCTCACTGAAAACTGCCAGAAAGATCTTGCCAAGATAATAGTCTTCAGTAGTAAAACCATATTCTTAGATCTGTTCAGTGGCAAAATGTTTCCAAACATGCTTAAATTACAGGTAAGTAATTATGATCACTGATATTCTTACCCTTGAATTGCATTTTTTACTTCTGGGGTTTGAATACTTACAGACTTGTTTGAATTGTAAGTAATTACATACTCATGTCACTAGACCTGTGTCTTTACAGAACAACCAGTGCAGACTTTTTTGACTATATATGGAATAACTCTAACTTCCTGATAAAAACATTTTTTCAGAAATACTGATTAAAATGAGGTTCAGATGATCTTATTCATATTTTCCTTATTGATGTTGGCTATTTTGCAAGCAAATATTTTGACCAGCCTTCATAATATCTTCTTGCGAGTGGACTAAGTACTGGTCTTTGCTAATAAGTTGAGCTAATGAAGTTATCACCGAGCTGTTTTTCTCTTATCAATACTTAGTATTTAAACTTGTAGAGTTTAGTTATACACATCTTCTCACTTTTTGGGACTGCAATAACACAAATCTGGGCACCGGTAAGTGATTTTTTTATTATTACTGCAGGATTTTTCTTATTGAGCATTCGAAGCAATACCTTTTAAATATCTTTGAAGCAATAACTTGTGTAAAGTTGCTTATTAAGGGAATCGTTGTTCACCCTGGAACACATCTACACAGAGATTTTATTTACAGATTCATTGATCAATTTCTTTGAATGTATGAAACTTTCATCAGAAACTTATTTTTCATTTTTTTAATTGAAATAGACTTAATGAAATGTGTTTTCTTTGTTTTATATGCTGAATGTATGCTTATTTGTATGTATGTTAGTCTGAAAAGTCACCAGGAGGTGGGGTGGCATGTCAGAATTGGTGAAGTGCTACTCCCTGCTTTTATTAAGGGAACCCTTACATTTGGGAGTTGGTAGCTCAGTTTGTAGTTCTTGAAAGCAGTTAACGTGCTTTTTTGTGTCCATCAGGTTTAAGAAGTTCGCTGTCCTCCTGCTGAGTCATGTTATGTGTATGTGGTAGTAATGAAATGAATTTATCCTTAAGTCCATTCTTCTGCCTTTTTGTTTCCTATTCCTTTCATCCCCTTCTTCCGAGTTTGCTCTCCCTATGCCCCAGGTGGTACGTGGATTTATTCTCAGGGAGCAGTAATTTAAAGCATATGAGTTATGACATGAGAGTTCTACAAGTGAGAATGTGGTGGACTCCTTCAGCAGAGTCTGGCTGGTGCTTGCTCGCAGATTAGAAACCCACTTTGACAAATTTCACATTGAGTGTAGACAGCTGGCCAGCCGCAAGCCTCTCCTGCTTCAAAATGACTCTGCTAAATGTATTGATAAACTAAGACAGTTATATGGCAACTGAAACCAGTAGGCAGATTGTCTCGTAGTATATTAGCAACAAAGTACAAAAGGAGCTTTGAGGTTCTTTTAAACTAAATCCATGTTTGATAATGTGTGTTGAGTTGAAATTCATGGCACTAGTGTGCCTTGGTTGCGTGCAGAACGTGTCTGACTGATATATGCAAGCTCAGCTGGCAGGCATATGCATGAACCATAAAGCACAACTTGAGAGGGTGCTGCTTAGTCACTTTTTAAGTATTAACTCACATGCCATTTTGCAGAAAATGTAGTGACCGACTTATGTCAGGATGTGTCACTGGTAGTTGTGTTTGTGTCATTTTTGCCTTCTAGCATAGAAGGTATTCCTGCCACTGCCTTAAAGAGGACTTTTATGTTTCATTGTTAGAACTAGAGGGGTTTTTTGATCACTTAACTGAATAGAGATTAGTTCAGTTACTATAAATTTTGAGAAGGTAAACTCTGGTGTTACATTAAGCTTTTAAACTTTGTCATACTTCTCTCACTTAGTGGAAGATTCCTTTCTCTCAGAAAAGAACCGTGTTGTTATGTAAGCAAATTAAATCATACAGTCTCTTATGCTGTGCCACAATATTGTTTCAGCCAACAAAATACAGATATTCTTTACAACATTGTCTCAGCTTTCAGCTTTTCAGTTCAGAGATACTCAGTTTTTGATGCTGCTGCTTCAGAGGTGTCACACGTGCTTTCTGGGAAGTCCCTGGAAAATGTAATGACAACTTTTGTCTGCTTGGCCACTCAGACCATTTTACCTTCTGGCTTCCAGCAGCATCTCTGACGTGACTAAGGCAGCTCTAACTATTACAAAAAAAGAAAAAGGAAAAAAAAAATAATGAAAAAAAAAACCAACACAAAACAACAAACCAACAACACTTCTAAACTGAAGTTCATACTTCCTTCCTGTAGAAACACTGCTACATGCTGCAGCTCTGCTAAAATTCAGTGCCTCTCTACTGTCATGACTAATGCTGTGTTTTCCACTGAGTTCCAGTTTTCTTGTGAAGTATCAGTGTTAAGAGATGCAAATGGTAAAAGGAGCAGCTAAATCCAAAACCTTCAGTTGAGCAGCTTAGCAACATTGTCCTGGTTACAGAATCTACTTCAAGGAACATCAGGCTTTGACTCAAAATACTGGCTTTTTGGTAATCTCTGTCTGACTCCCTCACAGACATCCAGTGCACTGTTCCAATCTGCCCAGCTGGCATTGCTCAACTAAGAGTGTTTCCTTCCCCTTTTTTTTTAGTACTGCATATCTGTTACATCACTCATTGCAGCATTGTTCTCATCCAAAAAGAATTACTTTGAAATAATTTTTTAAATTGCTCTATATGTATAAATATGAGCACTCTCCTTATTATATGTGTAAAAGCTCTCATGTCATAGAAATATACTATGACAAAGGGTTGCTGTCCCAAAAGACACGCAGAGGCAATACTTGCTTTCTCAGAATGCATCAAAATTCATAAAACTTGCGAAAACTTGGTAAACATTGCAAAGCCAACAGAGTCATGACTGGGGAGAAAAAAGCAAAGCATTATTAGTGCCAGTTTTAAGTAGAAGGGATTTGAACAGGAGAACTTCTGTCTGTCCAGCTCAAATATATAACCTGTACTTACAGTCTTAAAATGTATGTTTCTTCTCTGTTTTTAAAAAGTCTTGGTTGTATTTGGCACATGGCTTAGACTCCATTGTCCTCCTATTCAGGAACAAATTTTTTTTACATATCTGTAAGATACATAATTTTAAGATTTACATGAAAGACAAGATGCAAAACTGCACTGTTATGGGAAGCATCTGATGAGAATACCAATGGGGGAACTGCAACAAGTTTTTGCTGCAGAAGTATTGTTGATAAAATACAGCAAATTTCAAAGAAGAAATGTTATTTGGTCTCCTTAGGTGCAAAAATAGTTCATTGCAAATGATACGGAAAGAATACCAAGTGCTTTAGGTAGTACATAACTAAGTTTTACAGTTAATCTTGTAATTTAATATATATCTCAGTCAGCTAATCTGACATGCCCTCATTATTGGGGTCTTCATGGCCTGTCTCCATTTTTCTGACTGAGCTTTACGTGCTATGGAGTTACACCCTTTCTCTTCCTGATACTAGTTTTCAAGCCCAGTTAGTGCAATACTTTCTCCATGTGCTCCTTTTGCATGAGGAGCTTCAAAGTGTTCAGGCCTGTTCTGCTGACCCCCTGAGCTCTGTCACCCATCTGCCCCTGCTGTCCTGCTTGGAACAGGCCTGCCAGACTTGGCAGCTCTCAGGAGAAAATGACTCTTTATGAGTTGGTGTCTTTACTGCTGCCTTTATCCTCTCTGTTCTGGCTGTGTTTTCCTTTACACTTCTGTAGTAAAATTTTGGGACATAAAGGATGTTTTGGTGTGTGTGTGGATAAGGTAGAGTAGTGAAATAAAAAGAAATGGTTCAGCATGTTAAGGACATCTTCTGGGAAGTACAGATTGCACTAGCCCAGACTAGAGGCAAAGCTCACCAGTAATATGGGCTTGGTAGAGGAATGTGCAGGTCCATCTGTGCCTTACTTTACTGCTGTTGAGTTTTCTTTGCCATGTAGACTTGTTTAGTAGCTGCAAAATATTCTTGGATAACTTGATTTACTGAAGGCATACATTTTAGTTGGAAGAAAGTGAAAGACCTGTAATGGCCTCTATATAGACGTGAAACCCTTTCCTATGAAAAGTCACAACTTCTATTTGACCTTAACCGAATTTTCACTTTCATGGAAGCAGAGCAGTAGATCTGTTTAAAGGCACTGAAGAAATTCAAGGAAGAGATTTCTGAGACCTGTTCATTAGGGTCAAGAGAAAAGGGGATTGATTTCACTGTAATATTGGTGTCTTTATTTTTATGGGTTGTGGAGAGTGTCTCTTTTGTTTGGGGCTTTGGTTGGTTGGTTTTGCTTGGTTTGTGTTCTGTTTTGCGATTGTTTGGTTTGTGTTCCCCAGCTCTTTGTGTGTGAGATGCAACTACTAGTCAAAAGCTTGTCTTCTGCCTTTCACTGTAAATTATCACATAAAGGTTCTGAAAATGTATCTGTGTAATCCCTTCACAAAACTCTTGTCAAACATGTAGATCAGATTGCAGTCTCTTTTCATTGTCAGATGAATTTAATTACCCTGGTAATACATCTTGTTTTCATGCTGTTTTATGTTAATTTTGTGCAACGCAATTTTATTTTAAATAATCGCTTAAAAGAATAGAAATGGAAAAGGCTAACAGACTTAACTGGCCAACAGATCAGATCCTGCGGTAAGTTTCTTGCTGTGTTAATCCCCAAGTTCTAATAAGAGTTTAGAGTGATTTAGCATTACTATTGGTTTCTGATATTTTACTATTGTAATTTAAACTTGCTTTCTTCTTAGGCTTGGAGAGTAGGTTTGATTTCATTATTTAATACTCAGTTGACTCTTCTAGTAAACAGATTTACTAATGAAATACTTTTATCTGTTCACTCAATAGCTAGAGATGATTGCCATGGAAAATCCTGCAGACTTGAAGAAGCAATTGTATGTTGAATTTGAAGGAGAGCAAGGGGTAGATGAAGGAGGTGTTTCCAAAGAATTTTTTCAACTGGTTGTGGAAGAAATCTTCAATCCAGATATTGGTACGTGTTCTAATAATTTACTAATTTATCATATTTTTCCCATGAAAGGTTGGACCAGGTGATCTTTCAAGGTCCCTTCCAACCTGGGCTGTTCTATGTTTATGCAGTGCCTTTGTACATCTGCTGCTGCTTCTCTCTGAAGTTCTCCAGGTTTCTTGGTGATCGTGACAGTACTTGACCCATCGAGGTTCACTGTATCATCAGTCATCCTCATAAGGAGGAATGATGAAAGAAATAACTGTCTAGTTAGTGAAAGCCTGTTTAGATATAAATCAGTAGTATAGGGTTTCTTTGCAGGGTTCCTTTGTTTGTTCTCTCACCTTTCTCCTCACTTTGCTTTGTGACTAGCTTCTAGAATTAGTAATCAAACCAAAGAGGAAGAGCTTCTGCAGTAAAACCAGAGTAGGACTATGGTGAGTTTTTGAGTTATTTCCTCCCCTTCCTCCAGCTTAAAAAATCTGATAGTCTCAGTTCTTCTAATGATTTCATCTAAAGGGGGTGCAGATCCGAAGTGTGGCAGTAATGTCACATTGGGTTGGAATTACTTAATAACTAGGAGTAATTGATACATTGGAGCCAAAGTTCTATATTTGTGTTTTAACAGTCACGTTTCTATCTTACTGCTTTTTCCCTTGCTCCCTGCACCAGTCTTTTATGCTTCTATCATACATATGCAGGAACATGCTGCTTTTAATATGCAGCTTGTCTCCTCTGAAAAGATTAAAATGTTTTTAAATGTTAATACTTTGTGTTAGAATGGAAATGAGACTGACCAGGTTTCTATACTAATTTCATGGTTTATGTGAAATGTGATGTCACATGGTAGTTCCTGTAATGGCTTCTGTTAAAAGGCTCAACAGCTTATGGCCATTAGTTAATTTGGGTTCACCTAACTGTTTTAAAAAAAGACAGCAGTTGTTCTTGATTTTGTGGCTTAGAAAGTTGATGAAGAAACTCAGAAATTCATTTTGATTGGGTTAAAGGGGAAGAGCCCAGAATTAGTAACAGAATTTGAACCTTGGCACATGCTTTTCACTGTACACAAGCCAGTTTTTGTAGCAAGTGTACAGATCCTTAGACAAGTCTTACTCACTCTGAAAACTGCTATGAACTTGGAGAGACTTGAAATCTGAATTAGCAAGGTTACTTGGAATAAATTAGAGTATGGCAAAATAAGGAAGTCTTAGTACTTTAACTGACAAAGTTGTATTTCCAATGCGAAATACATTTTTTGACCTGGGTTTATCTAAACAGAAGTTGTGTGGGGTGCCTACATTGAAATACTCCTGATTGGTATTTGAAGTCAGATTCAGCTAAGATTCAGCCAGTGTACACACCCTGTGTGTGAAGATGGGTAATAGATTAGATGTGCGTGCATGTTTTAAATGTTGTTTCTCTATTCAAAGTACAAAAACATATGTACACTTTTTGTTTTCGTATCAACTTTGAAAAAAAAGGCATTTATTTGCTTTTGGCATAAATGCGTGAAAGCAGAAAATGTAGCTTGCTTTCACAGTTTTCTTTTGCACCTATTAATATGCACTGCAGTAGAACAGTTTAAACACCATATAAACCAAGTGTGGCTTTTGTTGATTTGTAAACACTTTATTTACTAGAGAAAATGAATGAACTCTTTAAAATGTAATTTAAAATGTCTGTCCTCTGATAGGTTTGCGTGAAGTGATGTTTATTGCTGTAATAGTTTCTTTGCCATTACATTTCAAGTGTTTTCATATTAAACTACCTTAAAGTTTTACTCAAAGGAGGCAATAACTCAGACAAAATAGATTTATGCCCAACAGTCACTATGGTAAAAGGGAAGAAGGAATAACTTCATATAATATTCCTAGCAAGACCACACAATTGTTTTCCCCTTATTGCAGCTTCCAGTTTCTTCTAGTGTTTTATGATTATTTTAATGTACTATAGTCTTAATTTTGGTCAGTGAATAAAATGTTGTGTTTCCAGATATTGATCTGGGTAAACTGGTAGTCCTTCATTATTGGGTGTTTGTTGGAGTTGTTTGGTTTTGACTGTTCAGCTCTTCCCTCATATTGTAGAAACTACAAGTCATTGCTTTTATTGTGCTAGTAATCCAGAGGTTACTTCAGTCAATTAAGAAAATGGAATGCAGGCTTCTATTTAACATTTCTCCTATATATGCTTGTGTTTCTCATCCATTTCTGATTTCTAGTTGCCTTACCTGATATGTTAGTCTGTTATTTGCTGCTCTCATAGTAGCTGAGCCTGTCCTCATACCTTACTGAGATAAATAATCTTCAATTCTGTGGAACAGCCAGCATCGCTGAGTTTACAGTTCATTTCCTTACATTGAATGAGAATTCAAGCTGCATCTCTTGGCCGAAGGTGATGTTTTCAGTCTTAGGTGTCATTTCATGGCTCTGTTCATGTGGCTTTGTAATCAACTTGTACATCTCCATAGGTTGTAAACAAACTTATCTTTTAAGATCTGACAAGGTAAATCCTTGTGGCAAATGTAGTTCATGTTCTTGACCATGTGCGTGTGACTTCTGGTGTGTTGGGAGGAAGGAGCCTGGGCACTTTTCCTGAGGTTCTGCCTGGAAATCACGAGACTGAGCTGTACCAGCAACAGGTCACTGAGACTATACTTGTCCAGGGTGGTTTATCTCCCTCCTCTTAAGTCTGTGGGGTTTGCATTTACCTTGCTTCAGTATCTGGTCAGGAAACAATGCATTTTACTGTGGGGCTCATTTGAATACTTTATAGCCTGTACACAAACTCTTGGTTTCTTAAGCACGAGCTAATCTAGTGGCTTGCTACAGCCAAAAGGGCAAGAAGGAAGACCTGGGTAACTATAGACCGGTCAGCCTCACCTCCATGCCTGGGAAGATGATGGAACAACTTATCCTTGGTGCCGTCTCAAGGCATATCAAGGAGGAGAGGGTCATTAGGGGCAGTCAACATGTCTTCACAAAGGGGAAGTCGTCTTTGACCAACCTCAGCCTTTTATGAGGACGTAACCAGGTGGCTAGATGATGACAGAGCGGTGGATGTGGTCTACCTTGATTTCAGTGAAGCATTTGACACAGTCTCCCACAGCATCCTCGCTGCTAAACTGAGGAAGTATGGTCTGGACAATCGGGTAGTGAGGTGGACTGTGAACTGGCTGAAGGAAAGAAGCCAGAGAGTCGTGGTCAATGGGGCAGAATCTAGTTGCAGGTCTGTATCTAGTGGAGTGCCTCAAGGGTCAGTACTGGGACCAGTGCTATTCAATGTATTCATCAGTGACTTGGATGAGGGAACAAAGTGCACTGTCAGCAAGTTTGCTGATGACACCAAACTGGGAGGGGTGGCTGACATGCCAGAAGGCTGTGCTGCCATCCAGCGAGATCTGGACAGGCTAGAGAGTTGGGCGGGGAAAAATTTAATGAAATATAACAAGGGCAAGTGCAGAGTCTTGCATCTGGGCAGGAACAACCCCCAGTTCCAGTATAAGTTGGGGAACGACCTGTTGGAGAGCAATGTAGGGGAAAGGGACCTGGGAGTCCTGGTGGACAGCAGGATGACCATGAGCCAGCCCTGTGCCCTTGTGGCCAGGAAGGCCAATGGCATCCTGGGGTGTATTAGAAGGGAGGTGGTTAGTAGGTTGAGAGAGGTTCTCCTTCCCCTCTACTCTGCCCTGGTGAGACCTCATCTGGAATATTGTGTCCAGTTCTGGGCCCCTCAGTTCAGGAAGGACAGGGAACTGCTGGAGATCAGAGTCCAGCGCAGGGCAACAAAGATGATGGAGTGGAGCATCTCCCTTATGAGGAAAGGCTGAGGGAGCTGGGTCTCTTTAGCTTGGAGAAGAGGAGACTGAGGTGTGACCTCATCAATGTTTATAAATATATAAAGGGTGAGTGTCAGGAGGATGGAGCCAGGCTCTTCTCGGGGACAACCAATGATAGGACAAAGGGCAATGGGTACAAGCTGGAACACAGGAGGTTCCACTTAATTTTTTTTTTCCAGAGGAAAGAACAGGAGAACAAAGCAAAACCTCTCCCTTTCAACAATGAGAAGCTGTTAAAATTGCATCCCTCCTGTGAAACAGTAATCCGTTGTTGTTATACAGTTTCCCCTCCAGTTAAGATAGATGTGATAGCTGCAGCTTTGAGTACCTTTAAACAAGAAAAAAAAAAAAAAAACAAACCTGTTAGGTATCTAACTCCAAGGTCATATGTGATGGTTAATCCCTGCTCCATCATCATAGCTTCCAGTTCTGTAATAGGGCTGCATGTAGTACTGTTCTGGTGCTGGAACTGGCCTGGAAAAGCCTTTGAGGAAAAGCTGTCACTTTATAGTTGTTGGAGTTCTTCAGGATTATTTCATCTGCGTGGTGTTTGTGCTCTTTTCTTGCACCGTTTTATTTATTGAAGTTACAATTGATGAAGTGCTGCTGGCTCCTCAGCAATGGAAGGGGAGGGAAGGTTGTGCATGTACAGCTTCAGTGGGCAGGGCAGGATGGTGTATCACAGGTCTCCTGTGGGCTTTTAGTGGTAATGTGAGTAACAGTATTTTGAGCAGCTCTGATTACCTTAAGGTAAGTAGCTTCTCTGTGCCATTAAATTTAGTATAATGTTAAGTTAAACACATTTTAGAGGCATTCTAATACAAATAGGTTTATAAAGGTATGTCTTACATGATGTTTTCAATCAAATGTAACCATAATTGTTCAACATTTTTTACAGGGATGTTCACATACGATGAATCTACAAAACTGTTTTGGTTTAATCCGTCCTCTTTTGAAACTGAGGGTCAGTTTACACTGATTGGCATAGTACTGGGTCTGGCTATTTACAATAACTGTATACTGGATGTACATTTTCCCATGGTTGTCTACAGGAAGCTAATGGGCAAAAAAGGAACTTTCCGTGATCTGGCGGACTCTCATCCTGTAAGTTCATTATGTTCTTTGAGTTTATTAATGTATTTTCCATGCAGTGACTTAATCTAGATTTAAATTAAACACAAGATCACCGTCAGAAGTGGAAGTGAAGTAACCAGTGATTTGTGTGAAGAGTCTGTATTTGTTAAAATAAATTCATAAGCAATAAAGCCTCTTACTGCATTTGGTTTGGAGGAGGTGGAATTGTCAAGTCAGCCAATAGTGCTGGGTGTCAATAAACCTGTGTTCTATTATTTTTTTTTCACATACTGCCTAAATTGCTTAGTATCTCACTAAGCACTACTAAGCACAAACTATTCTTAATAGTATCTTCCCAAAGAGATTTCTAAAATTAGACTCTTTATAAATAAAGCAAATTTCTACAAAAACTGTGAAAGTAACAGTAGACATGCAAAAGTGTGGTGTGTTATATTGGGTTTTGTCTAAAGCAAGAGGCAGATGAGGCAGTTCGTGAATATCCCTGCAGTTTGGGAGCGGTGATCAGTGTCTGTCTTCCCCCCGCACCTTCCCCAGCCACAGGCTGGACAAAGACACTGAGCCGTGCAGATGCTTTAGGAGATGGAGCATTAGAAGTATCTGTGCAGGATGTCCTGGTCCTGCTCTGTCTTCAATCAAAGTTCACCAGTAGCTTTCCTTCATGCCAGCTAGTATGAGTTATTAGGATGCTTCATTTAGTTTCAAAGGCAGGACATTTCCCTTTTCATAAGCAGTTATGCAAAATCTTAAGCTATTAAAAAAACAGTAAAATTATATTGTTCAAAAAAGATCTTGCCTTTTCTGTGTGTTTAACTGGAAAATGAGGTGTGTGTAATCTCAAAATAGGTTATCCTGTCTACTTCGCATGACTACATATAACAGCATGCCAGTTTCTCTGTAAGATGATGTTGAGAAATACATAGTGTTCCCAGTTAAATGTAATTTTTATTATAAACTTACAGTTCCTATGACAGAAAAAGTGGATTTATTCCTCTGTGAAACAAGGTGGTCAGGGCATTTCTTAATTTGTTGCCCACTCTTATGCTTTTCCTCTTACGCCTACGATGACTTCATTTAAAAATCATCCTTTTAAAACTCTTCACATTCTGATATGACTTAAACACTTACTTCAGAGCTTCTCAAACCAAAAATGAAATTCAGAGTAGTCAAGCCACCCAATGCTTGCTCGAATGCTGTAGAGCATGGAGGGGACAGGGTGTTCACCAGCCCTCACCACCAACAGTTCCCAGTCCAGTCATTTTCAATGCAAGATATTTTTAAAGGTGCTGTGAAAGAATCAAAAGGATACAGATAGCAAGAGGATGAGGCCTACATGTAAACTTTCAATAATTAAAACATTGAGGGGAAACTTATTACCTCCGCTTCACTATAAAAACATAGCTGCTCTCAGCTGTTGCTTTTGCCTTCGGTTTGTGTTCTTGAGTCCTACACATGTTTCAGGTTCCTTTTCTGCATGGCCTTTGGTTTCCAAGAGAGTCTTGGGCTTTTCCTTGGGTATAGCAGGGGGAAAGGCTGGTTGTTCCTTTGAGTAGAGCAAACTCTTAAAGGTAATTTCATATTCCACGTGGCAAATTCTTGTGATTTTTATGTTTTATTTTTGTTTTCTTGCTTTAATGACTGCGCCATCCATGTTGCTTCAAGATTACTTCCTAGTTTTAGTTTTAAATGAAGATGTGGGAGATAAAAGCCTGCTGCCTGAATTTTATCTGATAAAAAATGCAGTGCTTTCTTTGATGTTTACACATATGTTCAGCTTACTAGTGTAACGTGTTCTGGATGCCAAAAGTAAATACAATTTCAAAAGAGGAAGAGGTGATCAGTGGCTCTTAAGGTACAGGTCTGACTATTGCATTTAGGAAGATTGCTGGGTACAAATAGGCTCTCGTAAGGGAGTTGTCACTCATTGCCCCGTTTCTTTATCTGAATATCTTCTAATGGTTGTTTTTACAAACACTGAGCTTAATATTCCTTTGTTTGGACTGTTATGGGAGATCTTAGGTGACTCCTGTCATAGAAAGTAACAAGCCATTTCATGTCTTCTGGTATTACTCAGTGAAATCTATTGCAACTTATTTACGACACACATGTATTTCTTATTCTGCTAGGTTCTTTACCAGAGTTTGAGAGACTTGCTAGAGTATGAAGGAAGCGTGGAAGATGATATGATGATAACGTTTCAAATATCTCATACGGATCTCTTTGGCAATCCAATGATGCATGATTTAAAGGAAAACGGTGATAAAATTCCTATTACGAATGAAAATAGGAAGGTACGCTCAAATAATTTTTTAATGTAATCTGTGATTTTTAGATACTCTATGCAGAATTATGTAGTACTCTATATAGAGTTTTTTCTCAATTTAAATTTAAGTTTAAAAGCCTTGCTGTAGCACAATGCAGTTGTAAGCAGAAAAGCCTTCACATTTAAGGAAAGCTTTGATACATCTATACATAACTTCTGGCTGTGGTGTTTGACCTGTTTGAGAAATATTTGAGGCTTGCTTTTTATTATTGCTGAGTAGAAGCAGTAAAAAGATAACTTGTGTAGAATTACAGAATTAAACGTATTTTAGGGTCTTATATTTTGGGGAGATACTTCAAGCGGCATGTGTCAAAGTACTAAGGGGTTTTTTTGGGGATTGTTTCTTTACAGGAATTTGTCAATCTGTATGCTGACTATATACTCAATAAATCAGTAGAAAAGCAGTTCAAGGCCTTTCGAAGAGGATTCCACATGGTGACCAATGAATCTCCTTTGAAATATTTATTTAGACCAGAGGAAATTGAATTACTTATTTGTGGAAGTAGGGTAAGAATCCTGAATGTACACCAGAAAGTGGAGCTTTTTTGATCCTAAGTATATAATTAGTGGTCATTTTTACAAATGTCATCTTCTTACAGAATTTAGATTTTCAAGCACTAGAAGAAACTACAGAATATGATGGTGGCTATACAAGAGACTCTCTTATTATTAGGTAATTTTTATTCTGATTTCCGAAATATTAAAAGCACTTTACATGCCTGTTTCTTCATAATGGATTTAATATTGTAAGGTTTAGTATTTTTGTAGTACTGGAGATGCAAGTGTCTTATGTATAATTTTGCTTTACTCAAGTGCTGTCATTAGAAAAGCGCAGATAGCTTAAGCATTGTCTTTAGCTTCCGGTGAACTCTAGTGAAGCTTAAAAGGGATTTTCCCCAGGTTTTTTGTCTTTCTCTTATACCATATAGTTAAATAATCCCCAGGATAAACAGGGATGTTTCAATAAACTACCACTGCTCTGCTGCTATGTTTAAAAAAAAAAAAAACACAAACACTGAACTGTATGTATAGAACTTTCTTCTCTAATGAGAAACGAAGTAGGTTTAATGTTTTTACTTCCTTGTCCCCTTCAACTAGAGAACTCTGAAGTCAAGGCTCAGAGAAATGTGCATCTTCAGCCCTCTAGACTTTGCCTAGTACTTAACTAGTGCCTGCTGGGGTAGAAAACCTTTGACAGCAGCTGCATTTCTTTACTATGGTGTTTAAGAAGCTGGTAGAAATGGATGGTGTAGTGGAACCAGTATAATTCTTTAGGAGATAGGAATGATAAAGGAAGAATATTTGCAGATCAATTATCAACCAAACTGACGTTTAAAAAAAATTCAACTGCAGTATTTTGGTGATATTTCTGATTTCTAATTCTGAATCTCATAGATTGGTGAATACATTACTGTCAGTTTTGGTTTACAAATGCAATTTGTACATTTGATGTTAAGATTGATTAGGATTACTAAACCTTCAAAGTTCAATTACTTTTGAATGTCTCATTTATACCAAAGAAAGTTCTCAGTTTGTTTACTTTTTGATTTCTTCCTTGATAGGGAATTCTGGGAAATAGTCCATTCATTTACAGATGAACAGAAAAGGCTATTCTTACAGTTTACAACAGGCACAGACAGAGCCCCTGTGGGAGGACTTGGAAAGTTAAAGATGATCATAGCCAAAAATGGCCCAGATACAGAGAGGTAAAAAAAAAAAATTACATTTTGCCTGTTTGTTTATAAATGGAAGCAAGTTCTGTGCTTTTAATTTATTAACATAGTTAAATCTGCAAATTGAATCTTTAAGCAAAGTAGTTTCTCTTCAAATTTATTATTTTGGATTTGTGAAATAGCAGTGTATTTCTTTGCATGTACAGAGTGTTCCCAGATCTGAATTATTTTTTTTCTTCTTTTTTTTTGTTTTGTTTTCCCCGCAGGTTACCTACGTCTCACACATGCTTTAATGTACTTTTGCTTCCGGAGTACTCAAGCAAAGAAAAGCTTAAAGAAAGATTATTGAAGGCCATCACATATGCCAAAGGATTTGGCATGCTGTAATAAATATAACAAAAGGGATTAAAAAAATGATGGTGATGATGTCCCTGTCCAAAAAGGCCATAAGATAGTGAGCTACAGTAGTCACCTGTGTTTGTGCCTCCCTTCTTTACTGGGGACATTGGGCTGGAACAGCAGATTTCAGCTGCTTATATGAACAAAATCTTTATTTTTTCTTTTAGCGTGAAAGTGTTACATATTCTTTCACTTGTATGTACAGAGAGGTTTTCCTGAATATTTATTTTAAGGGTTAAATCACTTTTGCTTGTGTTTATTACTGCTTGAAGTTGAGCCTTTTTGAGTATTTACAAGAAAACAAACTGTACTCTCCCAAGGAAAATATTGCCATCATTTGTAGACCATGTAACCTTCAAGTATGTGCTATATTTTTGTCCCTGTATCTAATCAAATCAAGAACTGTACTTTTTGAAGAGTTTGCTTTTGAAACTTGAAGTCTTGGAAAACAGTGTGATGCAATTACTGCTGTTCTAGCCCCCAAAGAGTTTCTGTGCAAAATCTTAAGAATCAATAAAGATGGAAGGGAGAACTTGGAATGTTAAATTGCAGCCTTGAGAACTTTACTTTAGTCACAGCACAACAATTAAAATTCATTTCACTATATGTTGTCTTCACATGTCTTGTAATAAACTGTGTTTTTAATTAGGAAACATTTCTTAGCATATGAAAGGGTAGAAATTTTAATTACTTTTTTTTAAAAAAGACGTTTACTGGGGAAAGTGCATTTTCAACTGAACAGCTTTAGAGTAGGGAGTGAAGTGTTTGGAAAAAAGAAAGTTTTTGCTATATTATAAACAAAGCATGTGGAAGTGCACTTAAAATGAAGTTTTGCTCTTAATTGCCTATTATGTTGACATTTCAAATAGACAATCCAAAGTCTTCCCTACATGTTATGTCATCACCATTTATTGAATGAATCATTGTTCCTACTTATCAAGGCACATGATCAGTGTTGCAACATAATCTTAAAGGGATGGCTACTGTATTTTAATCTCATCTAACGATAAGCAAAATTGAACAATATTAAACGTAAGGCCTACTTCATGTTGTACACTTCCAACCATTAAATAAACTGGTAGAAAGTAAGTATTAAGGTTATGTTCATCTACTACATAAAGTATTCAGTAGGTTTTTAATTTAACTCTACAAATCATATCAGAAATAAATCCTTTACCTTTCGTAGTCTGTGTTTAATGTTAATTTCTCCTGTTGCAATATCTGATAAAGGGATTATGCGTTTTTAAGTGAAGTCATAACTGGCATATCTCTTTTGCAATGCAAGCTGCAGCGGATGTGCAGAGCTGAGCTTGTGCCTTGACAATTGCTATAACTGACTGCTACCAATCAGACCCATGACTGTGTGGAATTGGCATTAAAAGGCATAGTTTTGAAATCATTGGAGGAAGAAAACATGTCTTTCAGGACTATTTTAATAAATTCTTTCTAGTAATAGAAGCAGACAACTGTTATGTAACTACGATGCTGAATAAACCAGTGACCTTTTTTTCACCACGGTTCAGTGAAAAAGAAAACAAGTGACTTCCTTACTTTGATAAATTGGATATTAAATTATTTGATAAGAAAACATTGTAGCACAGCATCATTTGAGGCCTACAGGTACGTAAAACTCTCCAGAAGTGAACTGTAGTGATGCGGGGTCCAGCGATGTTCCCCTCTGAAATCCAAGCCGATGCAAGACGGCCTGGATGTGACACTTGCTGGGGAGGGAGAGGTGCTGGCTGTCTTCTGGTCTTTGATCTCCAGGTGGCGCTTAGGGCATGATTTCTTCTTGAATGTTCACCTCGCTTCATGTCCTTGAAGAGGACAACGCAAGATACCCTACCTCTGTCAGGCGGTTGACAACGACGTTTGCTGATTCCTTCAGGTTTGGGGCATCTTTTTCTGTAGGTGGTGAGAACAAGATTTGCCGAGAGCCTTGAGGTGTTTTCTCACAAGTGCAACCCACATCGTGTACGTCCTGTGGCAGTAGTCTAATGCTGTTAAGCTGTATCCCCGTAACTTGGTTTTATTCTGATGTAGCTGTGGATGGTGGTTGTGCCCAGCTGACTAGTGTGTAAGATTTGTGTTGGTTTTTTTTATATAGGTCCAGAAGCTGGGCAAACAGCGTAATTGGATAGCGATGCAAAGTTCTCTAGCTGAAATGCTGATGTTGTAAATCTGCTTTTTCTGTTTTCCTTTAGCATTAAAATAATACATAATTGTATTGGCCTTTAAAAGCATAAGTTGTTTTTCAAGGAATCATTTTCAGGTAAGATACAAGTACTTCATGTTTGGTAGATTTCCCATTTAAATCTATACTGCCTCCTCCAAAATTCCACTGTATTGAAACCTTATCTCCTTAGCAGTGTTATAAATGTGCTAATTGTCCAGCAGCAGTTGATAAGGTTTAAAATAAATCTTGATGTCTTGTATCCGCAGGCTGTTCTCCTGCCCTACAGAAGTTCCAGTCAGTCTTCTGTTGCTTGAAAGGTTTGTCAAAGTGGGGAAAATGCCATTTTAAGTTGTTTTCTTTTCTGGGCTCCAGGGATACCTGGAATGTTTTTTGCCCTCACTTACTCTTTCATCAATTTTGCAAATTGTAGGTGTCCAAAGCTTGCCTCAGAAACCTAGGTGTAGTTATATGTCGCTGAAATACCTCTCGAGTGAGACAGATGACTCCTTCTAAGGTTGCAGTCTGATGCCAGTGTGCTGGTGCTCTCTCCTTGAGGGGTCCTTAATATGTTAACAAGAAAATACTTGGAGCATCTCGGCATTGTCTCATTTGACAAGTGATAAGTGCCTCTTTGAGCGTGTCCTTCTGCACCCTAATAGACTGCCAAGATGCTTCCAGCCTTGGTGTGAAGGAGACTACAGGCTTTTATCTGTGTTTTGTGGTATCATATGCCTCAAAAATGATAAGAATAATACAAGGTACACCAAAAAGAAGCATCTTAAGTACTGTAAAAATATGGCATTTTTTCAGGTTTCATTAGGAGTGAAGGGATGGATAGTGTTGTTTAGCTCTAAGGTACGTTAGCGCGCAACTCTGTATGAACAAGAGCATCACCTTTTAAAAGATGAAAGCTTTTGATTGTTGCTAAAAAGATTTCAGGAGCAGCCTTCAGGAGTGAGCACGGTCCAGTTAACTAAGGGATAGTGTGTCATGAATTCTGACCGGGCTTCTCCTCTGTTCGGCGGGCAGTAGCCTGAGAAGGGACTGTGGCAGCCAGGGACACTCTCCATCCTGTGCTTTGAGGAAAGCTGACGCTGGAATGGGCTGGCAATGAGCCTGGAGCTGCAAGCAGCTCTATGTTGGTCAATCCATGCCTCTCATCCAACAGTGGTCTTCACTGCTGGAGTGAGAGCTTCAAACCACATCTCATACCACGCTGGTGTGAGGTACCTGCTGGGCTGAGCCTCCAGGTCACCTGCAGCGTGGACTGACCCTGCACTTGCCTCAAGTTTCTGCTCTGGAGCAGGGAGTAGGACACAGGTTTCCATGCTGCTGAGGTTCAGCAGGAGGACAACCCTCAGAATACCAGCCTTAAGGTGCTGCCCTGGCACTGTTGTAGCCACTTAGCTCCAGGTAAATTTTTAATCTCACCAGAGGATTAACTATTTCCTGGTTGTCTCAAGAATTTTCAGGACAAAGATAATTCAATCCGGCTGAATGTTTGAGCTGTGCCTTATTTATTTTGCAGAACCTGCAGAACAGCTCCAGTATTTCAGCCTACAAGATGGAGCAGGAACTTCTTTCAAGTTTAGTGATGCAATATCAAGTCTTTCCTGACAAGAGCTTAGTTTATTATGGTTAGTCTCAGAATCACAAGGGTTGGTGATATGTCACCTACAGTTCCCATTTGTACTTGTGCACAGCTTTAATTAGATTTTGAGAATTACTCAAGTGATATGAATTTTGTGACAACAAATTCAAAGACCATCAGGGACTTGAAATTAATTTTATTAAGAAATCCAGTTTTATGCCATATCATAGAGGTGACACTGCTTTGGAAGTATCGTTGGTTCTGGCATTTGCCATTAGACAAGTTGCTTCTTATCCAGATTAATACATGTGGTAAACCCATGAAATAATGGCAAGTACTTTTCCACAGTGCTCCATCTAAAGATGTCTTTAGCTGTTGATTTTTATTATTTTTCATTAATAAAATTTGAAAGGGTGTCTTGCTGCTGGATTTCTCTAAGCTCTAATTTTTAAAAGGTGACCTCAGCTGTTTGCACAGCTGTAAGGTTTCTGTCTTCATAACTTTGCCTTCACCAGGTTACCCAGTGAAGTGCTGACCTGCAGCTGGAGGGCTTTCCTGCCACTGTCCTGGTGTCCTGGTGTACCACCTTGTCACCGAACCTGGCAATCTCCCTCCTCCTGTTCTCCCAGAAGTTTCCACTGCATCTTTGGTTGAGTTTCTGGTAAGTGACATCGTGACCAAGCCCCCGATGGGGGCAGCTCATCCGCTGCAACTGTGGAGTAGGTGGGACTGCCCAGCTTGTTGAAAGCTGCTGTGACAGAATCTGTGGGGAGCAGAAAAAGCAACTTTTTCCTTGCTGTGTCCATGGATTGTGCCTCCTGCAAGCTTTCCTCTCTGAAGAGCAGAACGTGGGGTATGGTGGGTGTTGGTTTGGGATCCCACATTCTTGAACAGAAGAATTTCGCGGATGTAAGATTGCAAGTAGAAAAGGATCTTTGAAAGCTATAACCAATTTTTTTTTTCCCCCTCAGAAAAATGTAGTATTTCTTTCACTTGGATGCAAACTCCCATTTTTCTGAAACCTCCCGTGTGAACCATTGGTCCTTCTTTCGCAATGGCCAGTTTATGGGATGGGAGCAGGGCTTAGCTGGAGAACTCACGTTGGCTGGTGGGGCAAGTGCAACTGTGAGATGGGAGAGGAGGAGAGGAAGGGGCTGGGTTGGCAGAAAAACAGTGACTAGGGGAGAAGAGAAGCAGTTGGAAAATGAATTTTGAGAAAGAGATGAAGGAAGCTGGAGGTATGTTTTGGTTCTATTTTTTTAACTGAAAGGAGGGTTGTAAAGGATCTTGGGAAGACAAGGGATGGTGGGAAGGTGGTTTTAATTGCAGACGTGCTGCTGTGCCATACGCAAGCATGGTTTTGTTCTGCAGTTCATCCAGAGAACAGTCCTGATAAATAATTGAAGTCTACCTCGTATGTTGGTGTTTATGGATGTCTGTTGCTCCATAGATGCCCTCCTTTGAAATTTCTAGGTGGGGAAATTTCTAAGAGATGAGGACATCAGAGATACATGTAGAAGGCAGGAATCATTATTCTATTTCAGGATAATAAAATGGCATTAGGAACTGCTGCGTTAACTTCCTGGGTAGGGTCGTGCGTAGTTTTGAGACTTAAAAATGAAACTAGGGCTGAGTCTGAAAGTCGAGCAGTGATCGCTGGGGTGGGACTCCTGCCTTTGGTAGGACAGGCAGCACAGCTGAACTGCAAACAGCTGCGCAGGCAGGGATGCTGCTGCTCACGCGGGCTTGGTTGATGACTGGTACCGAGCAATGTCAAGTGAAGGTAAAACTGCAGCAGCCTCAAGATTTGTGACTGAACTGTTGTCACATGTAAAGCTGACGTGAAGCCTTTCTTCTTAATGTCACCAGAAGCTCCGGTGTCTGTTTCTGCTGTGCCAGTGGGTTCTTGTACAGAGAAAAAACCTGAAATCTGTCTTCCCACTACATCGTTTCGCTTCCAGATCTGTACGGTGCAGCAGTGCGAGCAACAATGCTCACAAGTAACTGTCTTTAAATTGACAACTAGTTGAATATTCCTGTTCTAAGTTTTGTGCAATTGTACATTATGTGCTGCTACATGTGATTGAATTATTTCCTGTTGCAAGCACTCGGTGTTTGAGCAGCAGAGGGTAAAGATCAGGTGAACTAATGTGATACAGTCAAGGATTTTTTCATTTCCTAATGTAATGGATTTTAATTTTTTAAAAAGGCGGGGTGGACAGCACTGCAATGTTTCCTAGATGAAAGCATGCTTTTTTAAAGAATATTCTCACTCGTGCTACGGACACCAATTTTTTTTTTTTTTTTAAATCAAGCATCATCTATGCATGAGGAAACCTATGAACTTTGTAGCACGTCACCCAAATAAAGCAGGTGACGTTTTGGCCTCACCAACACTGATACTTTGTTTTTAAAAAGCAGCACACACTTCTTTGTGATCATCCCATAAGGGTTGTTCTTTGGCCAATTTCTTTCAAACCTCTCTGGGGGGAGGGTCTTGTATTCCCAAACTAAATTCTGCAAGTGGATGTGCTTTCTATCGAAGCTCCTGTCCGGCTGCTTTGGAGTAGGGCTGCAGCCGCTGTGCTCTGCCCTTGCCAGGCTGCGCTTTCTGCCCTGACTGTAGCACCCAGCTCAGGCGGGAGCATCGCTGCTGCACCGGGAGTCGTTCCAGAGCGTTGTCCTCAGGGATTTTTCAAAGGTGATCATGCTCCAGACCTGCAGCTTCCTGCCTAAGCACTTTGATTTGATCATCCAAGCCAGGATGAGGAGAAGAGAGGCCTTGTTGGTGTCTCAGCCCTGGGAAGGTTTTGCTGGATCTGGGACTCTGTTTCTGGGACCACCTGCTGCTGCTGTGGCCACCTTCAGAGGATGGTTTTAGTGCCTTCTCTCTTGTGCTTTTGGCCTCTCCTGAAGGGACAGCAGGTGGCCTGCAGCCACTGCTCTCGGCTGCTGTGCCCCACTGCAGACCAGCGGTGGCAATGGGGGAAGCTGGAGGTGCAGAAGCACTGGTGATGTTGCCTCCAAGCCTCACTGCGCTCACTGCGGCAGGGCTGGGGGTAGGAAAAATGGGCTGTTTCAGCAGTTTCTTCCCAACATCTGCAAGGTGGGAGCCTCCAGCAGCCATATCCTGCTGTTTTTCACCTTTCCTCTTGGAATCTCCCATCCTGAAGCTGGTTGTAGCATGTGGAATCTCCCAGGGCTGACAGCAGCATCAGTTGGTCTCATCTTCTCTCTGCAATTTTTTTTTTTTTTTCCCCCCTCTTTATATAGGCAAGAGTGAAGCCCTGTAGGTCTGAAACCTGTAGGTAGCTCTGCTGTGCTGCAGAACATTTCTCCACCCCTTGGCACCAGAGATGGCTGGAGAGGGGGACCGTGCTCTGCTGGAGACATCCCTGTTGCTCGTTGGTCAGGCATGGGCTGGTTCTGGCCACCGAAGTTTCCTGTAAATCAACTGTAGAAAGTGGGTTCTCTGTCTGCTCTGCTTCTGTGTCTCTTCTGTTACCAGCCTCTCTTCCCCAGCAGCAGCAAGCTGAGCTCCCCGGGGCTTCTCCCTCGCCTGGAACGGGTCTGTCGCCCCTGATCTCGGCTGCAGTTCTGAGCTGCTGCCAGCTGCCCCGTGGTGCTGTGTGGCTCTTTCCTCACTCCTCCTTCCTCATCACACTCATCCTCCTTCGGCTGCCAGCGCTTGCAGCCGGTGCAGTTTGGTTGTGGCAGGTTTGAAACCTTTTCAAAGCAGTCGGCCTTGAAACCCTGAACTGAAAGTGTTTTGCTTGGGGTAGCTCCTCTGTCCATCTACCCGGTAGCCGGGAGCTTCACCCTTTCTGTCAGCGCTCAGGTCTTAGCCATGCATGGAGAAACCCGGCCCTGGCTGACGGGATAAATGAGCTGTGGTAGCAACTGCTGTGTTTGGAAAGGCATGAAGTGCTTTCCTAGAAAAGCTCTGCAGCTTTTTGTTGCTAGACAGGAGGTGTGTGTTTTTCCCTAACCTTTATGCCAGTGTAGTCGGAGGTAGCTGTGTTATTGCAAGGAGACGAGGCATTGGGTTGTCGGTAGTCGAAATCCATTAAAAAAAAAAAAAAACCTCTAGATCATTTTCTTCACTGTGAGGTGCCCAAAGTCACTGCTGTTGAGAGTCTTCCTTGCGCCTGGGCACTGTGCAAGTACTCATGAACAAGCAGCCCTGAGGACTTGCTTTAAATGACCTAAATCTGCGAATAATTTGAAGATAGAGGGAATCCACTGAAGCTTGTTGGATGAATTATCAGCACTGTTCTGCAAGTAAAACACTCACACTTCAGTGAGGGACTGGCAATTGATTTTCCTAAAAAGAGTAGATCTTTGCAGCACAATTGGTTTGATTCGTCAGCCCTGGAGGCAAGCTGTGCCAGGGAAAAAAAAAAAAAAAAAAAAAAAATTTGTGCTTCTCTATCTTCTCCCCTGGAAAAGCAGGTAGTGCCCATGAGCTTTTGTTGTGCCTCCCACCTGGAGGGGCTGCTCAGGCATAGTGACTGCTGTGGGGGGCCTCCCCTTCCAGGGTGACAGAAAAATAACTGTTAAGAACAGAATGTTGTGGTGTCTTTTTCCTGAAACTGCCAGAAATGACATGTTGAAACAGACAAAAAGCTGAGAAATTAACAACTATTCATCAAACTGCCCATCAGTCTGCAATACAGTTGTGCTCTCCCAGTTTTCCATGTTACTGTTCTGCAGTTGCTCTGTTACAGAAATGTTGATAACCAGCCACAACAAATGTTAAGAAAAATGGAATAGGCAACCATAAGCAAATTTCTTTCATGTTTCTGCACTTCTGTGTTTAGTAACCAACCCCTAATTTACCTGTAAAAGTAAGACAGGCCTCTGCCAGAGCTGGACGGGGTCCACCTTGGCCTCTTGGGAGGACAAGCCTTTGGCGTGGCAGCTGTAGCCATCGGCGCTGTGTCCTGCGCTCTCCCTGCAGCAGCTGAGCAGAAGCGGTAAAGCTGATGAATCACAGAATCATTTAGGTGGGAAAAGGCCTTTAGGATCATCAAGAGGAAAAATCTCTTTGTGAGAACTGCTGCTGTTTCTGGAGTAAAGCTAATGTTTGTGTTCATCCTTGAAGCCGAGGACACCCTGCTGTCCTGCTCTTGAAGTTATAGAAACTCATTTTACTTAAATAATGCGACTCTTCCCTTCCGTCCTCGCTCCACTCTTGGGGTGCAGAGCAGGGAGGATTGCAAACACAGAACGGCAGAATTTTATTTTCCACAGTGAAGCTGCAAGGCCAGTTGGCAGCAGCAAGGCCCAGCCTTTGATTTGTGAGCTGGGAAGGGCTGCAAAATCTGAATTTCAGAAACAAAAGGCCCAACCGTTTTTAGAGCCAGGACTTGCATGTGTTTCCCTCCCCCTCCACCCAAGGCAGAATGGAAGGGAGTGGGGCTGCCCCATCCTGCCCCTAAGGACTCCCTAGGCAGCAGCATCCTCAGGCTCGGGGGGGGAGAGGGGGATTCCCAGATTGACGGCTTCCCTCAGGAGAGCTGCCACAGCTGAAGTCTTGTGCTTTAGCTGCCTGTACAGTTGCCAGATCCATTTAGTGCATAATTCATTTTGCTCTCAGGGATACACAAAGGGATTTTATGAATGCTAAATTATATAAACAAGGGGTCAATTCTTTCTGTCTGTTCCAGGATGGAAACATTAAGAGAAGAGCCCGGGGACTTGGAAGCCAACCCAAGTACAAATGCTGTCATCTCACAGATCTTCAGGATGAAGAGCAACTCTTCTGTAGTCAGCCTGAGCATTGGACAACCTGGCCTTGGTTTGGCCTGTGAAACCCTCTCCCATCCTTGATGTCAGCAGAAATACAGAAACCAATGTGTCTTCCAATCAGCAACATAGGGACCAGTTCAGAGAAAGCACTAATGCTTTTGCAGAAGAAAGGAAAATGAACAGTTTGTTTCTTAATGTAAAGCAGAGCCCTCTCTGCTTGTAGGTTAATAAATATTTGGCAGGAATAAAACTGGAAAGCAGGTACCTAAGAGAAAAGAATTAAATACAGGAGTTGTTCCTTCCCTGAGCTGTTTCTGCAGAAAGGGCTGCACAGCCCAGCTCCCCCCTTGGCTGCATGTGAGGGGTTTTCTGTACACATCCCCCCCCTACTGTTTTGCTGTCACCGCTATTTCTGTTGTCTAGTTCATTGAATTTTCCAGAATGGAGCTTTCTACTGTTTAAAAAAAAAAAAAAAAAATCAGTAAAATAATAGGGGGTGAGTGGGAAAGGATGGGTGCTGCTATTGAGAGCACTTTAAAGAGTAGTAAGACATGAATTGTTTGCTGTTATGGAGCAGGGTCTGTGTTTCGAGGCCCCATTGGTAAGGTGACATGTGCATGCGAGTAGCACCAATCTGCAAACACCTTTATTTCTGCTGGACAAGGCCCCATCCCCACTGTGCTGCCCCGTGTGGAGCCGGGGAAGGGGGAACAGGAGAAAGGGGGCAGCAGCAGGAGGAGCCCAGCGCCCCCAGGGCGGTGGTTGGGCTCTTGTGCCCGTGTGGGACCTGCAGACACAGTGATGGTGTCAAAACTGGGCACGGGACCAAAGCAGTGTGCTGGCTGCTCTGCCATGGGGGGCTAACGCCACCCTTGCCACTTGGTTTTCTGTCACTTCATCTCTCTGCTCCAGCTAATGGTTTTTCTGGGCCATGAAATATTGGCATGATCCAAACGTGTCACGAAATGCTAAAATCCAGAGGGATGTGGATAAGAGAAAACACAGAGTTGCCTGAATGTTACTCAGAATATTTTAATGTACATGCTGTAGCCACATTAAAGAAGGGGAAAACATCTTAAAGAGATGACAGGTGTCAAAGATGTGGTTTCATCATGCCAAAAGCTGTATGTTTCAAAGTGACTGAAGCCGATAGGATGAGAATAGCTCTTTTTCTGGCTTATGAAAACCATATCAAGAGGTGTGAAAAAAGGAAGAGCAAATATGTATTTAACGGATAGATTAAGCTGTTCTGATCCATTGAGTAACAAAGCAGTCTTGTGTTTGTGGAGTTTTTTAAGAGGTATAAATAATACTTCAAACAGTCCTATTTGTATATACGTAGTAGGCTGCAACAGCTGTAGTATGTTGGGTGGAGTTAGATATTTACAGAGAATGATGACTGATGCACAACATGACTGTAAGTATGACACCCCAACCAGATACGGTGTTTGCGTAACACAGCAGTGAGCGTCAGCTCACAGGTGGGTGCAGAACCTGCCTGTTACCAGGAGAGAGTTGCAATTTCAGCAGCCTGTGCCCGCACCCCATGTGCCTGCACCACCTGTGCTTATAGCTGTAATGCCACCACCCAGCCCCACCTCCACTGTGCCCTCCTCAGTATGGGAGCGAGGGGACCCTACCCCTGCCACAAGGAGCCTCTTGTACATCCCACTTTTGTCTCGAGCCCGTGAGGAAAATAAAGACAAGATGAAGCTAAAGGACTAGAACTCCCACTCTAGACTAGGTCTAAACTAACTTTCCCAAGCCCTCATTATCGTCGGTGGGAATCTTGATAACAGAGGTTTAAGCCCAGCCTACAGTAGATACGTAAGTCTAGTTGAATTCTCAGCTGCTGATAAGAGGAGTTTAGACATGGGCCATATGTGGACATCTGTCACCTGCTGGTCCCTTTGCCAGTGTTTTTGGCAAAGTGTCACGAGGCGGGGGACAGCCGTTTGCCCAGAGACCGGTACTCAC
The DNA here is from genome assembly GCF_036013445.1 of Caloenas nicobarica. Taxonomy (NCBI): domain Eukaryota; kingdom Metazoa; phylum Chordata; class Aves; order Columbiformes; family Columbidae; genus Caloenas; species Caloenas nicobarica. Next base: position 95,515,037 of record NC_088245.1, on the reverse strand, counting down.
TCTGAGCAGTTGTGCTCAGTTTAGCAAATCAACCACCTCTCTTCATTTCATTACGATCTGATTAAACCACCCTCTTCTCAGTGGTTTTCGCACCAATTTTCCAACAGGCCATCTATTCCCACATGCTGTTAGGGCTCCTCAGTCAGGGCTGAGGACAACTAAAGGCAAGCACTGCCCATGGCAATACCCAGTGCCGCTGGAGGATCCTGCCCCTGTGCCGTGGATGCCTCTGCTACTCTGTACGCTTCTGAAGTCAGTGAGATACCAGAGGGTAAAAGGAACACTGGGAAAGCCACGTAACAGGAAAATACAGTACAGGAAAAAAAAAAAAATGAAAGCTAATATCTTCCAGTGGGAGAATATTGGAGAAATCCCCTCAGCAGGAGGGAGAGAAGCTTGGAACAAAAGTGGAAGCAGCGGTGTGGAAGAGGCTTAGAGGGTGTGTAGGAGGCAAATCCTGTGGTTGCAAGGTGACAGAGCAAGAAATCTTCTCTGTACCATTCTGCCCTGACTGTCACAGCAGGCTGAGTTCACCAGACCTGCCTATTCGCGTCAGAGCCACACTACTGGCAAAGACAACTGTTCTGCTGCAAGTGGAAAAGCAACCAGCATAACTGTGCTCCTAGCAGCAGGACCTGTGCAAATGTGGCCTTCATTCATGCTTAATAAAGGAAACATGGTAGTGTGACTGCTTCAGAGAAAAGCTGGCGGGGGGAAGGTTCAGATTGGATTTCAGGAAAAAATTCTTCACAGAGAGGGTTGTCAGGCATTGGAACAGGCTGCCCAGGGAAGTGGTGGAGTCACCATCCCTGGAGGTGTTTAAAAAGCATTTAGATTAGGTTCTTAGGGACGTGGTTTAGTGCCAGAGTTAGGTTATGGTTGGACTTGAGGGTCTCTTCCAACCAAAATGATTCTATGAAATAGCGAAAGGAGGTGAAGTAGGCATCATTCAACGAAGTAAAGACAAAACACAGGTCTACCAGCACAAAAGACTTTGTAACATAGGGCTGCTTCTCCCTGCCCTGCAGAAACCCTGCTGGGGGGCAAAGGCTGGTGGGCACAGGCTGTCCCTGCCTGCCAGCCTGTGCAGGACTCTCCAGGACAGAGAGTATTTTTTCACTCGGATTTCTGCTCTGCCAGCCTCCCTCCAGGACTGCCCACTTGCCAAGAGGGAATTCACTCAGGACTCTACATCTAGGAGCTGCATACAGCAGGCTCCCTCCTTTCTCTTCCCCAGTTCAGTGAAGCTGTATTGCCACAAGTGCCTTCCACCAGTGAGCTTCACCTTCCAGGTGAGAGTTTTACCAGTGTGGATGGGGCCACACAAAAAAAAAAAAATCAGAGATGGATCTCCCCCTCTCTCCCCAGGCGAAGCAGTCGCAGAGCGGCAAAGGCTGTGGCAGACCGTGCCAGCAAGGACGTGAGTGAGCAGTGTCGCTTTGTCCGCACGGTTCTTTGCACAGAGCCCAACTCGTGAGGAAGACTCAGACTAAAGATGCAGGCTGGGTACGTGCTGCTGCTGAGCTGTGGTCCAGCTGTTGGCCCAGACGCTTCACAGTGAAAGAACAAAAGTTTTTGAGAAGCTTGGATGTGCATCCACGCATTTAATTGGCTGCTAAGGTAGCAAGGTAGAGCATGTACCCTATAAATATTTTTTTTTAAGCCCTCAAAAAACCCCGATCTCTTCTGCTTTAAGTACAAAGCCTTCTTAACGCAACATGTGTGGGACAAGACAGTGTATCAAGACCTACATGTACCATACATACTAGACATTCTGAGCGTGACTTGTAAGAAACCCACTCCCAGTACAAAAAAGTACCCAAGTGCCAGACCAAAATCTCCCCCTAAGAAGGTGCCAATGTTCTATTTACAAGAAAATACTGGTTCAGTTAAAAATACTAAAAACCATTCTCTTTAGTTCATATAAAAATAATCATGTCTATGTATGCACACACATATTTACATACATTTATGGCTTTCACATGCTTCAACCTTCTCCAAGAAGCGAGGAAATAGAAATACTCCATTACTGCTTTTCCTCCTCCTCAGGTTTTTCAGCCTCTGCTTCTCCAACTGATAAAGTGCCACTGCCATATTTTTTCACTCGGGTTTCTACTCTGGCAAGTCTTTGCTTCACCTTTTGTTGAGATGAGGAGTATTCTGCCAAGAGCCGAGCAAACCTCGTCTGCAGCGTATCCAGAGCTGTTTCAAGTCTTCCTATTTTTTCTTCCAAGTCTTTTGGGTCAGCTCCTGCTTTTGCTGCTTCCTCATCTATTAAATTGTCTTTCATCAGAATTTGTCGCCCTTTCTCTTCCAGAGCCTTTTTGGCTTCTGGATATTCTGTGAGGGCTTCCATTAAATCATCTTTAGACAAGCAGAATAAATCAGAATAACCAATGCTCCTTATGTTGGCTGTCCTCCTGTTGCCAGATTTGCTACCTTTGATGTTTAGGATGCTGATTTCACCAAAGTAGCTGCCATCGCTTAGGACTACAAATTGGGTTATGCCATCATCTGCCACCACAGCCAATTTCCCCTCCTTAATAATGTACATTTCTCTCCCAATATCTCCCTTTTTGCAAATGTAGTCCCCAGGACTGAAGACTGTAGGTTTCAGTTTCAGCACCAGCTCAATGAGAAGTCCAGCTTCACAGTCCTGGAATATACGCACTTTCTTCAGCGTGTCCAAATGGACGTTGATGGCGATTTCAGCCTTCAACTTATCAGGCAGATTTTTGAGAACTTCCTTCTCATCCACTGTTTTCTTGTTGGTCCAGAGGTAATCAAACCACTTGATAACCCTGGCTTCCAAATCCTTAGTCACTTTTCGGAAATGCATGTACTGTTTAATGGAATCGACCTTGGCCTGGAACTCTGCCCTGGAGGCGTTCATGTTAGAAATCATGGAGCCCACGTTACCGACGATGGTGGCGAAGATCAGCACACCCACCAGGAAGTCAATGACCACAAAGAGATACTCCTCATCTTTCACCGGAGGAGGCGTTTCTCCGATGGTCGTCAGCGTGAGCGTCGACCAGTACAGACTGTAAATGTACTTTCTAGACAAGCGCCCGTACTCTGGAATGGAGGTGTTGGGGTAGACCCAAGAGTCGGTTCCAAATCCAATGACCTTCGAAATGGCAAAGTATATACAGGCGTTCCAGTGGATGATGATAAGAATGTACAAGACAAGATTTCCAATACGAAACATGTTTGGATAATTTGTCCTGGTTTCTGTACGATCAAAAAACTCAAACAGCCGAGAAATCCTCAGCAAGCGGTTAAATCGCAGCTCAGGGTAGTTCAAACCAAGCTTCAAATATGCCAGGTCTGTTGGCACAAGAGACAGCACATCCAGTTTGAACTGCAGCGTTTTGGTGTAATGATCTCGTAATTTCTTTTCATCCTGAACTAGCAAGCCTTGTTCAAGGAAGCCTTCAAAGAATAAAGATATGTATTTTACTTGTTAGAATAAAAATACCATCAACAGTACTGAGTGACTTACATTGCAGATACCTGAGAACACCAACATTTGTACTGTTATGCACACAGGCATTGATACACTATGAGTTCATTTAATGAAAAATATTTAGTTGCAAATTGAAATATTTCGATTATGTTTCAGAGCTGATATATAATGATGTAGAGCAATGACTCTATCATTACCACAGTGCTCCCTGCCCCTTTCTGCTCTATTCTGGGAGAGCTGTATCTTTGTCTTTTAGATAACTTTAAGGAAAAAAAAAAAAAAAGGGAGGGAAATTTGAATGTCTCATTTTTCATGAATCGTTGACATGAGTCATACCTAAAGTTAAGCAAGTGTTAAACAATTGTGTATAAAATCAGAGTGGAATATTTTAAAATAAATACCAAGAATAAGTAGGTATACTGAATTGTTGGAAGCTTCTTCAAAACAACATAGATACCCTTGAGATAATGAAATCCATCTGTTTCTTCCCCCAAGCCATGTTTCTCCTCGTGTCCAATGTGAAAGCTGACAGGATTTTCCTTTTCATTTGGGGAAAATGGTTTGCACCTTTTGTGTGTTTCTAGTGATAGCTACTAAGCAGAATTTTGTACATTGGTATTTCTTCATTCAAAAGACTTTGGAAAGTATAAGAATTTTAAAATTATGAGAAGACATAAGCTGCAGTAAGAGACAAACTGCATCTGTGTGAGAGTTCTCACAGAAAGGCTGCCTGAGCAGCACAGCCACAGTGCTGTTTTGTACCTCTGAAAGCGCAAGGTGTTGAAAATGTTCCAGGAGGAACAGCCAATGCACTGCAAAATGTTGCAATTGCAAGTGGAGATGTTCAAATGTCTGCCCACCAGGCCAGCCAGGAGGATAAGTCCACTGAGAGAAAAACAAAACATCCCCTGTGTGTTGGAGATTATCGCATTTTACTAATCCTTTAGCAATCTACAAGCAGCAGCTTTCTCAGCAAAGCATCTGCTGACGAAGACCAAGCTGCATTTCTTTCTGCCCTACACAGCATGGCTGTATTTCTGGAATATGTGTGTATCTGTACAGCTGCCTCGTGTATATGTGTGTATCTGTCTTTGGGTATCTGCAAACTGATGGTGACTACAAGTGGCAGCAGTTCCTGTGCCATTAACATGTTACCTCCCAGAAACCTGCTGAAGGAGCTGCTCAAATATGCCCTTATTAACAGAGTTATGCAACTAAACAGGAAAGTTTCCCAGAGAGATGAATTTCTGACTCACAGTTATTAAGAATAATTTTGAAAACACCTTCCTCCAGAAGGGGGATAAAAGCCCCTCAGCTCTTTTTTTGTGTCCTCTCAAAGAACTGGAGTCCTACAGTAAAACCTTTTGAAAGCATCAAAAGGTGGGGTGTTCTAAGCACAACTGGGGTGCATTGAGTACGGCATTGCCAGCCAGGCAGG